>NW_026962011.1:30889325-31514325 GCF_032445375.1 Bacillus rossius redtenbacheri
TCCCGGAACCAAGAGTCCAGTTGGAAGGCAGAGACGTTTGCGGATTGAGTTTGGTGACCTGAATATATTGTTACGATTTACCACGGGGGGTTCGTAAAGGATAGCCCAATTAATACATTTTATTTCACACACAGTTTTATTTATTACAACTACTTGTCACTTACAAATAATCTTCTAAATTGGCAGATAATTAATTACACGTAAAGAAATGTCAATTCCCCAGTCACTCGTTTCACACACCTTGCTGGGCCGCACTTCCGGCGCAACTCTCGCCGCAGCACCCCTCGTGGATCTCCGCCGCGGGACTCCGTCGCCGCACTCCGCCGCCGCCGTCACACCCTTCGCCGAGATCCCACACGACTCGCTCGCAACTGCACTCGGGACTCCGCCGCGCCCGCGACTCTATCGCCCGGAAACTCCCGACTCCACTGATCTCACTCACTCCCTGCCCTGGAACCTTCGTCCAAGGACTTCGCCCGGAAACTCCCGACTCCACTGATCTCACTCACTCCCTGCCCTGGAACCTTCGTCCAAGGACTTCGCCACTCTGCCGCACCCGCGGCACTATCGCCCGGAAACTCCGCCGCGGGAGAACTCCCCACTCCGACTCCTCAGATTCTGCCCTGGAACCTTCGTCCAAGGACTTCGCCACTCTGCCGCACCCGCGGCACTATCGCCCGGAAACTCCGCCGCGGGAGAACTCCCCACTCAGACTCCTGACTGACTCGAAGGTCGGCCCAACCTCCTTAAATAGCCCTTGGGTTCCCGTCCAGAACAATCGGGCATGTCTCCGAGATATCGCGCGACCTTCGTCGTCGAAATGCCCAGAAACGCGTCGTGAGTCCTCGAAGGACGCGGTGGTTGCTCAAAGAACGCCGATAAACTCAACAAGCATCGGGTTCCCACAAAACACACCGATAAACATGTCTGAGTCCCTCCATTCCGCAGTGCGGCCTCCCTTAAGTAACCCGATCTGAGGCAGGTGCGCGCCGCGACAGTCAGGATGTCGCGAGATAGTATGACACGAGATACCAGGGAGAGGAAGCAGGTGGAAGGGGGCGCAGACAGGCCGAACGAGCGCGGCGACGCCAAGCACTGCAGCCAAGCGCGATCGTAACATTGCCCCCTCCTTAAACCTGTTCGTCCCGAACAGGTAATGCATCTCCTCCTGGAGGTCCCCATGCTACTCGAAGTTTAGGCCTCCTGCCTTTTCTCCATCGCGGGCTGTATAGTCTCACCAGGTAACCCTCTCTCGCAGTAGATGTTGCTTCTCTCGTCACCCAGTGACACTTCTGCGTTGCTGATGACCAATGTCGTTCAGTTAGCTGCCCGAGACGGGCCGACCGTTGCCTTGGACGGACCCGATTCTCTTGAGAGCATTGCTCGTTGCCTCCCAATGGTTCGCTTGTTTCTTCCCTTTTTCTCTCTGTTTGTTCTCTCGTAGCTACTTGTTCACAAAGCATTTCTTCCCAGCTCTTCTTCGTCTCTTCTTGGTTACTCGTGCCCTCTTGGTTCTTCTGTGTCTCACCTTGGTCTTCCTTTATTTTTTCTTTGCACTTCTCTATCTCTTCTTGACACATGTACATCTCTTCTCGGCTTTTCTTCAGCTCTTCTGTGCATTTTTCCCTCTGTCTTTGGTTTATCTTCATTTCTTGTTCAATATTCCTTACTTTGTAACTCATCTTCACTACTTCTATGCTTTTATTCAGCTCTTCTTTCATCTTCATGTCCTGGCTGTTCTCCTCTCCTTGGCTAATGTCCTCTTCACAGTGTTCTTCGCTGTTCTCTTCGCTGTTCTCTTCACTGTTCTCTTGACTAGTCTCCTCTCGGCAGGTCTCCTCTTCGCTGGTCTCCTCTTCACTGGTCTTCTCTTCGCTAGTCTTCTCTTTGTTGTTCTTCTCTTCACTGTTATTCTCTTCGCTGTTCTCTTCTTGGCTGGTCTCCTCTTGGCTGGTCTCCTCTTGGCTGGTCTTCATTTCTCTGTTCTTCTCTTCGCTGTTCTTCTCCTGACCGGTCTTCTGTTCGCCGTTCTTCTCTTCGCTGTTTTTCTCTTGGCTGTTCTTCTCTTCTATGCTTATCTTCACTTCGGTCTTCATTTCATTCCTCATTCCTTCTTGGCCATGCTTTAGTTCATCCTGACCCTTCTTCATTTCCTCTAGGCTATTATTTGACCTGCTCTTCTTTTCTTCATGGTGGTTCTTACTCTCCTTCCTTCCACTCTTCATTTCTTCTGTAAAGTTCTCGATTTTGGTTACCATTTCTTCCGTACTGGCTAACATTTTTTTGTTATAGTTCTCCCAAGTGGCTCTTATTTATTCTAGGGCAACCATTATCTCCTTGTATTGCTCGTCAGTAAGCTCTTCAGTAGCCATCTCTCTTTAAATCATTTACTAATAATTAAACAACCTAAATAATAATAATTTTTTGAATACTGTTCTTAATTTTAAATGACCTAGACGAACCTTCTAATTAAAATAACAATAACTCTATTACATTCAAAACTATCACTGACTACAGTAAACTCAAACTATCTCTAGAAAATTACAAATTCACTAAATTTCTAAATGCTAACTTTACTCTCGAAAAACTAAATCCTATTTCTTAACTGAATCCTACATCTATTAATTAGGGCTATCCCACTTCTGACACCAAAATGTTACGATTTACCACGGGGGGTTCGTAAAGGATAGCCCAATTAATAGATTTTATTTCACACACAGTTTTATTTATTACAACTACTTGTCACTTACAAATAATCTTCTAAATTGGCAGATAATTAATTACACGTAAATAAATGTCAATTCCCCAGTCACTCGTTTCACACACCTTGCTGGGCCGCACTTCCGGCGCAACTCTCGCCGCAGCACCCCTCGTGGATCTCCGCCGCGGGACTCCGTCGCCGCACTCCGCCGCCGCCGTCACACCCTTCGCCGAGATCCCACACGACGACTCGCTCGCAACTGCACTCGGGACTCCGCCGCGCCCGCGACTCTATCGCCCGGAAACTCCCGACTCCACTGATCTCACTCACTCCCTGCCCTGGAACCTTCGTCCAAGGACTTCGCCCGGAAACTCCCGACTCCACTGATCTCACTCACTCCCTGCCCTGGAACCTTCGTCCAAGGACTTCGCCACTCTGCCGCACCCGCGGCACTATCGCCCGGAAACTCCGCCGCGGGAGAACTCCCCACTCCGACTCCTCAGATTCTGCCCTGGAACCTTCGTCCAAGGACTTCGCCACTCTGCCGCACCCGCGGCACTATCGCCCGGAAACTCCGCCGCGGGAGAACTCCCCACTCAGACTCCTGACTGACTCGAAGGTCGGCCCAACCTCCTTAAATAGCCCTTGGGTTCCCGTCCAGAACAATCGGGCATGTCTCCGAGATATCGCGCGACCTTCGTCGTCGAAATGCCCAGAAACGCGTCGTGAGTCCTCGAAGGACGCGGTGGTTGCTCAAAGAACGCCGATAAACTCAACAAGCATCGGGTTCCCACAAAACACACCGATAAACATGTCTGAGTCCCTCCATTCCGCAGTGCGGCCTCCCTTAAGTAACTCGATCTGAGGCAGGTGCGCGCTGCGACGGTCAGGATGTCGCGCGATAGTATGACACGAGATACCAGGGAGAGGATGCAGGTGGAAGGGGGCGCAGACAGGCCGAACGAGCGCGGCGACGCCAAGCACTGCAGCCAAGCGCGATCGTAACAATATTCTTTGTTTCCATTACTGCGTGGCTTTCATTGTTGAGCGTTTATCTCATTCCGGTTTGAACACTTAAAGGAAATCTTAATATGCTTAGCTACTGATAGCTAAATAAAGATGCGTTTTAAAATAATATGTGACATGATTTTGAGTAAGTTTAGACTGTAGTCCTTAACTTCACCACACGCAGCGCTGTTGATTTCAACTCGACTCTCACACCCTAACCAACCAAGCCCCAAACTTTAATTTGGCGAAAACGAACGCTGCATGAATGCACTTACGGTCTATGTTTGTTCTTGACTCTCTAAAGTAAAAATTTTTACAATTCTATTTGCTTTGCTGTCATGATGTCGTTCTCGGAAATTTCTCAAAAGACAGAAGTTTTCAATAAATCCACTGGCCGTTGAATGGTCTCCGGACTTGACGTTGGGTGGCGACAAGCAAGGGATGTAAATAACAAGGTAAAAATTAATCGTTACTTTCTTTTAAAAATAGATATACAATCATATCCGTTATAATTTATTGTATGAATCTTAAACTTTATCTAAAACATTGGCTGAGACAATTTTTGATAAAACGAATTATCACCGTAAAAACATGGGTTTGAAATTTTTAAAAAATTCAAAACTTTCATAGCATTAAATTTGTTTGAATTTATTTTAAAACATTTAATATTATCTAAAATTTCTGCAAAGCAAATTTTTATACGGCGACGTTATTAGTGCAAGGGATAAAAATAGTGTTTGAAGGTTAAAACATTTAAATAATTACCTTATTTGGCATATAATATGAAAATAATTGTAAGTTATTCAATGGTGGATAAATTGAGTTAAAAATAGTCGTAGTATTTTTGCTGCGTGGAAAATGAGCAAACATATAATCGATCATTTTGAAATATTGGAGAACATTTATATGTTATGTACATTAAGTTATTAAAATGTTCCAGAAGTTTATAGAAGTTTCCAAAATACTTCCAGAAGAAATAAGTACTTCTAAATCTAACTACGCCTGTAGGCTGTGCCGAAAGGGATTTTTTTTTAACTTGTCATTTATTTTAATGGCTTTTTAGGCTTGTTAAAAGACCAGACACATTTATTTTCTGCTTTAAAAGTAGACGCGCATTAATAAAATTTGCAATTGTTCCACGTCCAGGCGAACCGTGCGGGAAACGGCGTGTCGTCACGCGATGACGAGGAATTACGGAACAACATTCGTGACGGCAGGAAAGAGAAACTGCTTGGCAAGAGACCCGCGGCGACCGCCTGGTTCTTGCACCCTGGCGGCTAATTACAGCCGGACGGAGGGGAAAGAAGGCGACTCGGCCAAAACAAAAGGAGAAGGCGCTTTTAAGTTTGGTCGCTGCGGGGAGAAGGCTGCTGTCAGCAGACAGGCTTTGACAGGTGTGTGTTCCGGTGGTCGTTTTCGTATTTCCGTATAACCCCCCTCTCTCCCCACAAAGTCTTACTCAGCACGAAAGTCACGCGATTGTTGTATTTGGGAGGGCTAAAATCTTTCACCAGTCGTGCGAAGATAAGTCAGACACTGTATCTCCTACCGAGCTTACGTTTGTGAAATTTTTGAGAGAATCGCAGATTGGACTTTATAGTGTTGTGGCCATGACATAGGTATAATATTTTTTTTTCCTCTTTGAATACTTAACCTATTACGTCCACAAAGGAAGTGAGACTTTTGTCCCTGCAGTCAACTATGTAACTGCCAATTTTTGTAAATTTTTTTTGTAAGCTATATAAATGAATGAATATTTTTTGCACCATGCTACTAGAGTAATTCTGTAATCAAACTTGTTTTTGAAGATTGCTTAGGAAGGTTTCGCATAACAAGGTCAGAATCCTCTCACACGTGTTATTGTAGTTATTTTTGGATGACTGCTCTCGTCTGCTAGAGGTCGCCGGGGACAGTTTGTAGTTGAGTGTGGTTAGGTTAGCGACCACGGGGTGCAGGGTGTCGCTAGTGCCGCGCATTACGTCACAGGGGCTGTGACGGTGACTCGCTCCAGAAGCGGTGCGACGCACGACGGGGCGTATTTTCTAAAATACATGAGAGACTGGAAAAGGAATTTGCCCAGAGTGCTAGCTGCCTGAAAAATCGGGGCCCGGTGAGAAAACACTTGTGGAGTTACCGTGACGTAATTAGTCAAACAGCAAGTTTTTGTTGTGAATAGACCACTCGTCTGACTTTTTACAAAAAAAAAAAAAAAAGGAGTTAATGAGTGTCATACACATTGGAACAAAAATTATCATGCAAACATTAAATAAATTTCTCATAGGCTATAGTGAAACATAGGCAATATGAGACGACGTGGCAATGCAAGGACCCAGCTTGTCAGGAAGCAGAGTACTGCCGGACTGCCGGGCCGACGTCATCACTCATGCGCCGCCGGTAATGAGCCAGGTGGCCCGGAATGCGGAGTGGCCAATCTCTCTCGGTCCGGCACCCGGGGGTTAGGGACCGCAGCGAGCTGCCGTGCCGAATATGGCAGCCTGTCGCCCCGGCGAAGAGTTCCCCACGCGCCTGGAAACACTCTCTGCTTGAGCTGGAGCTAGGCGTTCACCTCCGAGGAGGTACTGCTCAAGGTCACCGGCACGGCGGTGGCATCCAGTCTCCGCCCTGGACCCTGCTGGTGCGGCTGCGGTGATCCATCGCGGGAAGAGGCGACAGCCTTCAGGGCACTGCGTCCATGCTCGAGGAAAAAGGTTTGGTCGAAGCAAAAAAAAAAAATATTTATTTTTTATTTATTGACTAAATGGCGAAATTAAGGCGTTAAGCATTTTCTTACACTTAACCATGGTACTACACAACCAACATAACCTAACTTTCTTAAGAATTAAATTTGCACTAGTAAATAACATAAACAAACATAAGTTAATGACGTTAAATATTTGAAGAACTTAAAACAGGAATAGAACAGTTACGTGGTTACAAACATCACACCCACACGCAAGCGAACGTGGTTGTGGAATCATTGGCGACATTGAACGATGTTTTCCGCAGTCTCATGTTTACACGGGGGAGTGTTTCTGAGCTTGCAACTCTGCAGCGAGCGCCGCAGAAACACTGGAGGAGTTTATTCTTGCGAGCGGGACCAGTCGGTTCAACAGATAATCTGTGCGGAAAAATAATTACTTCCTGTAACAAAACATTTTTTCTGCCTAACAAAATTGGTCTTTTACACCTAAAATTTTATACCTACAGTTAAAAGAAAACTTTTTGGTTGTTCAATTGGTATTTTTTTTTTCAAACTAAGATTAAAACACTTGCACGAGATTTAAAAAAAAAGTTGAACAGATTATTTTAACTCATAGAATTAATTTAATGGAATTAATTCGCGTCAATAAAACAATATTTTTTCCCCCCCTGGAATTGTTGCATTTTCATTTGAAGGGTGTTCGCGCGGTGTTCCCAGCGCCTCCATTGGCCGGTCTCTCGCTGCGCCGCGACCCGAGACATGCGGCGAGCCTTGCAGCTCTGTTGTGCTGCCAAGTCCCTCCAGACCGCGGCCTTTCGTTCTCTCCTGAGAACCCCGTGCCGAGAGTTGCCCGAGACGGCACCAAGTAAAACACTGTCAGATATTTACAGCAACACTTCCTTCGTTAAAACCACTGTAAAATTCTTAAACGGATTACAATTTAATATTTATAAAAATATATTTGTTTCTTTTTGAGATTAATTTCATAAAAATCAATTAATACGGCTTAATAATCTAGTGTTTGTTTATATTCACAAAGTTAACTTGTATAAAAGAAAATAAATAACATTGTAAGTTAAAATGATATGTTTTGGGGTAGAAATTAGTTTATGTTAAAATGTTCGTTGTTGATTCGCCATTTAATGAATTGATATTTTAGGGGTCAGCTTATTGAATTTTTTTTCCATATATTAGTATACTTTCGTTTCATATAAGGATAAATGTGAGCATTATGACTGTTTTTCGTCATAGCGTACCAATCGCCAATCTCCTTAATGAAGAAGAAAAAAAAATATTGCGTACAGTTCAATTTCAGAGCGTTATGTTGCACAAATCCACTTGACTCACAAATTCCCTGCAGGGTGAAGATGGTCAATTTTTCCAGTTACCTATTTGCACTGCAATAATTAAGTAAAAAAAATTTAAATTTTTAATGATCACAGGTTCTCAAGTGGTACTTAAGACCCGGTCTCACACAAATAACTTTTTAAAAATATATTTTGTCGCTATTACTTTTAACTGAAGTATTTCTTGCGTTTGTTGTGTCACAAATTTTTCCACCACGTTATTTTATTTATTTATTGCCTTATTGGCGAAGTTAAAGCCTACCGCCTTGTCTTACACTTAACCACATACATCTTTACTAACTAGGTACATGCAAAATAAACCTGATAAATGTTATAGCCTACACATACAAAAAATAGTCACAAATACATTTAAATAAAAACTGAATTAACATATCAGTACAAATATGAAAATAACAAAAAAAAATAGCAAAAGGCCACATGAGTGTGCTAATAATCATGAGCACTTGCGTCACTGAAACACTGTTAAGGAAACATCTGTAAGAAGATCGAAGACGTGGCATGAAAGGCAAGGCAGTGGCGATGACGAGGAAATTGAAATGGCCGCCACGCGGCACAGTGCTTGTGGCGGTAGTGGAATGCAGAACGCGCAGATGGCGGCGGCCATGTTGCGCAGGTCGTCAGCAGTCGCGGCTCCCTCGGGCGTTTGGTGATTGGTGATTACTGCCCCCCCCCCCCCCTACCAGGTGCCCGTCCCTCGTCTTCTGCTGCGCCGACCAGCAAGCGGCTGTTGTAGTGGCAGCTCGTGTCGTCACGTTACTGAGTTAAGGAAACCAAAGAAGTGTTGCTACGCGTTTTCCGGCAGACTGCAAAAAATGATCATACTACAATGTGATGCCCCTTGAACATATTTTTGGACTGAAAGAAAACATAAAAATATATTCATCTTTGTCACGTACAAACTGTATAGAAATTACAACCGATAAGTCACAACCATTATTTCTGTTTGCTTTAAAGTTTAGCGAAAAATAACACACGAAATTACATGTAACTTACAAATGTAATAAGAGTAAGAACAGTTGTCCAAGGGCGCCCATGCACTCACGGAAAGAAAAAAAATAGTGTAGTCATGTGTTTTTTTTTCTTTCAAGAAAATGATTTAAAAGTCGGTATATTCTAGAAGTGGTTCAACACTAAAATACTTATACTTTATAATTTATGTATAACGGTTTATTTTAGGTATTCAAATTTTGCACTAAAAGCAAAATCAGCAGAGTTGGAAACTTTTTTTCATCTTTTATCGCCATTCGTATTACAAATAAAAAAAATTATCCATACCCCCATTTCTAGTCCCCTCCCCCTTACAATATCATATGGGCGCCCTAGCGACCATCTCGCGTCTCCGTGCCGGAGAATAGTCCTGACGGGGCCAGCGGCGAGGATTAGCTTCCTCCAGTCGCCGCTCGGCGCTAGTGCAGTGTTCCTCGATGCCTCGTGGCGCAGTCCGCTGGCGAGCGACCAGATCGGAAGTCCGATCTTTGTATTTTGTTTTTACGTGAAAGTATCGAATGACGGGGTGTGACTCTTGTAGATGATAACCGAGAAATAAAAAAAAAACAAGATGGCATCAGAGACAACGCTCCAGGGTCAAGGTCCACGGAGATCCAACATGCTCCTGACGAAGGTTACACTCAGCGAGTTTGGGTAGAAGCCAGTCAGTCACCTCGCATGCGCGGAACTAGTTAATATTTTAAAATAAAACTTTTTGTATAATATTTTCATTATTTCTATTAGTTACTTTTTTTTTAGGCCTTCCGAAAATTATTTATCTAAATTGAGTTAAGGAATTTTATTTACTTCATTTTAATGTGCAACGCTGCACAATTGCAACTCCTCTCAGAGAGATGAATAAAATTTTAATTTGGAAGACAGAATTTCATAATTGTTTTGAAGAATTCTTGAAGCACGTTTAATTATACACAAATCGCGCAGTAAAACATGGTTAATTTAAAAGATTTCATACACAAAACATTTTTTTTTTCTCGACAGATGGCGTGGGGACATCTTGAGCCGTTGGAGGGTTGACGCACAGGAGAAGATAATGAGGTCTCCTCTTCCCCGGTAGCTGCCGCGGCAGTCTGCGTTGTTTCAGCGACCGGTCAGTAGAGAGAGGGCCCCCTAATGCGTGTTACGGGCCGCGGTATTTTTAAGCAGGCTGATTTCGGGAGTGTCGAGACGAACCCCGCGCGCACTCGAGAACTCCGGGACGGGCTATATCCGTGCCTCGGGGATCTGGACCTGTCGCGGAGTCCTTGGACCGCGTGCTGCGGCCTGGGGGCGACCCAGGCATCCGCCGCGTCGTGGGGCAGAGGGCGGCTCGAAGCGAGACACAGCAATGTCTTCAATGACTTGATGTAAGCTTTTGGACATACGCCATTGCTAGGCACACGTATGTCTGAGGAATGAAAATACAAAAAAACACGAAAGACAAAAACACAAATTAAGCAAAAAATTGCTGTTGTCAACAGGATATAAACACCACATAATATTCCATAACAGGAATATGGTCAACAAAGAATATTCCATAACAGGAATATGGTCAACGAAGAATATTTCATAACAGGAATATGGTCAACGAAGAATATTATGTGGTGTTTATATCCTGTTGACAACAGCAATTTTTTGCTTAATTTGTGTTTTTGTCTTTCGTGTTTTTTGTAGTTTTCTTCTACAGACATACACGTGCTTAGCAATGGCGTATGTACTAAAGCTTACCAAAAGTCATGCACTCCCATTGCACAAATCTTTCAAAGATAATATAATATCTTCAATACCCTCAAGGTCTTCGTCAGCCCGGAGCTGACAATTTGTGAAGAGCCGGGCACATATTTGTAGCAAACATGTTCTGCCCGACTGATTGTCTTGGTCACCCACTACAGGTGGTCTTTCTGTTTTTGTTTCCCCACCTGGGCAATGCACGTGATAGATAATACTTCTATGGTGTAGTTTTCAAACCCTTTTATCGTGAAGATTGGGATAAAAAAAACGTGCATTTATAAAAAAAATGAAAAATTATTTTATAAAAAATGTGTATTTATGTGTATTCATAAAAATAATGTATATTTATTTACATTTGTTAGAAGTTATATTAACTTGTAATAAAAAATCTAACTTTAATTTTGCATGCAAATAATTAATAGAAATAAATAAATTAAGTACTGAAATGTTATTGTAAGTACGGTTGATAATGTATACACTAATCAAATTAAAATTTTTTAATTCAATAGGCTACTCAGTATTCAATATTAATATAAACACGTGTATAAAATTATTTAATTAATTTAGTAAAATAATCTTGGTAAATTTTAATTTTTTAATAAATAATAATGCAATAATTTAGAATTCAAATAAATTCTACATACTGAAAAACTTAACCTCATATAAATAAATACACTTGAAAATGTACTTGAAAAATATTATAAACACAATTTCTATCGCTTATATTCACAATAAATAAATGTTTTTAATGATTTGGACCAGTATTCAAGATCCATCACTAAAGTATGCGATTTAAAGCACATAAATAATCATCCTGTGAATTTTTGTTGCATGCTGTGCACGCATCGTAAATATTCGTTCTCATAATTTTTCATAACGCGCCTCTAGAAGTATGACCTGGGAATCATAGTGGCCAGGTCTAGCCATGCCGTGTTCTTTTACCATTCCTCACCCAGCAAGCGTGGTCTGAGAATCACGCAGTCTACAACCACCACTGAGCCACTATTTCATTTAACTGGCAGGTTTTAAGATGCACCATTTCCAGCGGAGAGTATTTTATTACAGTAGTTAGTACCAACTCTCACGTACATACTTAGTCACTGTAATTTAACCGCATAACGTACACACTTTAGCTACGGGTTGCTTCTCTTTCATGCAATGTAAACAAAGAGCCATCTGCGCCTGGGACGTATGCAGGTTACGTAACAGCTGTGCACTCTTGCTGCCTTCACAGTTAAACGAACACGATAAAAATATTTGAGTCCAACGTTGGACATTTATTTAATATTTTTAGATTTCTGCGGCCTCTATTATAATTAAATCACGGCGTAGACCACATCCAATAAATTCACATAGTCGTAAAGTTAAATACTTAATGTTAATTACTTGGACTGGCGTGAACTACCCAGGCAGGCCGGGAAGACAGGACGTTCCTCTTTCCCTCTCCCCCCTCCGCGTACAGCGCTGGAAGGTCACGCGCCGCGGGGGCTACGAGGTTTAAGGGGGGTTGGGGGGGGGGGGGGGCTGAGGGGTAATTGCGGGGAATGTCCGGGTGTAATTGACCGAGGGATGGAAGATAATCGCGAGTTGGTACGAATGTCAAACTAATTTATTCGCCGGCCGCTGAGTGTCTGGAGGCCGGCCCGCGATTCGCCGCGCTCTTGTTGCTCGCTTCCTGTTTCGCGCCAGAGTCGCGCCGCGGTAGTTGGCAGGCGCGCCGCTAGATGGCAGCGCCGCCACCGTCCCCTGTACCGTGCAGATTTATATTTATATATACTTTTTTAAATTTTAAAAGTTAGATTTTAGGCTTTGAAAACTGGCCCCATGAGTAGAGACCTGCAAAATTCGCGGATTCATTGACATCTAGGATAGACTCCACAATCCTTTAAATACTCGCGGAAATGACACCTGTTCATTGGCTACTGCCGCGTGAGACGTTTCAACTAGGCTGTCCGTAATTCGGCACTTTCTTGGTTTAGTGTTTCCCATTGGCTCACAGTTCCCCGGATAAAATGTGGGCCTTGTCGCAGAAGCGGTACGAAGGTATAGTTGTTTTGATGCTAGCCTATCGCGAAATGAATCCGCGAATTTTGCATGTCTCTACCCATGAGTAGAGACCGGAATAATTCGCGGGTTCATTTCGTGATATGCTAAAATTTAAACAATTATGCCGTTGTGATGCTTCTGCTATTGGTTCACCGTTAATATTTAGGACTCTTGGCCAATTAGAGACAATCAAAGAAGTATCCAATCACAAGTTACCCACTTGATACGCCTCAAAATGCAGTACCCAATGAACGGGCGCCGTTTGCCCAAGTAGGCAGAGGAACGTGTAATCTATCCTGGAGGTCATTGAACTCGCGAATTTTTCCAGTCTCTACCCATGAGAGGACACCGTCGCAAGAATTCTTTCTACAATTGGTCACAATTGTCCGTACTTATTTTATTTCATTTATGTAGCCGTGATGAAACATAATTTATTTAGTTATCCATTTTTACCCAACATAAGAAATAAAAAAAAGGTCTCTTATTTCACACTAGCATTCGAAAACATGTTAAAATTTTCCTTACGCCACGATAAGCATTGATTTTTTTTATTTTTTATGAGTATGTGTATTCATGAACGAATGAAACAATATCTAAGATGAAAGACGTCTCTTTACATTTGGAATATAGACAGTTTTTTTATGATTCATAAATAAAAATATTATATGAGAAATTATAGTAAAATAATGCGGTAGCTATAGTACGTAGTTGTATTTACGTTTTAACCTGAAAAGCTTCAGTTATATTATCCATTTATTTATCGGTAGGTTCTCGCAATATTAGAAATTGAACTTTGACAGTTGGAAGCACAAAAAAAAAAATTGCAGTTATATTTTTTTAAGTTGCTGCTGCCCACTTGAAAAGTGAAGCAACTTCGCCCCCTAGGAACCAGGGGAAGCCGATCACAACTACAATGCCACTAATAACTGGCAGTTTAAGACTCAGTAAACAAACGGCACACCTCAAACAAACTAAAGGTTCTCCGTGTTTACGAATAGCTGGATCTTCGTTTAAAGAACTACCTATGCCACATGAATACTTTATAGTTCCGACAGGGTAAGCATGCATGTGCAATTATCGAAGGTGTTGTTCCTTCTCCATGATAGTCGAAGTAAATGAACACATTACCTGTAAATTTGCATATATGCCCGTAGCAGTGTAGTTTACAGCCTTAGACTCCCACTAAGTCCAATGTCATAAAGAAAATCAATACCTTTTTTTAAGTACTGCAAAAAAAAACTTTATATATTGTTTTGTATAAAGTTTGGAAACTGGAAAGTGTTGAAAAATATTGCATAAAAATAAAGTTATTGGTTCGGCAATTGAAATATAAACACATATGAACCAATTTAAACGCCTGTCATTTATTCGTGTCGCTCAGAGATGTTCACGTCTGTGGGAGAGCTTGCCTCCCCCCCCCCCCCCAACGGCAACACAATCGGCCACACACACACACACACGCTTGTTATATGTTCTCCGAGTGGTGCGTTCCTTCAACTCATGTCCGACTCCGGGCAGACGGTTCGCTGCCAGATTCTCCAGAAGAGCGGTACGTTGTCCCGTTTCCAGCACCAGTGAATGAGGTTAAGAAGGTTAAATTACTTTTAAGTGGCGTTTTGCGTTGCGTTCGTGCGTTTAGCTCGACAGCTTGCGTCCAAGGTTATTAGTTTAGCGTCAGTGACAAAACTGCTGCATTATCTCACAGCTGTGCTTAGATATGACGTCAGTGCTTGTTGTACACTGTGCATTTTGCTTCTAGGATAAAAAAAAATGTACTGACATACCTATTAATACTGTTCAGGGCGCTTTAGGCACAAAGCTTTGTTTGGTCGTAACTCTAGAAAATTGTAGCCCCCCTCAGCAAAGACGTTTCCCTTCAGAAATGTTGTAATGGTCACGCCGGACCCCTCCTTCGCCAGATCCTGGCTACGGCACTGAAGGAGACAGTGTCGCGTGCTCGAACCCGCGACCACCCCCCTCCAGGCCCCGCGGTACTGGAATAACAACTAGAGAGTGGGCTGTATATTGAGGGTCCGCGTGCCATAGGAGAACAAGTTTTCAACTCGAACCCACGCTCCTGTGTTAGTTCGTATGGGTGAAGAAAGAGCCAGTTTTAACTACGGTGATTTAAAGACGCCCTGTAGATTACAGCCTGCCATTTGCTCTCAGTTTTATGGTCGAAAAGGTAATGCTTGGAACCCTCCCAGAAAGAGTTTATAAATACTCAGACTTAATGGTGGATGCTTTTATGTGTGAGTGGGCACGGAATTTTTATGCTTCGCTGTGTAAAAATTTGTGTTTTGAATGAAAAGTAGTCGTTAAAATTCTGATGTGCAAAATGACCTAACCTTTTTAGACTCTCGCTATCTGAAAAATGTTCATTGTTTTTTTTTTTTAGGGCAGAAGTTAGTGACTAGATGACATTTATATTAACATAATGTATGTATACGATTATGATTTTGTAACCCAATAGTAATTTATTACTACATATAGGACTGCTGGACCAACTGTCGACATGATGTAGTAAACCTTTTTGAAGTGTAAATCAATGAGTTTGTATCATCTTGTATGTAGAGACCGGAAAAATTCGCGGATTCATTTCGCTATAGCATAAAATTTAAATACGTATACCATTATGCTGGGTCTGCTTTTGGCTCACAGTTAATGAGGAGGATTGTGGGCCTATGAGAAACCCTCGACCAGAGAAATACCGAACCAGAGACTAACCGGTGAAGAGGTCTCGCAAGTCAACAGCCAATGAGCATGCAGAGGATCGTGGAGTCCATCCTAGAGGTCGTTGAACCGGCAAACACTTATAGGTAGGGGCAGGCATTTTTCGCGAATAAATCTGAACGCCTATTAGACACAAACAAGGTATACCAGCACTAGAGGTTTCTTCATTGTAATTGGCGGCCGTCTGCGAAAGAAGTCATTGCCTCTTTTGACTGAGACAATCAGGACGCGTTTGCTTTCGCACTGAATTACTCTGATTCGTGTTTTATCAATCGACATGTACCTGAAAGAAATTAACCCAATCACGAAACACAGACGGTGCTACAGTGTTTTAACTTATAACTAGTCTCGGAATCTTTTCGCGGTTTCGATGGCATTCAGGATAGACTACACATTCCCCTGTACACTTGGGCAAAAAACGCAAGTTCATTGGCTGTTGACATGTAAGTCGTCTCAGCTGGTTTGTGTGTGATTCGATCCTTCTTTGTTTGAGGGTTTATAATTGGTTGAGATTCTTCCAGATGAACAGTAAGCCAATAGCAAAATCATCTAAAAGGTAATGTATTTGAATTCTAGCCTATCGCCGAACGAATCCGCGAATTTTTCCGGTCTCTACTTATAGGGCACGCAGTTCTGTCTTGTCCATGAAGACACTTGGTTTGATTGCGACCTCAAAATGCTGACGTCGTCGTTCACAGGGGAAAAAAAAAAGAGGAGCTCAATTTTCAGTGCAATAAACTAAGAATTGCCGTTTACAAAAATCGAAGATTCAAATTATGTCTGCGTAACTTGCGTGTAAAATATTTGTAGTTATCTTGACGTCAAGTTGCGGTTGCGGCAGTAGATTTTCGACCACTTACTGCCAACTTGATTATAAAGGCTGATGCGAAACTAAAACTATGCCATCTAGCGGTCACGCTACGCGTAAGTATACGCACCGTGCTTGCCTACGCTATAGGTGACGCACACACATACACACAGATGTCGACGATGTCGATTGGTTGGGAATTTCTTTGATGTCTCAAACTTCATTGATAAAAATACAAATGCTGCTTATAAAGATAATACGCAAAGAAAAATAATCCGCGGCATTCGCGTCGCTTTTTTGGAAGGAACATCAGAGGCTGTGCAGTTCAATGGCAAAGAAAAATCTACAAAAATCGTTCTGAAAAGTTGACAAATAAATAATGCAAAGAATTTTCATAATTCGTAAGTAAAACATACGACAACCATTCCGCCTTTTTTTTTCGCGTCGCGAGTCCAGAGGCGAATTTTCTTTTTAAATGGCCGGGCGCTGCAATTAATTAGGCACACGATGTTTTTCACACGGGACGTAGCTACACTTTTATACGAGTCTCTAATTGATAGCCGCGGCGGACAGGCGGCGTGCTGGGAGCGCGCGATGTTATCGCGCTGATACCGCTGCTAGCTCGCGCCTTATCCGCCATCTGATGCCGTCCCTCCCGCAGATAACTCCGGCGCAGATACGGGCGGCCGTTCCCCGCGCAGTGCGTGCATCACACGTCGCCGAGTGTGGTTCGTGTTCGCTCGTGTTCGCCCGTGTTCGCGCCTCAGAGAGCTGCCCTTGCGCCAAAACGGCCCGCCCGCTTCTGGTAATCCAGCACTGGCAGTGTTGTCGTTTACTCGCCTGCTCCGCTGTCTCGTCTGCGATTTGCCACCAGCCTGCGCTTTTAACAGATATTGTGCTTTTTCCTTGGAACAAAAAAAAATATTTCCATAGCTAACCTCACAAATATGTTGTTTCTTGACGAATGAATCACTTTGAACCTCACAAAGAAACTCTACCATTACTGTCTTAAACGCACGTGTATTTTATGAAACGGGTCCAAAATATTATCCCGCCAAACTCTACCAAAACAGAAAACTGCAAAAAAAAAAATCAACGAACTAAACCTTAAATTGACTTTGCATACATGATGCAGCATTTATGGCGGATATGCGTAAAGCAAGATAGCGACGACTTACCTTTCTCGGTGAGAAAATTACTCCTTTTTTGTTTTGGCAGTAGTCCATGATACAAATAACGCGAAAACCACATCGTTTAGTTCCTAAATGTAAAATGTTATCGCTATCGCGACTGAATCTCCTGGCCCCCTGACCGATTTATCAGTTGAAAACGCCGATTTTCGTAATGACTGTCTTCGAACGATGATGTTATCTTAGAACGTGTCTAGAAAAATAATGATACCGAATGAAACAGGGAATCGTTTGGGGCACAGTTTTATGATTGGAGGCGCATGATGTAAGTCACTGAGAAGGTCCAACGAAATTTCCGTGGGAACTTAAGTGTCCTGTTGAATCAGCTGTACGTATACTTGATTGATTCTGCAGAAAACTTCTTATTGTATCGCCGGGTTTGCTAGTCTCATAAATGAATAATTTTGGGATTTCAAATCAAAACTGCGCCATAGTTATTTAAAGCAATTGACTTTTCGCTACAGGTTGCAGTAGGCTTCTTCATTGGGTTACTCCAAAAGCCAAAATAGTTTTTTTTAACATTGTTATGTTACAGCGGTAATAATTTTTTTGGTATCGTATGAATTAAACTAAACGATTTCTATTAATTGACATCGATAAATATAAATTACGCACGACGTGTTATTCTGTCGTTCGTAACGTTCTGACTCGTGCTGGGTCGGTTGTAAATGTTTTATGAGGCTGAAAAGAGGTAAAATTTTTTATGAACATTGCTCGTTCTATCTGGGAACTTGTAAAAGCCTATTGTCACCGTTATAACGGTATGTGTCGACAACAATGCAAGTAGTCACTCGTAACTTCCAAGTAAAGAAGCGGATACAGGAATTTTTTTTTGGGGTGATTGGGGGAGGGTAGAGGGTTGAAATAAATGGGATAATAATTTATGTTATGAAGAAAAAAATTTTAACAACGATAATTTTCAGCAGATTTAAAATATAGGTCTTTGAAACAACTCAACTGTACTACCCAGGATAACATAAACCTCACAATTATTTTCATCATAACTTCTGGGATGGATTCCCTCCTCCGACTCCAGTTCAGGATGTGATGCCCGGACTAGTTCGGAGTAAGGGAACAGTAACCAGCGAGCGTGACCGGGTAGTGTTCCAAGATGGCGACGCGGCAGTAAAGACTTCCTGCCGCCAGGACATCGCGGAGGCCTCGCTGGTACGTGTAGTCCCTTGCGACTATTCCTGGCTCGGGGGTGTGTTATTTTCGGGAGGAGGCGTCTTCTTCCTCTTGCGCCACTCCCCCCCCCCCCTCCCCCCAACCCCCCTCCCCCCACCACGGGTGAGGAGGGGGTGAGGTGGGCGCCGAGCGTCTCTGGCGGCAGTGTCGCCGGCGTCGCCGCGAGCAAAGGGCGTCCCGCCGTCTGCAGGTGGGTGCCCGCCCTTCGGCGTCTCAGCGTCTCAGCGCAAAGCTGTCGCTTCCTTTCTCCGTCCAACCTCTTCAACGGCTGTTCCCTTGCATTTGTTCTTCTGCCAAAAATATTTTTTCAACATATATTAACTTAGAGTAATGTAATGGGTGACTTAAAATTTCTGCAAGTGATGATAATTACGATGACTTGCGTGACTTTTTACACCCCCCACGATATTACACCAAGTGTATATCTGTCGAGAAAAAAAAAATTTCTTGCTGTAGAACAACAAATGCAAGAGTGTTATCTATTTAAATTAAATTAAATAACGAATAATTAAATAAAGACATGGGTTGTAAGACTGATCTTTAAGGGGGATGAGGTCTCTTCTATTTGAAATATCTTAATACCGCTCGCAATAAAGCTTCCGAGCTTATATATATATATATATATATATATATATATAGATTTGACTTGGCATAAAACTTAGCCTTGGATACTTGTTAAAGTCAACACTTGTGATCTGTAGTCGCCTGTGTTAAATAATAAGTGTTTACAGACTTGAGCCTGTTAGTAATATGTGGTTACGACAAGGTATAGGAGGTCCAGGAGATATGTTTTATGCCTTGACATTACTAAAAAATTGGGATAAATAGTTCGAAATTAGAATTATACAAACCAAAAGAGGGGAAAATCAAAGATGTCGTGTGCTTTAAGTGGGTACTAAGATGCCATGACTACTCTCTTATCTTGACTCTAGACTGCAAATAGTTAGGGCGGGCCCAGGTTAAACCTGCATAGACACAGGGGAAATCTGCGCGTTCAGACATGCGGGTTAAATGGGCATGCACGAAGCAAACAGGTTGAAGTACATGACAAGAGGACTGTCAGGGAGAAAAGTTGGTTTAGGCAGACGAGTTTCTTCCACGCATAGGTCAGGATTCTTGAACATCACGACCCACATTAAGGTTTGGTTATCATGCACAATGTTGATTTAGTTTTCTTTTTCTCGTCATTATTATTATTATTATCATCCATGTGTTATTTCTAATATTTTCACCAGATATACTCACCAAGTCTAATATAATGAGTGTAAAATGTCATGCAAGTGATAGTAATTACGAAAAATTGCCCGATTTTTTACGCTCATTATTTTGCACTTAGTGAATGTCTGTTGAAAATATTTGTGACAGATCAACTAATACACGGGGAGCATCGAGGTAAAATTTCAGTTGTATGATTAAAAAAAAAGTAATGACGAGAAAATGAAAAAAAAATTTAACATGGCATGCCATGGGGTTGGCAGCAGTAACGAGTCTAAGCAACTGTGGCGCTGACAAGCTGACAACTGCTCGTTTAAGTCCTTCTGTCCAGCGCGGCCTGTTCCTGACACCCCCGCCGCGAGAGGTCAGCTATGCACATTTTATGTTTATAAGTTTGTTGCAACAGGGGTGAGTAATTAGATGAAACATGATGGACATAACGATAACATTTTTTCTGTTGTGAAAACAACAACAACGTTATTGTTTTTTCTGTCTTTTTATTTTATACGCTGGAAAAATGCTCTACATTATCGTTTACTAATTACATTTTGTGACAAGGATTGAGCATGATTTTAAACTCAGTGGAAACTTCTGTGGGATATTACTAGAGACCTGCAAAATTCGCGGATTCATTCGGTGATAGGCTAGAATTCAAACACATATACCTCTTAGATAATTTTTCTATTGGCTTACTGTTCGTCTGGACGAATCTCAACCAGTTATAAACCCTCAACCAAAGAAGGATCGAATCACAGACAAACCATCTGAGACGACTTACAAGTCGGCAGCCAATGACCTTGCGTTATTTGCCCGAGTGTACATGGGTATGTGCAGTCTATCCTGAAGGCCATCGAAACCGCGAATTTTGCAGGTCTCTAGCTATTACTAATGTCGTAGTTGACAGCTTGTCGTTGTCAAATCATTCCCCCCTCCCCATTCCCGGTGATCGCAAACTAGAAGCTTTTAGTTAATTTTAATCCCTAAATACTAAAGGAACTTCAGAAGCTGTATTGTATCCATCTGTAGGCACCACAGTTTTATTTCTTTCAATTGTGTAGTAATATAGTTGAATGCATATCCATATGCATGTATCGTAACTATTTTATTACTTAAATTGGTAGCTTTGTTTGAAGCTTACATCGATTTTGCTGAAAAGTGATTTTTTTTTTAATTTTCTCTGTGATTTTATGAAAGTTAACTCAAAAACGCAATTCCATGTCTGATGTCTTAAGTGTTTAATTGTTTAAGTGCGTTTAACATTAAGTCATTGGAGCGTTACTGGTGACGCGTGCTAGTGCATCTTCTGCAATATCGCCTCTATGCAAGGCTGTAACCGGGAACACATTATGTTTCTACATACAACGTGTACAAATGATGGTTTGCCAATCCGCTGGTGTCAAATGTGTTCTCATGCCATGTTTTTCTTGTATACAATTGTTATTGCTTTTAAAAAGATACAGCTATATAAAAAAAGGCCTAAGAAGGTACAGTGTTTTGTGTTTTAAATGCTTGTTAAATAAAATGTGAGTTAGTCGTTCAGAACTCGCCAGAGATGTGTAACATCTAACGTAGTTGACATGTATTTTCTGTCCCGTCCCTTTTGTAAATTAATAGAGTGTTTTAGTGCCCATTCAGGGTAAGGGCAGACATATAATAATATCAGATACACTGCTTCTATTCTATTTATTATCTGTTACCACTCCGTGTTTATCCTAGCTCCATGGCACCATCATCACAACTGTCTTACAGTGGCACCAACTTCATGACTACACTACAACATCTCCCCTTTCAAAGTTGTTTGTCAAATACACTGTACATACATTACATGTTCAACCTCTTGGGAGGATTTATAACTCTCCCTGATCTTGTTACTATTGTTCTGTTAACACCAGCTGGTTTGATAGAAGTATCTTGCATTCTAGTGCACCCTACACTCCTGTCAGCTTCCATTAAACTAAATTTATATGATTGTCTATTTGCACTACCATTTTCATCATTCACTACATGGTCTTTATAAGTATTCACTTCGAAGCCTGCGAAACCATTTGTTACACCGTCTGATGTTTCCTGAGTTCTCCTGTGATGTTCTTTACTTCTTCCTTCCTTTTCTTCGCTGTTTATTGGCAATATGACTTCTTGATGTCTTTCACTTTCTTCTGTTTTTGAAGACGCTTTTATGTGTGTTTCATTTCTTCTCACTTCTCTTCCATTCTGGTTCCTTACAACGTAGGATCGTGGAGCGTCGTGTATCCTTACAACTGTAGCAGGTTCCCACTGTGCATTCTTATTGGTTTTTATCACCACCTTGTCTCCTTCTCTAAAATCGCTAGCCTGTTTCAAGGCTGTCTTATCATACTGTTGTTTGCACCGTTCTTGATTTAATATCATTTTTTTTATGTACATCTTTTTCAACTTTGGGTTGAAGCATTTGACTTGTCACTGGTAGTAATGTTCTTATCTGGCGGCTCATTAGTAGTTGACACGGTGAAATGTTTAAGCTTGACAGTGGCGTGTTTCTGTACTCTCTTAGCAGATCTCTAAAATCTTTTTGCTGCTCCATACTTTTCTTTAGTATTTTCCTTGCTGTGTGACATCCCTTTTCTGCCAGGCTATTACTTCTGTGATAGTGCGGACTACATGTTCTCAATTCAATGTCATAGGTCCGTGCAAACCTCGCAAACGTTTGCGATAGAAAGGGCATATTGTCTGCTCTAATTACTCTTGGAATGCCATGCGTGCAGAACACATCCCTCAGTTTATCACAAACATTTTCTGCTGTCTTATGATTTATTGGTATTATTTCCAGCCACTTTGAGAATATGTCAACAACAATCAAGTAGTTATTGCCTGCATTATCCAGAATTTCCACTGAAACCTTCTCAAAAGGGAGTTGTGGAATCTCTTGTGCAATCATTGGTGATTTCTTCTTCATTGATTGATATTTCTCACATATACGGCATCCACTCACCCATCTTGTAATGTCTGAATACATATTTTTCCAGTAGTACACAGTTTTGGCTTTGGCTATAGTCTTGTCCCTTCCATTGTGACCTTCATGCAACAGGTTCAAAATAAGATTCTTCAGTGCTTGAGGTACAATGAGTTTGTCATTGTAAAAGAGCAACTGATTGTCCACATAAATGTCATTTCTCATAGGCCATGCCCACCTAATGCACTCTGGCACTTGTTTTTTATGTTCAGGCCATTCCTTGCCATACATATCCTTGAGAGCTGAAAGTTCATTATCTGTTTCTGTGGTCTTGATAAAGAGTTCTTTCTTTGACTCAGACATGGGTAAGTGCCTAACTAGTTCATGAACTAGTTCTTTCATTTCTGGGTCCTCTTCAGTAGGACCTAAGAGATATGACCGGGGCAGTAGATCTGCAATGTACATTTTAGGTCCAGGTAAGTATTTTACCTCTATGTTGTATTTTAGTATTTTTAGCCTCAGTCTGCGTAGAACTGATGAACCTATTTTGTGGACAGGCTTGTTCATTTTGGCAACAAGTGGTTTGTGGTCCGTCATGATTGTGACCTTATACCCATACACATAATTGTGAAATTTTTTCAGGCTAAACTCAATGGCTCTCATCTCTTTCTCTGACTGTGAATAGTTTTGTTCGGCTTGTGTCATGCTTGCCGATGCAAAGGCTACAGGTTGTTGGTCCTGCAGTAACACACACCCTAATCCATCCTTGCTGGCATCACATTGAATCACTATTTTTTTTGCATGGTGTAAAGTTTGCCAATACTGGTGCATTTGATATCAAAGTTCTAATTTCATTAAAAGCATTTTCATGTGTAGGTAGCCACTGATAGCATACATTGTCTGATAAAAGTTGCCGCAAGGGTGCTGTTATGGTAGACATATGCGGAATGAATTGTCGAACATAGTTAAACATTCCCATACATCGTTGGAGCTCTTTTTTTGAAGCTGGAGCTTTGAGGTCGACTAATGCTCTTACTCGATCTTGGTCCATACTCATTCCTTGCTTGCTAAATTTGAAGCCTATATATGTAACTTCATTTTTTCTATACTGCACTTTCCTTGCGTTAAACTTGTTATTTCTCTCTTCAGCCCTAAGAAGTACTTGTTGCAAGGCTTTATCATGCACTTCTGCTGATTTTGCATACACAATGAGATCATCCTGATATGCCATCACATTGGGAATATCATTGAAGTTGCCTTCCATTTGTTTTTGAAATGTTTCGCTAGCACAGATAAGGCCGAAAGGAAGTTTTTTGATTTTGTATACTCCATACGGAGTTGAGAAGCTACACAAATTACTTGATTTTTCATCCAGCTCAATTTGATGATACCCATCTTTTAAGTCCAACACCGTAAAATACTCATTAAAAGCCAATGTTTCAGCAACTTCTGACACGGTTGGAATTAGATGATGTTCTGTGACAATGATTTTGTTTAGCTCTTGTGGATCTAGGCAGAACCTTAGTTCCCCATTTGGTTTCTCTACAGTTACTAACTGATTAATGCAATGTTCCAGTGTTGGATTTTCTACTCTTTCAATCACTTTTCTCTTTTCCATTGTTTCA
This sequence comes from Bacillus rossius redtenbacheri, assembly GCF_032445375.1. Lineage (NCBI taxonomy): Eukaryota > Metazoa > Arthropoda > Insecta > Phasmatodea > Bacillidae > Bacillus > Bacillus rossius. The sequence goes on from NW_026962011.1 coordinate 30,913,552, forward strand.
AGAGTTCTTTTGAAAGTTGGCTTCATTGAACTTGGAATCCTGTGCGGGGGCTCATTAATTAGTTTAGCCTCTTTTCTTATCTTAATTGTGTATGTGCCAGGAAACTTACCTAAGACTTGAAATATTTTAGAATTGTTTTTCACAAACTCTCTCGTAATGCTGTCTGTAGGCTCTGCCACAATTGACTGTACCTTCTTCACTAGTTCAAGCTGTTCACATCCTTCTAAACCTAGTAGTGGTGTTGTCTGTAAATTTACCACAACAAATTTCAAATCTACCTTTCTTCCCTTCACTTCACATTTGAGTGTGACAGTTCCTTCTGGTTTAATTGTAGATCCACCAAATGCTTCCAGTGTTATGTTTGTCTGCTTAATTTTCACTTCTGGTCTTATTTGATCTAATATCTCGCTTGGTATAGTGTTAACAGCTGCTCCTGTGTCCAGTTTAAAATTGATTTTTTTGTTTTCTACCCATACATCCTGTCTCCATTCTTTTGTTGGTTTCGCCCTCAATGAGTCAATTTCTTTTTCTTGTTTAGCCACAATTCCTTACATAAATGCAACGTCTTCTTCACTTTCATTATTTTTCTCACTATAATGTTAATTTGTACTAATTTCGTGGATTTGTTGTTCTGTTCGGCACATAGCCGCAAAACGATTATATTTCTGGCATGCAGAGCATTTTTTGCCATAAGCTAGACATTGTCTTGGAGGATGTTTTCTGCCACAATATGAGCAATTTGAAATGCTTTGAAGATGTTTTGGTTGTTCATAGTATCTCGCACGTTCATGTACGTGTTGTTTTTGACTGTCTTGTTGCATAGTTGTCCTAATTGTTCTTTTAGGGTTATATTTTCCTCGAGCAACGGCATCAACTGGAATTGAGGTTGTTTCTTCTCCACCAGTTTGTTTGGTCCTACCTTGGCCCTGTTGCATCTGTGTTGCTTGTTCCCGACTTCTCTCTGATGCCTGACAATGGTTGACTACTTGCTGAAGTGTTGAATCTTCTATTCTCAGGAGACTCTCCCTCAGCGTGGTACTACTTATTCCCACAATGATTCTGTCGCGAATCAGGGATTCTTCGAGGTTCCCAAATGAACATGATTTAGCCAGTCTTTTCAGATCAGTGACAAAATGGTCAATAGTTTCACCTTCAGCTTGGCACCGCTGATTAAAAATGTATCGTTCAAATGCTTCATTTTTTTGGGGGTTGTGTGTTGTTCAAATGCTTGTATCACCTTATCATACTTTGTTTTCTCTTCATTGTTAAGATTGAATGTGTTGTACAGATCAACACCTTCTTGACCTATAATGTTTAGCAACAGAGCTATTTTGATATTATCAGGTTTGTTATCGTTTCCACTGGCAATAATATAAATCTCAAAGTTTTGTTTGAAGGTTTTCCAGTGTGCTGCCACGTTTCCTGAAAGTATCAATGCAGCTGGCAAATTAACAGTTCCCGCCATGTTGAGGTTATGTGACGTTTGCAGTAGCCTGGTGTTCACTATTTATGGATTGTTTTTTCTTGTTCTTGTCTTATCGACATATTAATCCGTGCTGTTACTTTAGGTTCACGAGTTCATTTATTTTGTTTCCTCCCGCATTTTCCATTTATTCGGCACTGTGTTATTTATTCTTCTTGATACAGTGGTCTTTTACTATTGATCCTACTGACTGCGCCATGTTTTAGTGCCCATTCAGGGTAAGGGCAGACATATAATAATATCAGATACACTGCTTCTATTCTATTTATTATCTGTTACCACTCCGTGTTTATCCTAGCTCCATGACACCATCATCACAACTGTCTTACAGTGGCACCAACTTCATAACTACACTACAACAAAGAGAGTATTGTTAAAACTTATAATTAAATATTAATTGTATTGTTTATGACGCAAATAAATATATGAATCAAATAACAAATAGTAGTCAAAACATTAATTATCATTTAAAATTGTTTTTAAATGTGGCTTTTACAATAATGTGTTATCAACAGTTCGCTTCTATAATAACCGAAGAAAATTTAATTAGCAGGTATAATACAGTCCATAATGTAAATAAGATCTCTTTTTGTTAGAAAAAATAAAACATTTCGGGGTTCTGAAATTGTATCAAGCATTCTGGCAATTAACTAGTCTTGATGCGTTTATTATTATAAAATACTCCGTTCAAGCGCATACAAACTGTTTACAATCGATTTTTTTCAATCTATTCTATCGTCTCGTACTTTCGATCACGTTCTTCATTTGTGGATTCATAGATGGCAGTATAGTCGGTGACTGTATGCGGGTGCAGAGAAACAACTTTCAGTTTCCAGGTAGGCTTAATCGAGATATCGTGTTTGGCCAAATATGTAGCATCTAGATACCATGTTTGGCACTGAAAGAAGAAAGCATTCCACTTAAATTCGGATAATACTCGTGAAATTCTTGTTTGGGAGTTTAAAAAAAGCTCCCAACTTATGATAGTCTCATCCGTTCGTTTAACATTAGACAGCTAACTCGTGACGTATTTCCTTAGTAGGCTGGCTGTATCGATTCACAGCGTATTGAAGGTATTGATGAACAATGAAGCGAAACATTTCGAGGTGGTTGATGCTAACTATTGTGATAACTGAAAGTTTTTATCATTGAAAAATTTCCACATTATGATTTTCTTCGAAATTTTAATGTTTTAGAAATGGCCAAATTTTGTACAAATATCAAATAACACTTTGTATATTCAATGTAAATTAAAATATTTAGTCACATGCAGTGTGTCATTAACGATTATGTGTATATGCTTGTACTGCCTAAACACTAGAAGGATATTCACTATCTAACTGTGAAGACTGTGATACACTGTTCAATATTACCGGGTGGGAAGCTTGTTTTTAAAATAACTTAAAATATTTTTTACTCGATTTTGCGAACATTTCGCTTCACTTTGAAAGAATTGAAAGTTGCATGTTTATAAGTTTCAATTGTTTCTTACATTGGGGAGATTATAAAGTTGCGTTGCAAAACTTCTGTTTGAGCCTGTGTTCCGCAGTTTTCGGTTCACTCACGAAGATTAATCTCGTGGTTTACCACTGCCACCTAGCTTCTTCAGTATCTCACTCCTGGCTTACAACATTTCCTTTCACGATTCTTTATATTTTTTCCATTATCAACATGCCTTTAGTATCCTTCATTTCTGTCTTACATTATATGATACAAGTTTACAATAATTCTTGCTCCGTCGCCGTGCTTTGATGGGGTGACTTAGCATAGGCTGACGCCTCGCTCGGAATTGTTTTGTTTTACAATTCACGGTCTTTTTAATGTTCTCCGCGTTTTCTTCGTTGGCAACGAGTGCTGTTAACGGGATTCAGTTTTTTTTTTTCCCCCTAAGTGTTTCCCGATGCATTGTGCAGTGTTCCGTGCCATCCCAGAGGCCTGCAGCGTCAAGTGTTTCCAAGTTCCTCCGCACAAGCTGGCGGCGCGCGCGGCGCTATGCCCAAATGCGGCGTCGCGCGGTCTCTCTTGTTATTTATGAGTGAGTGTTGTTTCTGCGGGAGAGAGAGGAGTGTGGGGGAAGGGGGGACGAGCTGGGGAAGGGGGGGAAGGGGGCTGGCGGATGGCCAGGTGTCAAGAACAAGGTACGAGGACATTGTACGCAAGCCAGGTAACTGTTAATGTCCTCTCCTCCGCTGCTAGCCCCACTGGGCTCGCACCGTGGTGAAGCTGTGTCCGAGCGGCGGGTGTACTGCTTGAGCAGGTCGTGCACTTGCGTCACTCCTGTTCGAGTGGAAGGCAGCCAGCGACAACCGGCCAATGGCGGCTCCAGGAAGACCTCTCGGGCAGGAGGATGCAGTTGATAATCATGACATTGCCCTTGGGATATTCACAAAATATATGGTCTCAAATACTGAGATTTAGTATTTTAGTACAAATTTTGATTGAAAGAAGAGTTTAGCACATTAACGAAAGTATTTAAGTTAACATTAATATTCCCTACAAAGAAATAAGAAGTAAAATTTGGGCTCGGAAGGGGCTATGGCCCCCTGCGCCCTTCCTCTGGAGCCGCGCTTACAACCAGCACAAGCAAAGGGCCTAGTCTCGAGCACGGCAACGAACACCGCTCATAAATTATAAGTTGCCTGCGAGAGAGAGAGAGAGAGAGAGAGAGAGAGAGAGAGGGGGGGGGGGGGGAGAGAAAAAACACATTGGCTGCAGTTGGTAAAATAACTTAGCTACGTGTTTTCTTCGACACCAGAAGATTTCACGGCGTGGTCACTCACGGCTCAGGTGCGGTACCCCCTTCGTCATATCACCGAGAAACGGTTTCGAAATAAAACAAAATAAGTATACACGTGAATTTGAAGGGTTTTTTTTTTTTTTGTGACCGCAAATTTTATTGTCACTACAAAACTTTCGAACCTCTTTATTTCAATACGTGATTATTGGGGCATTGCACTTTCCGAAAAAAAAAAAAAAAAAAAAAAATATATATATATATATATTTACAGACCAGCTGTTTGCAGGGCCGGATTTAGAGGTCTGGAGGCCTCGGGGCAACGGAGGAGCGGAGGCCCCCAGGGCCCAGATTATTTTCCAAATAAAATGAACAATTTTTTTCAGTCGAGTTTTCCAATAAATAATTTATTGTGAAATAAAGTAGATTTTCTTAGTATTTAAAAAACATACATATAATCGGAGACAAGAATTATATGAAATTAAATTTTAGTGTTAAAATGAACGTAACCTACCGTTTGTGGGGGCCCTCCGTTTGTGGAGGCCCCGGGGCTTTCGCCCCGGTTGCCCTCCCCTAAATCCGGCCCTGGCTGTGTGTTAAAACTCAGTAGCATTGTCTGTGTTTCGTTATTGACTGTGTTTTTATTTTAGGTGCATGTCTACTGACAGCACACCAATCATAACCATCCATAGCGGAAGCAAACGCGTCCTGACATTTTCTCTTTTTTGTGTGCAGGCGCCTGCAATACTTTATAACAAACGAAATATCAACGATTTTTATATCAAATACAAATTTGTAGTTTTTTGCTTGGTTTTTACCAATTCTTTATTCGTGAAGGACGAGGAGGGAAATTTCAGTTGTGCAACTGCATAGTTAAAGGAAACCACACGACAAATAAAACAAGTCTTTAACATATCTGTGTTTGTCTGGCACGACATAAACACGCACTGGGTTGTTGGTTTGTCGGGTGTGCGGAGCGGGGCTCGTCCCGCGGTGTGGTGACCGCGGAGGAATGCGCGGCGCAGAGGCGAGCCGTGATTGGGGCAGCTGGGCCCTCGCCAAGTTGGGGGGTGGGGGCATGATGTAAAGAAGAGGAGGTGAAACCTTCCGGCCGCCCAAACTCGTCCTCCACTGCGCACTACGTCACCTTGGTCGCACCGCCCGGTCTACACGCAGCGCGCTTACGGGAATACGACGCAGAGACAGTTCATTTACAATCGTTTGAATAGTAAGAGTGACCACGAAGCGTAGAAATACTTTTCTATGTACATTGCATAGCATGCATTTAGAACATACAGTTTAAATAAATGTATTAGCATCCAAACACGGGGTTTATATTAATAATAAAATCAACGAAACAATATTTTTCTGCTGTTTCATCACTTCAAAATGTTGATTGAGTCTTGTAAACACGGAATGGTAATGGGAATTGGAATGAATATACTTCGAAAATATTTATTATGAATATTAATTAAATAGATATAATAAACATTCATGATGCAGGCGGCAAATAATAATACAAACGTATTACAAAAAATAAGCATCTGACACAAAGCAAAGTTTCTATAAATACTTATTTGTAATTTACATAAACATAAGCGCTTTTGATTTATTTACTAAATTTAATTTTATTTATTTACAAACAATAAACAAAAGGGTAAATAATGATAGAAAAAATATTTAAAAACATATTATTAAACCAAATAGCTCTACAATATTCAGCAAAAAACAGCTTGCAGGCATACAAATTTTTTTTCACGGCAAAAAAAAACGAAAAGGCTGGATTTGTTTATTATCTTGGAAAGGAAAAACCTAATAGTATTCAAATCCCCCAAGCACATTGTGCGTTAAAACATGGCACATAATTGTTGGTTGATTACTAAAAAAAACTCAATTGCAAAATAACTCGCCACTTAATATTTCACAAAACCCGTATGCCTTCTACACTACATTTTATTAAAGCCAAAATCGATTCATAATGGCTTGAACTCCCGTCCCTCATAGGTATTTGAATGTAATTTTAACGCGTGTATCTTGGCTGTAGGTGTTTCTTTCTCCATTTTTATAATTTTAACTTCTGAAAACTCAAAAATGTTGCTTGCTATCATTTTGATTACTGAAAATTCCATGTTATAACAAAATAAGTATTGTTTTACCTGCTGTACATTGTGCATTTGCAGGCACTCGCATAATTTGAAGAGAGTCACGGCCTTTCCATGGAAAAAAATTACAAAATAAATATCTAAGTTCATCTAATTCCCCTTAAAATTGGCGTTTCAAAATTCCTCCTGGATTCTGTAATACTAAAATGATTTGAAGGCAATACATTCAAGGGAAATGGTGTGATAAAAACATTAAAAATATAAAAATATTGAAATAGAATAAAATCATTGTAATCATAAAACATTAAAATCGGAAATACCATTTTTCCCACTTATATCTAGTTTTACGGAAAAGCCGCTTCCTTCCATAATTACTATTCCAAGGCCGCGCTGTACAATTTTCAATACATAGCTGTTTTTTTTATATATATCATGCGCTTTATAGTTTTATAATCTAGAAAAATGAATACCTACAAACATGCAAACTTATGTTCTAAACTGTTTTTAGTTATAGCCGAGTTGTGTTAGTGTTAGGATTGTAGACACAGTAGGGGCGGATCCAGGAATTACTGGGGGGGGGGGGGGTGCCATGAGTCTGGGCCTAGTATGATACCTGTTTATTACTGCAAAAGTCGTTATTAATCAATGTATATTTTACCCTTAGATGGGTGGGAGGGCACGTGCCCCTGTGCCCCCCTTCCCCCCTTCAGGATTCACCTATGGAGCACACACGCACGTGCGCTGAGAATGTACTGATCTATGGTCCCTGCAAACCTTAATTTTAAGTATTTAAAATGGCAGTTTTTTTAACGCGTTAAATACTATTTATAATTCTTATCTCACGGTTTTGCGTGTATACTTAAATATATTTAAACGTACTGATATCATATGTCTTCCCCACTCCATTAAAGAGAACATTTTGAACAATAGAAAAAATGCGCATGTTTCTTTTTTATGTATAACGGGTTCACATTCCTACTTTCATTCGATTTGTTTACATGCATTGATGAAATATTTTCCCTTCTTTATTAATACTACACAACCTAGTGTTTAGGTTAGTTCTATAACAAACAAGAAAAAAAGTTAAATTGAAATAAATTCTGTAGTTCTCGCTGATGCCCGAACACACAAACATTTTAAAAACAATTGATTTGAGTTGTTATTAATGGGTGGGTATATATACGTTAAGATTTAATTTTTAATAAATTAATTCAGTAAATAACCTTTTTACCGCGAAATACTTTATTATTATAGATAATAACTCAGTATTTTGCACAAAATATAATCCTTGACCTAATATTAACCTACAGTTAATCATATAAAAAATTAAAAATAAATACTCGTATTATAAAACAAGTGACATTTCTACTTAAAATCACGTTTGTTTAAACTTACCTCTGCTAACACAGAATGTGTCCTTCCTTTTACATACGTTCACCCACTTATTGCAAAGATCTTCATTTTTTGGAAAAGAAAAATATTTTATGCCAGAATCTCGAGTCTTTTTGAAATGATTGTGAAATCCGAACACTGCACAGCTACATAAAAGCACTCAGGATTATGTAAACACCAACAATAACAAAAATTCGCACGAGACGCAGATGAAATGGATGGGAAGCGCCTGGAAGAAGAGCGCTGGCTACAACCAAGGTGACGTAGCAAGGGACCGCGTGGAGGGGGAAAACCTGCGCACGGTTTCACCTCCCCTTCTTTACATCATGGGTGGGGGGGGGGGTGTCAGTGGTGACCCGCGCCCCCGGGGGCGGCGTGCCCTCGCTGACACCGTCCTCGCGGCCCTCTGATTGGTCCGTGGGCGGCCCGCCAGCACGCAGCGAATACCCTCACGAACACTCGGCGGTGACAGCCGAATAATTCTGCAGCAGCCGAGATCTGGCGTCTCAAGTCACAGCACGATATTTGTCACCGATGAGCCGTGTTGTTGAGACTGGCCGGTCGTCTGTTTTGTGCTTGATGGCGGGAGCAAGATGTAGGTTCCATCCACAAACCTGGCATCTGTTTCGTCTTAGGAAGCCTGCTTGTGTTCGTCTGTGCTGTCGTAGTGTTCTCCGGAATGTCTGTTTAGTCTCATCGTTGGGTTCGTCTGTTTGTCGCTGTGTTGTCTAAAGACGGTTTCTTATCTTGTATAGTTTTCCTATTTCAACTTTTCTTACATGATCTTCTCAGCATCATCTTCCTTCTTGCCAATTGCGCCTCTTGTGTCTGCTTGGACGTGGTCTTTGAATATATATACTGTATAGAAGTCGTCGCCAGCCCAGGTTAAAATTTCTAATACGGATTTGAGGTAGTTGGTTAATTCACCGCCGCAATCGCCACCATCTCTAGGGCATCGACTTGTGGTGGTCCCTAGCGGACAAGTGTCGAACTCTTCAAACACCGCTTCCACCTCCCGCTGAACGACCTTGAGCTGCAGTGAATGATTGGTGGGGGGTTGCGGGGAACGACAGCGGGCGACAGAGCTGCGCTCTAACGTGTAAATAACAACTAAGACGATACAGGGCGTTACGGCAGCGCACTGCAGCGGTGAAGTTCCCAAGCTGCTCATCATGCGCTCCTGAAAAACGTAGAGTAAATCCTATCCACTCGCGACTTCTATACAGTATATATATTCAAAGACGTGGTCGAAGCCGCCTCGGTGCCGTCGGAGATGAGCTGCCCTGCGCAGGCGTCCAGAGGCGGACGGGGGCAGGCCAGTCACCCCGCCCTCGGCCAATCAGCGCCGCCTCCTCCCCGCGACACTTGCAGGCAATTACACGCGGCGGCGAACGACAGTTATTAATCGCGCCCGGCCGTAGGCGCCGTCCGACGACGACGGGACAGCGCGAGCCCCCGGGAGCCCTCAGTCTGCACGCCGGCCAGTTAAGGCCCGTCTACAATAGCAATGTCCTAAACTGCGTCCGAAGGACACTCGTCGCTGATTGGTCCGCGTGACCCTCTTGACGTCATGCGTCAAGTGGGCGAAGGTCCGAACCTACCTGGTCCGAAGACATTCGTCGCAATTTGAACTTTTTGTCCCAACCTGTGTACTTCGGACACGTAAAAAGAACAGAACACTCACGCATATTTGAATTTTCCGGTATCCCGTTTGAAATATGATATGAGTTCTTTTTTTTTTAGCATTTACATTTGCCACTTTGCCTTACTGAATAAATATATAATATTGAACTCCCACAACTTTCACAAGTTCAATCTCAAACTACAAAGCATCAAAACAATAAACAAAAAAACATTTGGTTTGGCACATTTACTGCGTTCTGGTGACAACTTTAGAAATCAATACATTCGGACATCGAACATCGGAATTGTGGACAGGGCCGTTTTCGGTGAGACAATGTGACGTCACTCACATCCGGATAAGGACACGGACCACGCACAGGTTTGGAAACTTCTATTAACTTCTGGAGCATTTCAATAACTTAATGTAGCCTATATAACACCCTTTATGTTCGCCAATATTAAAAAAAAAGAAGCTAGATTTCACATTTTCTCATATTGCAAGCAGCGAAAATATTTTGAATGTTTTTAACTTAATGCATCCAGAATTGAATATCTTAAAGAATTTCATATTATGCCTACTAAGGTAGCTATGCAATTATTTTTGATCTTCAAACACTATTTTTATATCTTGCACTAATACGTGATCGTATGAAAATTTTGGACAAAGATTTAAGGTAACATTTAGATGTTTATTAATTAATTCCGACGAATTTGTTACTAAAAAGGTTTTCATAAAAAATTGTTTCAACCAAAGGTTTTAAATAACGTTTAGGTATTTTACAATAAATTATAATGGGTTTTGTAGTATATCTATTAAAAAAGTAATAACATATTGTCTTTCTACCCTTGTTATTTCCAACCCCTTGCAGTAATGGTTTATAATATCAAAAATTGTTTCAGAAAAAAATTTTATATAAAAATTTTAAGATTTACAAACATTTTGAACGGATTTTATATATTGTACCTACTAAGGGAGTTATGCATTTTTTTCTTCAAATTATAGCCCTTCTTTTCAACCCTTTGTAGCATAAGTTCGTCTTATCAAAAATTGTTTCATACTAATTTTTAGATAAAAATTATGATTTACAAAATATCCGAACCAATTCGATGTTGTGTGTCTACGAAGGTAATTTTTTTTCTCCGCCAACCCTTTTTTTTTTTCAACCCCTTGCGGTTATGGTTGGTCGTATCAAAAACTTATTCGGGCAAAATATTTTGTTAATACTCCTACGAGTGTATTCAAACGGATGTGATATTTTCCAAATAATGGGAGTTACAGCGAATTTTCGGTTTTTTCAATAAACCGTCTCAGGCTGAAGCGTACCCCACAAACAGTTGGAGCTTCCGAGGAGAGAAGCCTAAGATGCACATCAAGTTCTGTCCCTGCCCGAACACGCCCGAATATTCACCTTCGGCCAACCTCGGGATTCGTTTTATTTTTGCGCAGGAAAAATGAATTCAAATATTAAAAGTGGTCGGTTACGTTAGCTACATAAAAACACTTTAAAACACTATGTTACAAAACGGTTAGTTAGGTTAGTATATCTACATTAAAATAAACAGAGAAATATAAATATATATATATAAATAAACCCGAGGTTGGCCGAAGGTGAATTTTCGGGCGTGTTCGGGCAGGGACAGAACTTGATGTACATCTTAGGCTTCCCTCCCGAGGAGTCGCGAGTAGTCGCGAGGAGTCGCGAGGAGTCGCGAGGAGTCGCGAGACAAGAGTCTAGCGGCAGCAATGCTACTTCCTGCAACTGGCTGCAAATGCCGCGCCGCTCTCGCTCGTTCCGGGGCCGCCTGCGCGATCCCGCAACGGGAAGCCTTTTCACTGACGAGAGAGCAAAACGTCCGATCGTCATCTTCGTTTTTTTTTTTTTTTGTTCTTTGTAAATAAATATGGAGGTGTTGTTAAAAGGAACGACCATAAACAAGGCAACGGTATTTGTAATTGTTTTTAGAGGAAAATACCTAATTGAAGAAACGTACTTCGTGGATTTGTATATTTTTCATACCGTATAAAATCTAGGAAGTCTTTGTCTTCCACAAATACTCTCGGGACGCCTCATATTCCCTTGCAATTTTACGCAACTTGTAATTTTCAGGTAAGAACATGATAACTAATGGTCAATTAGGTTAGGTTAGCTACATTATAAATACTTTAAAACATTGTGGACGGTTGATTTGGTTAGGACAGCTACATTAAAGATACTATGAAATCATGTAAACTGTTTCCTGGCGCTGAATAGCTACATATTAAAAGGTTATTTGCTAAGCAACCATAAAATGATTTTACAGTATTTTTAATGTAGCTATACTTACCTAATATTAACCAACCATCCACTAAACAGTCTGTGTGGCTTTTTTTATACTTGAGAGAAAAAAACGCGCGCTTAAAAATAAAATAAAAAACATCCAGGGGGTAGGCACTCCCGATCGGCCAACTTCGGAAAGGCTCGGCATTTGCAGCCAGTTGCAGGAAGTAGCGTTGCTGCCGCTAGACTCTTGTGTCGCGAGGAGTCGCGCGGCTAGCCGTCGATCGCGGCCCGATGTACCGCTTCTCCCCGGGAGGCGGGGCTAGCCGTGGAAGCAGAGTGGTGGGGAGTAGGGGAGGCAGGCGGGTTCTGCCGTATAAGGGCACATCTCTCCCCCCCCCCCCCCCACATCTCCCCATCGCTCGTGACGTGACGGCGACCTACGCGCGACGGCAACTGCCGACTGGCTTCAGTCGCGCGGCGGTGTGGCTGAGTGCGTTGGCGGGCCCTCCCTTCCCCCGCGCCAGGAACCGGCGACTCAGGTGGGTGCTCGCGGTCCGAGAACTGCACTGATTCATGTCCCGCGGAAACATTCCCGGACACCAGCTGGGCGCTGGAAACTTTGTAGCATTGTCTGCGTTTCGTGGATGTCTGGGGGTTATTTCAAGTCCACGTCTACTGTCAGCACCAGTGAGGAAGCAGACACGTCCTCAGTGGCCCGGCCAAATTGGGCAAAGGCTTCTCTTGCAGAGACGGCATACCTTATTGCAGTCTAATGAGCAATCAGATTATTATTATTATTTTTTTCGCCCCCAGTGATCAAGATGGAAATACTTCAAGACTGAAATTTCGTTTGTTCATTATTGGTAGGGACGGGAAAAATTCTCGGTTTCGATGGCCTTCAGGATAGACTACAAATTCCCCTGTACAATTGGGCAAAAAACGCAAGTTCATTGGCTGCTGACTTGTAAGTCGTCTCAGCTGGTTTGTGTGTGATTCGATCCTTCTTTGGTTGAGGGTTTATAATTGGTTGAGATTCTTCCAGATGAACAGTAAGCCAATAGCAAAATCATCTAAAAGGTATATGTTTTTGAATTCTAGCCTATCGCCGAATGAATCCGCGAATATTTCCGGTCTCGAATTATTTGAGACCCGGAAATTCTGCGGATTCGTTTTGTGCCGGGATAAAATTCACGCTCATGTATACTTACAACCACGTGTGCTTTCCTATCAGTCTGGTGGTTTCTTACTGTAGAACTTCCTGTTACTTTCAGCGGTCTTCGTGATCCGGTCACTCTAAAGTAGTTCTGGTAGTTGTCTGGCCCGCAGTCGGGAGAATTGTGATGCGATCGTCAAAGCATGCAGTCTGCATTGCGGCACTTCTGTGCCATCAGTAAGACGTGTCAAGTGCGCGTGCAAATCATCTTCGATCTCGGTGACAGCACATTCGGCCGTGCGCGGGTAACTTCCTGTGTTTAATTATTATACTGTGCTGTTGAAGGTGGAATGGGTTAGAGAATATTTTTTAATTTATAATCGATCGATAGTTTTTGATTGACTGCGCACGTCACCAGGTGGGTGGGTTCGTCGCTACCCACGTGTCAGCCATGCTCGTCGCCTCGAATCTCCTGTCCTTGTTTGTCGCCCCGCCAGGCGATGTCTTGTAGCCCGTCCTACCGAGGCAGAGCCGTTTCCGGCCTGCCCGCTGCTTGCTTGCCATTTTTCCGCCAACTTAACCGTATTGCGAATTCAAATTATCTTTTTTCCAGTGGCATAGCACGGGTCGTTCTTCGCTGCAATTCTACGTGGATTCATCATCCTAATTAATGTTTACATTTAACTGCTATCTATACAGGCTGATTTTTTTTTGTTTGCTTTCTTACGAGAGTTGTGTGACTGTTAGGATCTCCGTCGATTCCCACCCATGTGTCAATTTGTTTTTTTTTTCTGTTATTCTTTCGTGTGTTGTTTTGTAACTTTTTATGTGGTGGTAAAGTCCTTGAACTAGGTAAATTAACTTATTCTTGTCTAATTATGTTCTTTTGACCTTTGAATGTTCAGACCGTTTCCATGTTTCTTTAAAAAATAAAAACCTTTGATTAGGTTGGTTCTTATTTTTCTACATCCGGTTTGACTACACCAACATAGCAATGTCATTAATTCGCTGATCCATGCCATGTTTTACCTTCTTTATGGTTTGCACATAAATAAAAACATGTTTCAGTGTAAGATATTATTAATATTTAATGTTACAGTATTTTCAAAAAAATTAACCAATGATTGTGTTTGTGAAGTTGTAATTATCATTAATAAAATAGTTTTGGGAATAACAGCGACATTATTACGCTCTTATCAAATAATTAGGTTTGGCAGCTTCATTTCGAAGAATTATTTTTTTATGCTATGTACCAACAAAAGTATTACAAGGGCAACGAAAAAAAATCGTAGTCACAAAACATTTCCTTTATTTGCATTGTATTTTATTTCCAAGAATTTCCAATTAAATTTTTTTCTTAAAGCAAATTTTAAGGAATAGTTACTTTTTGAACAAACAATTTTTTTTGTGCTGTAAAATCTTTTATCTGGTGTCTTCAAGTTGAAGTCTTCGTGTTTTGAAGGTAGGAAGTTATTAATATCTCCGTGTTTGTGATCGTTTAATAATCTTGAGGAAGTATTCTTGTTCAAGAACAGGTGCGGATGCTCGTGTCTAGCACAAGTGGTACAGAGGAAGTATTCTTGTTCGAGGACAGATGCTGATGCTCGTGTCTAGTTCAAGTGGTGCAGAGGAAATATTCTTTTTCGAGGACAGATGCTGATGCTCGTGTCTAGTGCAAGTGGTGCAGAGGAAGTATTCTTGTTCGAGGACAGGTGCTGATGCTCAGTACAGAGGAAGTATTCTTGTTCGAAGGCAAGTGCTGATGCTCGTGTCTAGTGCAAGTGGTGCAGAGGAAGTATTCTTGTTCGAGGACAGATGCTGATGCTCGTGTCCAGTGTAAGTGGTGCAGAGGAAGTATTCTTGTTCGAGGACGGATGCTGATGCTCAGTACAGAGGAAGTATTCTTGTTCGAAGGCAAGTGCTGATGCTCGTGTCTAGTGCAAGTGGTGCAGAGGAAGTATTCTTGTTCGAGGACAGGTGCTGATGCTCAGTACAGAGGAAGTATTCTTGTTCGAAGGCAAGTGCTGATGCTCGTGTCTAGTGCAAGTGGTGCAGAGGAAGTATTCTTGTTCGAGGACAGATGCTGATGCTCGTGTCTCGTGTCTAGTGCAAGTGGTGCAGAGGAAGTGTTCTTGTTCGAGGACAGATGCTGATGCTCGTGTCTAGTGCAAGTGGTGCAGAGGAAATATTCTTGTTCGAATACAGGTGCTGATGCTCGTGTCCAGTGTAAGTGGTGCAGAGGAAGTATTCTTGTTCGAGGACGGATGCTGATGCTCGTGTCTAGTGCAAGTGGTGCAGAGGAAGTATTCTTGTTGGAGGACACGTGCTGATGCTCGTGTCCAGTGTAAGTGATGCAGAGGAAGTATTCTTGTTGGAGGACACGTGCCGATGCTCGTGTCCAGTGTAAGTGGTGCAGAGGAAGTGTTCTTGTTCGAGGACAGGTGCTGATGCTCGTGTCTGGTGTAAGTGGTGCAGGGGAAGTATTATTGTTGGAGGACACGTGCCGATGCTCGTGTCCAGTGTAAGTGGTGCAGAGGAAGTGTTCTTGTTCGAGGACAGGTGCTGATGCTCGTGTCTAGTGTAAGTGGTGCAGAGGAAGTATTCTTGTTCGAGGACAGGTGCTGATGCTCGTGTCGCCTGTCTTGGTCGCAGACGAGGTGGTCCACACGTTCGGGCCCCTGGACGGCTCGCTGTACGCCACCGTCGCCAAGAAGCAGGAGCTGCAGGACCGCGAAGCCGCCAGGGACCCCGGGGGCGGCGCGGCTGTCATCGGCAGCCCGCACACCGTCTCCATGGACTCGGGCATCTCGTCGGCGGGCAACAACGGCCTCTTGCTGTCGTCGTCGCAGAACCAGCCGCCGGCCGCCAAGAATCCCGGCTCGAGCTACGAGCACCACCGCGCCGAGAAGACCCTGCTGTCCGGACGTGAGTGTCGTCGTGTCGTCGCGCTGCTGCGGTTGTCGTGTGCAGGTCGCGAGACTGCGAGCGCTGTGTGTGTGTGTGTGTGTGTGCGCAGTGAACGAGGCGCCCTTCTCGCCCGAGGACAGCCACCGCGCGCTAGACGCCCTGCTCAGCGACATGCTGCAGACCGTGCAGAACATTCCGGACCTGCCCTCCCCTCCCGGCGGCGGCGGTAGCGACCTCACGCCCCTCCACCACCGCCGCCGCCAGCCCGCCGTCGCCGCAGCCGCACCGGCCGCGCCCAGCCACAACGGCTTCGGCGACCACGCGGAGCTGAGCTTCATCGACGACGAGAGCGACATCCCGTACCACGCGCGCCAGGACTCGCGGCCCTTCACGTACGGCGCGCTGCCGTCGCCGCAGCGCGGGAACATGAGCGGCCCGCTGTCCAGCCCGGGGCTGGTGCGCCGCGCCGCCGGGAGCCGCGACTTGGGCGACGACGACGTGGACGGAGGGCTGTCGCTGTCGCTGTCGCCCGAGCCGCGCGACTACCGCGCCAGCAACGGCAGCGGCAGCCTGTCGCCGCGCTCGCCCGAGTTCCACGACGGGTGAGTGCTCGCCCCTGCCCCGGCCCTCCGGTGCATCGCGACTTCCAACTGATTGTTTAGCCTATCTATTAATATTTTGACGTAGAAATAAGGGAAGGGATAATTTTTTTTCTCGAAACTGTAAAACTGCCTGAGATATCTTTTATCGAAATCGCCTGTTACAAGATGTTCGGCTGAAACGTATATTAACTTCAAGTGTTTAGAGTCAAAAAAAAATAGTTCATTTGAACCATTTATTCAATATTTGCGAGAAAAAAAGATTTTTGAAATATTTTAATTTATTCTCCTAAGCAAACTTAATACTTTATAATACAAATAAGAAATGCGCACGAGAAAGATATCAAGTTAAAAGTTTTTGAATTTATTAATTTTTTACATTACATATAATTTTTAAACTACTTCATGCTAACAGTTTTTCCCCCCACCTGTTTATTGCCACAATAATACAGGTAAGACCATTAAATATAAAATAATTTTGGACACTTGATCAGACGTTGAGCTGGATCAGTACCCTTAATCTTGTATATTTATATATAAATTTTAATTTAAGTGTTTAGAGTTACAACTCCCACCTTCAGGAGACAAACATTTTAACAATTTTTTTAAAACTCCGTATGTAGCTGCAGTTCATTTTGTTATAACTCTAATTTTGTTCGAATTCAGCCGTCATATCGGCCCGCTCGAAGGAAGGTGATGCTCATGAATACAGGCTACAGGCTTGAGGGTAGGCGTTGCTGCTTGTATCTATGCGCAGGCGGGAGGCAGTAGTTCTGTGCGTGCTGTAACCATTAAAGCCTAATTCGTAAATTATCATCAGTTTCAAAAACTGGTGTCGTTGTGTACTGGACTGAAAGGAATATCTGACTTCTTGCCGATAGAACGCGTCATCGAAGCCTCTGCTCTATAAGCCCACTGCAGGGGAGGGTGGCGTATTGCTTCTTCAAGGATACATCTCCTGTTCCCCGCGCGCGGTTTTAACTCCCCCCCCCCCCCCTTTTTTTTTTTTCTTCCTCGTCTGTCCCGTTGCTCCATCGCCGTGTATTAATAGTTAATAGTTTCGTCACAGCTCGGTTATAAAGTTCTAGTTTAATGTTCCGCGGCCCAATTTTTTTTTTCTCCTTTCCTCTTCTCTCCGTCTTTCTCCCTTCATTTTTCTCTTTTTTCTCTTCACGTGTCGTCTCACAAACCCAAAGAGCTGAAAGAACTCTTGATGACTCCCCGCCGTCATATTTCAGCGCTGCTGATTGAGGCCGAGCCATCGCTAGCTTCCATTGCCGACCCTCCAGAGTTGTGTGTGTTGCAATCGTAGCCAATAGCTTGTCTGCTCTCTGGAGGTACGGCATTCCGTCATTGCGTTATTCTGGGCGTGAGGCACATACTCCGTCCTACATGGGCAACTTTACCAACTTCATTACTTCGCACTCTGCTTTGGTACGACACTCATACTAGTGTAAATAGACAGCTAGAGTCTGTCTCACTCACAATTTAAGGCTACTCAGTTTCATTTAAGTGTTAGCCATTAAAATATAGTTTTAAGTTCAAAATTCGCAATGTTATAAAATAATTTTTAATGGAAATTCATTTGTAAGGAAATAAAATAATTTTAAACTAAAGTTTGCTACATTCAATAAATTTTATATATGACTAGCTGCAGTACCCGACGTTGCCCGGGCTGAACACAGAGTGATATATTGTCCGTGAGTTAAAATCAAAATGGATAGCGTGATGGACATAGAGAAATGACAAACAATTGCTGTTTGTACGTCGATTACCTGTTTTACCCATTGCGATCGCTTTAACGGTTTAGAAATTGATGCGCTGAAGTGCCATCTAGCGGTGAGTCACAAAAAAAAATGGATAGATAAAAACCTTCTCCGTGAAAAAACACTTCGATGTGCCAACTGTAATGGCGATTGGTCTAACTGTGTCGGAGTTTATTGACGTCATACTTACATACCAACATCCAATTTTATATATTTTTAATCATATATTCACACTCGGGGCGTGTTCATTTCATACGTGGACGTGTCTGTAACTGTCACTCAGTTCAATTTATGATCGACATTTTTGCAAGTCTTACATTTGTAGTTAGAGTTAGGCCATTTATTATTTTCTGTGGAAACATTTGTCACTTTATCGGCTATTATGATCGATGAAGTGTTTCATGAAGGAAACTTGTGCGATTTACGACTGTATCGCTCGTGTTGCGGAATAAGAAACGGTAGGCAAGAACAACAACTCAAAGGAAGCAGCGAAGGAGGCAAGAGAAACTCACTGACTGCCACAAAGCTGGTGGACTGGAGCCAAGCCGTTCGCGGTTCTTCAGTGAGACTAAGTTAAACATTTTCCGCTTGCGAATGAACTTAATTAATTTAAGAATTCGATGGGCGCGCGTGTCAAAAGGACCCTTCACGTCCTATTCTAAAGCTGGAGTTACAATGCCATGACAGGCCCGACTCGGTAGCCAATGAAATGAACTAGCCTTGTGTGACCATTGCTGCTAGTGTTGTCAGCCTAGCTGCAGCTCAACGTGTAAGCGGGTAATGTGCACAACTAGTTGGCTACTTTCTTCTTCGCTGGAAAACCGCAATGTCGGACTCGGCCAATAAACTGTTTTCCGGCAGAAGGTCGCGCCCTGCGATTTTCGGGATTTATGTCCACGCCACGAGGTCTTTAGAAGTCTATAATTTTCACTCGCTTTCTAAGGTGTGCCCCGTGTTGTGGTTTCTACGCTGTCGCTGTAATTGCTTCTAATTACTGGTCCTTGTACAAACGGGGAAATTTATCAGACTCACGTAGTTGTTAAATTGTTGTAAAACGTTCTCTGTTGAAATCTTATTCAATGGGTTCATCTGCTTTTTGTACCATTTTACAGCATTTCTATAAAGTTAAATGTAACGGACTTTGTGAATTTTTGGAAGTAATAACGTTATGGTTTCATAAAGTACTTTTTATTACTTTCAAAGACCACAATTTGAGGCGAATTGTGTTAGACTGCAGTACATTTGCACTTTGCTTGTGTTGTTGGTTTCTTGTCCAGAGACGCAGTATTAAAAAAAAAAATTAGCTGTTCAAGAGAAATATTTATTTATTTTTGCAGAAAATCATGTCCCTGGTAGTTTCTAATAATTATTCCAGCATAAAAAAGCGTTTCGTCGGTAACCGAACAGGTTTAATTTCATTTGAAATCAGTTGCATCTTGTTCGTGTTGTTTGTAAAAATATTTTCTTAATTATCTAAGAATTTATTAAAGTCTAGGCTAAAAAAAATTGTTGTGCTTCTAGACTCGTCTTCACTGACTGCTCCTTTCTTGGTCACAAAATGCCTGCCTTACCGCACGCCAGCATTTGAAGAATCGTGTCTTTCTAGAATGTAGTTATTTCTTGATAATTGTCATCAAAGTGTGAATAATACTGTATCGGGAGCGACGCCATGAAAGTAACAAGTGGACAGCGCGAAGTATACCTAGAGTTGGTGTTATTACTTCTCAAGGAAAACTGCCAAGTTTGGTTGAAAAAGAAACCAGTTTTTTAAATTTTTTTATGTGGTGGTTTGTGAGTCAAAGCCTTGAATGGGCTGTAAATGGTTGGGTGACACACAAGAGTAACTTGATTTACAAACTGTGTTCTACATCTCAACTACGTAATGTATTCTGACTTTTATTTCAGTAATTTTTTCCCACTGTTTCTCATCATAAGTTCAGTAAATTATAGCCTATTTAACAATTCGGAATTTAAGAAAAAATGTATTCCAGGGGAAGTTAAGTTTATTCACAGAATTGTTGTTTTCTGAACAAAATGTTTAATTTCAAAACAAATGTCAATGTAAAAAAAATTAAAATCAACATGACAATTATGGGGCTGTATGTTAAGCGGAATAACAATATTAAAGCAGTGTTCAATGATAAACTTGGTGTAGCTGTAATACTTCAAACATAGACCGAACATGAGACGAATCAACTTAATTTTGAATCTTAACCTTAGCAGATGTTCCCTTAGCTTGTGACACAAGGTTGCGCGACCTTTTATGTGAGAAGTGAAAGTTCGCATCCTTGGGATGCTGCGATACACGTTTCTGAGGCAGGGTTTCAGCCAGACAGAGAGAGTGAAGGTGTCATGTTTGTAAATACGTAGATATCATATAGACCTTAATTTTTTCCATACAGTTATCTGCATCAGTGCTGAAACCCATCAGTTGTGGAATTTCTCGGATTTAATAGAAACAGTAGAGTAGTTTCTATTGAAGTAACGTACAAGAGGTTCGCAGTAGTCGAATAAGAGCTAAGTGAAACTGTCACGACCAGTGCTAGCACTGGTGGTAGCCAGGGGCGCAACAACTAAATTTCCAAAGGGGGGCAATATACCTTTTTATAAAGAATCATCTATCCCCCCCCCTATTGAAACGGGGGGCCCGGGGGTTCTACCCCGGGAAAATTTGTATTTCAAGGTGGAAAATGGTGCTATTTAAGCAGTTTTACTATCTAAAAATTAATTACACAGCACTTTCTTTGCCCCCGTTTGCCCCCACTTCAAGGTTACAGAGGGGGTGGGGGGGGGCAAAATACCCTTGCCCCCCCCCCTGTTGTTGCGCCCCTGGTGGTAGCAGAACCTCTGCAAGGACGGAACGAATGGGCGCGGAGAACGGGAGCACGCCGAGAAAACCCACCGACTCACGGCGACGCAGCGGGCGTGGCTACGACACGGGAGGGAGTCACGTGACGGCCCGTCAGCTCGCGAGTTCGCGGTTCGGGAGCCCTGCTCGAAGGAGAACCAGCGGCGAGGCTTGGAGGGACTCGGTTGAACGTCGCAGTCCGCAGTCGGCTGAGAAGAAGTAGGGCCGTATTCCAAGACACAAAAATAAGGGTTTAGGTGTTGAATATGCAATACCTGCACCCTAACCATATTCCAAGTGCACGATAGGACAAGGCCATTCCCTTATTTTTAGGGCACTGATTTTTGGTGTCCTATCTGTTGCCGATTTGATCCATAACTGTATATATATTTTTTTCCTTTTTGATGAACTTTAACGGAACTTTTACGATTACAATTTCCCCCCTAATATCTTAAATAACAGTAATCACAAATACGGCCAAAAATTCATCGTTTATTCTTGTACAACCGAAATTAAATATTTTATTTCACGTTATAATTCCATAGTTTAAAAAAAAAATAAGCTAAAATTACGATGGATTCCACGAAGTACAACTGTTTATAGCCTCGCACAAGTCCTCGTTTATTAAAACGGCTGCCGATCTGATACCTTACAGGGGTTCAGTTAGGACACGTTTTTGGAACATGACCCGAGAGTCAGGGTACGGCAGTTGCCCAACAATGCAGTGCATATTCGCTACCTTACTCAAACGTCTTGGAATACCGGCCGTGGTGAGCCAACCTCGGGCGAGGCGCAGTGTGCGCATAGCCAACCTCGGGTGCGCCGGGGAGTAGCGAGCCCCCTGGCTGGCGCGGCACACAATGGACCGGCCGGGCGAACATAAATCGCCAGTCCCGGCGGGGGAGGGGAGTGGGGGGGAGCGACCCGGAGTGCCATATGGCGCATTGTCGGCGTCTGCGCCGCCGTGGGGCGCCCGCCGCGGGACGCCGGCCGCGGAGACGGCGCCTCGGACCGCGACACGGCCACCGCGGCGTCGCGACGCCCTCGCACCATCGCGGGGGAGGGGCGCCGGGGCGAAAACAAGAACGCGGAGATCTGCCGGGCAAGGTGAGGCCCAGGTCCCGCGCGCGATAAGGAACGAACACCCGCGCGCAACACCGGGCCATGTCCCGCCGGCCCGCGAAGATGCATGGGGGCAGTTAACCCCGCAATGAATCGCCCCGGCAGCGTCCCAGACCTGCTATTTATCACGGCCAATTTAATTAACATAAGGCAACCTGTTCGCCTGCGGTGCCTTCCAAATAGAATATTCTTTTTTTTTTTTTTGTACGCCTCTTCCTTCCTGCGAAGTTCAAGGCCATTATCTCTCGCTTATTTTTTTTTGTGTTGCTCGATTATGTATTGCTTACAGCTCATTAGTTGCAAAGACATGCGTGTACGTGACTCCGGTATTAAAAGCTGAAGATCTGTGCGCAACTTTTTTTAGTGATTTTTTTAGTGATTTTAGTGACTATTGATTTCGAGCACTGGTAGGTTTAGCCTTAGTTCTCGGATAACCCAAAACAACGAAATTAAATTATAAAAGGGACATTGGAGTATCCTGGGGGGAAAAAAACTTTGGCGACTTCCACAGCATTTTTTTTCTATATGCCAGAATCCTGTTTACTTTCCGTTTGGGATGAAACTGTAATGCATTGGAGATAATCACGCGTCTACGAGTTTCCATACTTAAACAAATGCTTCGCAATACCTACATGCACTGAGTTGCCAGTAGGCCAGAAGATCACTGTAATGTGTAATCAGAATAAGAAATAAGTAATTTTGTAGTATAATTGCAAACCTGCGTTAACATGTCCTTCCCCGTGTTCAAAGCTTGGATATAGGCCTATATATATAATTAATATACACGGCATCGTCAGCTGTGGTGGTCGGCGCAATAAGCAGACCTGGTGAGGGACACGGATGGAGCTGACTGAACGCGACTTTTCCTGTGGCGAGTCGGGCCAAAAGTGGTGATAGAAGTCCTAACGTCGCTAGAAGCTGGTGTACTCATACAATAGCATGGGCACCATAGAATATGTTCCATGGGTATAGTAAAGAAAACTTGCGATCGCTCGGCATCCAATGGTCCTGATTGCCCGATGGTCAGGCACGGACTTCGCCCAACCGCGAGCGAGAAGTCGGAGGATCCCATCGCGGCTCTGATGGGGTCGATCGGATGCGCGCTTCGTCTTTCTTTCGGCAGGACTCGGCAGTCTGTCGCTGGCAGCAAACTAAGTTTCGGTCTGTGCTTGCGTTGAAATGTTTATCCTTATGTTCCTGCTAAACGATATTTGCTGCCAAACAGACATGTTTGCTCTGCAACTTAGCATTTAGCAATGGAGGGAGATGCCGCCCAATAATCTTGCATTTTTAGTAATCCGGCACTCCGAAGTCCCGAACGTGCCGGACTATCGAAAGTCTGCAGACTAAACACAGATTCAGTTTAACATCTTGCTCTCTTCATTCAACTTAAAATAATGCTCATAAATACATTTGTGAGAATAATCGACATGTATACAGTACGTAAGTTAGATTATGCTTTAATTTTTTTCAGCACGAAAGTCAAGTTCAGTTTTCTTTTAAATTAATGTTAGATGCTGTTACAATCCATTTAATAATGAAATGTTATCGTTAATTATAATTATTGAAATTTTATTTCTGACGAATGACGATCGAGGTCTGTGTAACAACACATTATTTACTTTGTACGTGGTGAGGCACGTACGCAGAAGTTGGTACGCCCAACATCGCTGGGGGCCAAGTCTTTCGCCGGTAGCGGCTCTGGAGTTGTTTCGGCGGTCCGTGTGAGGGGGGTGGGGGAGCGGCTTCCTGGAAGCAGCCGTGCAGATACGCCCTGCCGGACAGGCGTCCAGCCGCTCGCGAGGATTGCATTCCCGGATGTCTATCTCCTGTGCCCGTGACGTCGAGTGCTGGAGTTCCAGGAACAGTCAGATGATGGACAACATTCCTCTAGCGAGTTGGGAATAACCACTTCCCCCCCGGATGTTTTTACGCGTTTATTCGTGGAGATTTGAGTTTAGCCAACACTACAGCTCCATAAAAAATAATTAACGTACAGTACTTACCAGTGATGTGTAACAGCTAACATATCGTTACTTGATGTAAGCTTTTATACATACGCCATTACTAAGCACATGTATGTCTGTAGAAGAATACTACAAAAAACACAAAAGACAAAAACACAAATTAAGCAAAAAATTGCTGTTGTCAACAGGATATAAACACCACATAATATTCCATAACAGAAATATGGTCAACAAACAAAGAAAAACAAAGAAAAATGGACTAACAGAACGAAAAAAACCCCACAAATGATGACAGCACAAAAATATTGAACCCAAAAAAATTCAGCACAACAGTTGAAACGAGACAAAAACACAACAAAACGAAAAGACGAAACAAACAATAGTTTTCCAAAAACAGAAGAGAACGACCCCCCCCCCCCCTTGCCATAAATGATAACAGCACAAAAATATTGAACCCAAAAAAATTGAGCACAACAGTTGAAACGAGACAAAAACACAAAACGAAAAGACGAAACAAACAATAGTTTTCTAAAACAGAAACAAGACATATACTTGCTTAGCAATGGCATATGTCCAAAAGCTTACATCAAGTCATGCACTCCCATTGCACAGATCCTTCAAAGATAATAACATATCGTATCACAAACTGTGTACTAACACAACACGTATTTTTAATACAAAAATAAATAAATGTATTGAATTTATTCATTATACTGGCCAACCGGTGGTGCGCGCATCATTAGTGGTTCGCGGCGGCCACGCTGCAGGTGTGGTTCTCTCGGAGTACTCCCGTTTACTGCACCAATAATTCATTCCGTCGCTGCTCCGTGCACGCATTCTTCCGACTGGCCGGAACATCAGCGCGCGCGAGAGCCGGTCCCATTCCATCCACGTGGACCCTGCCTCGTGCTCCATTAGTTTCACCCGTGACGCCACTCCAGAGGTGTGTCGCCGCACAGATGGTCCAGCCGGAGGCCCGGGCGAGGTGACAAGGCCGAGTCTCCCTGGCCTGCGGCACACACACTCGGCCTTATCGACCACCCAGTATCAGCTCTCGGGATCCCTTTATTTCAAATGTACATAAATATCCTCTTTTTTTCCCCGCATTTGCAGTCAAGCATTCTGTGCGCAATTCAAACGTATTTTGGATGTGGCTTGCAGGTAAAATTATTTTTGTTTATTGCAATGAAGATCTTAGCGGGGGAAAAAATAGTTTTTTTTTCCTTCGCGAAAATAAGTATGAGACGAATCTCTGCTTATTTAATTCTTGCTCGACTTGGCAAAAGTCATAACATCCAAGCACCTTGTAAGTGTAGTATCTAAGATTTTGATTTTAAGGGCACAAAATTTTGTGCCCCAGTATTTCAGCATTAATATTTTTTTATATGTTATCAGTAAAACATTATACCAGTTCAGACAGTTGCCTACTAGGTGCGTAGGTACATTATTTGAACAAACTACATTTTACTATTTTATTTTAACGAAATCAGGGCCCAAAAAGTCGGATGTATTCAGGGGATACACAAGAAGTCGGCGAGAACGTCATGTGTTCGGTAAAGGTGGGGTGTCCATACGTTGCAAACGACCGTAACGTAGCCACGTTGCGTAACCGAAATGTGCACGCGTGGACGGGACCTCGTAGCAGCGTTGCGTGTCGAAACTTGACTCGAAGACACGCAGAGAGCTTGATCCCTCAATTGGCAGTCTTTCGCCGCCACATCACAGGAAGTCTCGGCTCGACGAAAGAACCAGTGTAGACGGGTGGCGTGTCGTTCTTCATTTTTTGGGCCCAGTCGACCACAGGAAAAAAAATCATAATTCCGTCGGATGCATTCTCGTAAAGATCTTGTACAGTCCGCTCACTTACTCAAAATTCAAATCTGCCAACAAACACGAACCACCGTACAGCTCCCGACTTGCAACGACATCCATCAACGAGGTGACTTTCACTTCTTCCTTATTTCAAGCGAGAGGCGCATGAAAATGAAGTTGACCGCTGCAATTTAATCTACGCTCATGGCTACAGATGAACTGCCCCCTTCTGGTGTGTCTACGGGACGTAACATTTGCTTTTTAATACGAATATTGCTGTAACGGTTGAATGCCACGGTGGGAATCGTTGAACCGTGTCGTGTCGCAGGGATATATATACATACACATACATACACACATACACACACACACGTAACTATGGCACGCAAACAGACAACATGCAAATATGGCAGGGGTGTAACAACTAAATTTCAAAAGGGGGAGGGGCAATATACGTTTTTATAAAGAATCATAGATCGTCCCTATTGAAGCGGGGGGTCCGGCGGTCCTCCCCTGGGAAAATTTGTATTTGAAGGTGGAAAATGGTGCTACTTAAGCAGTTTTACTATCTAAAAATTGATTACACAGCACTTTCTTTGCCCCCGTTTGCCCCCACTTCAAGGTTTCGAGGTGGGGGGGGGCAAAATACCCTTGCCACCCCTCCTGTTGTTGCGCCCCTGACATATGGATACCCACCTTCAGGCATGGCCCCGTGGAGTCCACTAGTTCCACGCTCGGCACCTTGATCCTGGTCCTGAACACGCGACAGGCCGGCGCCTTAGGCGGGGATCTAGGCGCCGCTTTGGGCCGGCCCGCCCCGTGAAGCCAAAGCTATTTGCCGCGGTAAATTAGCGTGTAAGAGTTGGTACTGTGGCTTCGGAGCCGCCTGGCAGCCCTCAGGGGCGTGTCCAGTCTTGACGACCGGCGCGCCGCCTAGCGAGCGAATATCAAGGTCAGCTGCGCCGGGAGCTGGTACAGCCGCCCGAGATAGTCGCGTTCTCTCGTCGCCCCAGCTGTTCGTCCGCGATGCATTGTCCGAGACTTATGAAGCATGACATGTTTTAAAACACGTTTCCTTTTGATGATAAAATGTAAACCAATGATTTTATATCGCGTGGCTATGCACAGGATCACACAAAATTAGTTTTAACGGAGAAGTTTGATTTAAAATGTTTTTTTTTTTTTTTTTACATTCGTCACATCTGGTTACACTGTATGTCATAGAGAAACCTCAATAACGGACAAAAAAAGGTGAATATGCAAACACATAGAAAGCAAGCTAAAACTCAGCCATTGCCAAAAGTTAAATGCATAGACAGCGCAGAGTATTCCGTGGAAGAAACACGTCAGAACAATATCACATATCACAGCACAGACGAACACAATTGCAAGAATAACAGTATACAAAGATAAAATACGACCCTTGACAACAGAGCAAATACTTTTTTTTTTTTTTTAATTAAGTGCAGTAGAATATTCACACTTTTAGAGGTGGCATGCTAGACATTCTGCAGCAGTCAGCTTGTGAAGCGATGTTTCATATCACCGAGAGAAAGGTTTGTTTGCCGCAACGAAATATTCGTTTATATACGGCGAAATAAATATATTTTGTTAATTCAAACAAATATTTTGTAGTAGGAAAGATTCTGTTTTTACCCAACAAAATTATTTTGTAAACTCAAATATATATTTGGTGTGGCGTAATAAATCATTTTTATTACTTACCGAGTTTGGTTAAGCTAACAAAATATTTTTTTTCCACCAAGAAAATATTTGTTTCGCCATATATACAAACAAATATTTGTTTGATTAAAAGAAACCTTTTTTCTCTGTGATAGCTAATGTCCTTTCGTGACAGACGGGAAACGCATGTTTGTTCCATCATTTTCCTCCGGGAGGCACTGGCAGTCCTCACAGACCGGCGGGAACTGACCTCGCCGCCAGAGGGCAGGTCGTGATGCCGGGACAACCTCCGGCGCGGAGCTCCACGGGACTTGCGACACCATCCGAGCTTGCAGGCACGAGCAGTCTGGCCGACAAACACAATAAATTATGTGCACACCGGAGTGGCTCGGCTCCTGGGTTGTAGCCGCGTCCTCGGCGAATAATTCACCGACATTGTAGTCGCCATCATCAGGGAGCAGTTACCTACTGACAGGTACAGTCAACATGACAATTATGGGGCTGTATGTTAAGCGGAATAACAATATTAAAGCAGTGTTCAATGATAAACTTGGTGTAGCTGTAATACTTCAAACATAGACCGAACATGAGACGAATCAACTTAATTTTGAATCTTAACCTTAGCAGATGTTCCCTTAGCTTGTGACACAAGGTTGCGCGACCTTTTATGTGAGAAGTGAAAGTTCGCATCCTTGGGATGCTGCGATACACGTTTCTGAGGCAGGGTTTCAGCCAGACAGAGAGAGTGAAGGTGTCATGTTTGTAAATACGTAGATATCATATAGACCTTAATTTTTTCCATACAGTTATCTGCATCAGTGCTGAAACCCATCAGTTGTGGAATTTCTCGGATTTAATAGAAACAGTAGAGTAGTTTCTATTGAAGTAACGTACAAGAGGTTCGCAGTAGTCGAATAAGAGCTAAGTGAAACTGTCACGACCAGTGCTAGCACTGGTGGTAGCCAGGGGCGCAACAACTAAATTTCCCAAGGGGGGCAATATACCTTTTTATAAAGAATCATCTATCCCCCCCCCCCTATTGAAACGGGGGGCCCGGGGGTTCTACCCCGGGAAAATTTGTATTTCAAGGTGGAAAATGGTGCTATTTAAGCAGTTTTACTATCTAAAAATTAATTACACAGCACTTTCTTTGCCCCCGTTTGCCCCCACTTCAAGGTTACAGAGGGGGTGGGGGGGGGAAAAATACCCTTGCCCCCCCCCCTGTTGTTGCGCCCCTGGTGGTAGCAGAACCTCTGCAAGGACGGAACGAATGGGCGCGGAGAACGGGAGCACGCCGAGAAAACCCACCGACTCACGGCGACGCAGCGGGCGTGGCTACGACACGGGAGGGAGTCACGTGACGGCCCGTCAGCTCGCGAGTTCGCGGTTCGGGAGCCCTGCTCGAAGGAGAACCAGCGGCGAGGCTTGGAGGGACTCGGTTGAACGTCGCAGTCCGCAGTCGGCTGATAAGAAGTAGGGCCGTATTCCAAGACACAAAAATAAGGGTTTAGGTGTTGAATATGCAATACCTGCACCCTAACCATATTCCAAGTGCACGATAGGACAAGGCCATTCCCTTATTTTTAGGGCACTGATTTTTGGTGTCCTATCTGTTGCCGATTTGATCCATAACTGTATATATATTTTTTTCCTTTTTGATGAACTTTAACGGAACTTTTACGATTACAATTTCCCCCCTAATATCTTAAATAACAGTAATCACAAATACGGCCAAAAATTCATCGTTTATTCTTGTACAACCGAAATTAAATATTTTATTTCACGTTATAATTCCATAGTTTAAAAAAAAAATAAGCTAAAATTACGATGGATTCCACGAAGTACAACTGTTTATAGCCTCGCACAAGTCCTCGTTTATTAAAACGGCTGCCGATCTGATACCTTACAGGGGTTCAGTTAGGACACGTTTTTGGAACATGACCCGAGAGTCAGGGTACGGCAGTTGCCCAACAATGCAGTGCATATTCGCTACCTTACTCAAACGTCTTGGAATACCGGCCGTGGTGAGCCAACCTCGGGCGAGGCGCAGTGTGCGCATAGCCAACCTCGGGTGCGCCGGGGAGTAGCGAGCCCCCTGGCTGGCGCGGCACACAATGGACCGGCCGGGCGAACATAAATCGCCAGTCCCGGCGGGGGAGGGGAGTGGGGGGGAGCGACCCGGAGTGCCATATGGCGCATTGTCGGCGTCTGCGCCGCCGTGGGGCGCCCGCCGCGGGACGCCGGCCGCGGAGACGGCGCCTCGGACCGCGACACGGCCACCGCGGCGTCGCGACGCCCTCGCACCATCGCGGGGGAGGGGCGCCGGGGCGAAAACAAGAACGCGGAGATCTGCCGGGCAAGGTGAGGCCCAGGTCCCGCGCGCGATAAGGAACGAACACCCGCGCGCAACACCGGGCCATGTCCCGCCGGCCCGCGAAGATGCATGGGGGCAGTTAACCCCGCAATGAATCGCCCCGGCAGCGTCCCAGACCTGCTATTTATCACGGCCAATTTAATTAACATAAGGCAACCTGTTCGCCTGCGGTGCCTTCCAAATAGAATATTCTTTTTTTTTTTTTTTGTACGCCTCTTCCTTCCTGCGAAGTTCAAGGCCATTATCTCTCGCTTATTTTTTTTTTGTGTTGCTCGATTATGTATTGCTTACACCTCATTAGTTGCAAAGACATGCGTGTACGTGACTCCGGTATTAAAAGCTGAAGATCTGTGCGCAACTTTTTTTAGTGATTTTTTTAGTGATTTTAGTGACTATTGATTTCGAGCACTGGTAGGTTTAGCCTTAGTTCTCGGATAACCCAAAACAACGAAATTAAATTATAAAAGGGACATTGGAGTATCCTGGGGGGAAAAAAACTTTGGCGACTTCCACAGCATTTTTTTTCTATATGCCAGAATCCTGTTTACTTTCCGTTTGGGATGAAACTGTAATGCATTGGAGATAATCACGCGTCTACGAGTTTCCATACTTAAACAAATGCTTCGCAATACCTACATGCACTGAGTTGCCAGTAGGCCAGAAGATCACTGTAATGTGTAATCAGAATAAGAAATAAGTAATTTTGTAGTATAATTGCAAACCTGCGTTAACATGTCCTTCCCCGTGTTCAAAGCTTGGATATAGGCCTATATATATAATTAATATACACGGCATCGTCAGCTGTGGTGGTCGGCGCAATAAGCAGACCTGGTGAGGGACACGGATGGAGCTGACTGAACGCGACTTTTCCTGTGGCGAGTCGGGCCAAAAGTGGTGATAGAAGTCCTAACGTCGCTAGAAGCTGGTGTACTCATACAATAGCATGGGCACCATAGAATATGTTCCATGGGTATAGTAAAGAAAACTTGCGATCGCTCGGCATCCAATGGTCCTGATTGCCCGATGGTCAGGCACGGACTTCGCCCAACCGCGAGCGAGAAGTCGGAGGATCCCATCGCGGCTCTGATGGGGTCGATCGGATGCGCGCTTCGTCTTTCTTTCGGCAGGACTCGGCAGTCTGTCGCTGGCAGCAAACTAAGTTTCGGTCTGTGCTTGCGTTGAAATGTTTATCCTTATGTTCCTGCTAAACGATATTTGCTGCCAAACAGACGTGTTTGCTCTGCAACTTAGCATTTAGCAATGGAGGGAGATGCCGCCCAATAATCTTGCATTTTTAGTAATCCGGCACTGCGAAGTCCCGAACGTGCCGGACTATCGAAAGTCTGCAGACTAAACACAGATTCAGTTTAACATCTTGCTCTCTTCATTCAACTTAAAATAATGCTCATAAATACATTTGTGAGAATAATCGACATGTATACAGTACGTAAGTTAGATTATGCTTTAATTTTTTTCAGCACGAAAGTCAAGTTCAGTTTTCTTTTAAATTAATGTTAGATGCTGTTACAATCCATTTAATAATGAAATGTTATCGTTAATTATAATTATTGAAATTTTATTTCTGACGAATGACGATCGAGGTCTGTGTAACAACACATTATTTACTTTGTACGTGGTGAGGCACGTACGCAGAAGTTGGTACGCCCAACATCGCTGGGGGCCAAGTCTTTCGCCGGTAGCGGCTCTGGAGTTGTTTCGGCGGTCCGTGTGAGGGGGGTGGGGGAGCGGCTTCCTGGAAGCAGCCGTGCAGATACGCCCTGCCGGACAGGCGTCCAGCCGCTCGCGAGGATTGCATTCCCGGATGTCTATCTCCTGTGCCCGTGACGTCGAGTGCTGGAGTTCCAGGAACAGTCAGATGATGGACAACATTCCTCTAGCGAGTTGGGAATAACCACTTCCCCCCCGGATGTTTTTACGCGTTTATTCGTGGAGATTTGAGTTTAGCCAACACTACAGCTCCATAAAAAAAAAATTAACGTACAGTACTTACCAGTGATGTGTAACAGCTAACATATCGTTACTTGATGTAAGCTTTTATACATACGCCATTACTAAGCACATGTATGTCTGTAGAAGAATACTACAAAAAACACAAAAGACAAAAACACAAATTAAGCAAAAAATTGCTGTTGTCAACAGGATATAAACACCACATAATATTCCATAACAGAAATATGGTCAACAAACAAAGAAAAACAAAGAAAAATGGACTAACAGAACGAAAAAAAACCCACAAATGATGACAGCACAAAAATATTGAACCCAAAAAAATTCAGCATAACAGTTGAAACGAGACAAAAACACAACAAAACGAAAAGACGAAACAAACAATAGTTTTCCAAAAACAGAAGAGAACGACCCCCCCCCCCCCCTTGCCATAAATGATAACAGCACAAAAATATTGAACCCAAAAAAATTGAGCACAACAGTTGAAACGAGACAAAAACACAAAACGAAAAGACGAAACAAACAATAGTTTTCTAAAACAGAAACAAGACATATACTTGCTTAGCAATGGCATATGTCCAAAAGCTTACATCAAGTCATGCACTCCCATTGCACAGATCCTTCAAAGATAATAACATATCGTATCACAAACTGTGTACTAACACAACACGTATTTTTAATACAAAAATAAATAAATGTATTGAATTTATTCATTATACTGGCCAACCGGTGGTGCGCGCATCATTAGTGGTTCGCGGCGGCCACGCTGCAGGTGTGGTTCTCTCGGAGTACTCCCGTTTACTGCACCAATAATTCATTCCGTCGCTGCTCCGTGCACGCATTCTTCCGACTGGCCGGAACATCAGCGCGCGCGAGAGCCGGTCCCATTCCATCCACGTGGACCCTGCCTCGTGCTCCATTAGTTTCACCCGTGACGCCACTCCAGAGGTGTGTCGCCGCACAGA
Source organism: Bacillus rossius redtenbacheri (assembly GCF_032445375.1). Classification (NCBI taxonomy): domain Eukaryota; kingdom Metazoa; phylum Arthropoda; class Insecta; order Phasmatodea; family Bacillidae; genus Bacillus; species Bacillus rossius. The sequence goes on from NW_026962011.1 coordinate 30,946,311, forward strand.
TGGTCCAGCCGGAGGCCCGGGCGAGGTGACAAGGCCGAGTCTCCCTGGCCTGCGGCACACACACTCGGCCTTATCGACCACCCAGTATCAGCTCTCGGGATCCCTTTATTTCAAATGTACATAAATATCCTCTTTTTTTCCCCGCATTTGCAGTCAAGCATTCTGTGCGCAATTCAAACGTATTTTGGATGTGGCTTGCAGGTAAAATTATTTTTGTTTATTGCAATGAAGATCTTAGCGGGGGAAAAAATAGTTTTTTTTTCCTTCGCGAAAATAAGTATGAGACGAATCTCTGCTTATTTAATTCTTGCTCGACTTGGCAAAAGTCATAACATCCAAGCACCTTGTAAGTGTAGTATCTAAGATTTTGATTTTAAGGGCACAAAATTTTGTGGCCCAGTATTTCAGCATTAATATTTTTTTATATGTTATCAGTAAAACATTATACCAGTTCAGACAGTTGCCTACTAGGTGCGTAGGTACATTATTTGAACAAACTACATTTTACTATTTTATTTTAACGAAATCAGGGCCCAAAAAGTCGGATGTATTCAGGGGATACACAAGAAGTCGGCGAGAACGTCATGTGTTCGGTAAAGGTGGGGTGTCCATACGTTGCAAACGACCGTAACGTAGCCACGTTGCGTAACCGAAATGTGCACGCGTGGACGGGACCTCGTAGCAGCGTTGCGTGTCGAAACTTGACTCGAAGACACGCAGCGGGCTCGATCCCTCAATTGTCGGTCTTTCGCCGCCACATCACAGGAAGTCACATCTCGAAGAAAGAACCAGTGTGGCCGGGTGGCGTATCGTTCTTCTTCATTTTTGGGCCCAGTCGATCACAGAAAAAAAATTATAATTCCGTCGGATGCATTCTCGTAAAGATCTTGTACAGTCCGCTCACTTACTCAAAATTCAAATGAGCCAACAAACACGAACCACCGTACAGCTCCCGACTTGCAAATACTTTCTGACATCCACCAACGAGGTGACTTTCTCTTCTTCCTTATTTCAAGCGAGAGGCGCATGATAATGAAGGTGACCGCTGCAAGTTAATCTACGCTCATGGCTACTGATGAACTGCCCTTCTGGTGTGTCTACGGGACGTAACATTTTTGCTTTTTGATACGAATATTGCTGTAACGGTTTGAATGCCACGGTGGGAATCGTTGCACCGTGTCGTGTCGCAGGGATATATATACATACACATACATACACACATACACACACACGTAACTATGGCACGCAAACAGACAACATGCAACATATGGCAGGGGCGCAACAACTAAATTTCAAAAGGGGGGGGGGGGGGGGCAATATACCTTTTTATAAAGAATCATAGATCCCCCCTATTGAAGCGGGGGGGTCCCGGGAATATTTGTATTTCAAGGTGGAAAATGGTGCTATTTAAGCAGTTTTACTATCTAAAAATTGATTACACAGCACTTTCTTTGGCCCCGTTTGCCCACACTTCAAGGTTTCAGAAGGGGGGGGGGGCAAAATACCCTTCCCCCCCTGTTGTTGCGCCCCTGACATATGGATACCCACCTTCAGGCATGGCCCCGTGGAGTCCACAGTAGTTGCACGTTTGGTACCTTGATCCTGGTCCTGAACACGCGACAGGCCGGCGCCTCAGGCGGGGATCTAGGCGCCGCTTTGGGCCGGCCCGCCCCGTGAAGCCAAAGCTATTTGCCGCGGTAAATTAGCGTGTAAGAGTTGGTACCGCGGCTTCGGAGCCGCCTGGCAGCCCTCAGGGGCGTGTCCAGTCTGACGACCGGCGCGCCGCCCAGCGAGCGAATATCAAGGTCAGCTGCGCCGGGAGCTGGTACAGCCGCCCGAGAGTGTCGCGTTCTCTCGTCGCCCCAGCTGTTCGTCCGCGACGCGTTGTCCGAGACTACAGAAGCATGACATGTTTTAAAACACGTTTCCTTTTGATGATAAAAGGTAAACTAATGATTTTATATAGCTTGGCTTTGCACAGGATTACACCAAATTAGTTTTAACGGAGAAGTTTGATTAAAAATGTTTTTTTTTTACATTCGTCATTCCTGGTTACACTGTATGTCGTAGATAAACCTCAATAACGGACAAAAAAAAAGGTGAATATGCAAACACATGGAAAAAAGCCAAAACTCAGACATTGCCTAAAGTTAAATGCATAGACAGCGCAGAGTATTCCGTGGAAGAAACATGTCAGAACAATGTCACAGCACAGACGAACACAATTGCAAAAATAACAGTAAACAAAGATAAAATACGAGCCTAGTCAACAGAGCAGATACCAAAAAAAAATTTTAATTTTGTGCAGTAGAATACTCACACTTTTAGAGGTGGCATGCTGAATATTCTGCAGCAGTCAGCTTCTGAAGCGATGTTTCATACACTGAGAGGAAGGTTTGTTTGCCTCAACGAAATATTCGTTTATATACGGCGAAATAAATATATTTTGTTAATTCAAACAAATATTTTGTAGTAGGAAAGATTCTGTTGACCCAACAAAATGAATTTGTCAACTCGAATATATATTTGGTTTGGTGTAACAAATCATTTTTTATTACTTACCGAGTTTGGTTAAGCTAACAAAATATTTTTTTTCCACCAAGTAAATATTTGTTTCGCCATATATACAAACAAATATTTGTTTGATTAAAAGAAACCTTTTTTTCTCTGTGATAGCTAATGTCCTTTCGTGACAGACGGGAAACGCATGTTTGTTACATCATCTTCCTCCGGGACGCACACAGGCTGGCGGGAACTGACCTCGCCGCCAGAGGACGCAGGCGCGGGGCAGGTCGTGATGCCGGGACAATCTCCGGCGCGGAGCTCCACGGGAGATGCGACTCCATCCGAGCTTGCAGGCGCGAGCAGTCCGGCCGACAAACACAATAAATTAGGTGCACACCGGAGTAGCTCGGCTCCTGGGTTGTGGCCGCGTACTCGGCGAATAATTCACCGACGTTTCGGTCGACATTGCAGTCGCCATCATCAGGGAGCAGTTACCTACTCTACCTGTCAGTAGGTAACTGCTGCTCCCCGATGATGGCGACTGCGTTGTCGACCGAAACGTCGGCGAATTTATTCGCCTAGGACACGGCCACAACCCCCAGAAGCAAAGCTACTTCAGACAATGGCCTTGAAAGCCTGCGAACATTATTAGATGCATACTGTTGCAGAAAACCCAAGGAGAACGTGACATATGCGGGGGTGGGGTGTGCATGGGCGTTGATTTGTGGGGGGGGGGGGGGGAGAGATTAGGAGCCCCCCTGGAATCAAGAAGCCCCTCGCTGAAGGAAACCCGTTTGCAAAATCATGACTGTGAAACGGGGCTGATAAACGTAAACGTCAAAACTAGGTTTCCTTGGAAAACATTCTGTACATTTTAAAGTTTTCAAGCTTATTGCATGCATATGGGCAGTATACAACATGCCCCCCCCCCTCTTGCGAATTTCCGTTCACCGCCTCGCGAATCCTGCAAATTTGCGCCCCTGGGTGTACTTCACGACTGCTAGCTGCTGCCAGAACACGTGTCAAAGGATTTCAATCAGCAAGTACAAAATCAACGAGGAAGAAATTAACGGTACAAACAAACCAAACCGATGAACTGTGATTGTAAGAGTACAGGGACAGCAGTTGCTGGAGTGATTTGGGTAAACCCCCATGGAAATATAATCAGGAACGTTGGGCTGGGAGTCGAACCAGGGTCGTCTAAATGTTGAGACCAGCGGGTTACCACTTCGATATTTCCGGGCCATTACCTATATATTTAATCCGAAAATCTGACTGTTAAAGGTGTTTAAAATATTTTTTTTCAATTCAAAATTAATTTTTTTTATGTTGTGACCGAAAATATCAACATGTTTACTGATTTCGTGCTTTTAAAAGTAGGTATCATAGTTTGCAGTTATGGTTTTAATTAAGCGATAAAACTAATTTATAAAGTAAAGAATAACAAATAAGAAACTTTACTATTTGAATTCTAATTGAATTGAAAAGAATTTTAAAAATAATATTCTTTGTCGTTTTAAGCGGAAAAAAAAAATACAGCACTGTAGCGTCGCTCCACTAATACTTGCTCGAGAGTGAGGAATGGAGCGCTCAATGTCTCCCCATCCCTCTCCACCATCGAATGCCCCACTCCTGAGCCGTTGAACTTTTTGTTACGATCTAGTGAGTCGTCGTCTCGGCTTTCTCTACTGGATTTCAAGATGTTTCACTTCACATTTTACAGGAATGCGCCTGTAACTAACGGGAATTCAAAGAAAGCGTCGGAAAAAAAAAAGTTCGTTTACCATCCGAAAGAGTTACACATGGATGATTTGTTGTCGGTACTTTTACGTAATGTTATGGATTTTTTTTTTTTTTTTTTTAATTTTTCCTTCCGACGGCGCAGTCGAGCGAGAGACGCCTCGCCCGGGCTTGTTAGGGTCGCGGCCTCTCTTCGCCGCATGCCTCGCCGTGTTGTCTGACGGCGAGAGGCATGCCCCCCGCGCAGATACCATCTCGGGCAGCGCTCCAGAGCTCTCGCCGCTGCACAGGCCGCGTTGCCCGCGGTCGCCGCCCGACCTGTCAGCCACGCGCGTGCTCTGCTGTGGCTGCGGTTCCGGCTTGGCGGGATGCATGCGGGGTGGCGCATTCGCTAGGGGCACGCGTTTATCGCGAAATAATCTGGTCGCTCGTTAAGACTGCAACAAGGTGTATGCCATTGTTCCCTTGTGATTGGCGGCCGTCTGCGAGAGAAGCCAATCGATCGCCCTGTCTGGCCGGGCCATTTAGGACGAGTTTGCTTCCGCGCTGGATGGCTGTGTATTGGTGCGCCGGCAATAGACGCGCACCTGAAATATAAACCCAGCCAACCACGAAACGTAGCTAATGCTATACGTAGAGACCTGCAAAATTAGCGGATTCATTCGGTGATAGGCTAGAATTCAAAGACATATACCTCTTATATAATTTTGCTATTGGCTTACTGTTCATGTGGACGAATCTCAACCCTCAACCAAAGAAGGATCGAATCACAGACAAACCAGCTGAGACGACTTACAAGTCGGCAGCCAATGAACTTGCGTTATTTGCCCGAGTGTACAGAGGTATGTGCAGTCTATCCTGAAGGCCATCGAAATCGCGAATTTTGCAGGTCCCTAGCTATACGATGTTTTAACACACAGCTCGTCTGGGAATCTTTTCGCGAAAATTTACATGGCCCTACACATCGCATACACCAAGCTTGCTGGGCGTATAGAGCGTAAGTGACCAGGCCACGAGTCGTGTTCGTGATCATCTGGGGTTGTCTGGTGGGAGAGCCACCGTCGACACCCGCCCGGCCCCTTTGTCAGCGCCCGTAGCTGTTCAGGTAGAATATGGACACATCAAATAATCCATGTACTAAAATTAAAAATAAATAAATAAATAAACCACTACTTTCTATAGAAAGGATTCGTGGGTTTTCCGCGGCCATTGTCTGGAGTTGCTTGGATTCGCTGGTCGTATAGTCGCGTCGAAGGCGAAGATTTCACCGGACCTTTTCGGTCGACCTTGCAGTTTGCCATCATCAGGGTAGCAAGTTACCCTACTGAGCGCTTTCAGTAGGTAACTTGCTACCCTGATGATGGCCAATGCAAGATCGACTGAAACTTCAGTGAAATCTTTGGCCTTCGACATGGCTACGACTCCTCGACGTCCTACTTAGCAGAGGACTCTATTTTTAAAAATAATACAGACTTACCAAGGTCTCAGAACTCTTCCCACTGCGAGCGTCCTGTACATTGGCTGACGTGTGGTAAGAGGAAGAGAGGAAAAATTGTGGGGGGGGGGGGGGGGGGGGATAGTGGTCGAGGAAAAAGTGTTTCGCGCGCAGAGCACCATCAATTAATCTGCATGCTCCGACGGGTCGTGGAGCTGGCCCGGACAAATCTCCCATCGGGATTACTCCTCGCCGTCCCATCCTTCCCCGCTCGACGTCTGTCCCTCCTTGTTCGGACTCTCCGCGCCCGACTGCATCTGTCTGCTCTGGACCGTCTGCCGTCTCGTTGCAACGACGTGAAGCGGGGGTCAGGACTCTCTCTCTCTCTCTCTCTCTCTCTCTCTGGCTCTCGTTCATTTCAATCATCGCAAGTTGCAGAAGTAATCGGTAGAGACCTGAAAAAATTCGCGGGTTCATTTCGTGTTAATGCTAAAATTCTAAATAATTTTACCTTAGCGCTGCTTCTGCCATCGGTCCACTGTTGATATGGAGGACTGAGGGCCAATTATTAGAGACCCTCACTCATTGAAGTGTCGAATCACATGCCACCCCAGTCGAGACGACTCACAAGTCAGCAGCCAATGAACAAGTTGGCATTTGCCCGAGTGTGTAGAGGATATTGGAGTCTATCCTGGAGGTCATAGAACCCGCGAAATTTTTCCTGTCTCTAGTAATCGGTACTAACTGTACATGCCCGTGGGCATGACCTCTCTCTCTCTCCACAGCGGGCTCATTAGAGGCGGACACACACAGTAATCCCCATATCGCCAGTCACGTGTGAGCCTGTGTTTTGGATGTCTGCAAAGAGTAGCATGTACACGATTTTTCTGTTTTGAACTTTCTATCAACGGAAAGGTTTTACGAAGAGCAGGACTCTGCGCTGTTACACACTTATTCTAATCTAATCACGTCAGTGATACATTACACCTGGATTTTGCACCATGGACGTACTTTGATTCCGATCCTGAGAATTTGATCCGTCAGTCTTGATAATGGTGCGCCCCGGCATTAATCCAGAGAGATTATTAAGCCGGCTTGAACAGTCGTGAGACTTGAGGCACAGTAAGGTGTTTCTCCAGTTAATTAATCCTTAAAAAAAATGTTTTAGCTTAGAGTTTACTTAACCGGACTGCAGACTGCCCACGCAGACGCTCATGTCTCGCAGTCCCGGCAAAACTATTGGATCCTTCTTTTGTGTCTCAGTGTTGATACTGGTCCATGCCTGCTCGTAAACACGTCGTGGAACTGCAAGTAGTTGAAGTTCGGCGTGCATACTACGTTCAACTTTGATTCGGCGATTTTCTACCGAATGCCTGGTTGTATAGAGTGCGATGTTCAAAGTAATTTCGAGCGATGGTTTCATTAAAAAGGTTCGGTTAGCTCTACCTCCGTCGCAAACTGTCCCGTCAGCCCAGTGGCAGTGGCCCGCCCCCGGGGTCAAGGTCATTGAACTAAACAATTTACTATAGTACGTCACTAATGCACTCCTGTTCGCACCGCTTCACTTTTAGAAGCGGACCAATTTTTTGACGTGACGTCTAATAAATCAATGAACGCCGGCTGCACGCAAGTGTCCCGTTACGCACATTGTCCCGTTGCGCTGTGTCCCGTTACGCTCATTGTACGCTTGCGCCGCATCTATCTCTCTTCCACTCGATTGGAACAACCATCGATTTGACTTTTTCGAGGGACATTAAACTTGAAACACTCCCATTCGTTTCCTACTTTTCCTATCATCGTACTATCCTTAACAGAATAACACAGATTGGAAGAAGTTAAATAGGAAACATGTATAAAAGTTATAGTTAAAATAATCTGTTCGTTAAAGTAATAAACATATTTGAATTAATGAGTGCAAATAAAAGTAAATTTATCAATTAAATTGTAGATTTCATTTCACTCCTTCTTTGTATCCATACTAAATAGTGATAATTCAATAAAAATGATTCTATTTTATTCAAAAAAGTATGCAATCATTTCCTCAATGTTTTGTTATGACGTTGTCACGTTAAACTATCGTCCGTAAACCGACTTTACAGACAACCAATTTTTTTTAGTTCTACAGTTATTGTAAAAAATTGTTTTGAATTTAGTACTCTCGAAAACCAGTTTAAAAAAAAAAATCGTTTTGATAATGACTTTTCAAGATCTCAGAAATGTGTTGCAATGGTCGTTTAAGAGACAATATATATATATATATATTTTTTTTAAATTTCGAACTTTCCATTTAACTGGGAGTTGTTCCGTGGCCGGAGCTCGCAGCTGCCGGAGTCAGCCGCGAGCGGTGTCGTAGCGGTACTCGGCCGTCGGGCGTTAATCCCGGGAGCGGTCCCGGCGCCACCGAGCACCGAGCACCGAGCACCGAGCACCGAGCACCGAGCAGGCGGGTGCTGTGCGCGTCTCACCTCTCGCTGTCGAGCTGCGCGGTCAGGATGAAACTACACCGGTTGTTAGCGATCAAAAAAAAAAATATATATATATATATATATAATTTTGTGTACAATCGTTGATTATATATAGGGACCGGAAAAATTTGTGGGTTCAATGACCTCCAGGATGAACTCCATAGTTCTACGTACACTCGGTCAAATGCCACCCACTCATTGGCTGCTGTCTTGTGAGACGTCCCAACGTAGCAGCAGCGTTTCTCACTGGCCCAGAGTCACCCATGTGAGTTGTGAGCCAATAGCAGAGGCAGCACTGAGGTATAACTATTTGTATTTTAGCCTATCGCGAAATGAATTCGCGAATTTTTCCGTTCTCTAATTATATTAAGTTCTATTTTTTTTAATTTGTAGACATCTTAGCTCTCGGACGGCATTTGGCAGGAGTAATTTCGTGAAAATGGAACGGAAGACGACGAACGGAAATGTGCAAACAATATGGTGGACCCACGTGCAGCAACACAAACCCGTATGTAGTCGCTTTCGTAAATATTGGTGTGCCAAACGTAACTTTATTATAGTGAAACTGTACCCTGGAAAATTTTTAGTAAATTAAAATAGTAATAGTATTAAGTAATATCACGTTTTAAATTACGTTAGAAAATTGGCATCACAATGATTATAAAACATATTCTCCTTCTTAATTCCCAATAGGTTTAGATGCACAGCGAAAGAGGCGCGCTTGAGATGACCTCAAGGGGTGTGGTTCGAATCTCGTCATTGGAATTTTTTCCTCTTTTAATAACATTAGGTACATAATATTATATAGACTAATAATTTTGAACCAGCTCAGTAAGGCTAAGCTTTGTTTGTAGGACGTAATTACAAATTTATTTCAATCGTTTAGGCAAAAAACAAATATGCAAACATATACTTAGCATTATAATAAATGTTTTAAAATGTTCCAGGTTAATATTTTAGTAACGGCCGTTTGTTTACTAATGTATCAGCTGTACCTGTATTAGCGGTAAAATTGGAGATAAATGTCAAATCATATCATCAAATTTGTATTATGAAGATTCGTTTTGGACTTTAAATAAACATAAACAAAATAATCAATAATATTTTGATCTAATTTTCTTCCGAACAGCCTAACTACAGTCGTTAGTAAAAGTAGACTAGAAACAGCTGGTGCAAATAAAAATAAACTGTCCGCCGTAATTGGTATTTGAGAATCAGAAGGAAAGAAACGGGGGGAGGGGGTTGTGGTCTCACGTCTGACGGCTGATGCTCCACTTGCAGCCTCCCCTAGTCTCTGGTCGCGAGGAACTGACCCAGCGTGCCGCGGGTTGACGCGAGGAACACTGGACATTCGAGGCGAGAGCCACGGAATCAGGAGTCGAACCCGGGTCCTGCTGGTCGCTCCGTGAGCCCGCGGGTCTCGAGAACCCAGGGGGGGGGGGGGGTCCAGACCCCTTCCTTCCAGGATTAAAAAGAAGAAAAAATTAGTGAAAGACAGATAAATAAATTTTCAGCAACTTATGTATTTTCTCCCCAATACAGCCCAATATGCCTCCTAAACAAAAGCGGCAAGGAATTATGTTTCAAAGACAGGTAGTCTGTTACTCTAAGCACGTATTTCATACAAATTTGACACGTGTGTGTAATTTATTTAATGATATTAACTTGTTTTGACGAAATTATCGGACAATCGATTTAAGAACGAAGTATTTGAAACAATAAAAAAAAAGTGTTCAGTATTGTTCTCTCAAGCAAGTTTCATTACTTAAATTTTTATGTGGGAACGTTGGCGTTCTAAAAAGTCTACTATTGCATGCGTGAAATATTAGTGAGACAGTCAACTGTCGTGTGTGATTAAATCGTGAAGAAATCTGGCTCACAATCAAGCGCGGCTACAGAAGGGGGGCGGTGGGGGGTGATAGCCCCTCCCGAGACCAATTTTATTGATTAGTGTATATGTTTACTTAAATATTTAATTTCATATGTTAAACTTTCATCTCATCAAAAGTTGCATTGAGCTACTAATGTTCTGTATTAGAAACCTGTAATTTGTAAATAATATTCCAAGGCCAATATATCTGACCACTTTCATTTTTTTTGCAACTACGACCTTTCTTTGTGCGATAGCTAGGGACACCTGTATTTCGCGAATACATTTCGTGTCAAGGTATGTCACAAAACACTGTAGCTTTTTCTTAGAGTAATGGCGACTCGTGTGTGCGTGCAGCAGTACGGTATCCACATTCCCATTGGCCCCGTCAAGTGCGGGAAAAAACCTCTCGCCGACCACAGCCAATAACTACAAGAAAAAAAAACTACGGTGTTTTGCGATGTACCTAGACACGAAATGTATTCGCGAAATACAGGTTTCCCTGGCGATAGCCCCTCCCGAAAAGTCATCCTGAAGCCGCGCCGTTGCTCGCGATGGAGGTTTGAAGGTACGGTGGCTGTACCTTTGAATATATATACTGTATAGAAGTCGCGAGTGGATAGGATTTACTCTACGTTTTTCAGAAGCTTATGATGAGCAGCTTGGGAACTTCACCGCTGCAGTGCGCTGCCGTAACGCCCTGTATCGTCTTAGTTGTTATTTACACGTTAGAGCGCAGCGCTGTCGCCCGCTGTCATTCCCCGCTCCCCTCATCCATCATTCACTGCAGCTCAACGTCGTTCAACATGAGGGGGAAGGGGTGTTTGAAGAGTTCGAGACTTGTCCGCTAGGGACCACCACAAGTCGATGCTCTAGAGATGGTGGCGATTGCGGCGGTGAATTAACCAACTACCTCAAAACCGTATTAGAAATTTTAACCTGGGCTGGCGACTTCTATACAGTATATACATTGAATATATATAACATATAGAAGTCGCGAGGGGATACGATTTATTCTGCCGGTTTTGGAATCCAAACTGAGGTAGTTGGAAGCTCCCCCGCCAGACAGCTCTGCTTTCGAAAAGAAGGCACTCGTGGTTAGTGTCTCCCCCGCTAGAGCGCTATAGTATCGCTTGTCTCAAGGTCGCGCGCGTATTATCTCTCTCTCTTTCTCTCTCGCTATCTCTTTTTTTGTATTTTGTTTCCGTTGCTGTGTGGAGGGCCAGCGCATTGACAAGGCGGGAGGTTATGCTCGTCAAAAAGATGCGTAAATATATTTAACCAAATTACCTATTACAATATTTGATTTAACACAAATGTATTTTGTTTAAAGAACCGAAAGCAAAAAAATAATTTCTTGAAATATTACACAATTATTTAAAAACAGACACATAAATCAGCAATTCATTGGTGTTTGATTCCAGATGGTGTAATAATTATTATATTTGAATAAAAATTGGTCCTTCGGATATAAAATAAATATTTTATTCACCAAATCAATTAAAGTACCTCAAAGAATCCACTTTAATATGAATTCAACCAAATGTATGCAAAGTGGAAATTATAAAATGCCGGACATTGTTATATAAATGGTTGATCAGTGTAAATCTGTGCACGAACTTAGTCATACATTCATAAAAAACTTTAGTAAGCGATTAAACAAGAAACTCGTTTTTATCGGGAAAAGAATTGTATGTTAAAGAAATAACTAAACAGTAAACATGTACATGCATATTATTTATGTTTGCATACATGCAGTGAATATTATTTTTGCAGTGATAAATTAATATTTTATTAACATGGCTAGATCTAAAAAATATTTATAGAAAATTTTAAATATATTTACTACCTTTACTTTTCAGAAGTAAGGTTGGTTTGTAAATTCTCCTTCAGGAGCATTATACAACACAGTTCATTAAATTGCATTACAAGTCACATAAAAAAAATTAAAAATGGGTGGAAGTAAAACAAAAATACCACAAACAAATGAATATACGTACTATTTTATCATCTTCATAATTTTCAAATAATGAGGGCTCAGTAACTTTGAGATAAGTTGGTGTATAAAACTCTTGCGAAAAACATTTCTCTGTACCTATTCTAGAGTTGTTTGAAGAGTTTATTTACATGCACAAAAACTTTCAATGTAAGAAGCCACATCATAATCCTATCATAGTAGATGACATTTTTGACAGGTCGTACAACGAAATTTGAGACTTTGACATATTAATTATGTGAAGCATTAAGAATTTGTGAAGCAATAAACAAAACTAACAAATATTCATGTAGTGCAAGACTAGCTAATCATGTATTAATATTTTTTTGTTTATTTTACAGTAAAATATTCAGCGGCCAAAGACTTAAGCCGTCCCAATAAATGTAATTTAAAGCCACCTTAAGTGAAACAGACTGTGGCTAAATGAGGCCCAGTAATTTTGAGCAAAATTGTAATCGTGCAAGTTCCCATGTACCACAGCTGTATTTACCTTATATTATATGTATATGCACAATAAAATTAAATATCATTTAACAACTTAAAAAAAAAACAGAGTACAAAATAAATTTCAAAGAATTATTTCATTCTAAATATCAGTATATAAAACTCTTCCATTGCGTATAAAATTTTTGCAACTTTTACTTCCGTACATTCTTAACGATACGAAACATGCACAATGCCATATAATGACATTTAACAAAACTATTATGTTATTGTCCCTAGTTATACGTTACGTATACGTTTTATACGTTAAGTGAAATAATCTCATTATTAAGTACTCTTTTTTAAAACATTAACTAATGTAAAATATTTCATTGTCGAGCTTTAGCAAACGACTTACACACGTGCAATCACTGACACGTATAGAGGGAGATTTATAAATCAATTACTCGTTAGAAAATGTACGTGTTTGTTTAATATCTGTGAAATATGTAAAAATATGATCGTGTAAACCACAGAGGAATAATCAACTGTCATATCTCAGGACTGAGATTAGTTGTCAGAAACGTTTGATGAAAGCTTTCAAACTAGCAATAGTTCTAATGAAGGAATAGCCCAGTCAAAATATGCTAAAATTTCGCTCGTAGTCGAATTAAATCCGATATTTTTGTTACACTTTACACGTATTTAGTAGTGTCCAGATGACAAATGCTGTCACTTGACTTTACAAGACATGTTTAAGCTAGAGTCCATGATGACCCCAGAATTCAAAAATTTTGGATATCAGGGTCACTCACTTCTCAAAGAAAAGAACTGATAGTGTTTGGTCAGACAGACCAAAGAACAGACTTAAATGCGTAACATGAAAATTGTTGGGAGCCTCACACGAGGACGAGGATTCACTGATAATTTCTTGAGCGAGTGTACCTTGGGGATGACTGAAACTGCATCTGTTCATCATTGAAGAGTTATGCGGTATTCATTTTATATCTTTGAACAACTTGATTTCTGACAATCTCGAAGAAGTAGGGATGCCACAGATCAATATAAGATCTCTGCTTAGCTAAATAATCACCCACCATTTCCTGGATCACAACAAATCATGTCTATAGCAACTGGACTAGTAGGGGATGCCACAGTTACCTTTTTCAATGCTATAGTAATTGGCAAGCAATCAATACAGAGTAATGTTGGAAAAATTCTAATCAAGCATTGTCACGAAATGATCAAGCTCTCACTCTGGCGAATATTAGCTACATAATTACTTTCGATTGTAATAGCTCATTTATTTATAATTTGTTAGTTTTCCAGAGGATAACGATAAGTGAAGAAAAATAGGATGACTTGATCATGTATACGCAGTATGAGTTGGCTCCATTTCATTTAGCTCTCTTTGACAAAGCTGGGATACGCAAAACCAAGAAAGCAACCCCGTTTGTTTTATGTGACAAGGGAGAATTTGGACTTGGAGTGTTGGAGAACGCTGACTTTGTTCTTAATGGTGAATTTTTACTACACAGTCATATAGCCGACAAGTGGTACTGATTCATCTATTTTCCCAAAATATGCCAATTACATTATCATTTCCTATTTATCATGACTGTTGATGTGACATTACGTGCAGACCACCGAACAATTGTAACACAATATCATAAACATCGGATTGAATTTGAGCACATGATTTACTTTGACTGGGCTAGTGTCTTCCATGCTAATTTTTTTTTCTGGATATATAATAAAATATTCTGGAATTTAAATTGTTCATAACTTAGGTAATAACAGTAGAATTCAAATCATTTTAAACAGTTTTAGCTACTTAAAAAAAGTACTATGGTGGTTGTGTGGACCAATTTTTACCACGTTTTTGTTTTTATTTTTGTATAAAACTAAAGTGCGAACTTATGTTTTTCTTACACTAATCCACTTACAAAGTACGTTATCTGGTAAATAAACGCAAAATTTTTCACATGATCTTTTTTAACAGCGATCATTAAGCTACTAACATCCTAATATTGTAAAGTAATAAACCAAAAAAAAATACTAATGCAGCTGCAGTCTATCTACTCACAAATAATTATTGTTTAGTTATTTCTTAAGCACATTTTGCAATCAATCTTAAAATTTTTTGTTGAAACGCTTGCCAAACAATGCATTTTATGTGAAACAGACGGCGTGGGTAATACTTGGCTAAAACTTTGCGTTTATTAAAATTTACATCGAAAATTAACTAGCGTTCACTCGGTTTTAGTCAAAATGATGAAATTAAAAATATGTGTTTGTTGTAATCTAATTAGTTTTTTTAAAGTAATAAAACGTGGATATTTTAAATATAAAAGAAAAGAATTCTATACCAATTAATATTAAATAATTAGGACCTTCCTTGCATACTCGCGTCAACTTTTTCTTTACACAGTATCTAACTGATACATAATGTAAAACAAAATTGGCAAGTTATAATTCACAACTTCCCTGTCCTTATTTTTAACTGGAAAACGGAACATTGATGTGCCTCGTGAACTGAACCTCGTATTCTGACAGCCCGTGTACGCACATTTCTTACCCGTCAAAATGTTTGGCACTATAAAATAATCAATGCGAAATAAAGTTAAAATAAGTATGTATTTAACTTTTAAATTAAATAATATTTTAAACTCAACACTGACTGTAGGCCTGATACAAAGTTCTTAGAAGCTAATTTTTACGTTACTAGGGTACACAATCCCTCCATACAGTGATCCCAGTGACTTGTCTTCTCCCGTGGATCCGTGGCTCTCAAAGGCAGTGGTAAGGAATACTTATCGTCAAGGTCGCCGAACTGTGCTGATACCAGCTTCCCGTATATGGGAGGGTGACTGGCTGGTTAACCTAGTACGCCCTAAGACCGCTAGGGGCGTGCGCTGTCGATACCCAGCGATTGAAGCGATCGCAGCGGCGGAGCTTGGAACTACAACAATTCTTCTGAGAAACCTGGCAGAAAAATTAACCTGGGCTCGCGACTTCTATACATTATATATATTCAATGGTATATATATTCAAAGGCTGTACTGAAGATCCCGGGTGAACCTGACCCCACGCCTTGTGCGCCGGGCCTGTTTTGGAGCGAGGCGTCCCCTTTCCCCCCCTCCCACCAGCGAGGCGGGCGCACGCATTTCCGGGCCAAGGACGACGCGTGTGTCTGACCAGCTGTCGCCGGCAGCCGTGGGCGCCGGCGCCAGCATCTCTCCCTGGGCCTGTCTCTGGCCGCACTCCCGTTACCCGCGCAGCCGAGGCCACGCCTGGGGCGCCCAACCATCACACTCTAAAAAAAAAATTTGTTCTTTTACAAGGGAAATTCTTGGGAACCCTGTTGCCAAGGATATTTCTTGCAAAACTACAAGGCAGAGCCTTGCAAAATCTCACATGGTACAAAGCTCTGCCTTGTAGTTTCACAAGTAATATCCTTGGCAACAGGGTTTCCAAGGATTTTCCTTGTAAAATATACAAAAAATATTTCTTTCAGTGGCACAGTACAGCTTCGCAGCAGTTAAACCCGTCACTCTTCAACATGTCCCGTCAAACCTGAAATATTCTAAAATAAAAAAAAAAACTGGATGTTATGTTCTGCATTCCGCGGCCTGGTATTCAATTTGCGGGCCTCGGGGTTCGATGCCGAGTTCGGGTACTCGGTCCTTAGGCCCGCCCTGTCAGCCAGTCAGAAATGACTGCTGGGGATCGATTCTTTAAGCAAGTATTCTGAAGCCAAGGAAGCGGATCAGTGGACCCGCGCGTTGTAACCGACACAAGTCATATCTGTATCGGTGCTTGTGTGCCCCGTATGCATGCAATATAAGTAGAGAACTTTAAAATATACAGACATTTTCCATGAAACAAGGTCTTGACGTTTACGTTCATCACGATTTGGCAAGCGCTAGCGGGCCCCTATGTGCGGGGCTGCTTAATTCCAGGCCCCCCCCCCCCTTCCACAGGGGTCCACGCCATTTGCAATCAACCATTGGTTCTAAAACAATTCCGTGTGTTTCAGACCCACGTGTTTAGTACACCAGGTAGCTGTCCTCTCTAAGATATGGGCTGTGTTCTTGTGTTTTATTGCTTTCCGTTCACAGCATGGTGCAGATTCATTACCCTGCATGTCTTGATCGACCACGGAAGCTGGTTCGGGACACGACGTGTGAAAGCCAACATCCGTGGTCTGAATAATTAACTGATACGTCAACTGCCGTAGCCCGCAAGTGTCCTGTTCTTCGTCTGCTTACTTGCAAAACGCGTCAGTTGGGTGGCCGTGATCCGATACTTATTTTTTGAGGGGTATGCATTGGCCCAGAGTCTTCTAGGCTAAATCTAGGCCAATATAGCAGAAGCAACACTAAGATGTACATATTTGAATTCTTACCTAATCTGAATTTTTATCCGCAAATTAATCCAACAATGAGTTACCCCTCTATGTTACGCATGTGTAGCAAATGATTGAAGGGGGGAAAAATGAACGACGTGGCAGCAT
Source organism: Bacillus rossius redtenbacheri (assembly GCF_032445375.1). NCBI lineage: Eukaryota > Metazoa > Arthropoda > Insecta > Phasmatodea > Bacillidae > Bacillus > Bacillus rossius. The sequence continues at coordinate 30,963,261 of NW_026962011.1, forward strand.
CATTGCTCAATCCACGAGATGAATCCCCTTTTAGCGTTCTTAGGACTGTGACGTCAGAAGCTTTGAATATATATACTGTATAGAAGTCGCCAGCCCAGGTTAAAATTTCTAATACGGTTTTGAGGTAGTTGGTTAATTCACCGCCGCAATCTACACCATCTCTAGGGCATCCACTTGTGGTGGTCCCTAGCGGACAAGTGTCGAACTCTTCAAACACCCCTTCCCCCTCCCGTTGGACGACCTTGAGCTGCAGTGAATGATAGATGGGGGGTGCGGGGGAATGACAGCGGGCGACAGTGCTGCGCTCTAACGTGTAAATAACAACTAAGACGATACAGGGCGTTACGGCAGCGCACTGCAGCGGTGTAGTTCCCAAGCTTCTCATCATACGCTTCTGAAAAACGTAGAGTAAATCCTATCCACTCGCGACTTCTATACAGTATATATATTCAGAGTCAGAAGCGAGATCTAAAAAACGGAGAGTGCCGATTGGCCCGTGTGTCCTTGTGAACTTGAACCATAACCATTTAAAAATCCTTAAAATAACGAGAAAAAAAAACAGTTTGATGTATTAGTTCGAAGTTCGTTCTTCGATCGCCGTGCTGTTTTGATTACTGAGGGAAAAGGTTAAAAATCTAACATCGAGTGTTATCCAAAGAAAAGACAAGTGTTCACGATGATAACACAGTTCGGTCTATAAAATGTGCATTCCGTTGTTCCGTTGGCATCTCTACGGCGGACGTTACGTGGATGTGCGGTGACGCGTGGTTCTGCTTCGCACACGGTTACGTATGTTCGGGCGACGGGGAACAAACGCTAATAATAACCGCGTGTTACAGTCCGGTGTCGGGACGCGGTGTTTATATGCTCGTGGGAGGGTGCCAGTAACTCAACCTACCCCAAGGTCCGCGCGCACCTCGGTGACGGAGCGAGGCCAAACAGTTTACTGGTCGCGGGACGGTGTTTGCTCGGGGCAGACACAAGCGCCCCTTGTGTCGCGGCCCCGCGGCGAGGCCGGAGTCGACCTTGGCTCGTCCGTCGAGTCGAGGCGTGACGTCACGCCCACTCCTGAACGCGCTGAGACGACCCCGTACAGGAGGGGGACGCACCACAACGCCGAAATCCCACAACGCCGAAAACCATAACGCCGAATGCCAAATTGACTACAACGCCGAAAGCTAGAAATCTGCTGTGTACCAAAAACGCCGAATTACCACAACGCCGAATTACCACAACGCCGAATTACCACAACGCCGAATTACCACAACGCCGAATTACCACAACGCCGAAATACATTAACGCCGAAAAATGCCATTTCAGGACTTCCACAAAGGTTAGGTTAGGTTAGGTTAGGTTAGGCTAGCCTAGGTTAGATTAGGTTGTGGTTACATTTTTCGGCGTTACTGTATTTCGGCGTTGTGGTACACAGCAGTTTTCTAGCTGTCGGCGTTGCGGTCAATTTTGACATTCGGCGTTATTGTGCGTTCGGCGTTGTGGTATTTCGGCGTTGTGGTGACGACCCGTACAGGAGTAGAACTGATCACACATCTTTTCATCTGAGATTGTCAAGCTGAAACTGTTGGCGTAAACCCTCCAAAGTTCTCTTCGAACGATACAGATCTTTCCCCTCGATGTTCATGTACGGCATGTAAGACACTACATTAAAACTACCTGCGTGCGTGTATTTTTGAAGTGACACTTTTTAAGGCACCTTATCAAAAAAAATGAGAGTGAATTTTTACACTGCACGCGCACCGTGTATTGATGTGTGTATATATAAAATTGTTTTTAGTTATAATTTTTCTAACGAATACCTTCAATTTTTGGGAATAAAATCACTATAATTGTTATACGAAAAATACAGTTAACTGTCATATAAATTAAATACTACATTAAAATGAAACTTAAATTGATCAAACATTTTAATTAATAAATCTTCATAAGCTAGCGAAGAAATGAAAAACCCTACTCAAATATTAGAGGTATCTGTTAATCAGTTAAATGACGAAACACTGTTTTTATATTATTATTAGAAAATTATGTTTATCTTTACTTTTTGACAATAGTGACACTTTTGAAAACCGAAATTCTAAAGCTCTCTGTGAAATTGTTTTGTGAAGTAGAGGAATATGTAAATGAATACTCTGTTTATTCCAAGTGGAATAGTCATGAGATACATAATTTAAATATTGCAGCTAAAGTATGAACAAATATTTTGATATACGTTTACTCTTAGAGGTTTAAATAGATTGTTGGCTGGGTGCGTAAAGATTTTTTTAATTAAACGTAATTAGTTTTTGTCTTATAATAAGGATAAATAAAAAACGTGAGTCTTTTAGTACACCCACCAGTGATGTGTAGACATCTAACCTCGGTAACGAGAAAATTCATGTTCTCATGTTGTTCATGTTGCAAATAAACTTCTCGACAAGAGATTTTATTTAAATACTGTCAATCTATGTAAAATTCCAAAAACAGTTAATAGATACCTTAAAGTTCACGAACGCATCAGAAGTTATACTTCTATGGCATTAATAAAATATTAACTTGATACATTTTAAAACATAGGCCTATTATAAAATTAAGTATACGTTATATTTTTTGCTTAAACAATTGAATTCCGTCTGTAAATAATTACTAAAAACATACCTTAACCTTATTGAGTTGATTTAAAAAACAAATATTAAAAAATTTAAAAAGGTAAAAAAAAATTCCAGTGACGAGACTTGAAACATATCTCTTGAGGTTAACAAGGCTATAATACAGCTAGCTGTGTTTACATATTGCAATGAGAATATGTTTTATAATCATTGTAATGCCAATTTTCTTCGGTATTTTAAAACTTGAGATTACTTTTCACTGTGATCATTTTAGCTTACCACATGTATTCCGGAATAGTTTCGCTATCATAAAGTTTCATTTGGCACACCGGTACGTTTGGTATGTCCCCAAATGTTAACGGATGTGATTTTATACACGGGTGTTTATGCTACTACACGCGGTTCCGCCATATTCCCGTTCATCGACTTCCGTTCCATTAATAGGGCCATGTATATTTCGCGAAAAGATTCCGAGACTAGTTATATTATAAGTTAAAACATTGAGCACCGTCTGTGTTCCGTGATTGGGTGAATTTCTTTCAGGAACATGTCGATTGATACAATACCAATCGGAGTAATTCAGTGCGAAAGCAAACGCGTCCTGAGTGGCTCAGTCAAGAGAGGCAACGACTTCTCTCGCAGACGGCCGCCAATCACAAGGAAGAAACCTTTGGTGCGGTTATACCTTGTTGCAGTCTAATAGGCGTTCAGATTTATTCGTGAAAAATGCCTGCCCCTGTCCATTATCAACGAAATCACTCCTACCAAATGCTGGACACCGAGAGCTAAGGTGTTTCCACACCGACCCCACCCGCTCACCAGCATTGTGTGGGCGGGACCTGTTGACGCTCGTGGCCCATTGGCCGAGAACACTCGCCTCGTGGTCTAATCCTGTAGCAGTTGCGACAGCGAGCACCAAGGGGAGTGGGGGGGGGGGGGGGGCTACCGCACGTCCGCGCTGTTCTAACACTTGCGGAACCAACCACCGCGCGTTACGTCATTGCACCGATTTACATCCGGGCCAACAGGCCATTTTCCCGGAGCGACAGTTTTGGAGGAGCGAAAAAAACATAGACCAAAAAAAAAAGTCGGGGGTCGGGAAAAATTTAGTTTTTTTTTACGTACGGTAATTATTTAGATTTTCAAAAATTCAATGCAAGGGTAAATGTTAGTTTATGCTAACTATTGCAGTGCGCTTTATAATATTAGGCCTCAGACCAAATACTCGTTCAACAATACACACTATATTATAACTCAAGTTTCATTTCGGTAGCTTTAACAGCTGTATAGAATTGCAAAAACCACCTATTAAATTTTAATAAGAATAAAGTACAAACAGCCAATGTGTTTGGAAAACTTTGGTAAATAAGCTTGAATTTGTACAATTTTATGATGTGTGTTGGGAACTAGTTCAGGCTATTGGGGGGGGGGGGGGGGGCTAAATATTATCTGGTCAGAGCGCTAGCTGCCTCATATCGGGGTCTGCGCTATATCTTTATGAAACAACATGTTGTCCACATTCTTGTATCAGAGGAAAGTTAGGAAAGATGGAATTGGTCAGGAAAGTCAGGGATTGTACTCAAAATCGTAGTAAATTCATGAAAATTCCCCAGTGCAATAATGCTAAGGAAAAATGTCATACACAAGTCTGTGATCACCGAGACTGATAGCTATATATATATTTTTCGGGGGGTGTTTTAGTGCGAGGACATACACTGCAAAATTGTTTCTCGAATGTTCACTTTGAAATTAAAAAAAAATAGTAGACGGATAACGTGACCGGCTGGATTTTCTTTATTACTTTCAGAAAATGAAAATTAAGCGCAGCTAAATTATTTAGGGAAACATAGTAGTTAGGGAAATCTGAAATGTTGGTCAGGGAAAGTCAGGGAAATTTTATTACTGATTTGTGTGGACATCCTGAATAAGGTAATTTTAAACGCAAATCGCCATTCTTTCATTGATTAACACTTTTCCAGGTTGCTAGGTTTTTTGCATAATTAGCTTTCAAATACTCTAATTAGACGTAAAATGTATTTTTTTTTTAATGCCCCAGACTAAAAAGAAGTACGAAACGAAAGATAGAAATAAAACGCATGCATACACCTTCTGCGGTCCATCGAGGGTAAATAGCAACAGTCAGTGAAACCGTAGACTGTGCTAAGGGTTATGAAAAACTGTTATTTCTACCTGGACGCCAATTTACATCAAAGAATTCTGCAAGCCGGCAGTAGCAGCAGCTCAAAGCAACTGTTGGGAGACGGCGGAGCGCGTAGTCGGCCGAAGTTAGGGAACGCAAGACACTGCACTGTGCGCGTGATGCAGTCGCGCCGGAGTCACCGCTCACGTGACCTCGGGACAGCTCGCGGAGGTCTGTGACGTAGCGCGCCCACTGGGGTCCTTCTGCAAACAAGAGCCGGTGCTTCGAGTGACTGCTTCCTTTTTTCTCCCTGTCCTTGAGTTCAGTTAGCATTCTCGTCGCGTGCCGCCAAATACTGTGTTCAAGGTTCCAAAATGTTTGGTTTATGAGCGATCAGCGGGGAGTTACAACTTTTGGTATTCGCACTTATAAAAAGAGTCGTGTGTGACGTCATGAGCCGTTTATTAACTGATCGCCGCTGGCCTTCAGAGGTCGGGAAGGCATGTTTAGTCGTGGACTCAACACGAACGGCCTTCGTCCCTGAAAAGTCAGTAGTCATGCGATCCAGCAGCTTTGTTGAGTCACGTTTCAAATTTACTGGATATATTGAAATTAAGCTGTCATGACGTGTCTTCAAAGTTCATGGGATCTATAAAAAAAACGACAGTTATAATAAAATATTATGAACTCAAATACGCCCGTTGAATTACAGTGTTGGTAACTTTTCGAAAGTTGAAATAGTTTGTTATATAAAACTTCGGAGAGCTCATCTGACCAGCCAAGCCAATGCTCGCTCTCGTCGGGATGCGACTGTTCCGCGGCCGTGGTTGGCAGCCCTGCCTCGGGGGTCGATTGGAGTCAACTCGCTCGCGCCCCGGGTGTCGGTGTCAACTCTCTGCGGTCAGCCACGCCGTCCGGTCTGTGCCGTCAACAACACAGGGACTGCCTGTCGCAGGGCGCTGTGCTCTCGCGGCGCGGGTCGGCGACTACCACAGCACTGCGACACCGCGACTCCCACAGCACTGCGACACCGCGACACCGCAACACCGCGACGCTGTGACACCGCGACACTGTGACACTGCGACACTGTGCCGCTGAGACACCGCGACACTGCGACACCGCGACACCGCGACACAGCGACACCGCGACACAGTGACACCGCGTGGTCGCACGTTATTCGGGACTTCCATACTTCCTCGGTGTGCACCAGATAAACTGTCCGGAAATATGAGTGTGTTTGAATTTCAGACCATCGCGAAATTTTCGTAAGTAAAAGTGTGCTGCTGTCACCAAATCTTATTTCAATGTACGTACACCCACTGAAACATATCGTCGGGACAAACTAATTGCGTAGTCTCAACAAAATATTTTATTAGTGACGTGTATAAATTTCACTCTTTTGTCACTACAAAAACTATTTTGTAGTTTTCTTCTTTTCGATGAATCCCACGAAATTTCTCATACTTTTTCTCCCGAGCTCCATTGTCATTATTGTAAACACAACTGTTTTGCCTGGCCTAAATCACACATGTCACACATGATCACGCGGTTCATTGTGAGGCGCAGCCCGTGCCTTGTACCGACACGATGCATGTGGCAACAACGCGTCCGTCTGACTCGGACTCTTTGCAAGCGGAGAACTTGACCGCCACAGCGCTGCGATCTCTCGTCCCTCTGAAGCGCGTTAATTTCTCTTTTGCGCAGTACTATTCGCGCCTGTTACCAGTGGCGTAGCCAAGATTTGTGTATGGAGGGTGTTAAGAAGCATGCCCACCCACCGTATTAAAGCGGGGGGGTCCGGGGGTTCCTCCCCCGGGAAAATTTGGATTTTAAGGTGTAAAATAGTGCTATTTTAGCAGTTTTCGGTACCTACTTAAATTTAAATATTGTAATGGTAAATTTTTTATTAATTTTAATATGAAATTTGTTTCAGTGATGAATAAGAAATTAATTAAAGATTTGGTGCTAAGGAGGGGGGGGGGGGGTGTTGAACCCCTACCCCCCCCCCCGGCTTAAACCCTGCCTGTTACTCTGCAGGTTTTTTTTTTTTGTTTCCGGAGGTATGTTTCTGAACAAAAATTGCTTGTTCTGGCAACTCCCTGCTATCTGTTAAATTTATGCTCCGCTGTTTGGGTACGGTCGGTGCGCACTCTTACTCTCTTCCTTTGGTCTGTGTGGATGGCGCCACGCCAGGCAGACCACACTGTCATGCCACGCGCGGGTGAAGCGGACAGGAGCCACTGTAGCCCGGCAGCACGGAGTCTCCAGTTACGTCGGCGACCTCCGAGTCGAGACGAGCTGGTGTCGTGGTGTCGGGCTGCGGGAACACACACCGCCTCCTCTTCGCGGTGCGCGCTCCGCCCCTACCCACCCTGTGGCGAGCCGTGCTGTTGGGAACCACCCATGACTTAGAAACAAACAACTTAGAACAGTCATAACTTAGAAACACGTAACTTAGAAACACGCAACGCGTTACGTGGAAAGTCATAACTTAAAACTATCACAACTTAGAAACTCACAATGTAGAACTGTCATAACTTATAAAGACGTAACTTAGAAACACGTAACGCAGAACCACACAACTTACAAACGTCGTAACGTAGAACGTCATAACTTAGAACTATCACAACTTAGAAACTCACAACTTAGAACTGTCATAACTTAGAAACACGTAACGCCGAACCATATAACTTAGAACTTTCATAACTTAGAAACACACAACTTAGAACAGGCATATCTTAGAAGATTCTATCTTGTGTGTTTCTAAGTTGTGACGGCACCCCCGCGTTGTTGACACCTCGTCTGACGGGCGCTGGGGTCTGACGACAGGCCGCAGCAAGAGGACCATCTGCAGCTGCCAGAAGCTGTAGCGACACCCTCCAGCACAGTTGGTCGATAATGTGGGAGGGCTATATGACATCACCGAAAACCTCACCATCGCAGCAACGTCTCTTAGACAAGTTGCATCACTTGTTCCCTTCAAATATTTGGAATATAGGAATGGTTATACAAAATATGTGGAATATTGAAAGAAAACAACCAATCAAAAACTGGCCCAGCTAAACGGAAAATTACGCCCGTTTTCGCCATAACGAATCTTTAAAATGACGAAGAGTGCATGAGCTATTAAAGAGGTTATGGAGGTGAAATAATTAAAATAATGATAATAGGTATGTCGTATGTAAAATGATTTCATATGTGGAAAGAAAATGATACGTCTTAAACGTTTAAGATCACACAATATTCATTTTATTATGTATCAAGTATTAATGCTATTAAAATTAACATATGTTTTAGGATTAAGAATGCAAAAACTTATTATAGTATGTTCGAATATCCCATCCATCAACGTAGTTGATTATTATAATTAAAATTAAAAATTAAAATTAAGTTTTATATTGAAAAGATTGTGCTAGTTTGGTCCAATACTAAACTTTGATGGTGTAACAAGACTTAAACATGTTTGAGGCTATCCGTACAACTTTATTCAGCATCCAATTCGTTGTCAGATATACTTAGTTGAAGACGCTATCAAATTTTCGATACCGGGACAGTGCCTGCAGAAAATTTATAACAAATCCTCACAAACTATTGTTCATTTTTTAATATAAATAACGTTCTTTCATTTATTATTTAATATAATATACCATTTATTTTTATTGTTTATTATTATTATTCCCGTATGAAATAGGAAACATGACTCCCTTATGTTTTAAACTGGATATGCTCTTGGGCCGTATTCTTCATGATCGCGCTGTCCACTTGAAGTTATATATATGAAAAAAATAGTGTGCATTAATTTGTTCAGTCTCTTCACGAGTCTTTCTGGAGCCGCGATTATTTAGCGAATTTATTTCACTGGAAGCTGGACTCAACCTGATATAATCAAGACAGTTTAAAGTGCTGCGTGATTGGGCAGCCACTTCTCCTCCTTGTTTATAACTGGCTCGAGGTCGTCAGGCCGCCGTGATCCAATCACAAGCCGAAGCAGAGGGATATGTGCTTCAAGTACACTTGCTACCAAAAGCATCTGCGGAATCATCGTGGCTCTAGGCACTGCTAATCGAACGGAAGTCGGGCACCGATCAGTCCATTTACTTAAATTTCTTGAAATTGAAAACATAAATAGCACTATTTTTCATAATTAGCTCTCGAAGTCCCATTTTTTAATATTCCATCCAAAAATAGAAGTAAATGAATTACAAGGATTAAACCGCCCGTTAAAATGACAGTAAAATAGTTTAATGTATCTTTATCGTGATGTCAGTTGTAGTGAATTTAGTCACATTAATTTTTCCCGTTATGAATAATATTTATGTAATGAATATATCTTGGAAAGTGACTGTTCAGTAATACAGTTGTTCTTCTGGGTGGGCAGTTTGAACTTGAAAAATAGGTTTGAGATATCTAATTGTTTAAAAATCATTGTCATCAACTGCATTACTCAGAACGTCTTCAACTGGAGCAATGAATGTGCCATGTAAATATTGAGCTTTTAGCTGCCAGACATCAATGGGTAGAGGAATGATATATATAGTCTCGCAGATGCATTCGGTACCTCGGTAGACTGCAACGCAAATAAATCGGCTCCACTATGATGATAAGCCCAAAGTTATTTTCGACAAGACTGGGCGAATCATTCTGGCCCAGTCTCCTGCGATCCACGAAGAGTCTCTCATCTGACATTGGCCAGTGAGTAGAGAGACTGGAGATTTTCACGTTTTCAGTGACATTGAGGATGGACTCCACAATCTCTTTGCGCCCGGGCAAATTACGTATCCCTATTGGGCACTGGCTCGTGAGAGCTGTTTACTTCGATGCTTGCGATTCGATACTTGTTTTGTAGAAAGGTTATTCATTGGCTCAAGAGTCCTTCACAGAAGCAGGAGAAGGTGAACGTGTCCGGATTATATCCTTTCCGCAGAATTGAAACGCGAATGATTGCGGTCTCCATGCGGTGGCTGGAGTTCACACAGTGAGACTGTGGGGACTCTCCCAGTCTGCTGCAGGAGGCGTGAAGGCCAGCGGTCTGCGCGCGGGCAGGTGTCGCGTGTAGGTCGCGGCGACCTTGGAGCCCGTGCAAGGCGTCAGCTGCCTCGGGGGCGACTAGCTTCCTCCGCGGCTCGGCGGCCTGGCGTCGCCGGCCAATCGCTAGGGGCAGGCATATTTCGCGGGGGGGGGGGGGGGGGGGAATTCTGCTCGCTCATTAGACTGAAATGAGTAGAGACCTGCAAAATTCGCGGTTTCGATGGCCTTCAGGATAGACTGCACATACCCCTGTACACTCGGGCAAATAACGCAAGTTCATTGGCTGCCGACTTGTAAGTCGTCTCAGCTGGTTTGTCTGCGATTCGATCCTTCTTTGGTTGAGGGTTTATAACTGGTTGAGATTCGTCCAGATGAACAGTAAGCCAATAGCAAAATTATCTAAGAGGTATATGTGTTCGAGTTCTAGCCTATCACCGAATGAATCCGCGAATTTTGCAGGTCTCTAGAAATGAGGTATGGCCCCGCTGGCGATCGTTCCCTTGTGACTGGCGGCCGTGTGCAAGAGAACCATTGCCCTATTGGACGAGAACCATTTCTCTATTTTTACCGGGTCACTGAGGACTTTTTTTTTTTTTTGCTTCTTCACTGGACTGTTGTAGTTGGTGTGCTGACAAGTAGACAACGAAACTCGACAGATCCGGAACACTGGCTATGATACTGTGTGTTTAACTCTCGGCTAATCTCGGGATCTTTTCGCGAAAAAATACATGCCCCTGACAATATCGTATTACTACGAACTGGAAAAAGTCGCAGTTTCATTGAGCTCTAGGATAGACTATGCGATTCCCCATGTACTCGGGCAAATCACACTGCTCATTGGCTGTTGACTCAAGACACCTGTTAACTAGGGTGTTTTTGGATCGATATTTATTTTTTTTAGGTTTTTTTTTCATTGGCTCAGATAAATTGTGCCCCAATTAGTAGAGACCTGCAAAATTCGCGGTTTCGATGGCCTTCAGGATAGACTGAACATACCCCTGCACACTCGGGCAAATAATGCAAGTTCATTGGCCGCCGACTTGTGAGTCGTCTCAGCTGGTTTGTCTGTGATTCGATCCTTCTTTGGTTGAGGGTTTATAACTGGTCGAGATTCGTCCAGATGAACAGTTAGCCAATAGAAAAATTATCTAAGAGGTATATGTATTTGAATTCTAGCCCATCACCGAATGAAACCGCGAATTTTGCAGGTCTCTACGAATTAGTGAAGCAGTAAAAAAGTAAACGTATTTGGATTCTAGTCTATCGCGAAATTAATCCGCGAAAGTTTCCGGTCTGTACGTACAAGGCAAAGGATGTGACCTTGTTATCGACCAGTGAGCTCTCGTGAAGGGCTTGACCACGTATGCAAAGGCTAGTTGAATCTAGCGCGGTACAATAACGTGGACCACGTCTTCGCCGCAGCCGCCACCAGGAGGGTCTCTCGGAGGCTCGTTCCTGAGACGTCGTCAGTCACCCACCCCGACGGCCCGACAATGCGCCGTTATCATACGGCGACATCCGACGGGCCGCGATAGGGACGACGTGATTGGTCGGCTCGGGCCATCAATCACGGCGGGGAGTCGCATGGGCGCGGCCGTCGCGGGAGACTGCCTTCCGTCGACGGGAGACCCGTGCAGTTCCGCGTCGCCGCCTGCTGGCCCACTGGCGTCTGTCCTGCTGAGGCCTCGACACGCGCCAGAAGTCTGTCCTGGTGCAGCCAGTGATCCCCCTAAACCCTGTATCATTTTTAAATTTTCTTCTGATTTCCTATCATTAGAGACCGGAAAAATTCGCGGGTTATTTTCGTGATATGCTAAAATTCAAATAATTATACCGTTGTGCTGCTCTGCTATTGGTTCACTGTTAATATGTAGGACTCTTGGCCAATTAGAGACAATCAATCAAAGAGGTGTCCAACCACAAGTTACCCGCGTGAGACGTCTCATAATTCAGTACCCAATTAACAGGCGTCGTTTGCCCAAGTACGCAGAGGATCGTGGAGTCTTTCCTGGAGGTCATTGAACTCGCGAATTTTTCCAGTCTCAACCTATCATAGTTTTTTTGAAGAGAGTAAAATTAAACAAACATAGTTGACTTAAGTAGCTTGGCTTCAGGGGTTGTAGCCGCGTCCTTGGCGAATAATTCACCGACGTTTCGGTTGACATTGCAGTCGCCATCGTCAGGGAGCAGTTAGTTACCTACTCAGACCCAGAAGCCAAGCTATTTCAGACAATGGCCGTGAAAGCCTGCGAACACCATAGTTAACTTACTTCTCCTGTTGTTAATGCTCTGCCACCTTGAAAAGAACTACGTATTAGTAGGGACCGGAAAACTTCGCGGATTCAATGACCTCTGGGATAGCCTCCATTATCCTCTGCACATTTCAAGTAAACACGCGTGTTCATTGGGTACTAAATTGTGAGGCGTCTCCACTGGGTAGCTTGTGATTCGACGCTTCTTTGGTCGATAGTCTCTCATTGGCCCAGAGAGCTACAGTTAAACTGCGAGCCAATAGCAGAACCAGCAGAATTGTACACATGTTTGAATTTCAGCCTATCACGAAATGAATCCGCGAATTTTTCCTGTCTCTACGCATTAGGTTATTTTTCCTTCGCATTTGACTTTAAATATGCATGTTAGGCCCCATCTGGGTACGCCTTGTTTACCTTGTCATTTTGTTTGGGAGTAAACTTGGTGAGAGAAGTGTTTCTCCCGATGGGACCGGCCTCATTACTTAAGTATTATTTTACTGCAGTGTTATGGATGACAGGATGTTTTTGAGCCAAAAATAAAATGTAATAAATATTGCAATTCTAAATGTACGAAAATTGTATTAGAAAATTTAATGCGTCCCTCCCCCGACTATCATTCTGTATCCGCCCTTGTACATGCATGCTCTCATGATGAGGCCATGAAATTTTTTTTTTGCGAAAAGATTTCGATACTAGCTGAGCGTTATAGCACTGTGTTTCGTGCGGAACACTTGTCAGCACACCAATCATAGTCATCCAGTGCGGAAGCAATTGCCAAATAGGACAATGGATGTTCTTGCAGACGGCCGCCTATTACAGGGGAACAATAGCTAGCACCACGAGCAGGGCCGCTGAGAGAATTTGTGGGCCCCTGGGCAGCTGGGGTAGTAGGCCCCCTTCCTTTTTTTTTTGCATGCCACTACTACGTACTACCATAAATATATATGGTATCGTAAAATTGCATCCTTCATTTGAACATACATAACGATTTCCTAGTTACGCAAAAAAAAAGAAAGAGCATTTGCATGTATTATCTCAGTGCACTTTTACATTCTTAATCCCATAAAAATACAAATAATAATTAATTTTGATGAATATATTGCTAAAAAATTCTTAAATGGTAATCAGAAATTGCATTATTATATGAGTGTTTAAAATACATAACTATAATAATTTATTCTGAATATAAATATTATTAAAATAATTTAAAGAGCGACATCAGGCTCTAGGGCAAGCAAGGTGAGCCCACTAATCCTTTCCTGAGACATGGTTTAGCGATGTACATTTTTTATTTCCTTCATTTTGCTGAAGGACCTTTAGGCTTCGGCAACTGTCACGGGAATTGTGCAGAACACTCGAACAGCGATACACACGTTTGGAAATAAACTATCCAATTTTAATCTCCGTAGTGTGTTTAAAAGCTGGATTGGTTTCAACTGGTTTGGACCAATATTTGAAACATGAATTGATTTGAGATGTTTCATTTTATCATATATCTCCATGACACCCCCCTCCAGCCAGGGCCCATCACCGCATTCTTTACTTCAGAAGGGCGAGTCTAAATGGCATTGACCCCAAGTGGAGGGGTGTACGGGGTCAAGCAAACCTATTGTGCTCATACCTGGCGTTCCCATTTCTGCTACTACGCAAGTATTTTGGTGTGAACTGAATTATACAAGTACTGCTCGGTTAGGTTATTGGTTATCGACTGTAGTTTTAGGAACACACAGAACATATATATATATATATATACACACATATACACACACACACACACCTATATATATATATATAGTACAAGATGTTTTAATAGCAGGGGGAAAATGTTTTTCCAGCCATTTATTTTCCACTTCCCAGCCGGGCGCCCGGGCCCCTAAGGCTACCGGGCCCCTGGGCATTTGCCCCTTTTGCCCCCCCCCCCCTCCCGGCGGCCCTGTGCACGAGCATACCTTATTGCAGTCTAATAAGCACTCAAATTATTAGTTTAAAGTACTTGCCCCCTAGTCATCGAGTGTCGACTGAGCCTGCGCGTGTTTCGACACAATGTTCTATTGCGAGCTGATAATTTGCGCAGAGAACCACATGTGACTAGAGACCGCATCAATTCGTGGATTCATTTGTGGTAGGTAGAGGATCAGAAATTTTGTGGATTTATTTGGCCGCAAGTTAGAATGAAAACCTTCATACTCATTGTTCATGATTGCACCGCAGTTATTTGGACACACCCTTTTATCACCGAGAGTCAACTTCGCCCTAACCAGGAGAGAAGTAAACGAATCAGGCAGTGCCTAATATTAATGAGGACATAAAGGTTCACAATTATAAATCAGCCAATGGAAAAACAAACATTGGCAGAGAAAACGCAAGTCTTTCAATTTTAGCCCAATGCCAAACGAATTACCGAAATTTTTTTGGGTCTTTATATAAAGGTTATACCAAGCACGTTTACCTTTTGCTGTTTCTGTGATCAGGCCACAGTTAATGCGAAGAACTCTGAGCCAATGAATAAACCCCAACAAATATTTACTAAACGACATTTTAAGCTTTAAGACGTCACGCAAATAACCATAGTTACGAAAACTTGCGAGAATTTCTACTGCTTTAAGATAGCACTTAAGTGCATGTGCTCGTTATATCAATTTTGGCGTGACGACCAAGCCTTAAGAATCTTTTAATGTTTTTGCTTATACGTGCTGAGTCGCAGTGCGAGGTGTGGGCGCTTGAAGCGTTCCATTGGGGAATTTACAAAGAGCAGATTATTATGTGCCAAACCATTGGTAGCTCCCGAGCTCTTGACGAGGACAAATCATTATTCGACTGATAAATGAAGATCAAGCAGTTCTATGCGATGCTTGAAAAACAAAACAAAAAAATTGGTTGTCTGTAAAGTCGGTTTACGGACGATAGCTTAACGTGACAACGTCATAACAAAACATTGATGAAATGATTGCATACTTTTATGAATAAAATTGAATCATTTTTATTGATTTATCACTATTTTGTATGGATACAAAGAAGGAGTGAAACTAAATCTACAATTTAATTGATAAATTTACTTTTATTTGCACGCATTAATTCAAATATGTTTATTACTTTAACGAAGATATTATTTTAACTATAACTTTTATACATGTTTGCTATTTAACTTCTTCCAATCTGTGTTATTCTGTTAAGGATAGGACGATGATAGGAAAAATAGGAAACGAATGGGAGTGTTTCAAGTTTAATGTGCCTTGAAAAAGTCAAATCGATGGTTGTTCCAATCGAGTGGAAGAGAGATAGATGCGGCGCAAGCGTACAATGAGCTTAACGGGACACAGCGTAACGGGACAATGTGCGTAACGGGACACTTTTTTTCGTGCGTGCAGCCGGCGTTCATCGATTTATTAGACGTTGTCACGTAAAAAATGGGTTGTATCCTGAAAACACCAAAACCTTGCTGTTTTGTTGGGTGGGGCGTTGCTTACTCAGTTCTGGTATCGCGTCCCCCCCCCCCCTCACCTCTTGTGTTGTAGCGCGTCTCTGATGTTAGGCTCCTTCCCAGAAGACTTGCGCGGCTCCCGCGAGAGAGAGAGAGAGAGAGAGAGAGAGAGAGAGAGAGAGAGAAGGGGAGACGCGTGTATATTTAGGGAGACGACTTCCTCTGGCTGGCGCGGCGTGACTCAACTCCGACCTGGCGAGTGCTGGCCGCTCGCCCGAAGACCAGACCATAGGCGTGCGTGCCCCCCCCATCACCCCTCCCCACATTACCTACTGTGTGGAGGAGCCTTCCACTGCGTGGGTTCCGTCCAGGCGTGGGCGCTACCCCTAACTAGCCTTCCCCTCCCCCACTCACGCCACACTCGGGCGGCACTGTTGCCAGATCGACATTACAATCCTTATTGGTAGAGACCTGTAAAATTCGCGGATTCATTTCGCGATAGGGTAGAGTCCAAATACTTTTGACATTATTTTGCTTCAGTGATTGGGCCACAGTTTATCTGAAGGACTCTGGGCCAATGAAAAATCTTTTAACAGAAGAATTAGCGAATCACGATCATTCCAGTCAACAGGTGTTACGAGTCGGTAACCAATCAGCAGATGTAATTTGCACGAGTGCATAGAGGATCATGGAGTCTATCTTTCGGGGATTTGAAATCGCGAATTTTACAGGTCTCCACTTATTGGGTTTACTATCTATTATTATAATTATAATACGTTTAGTTGTTTTTTCAAGTCATGTCTTTTGACAATATTACTAATTACAGCTGTATACATTCTGAAAGAAAAAAAAGTGTTCTAAACACCAATTAGATATTATTTCCCAAGGAAAAAAAAACTATTTGAAGCAGTCTGTCACTATTAATAACGAGAAATTACTTTAATTATGTGGTTTGGTGAAACAAAGGGAAACATTTTTAAAGAATAAAGATCGCAGGGCTTTCGCGGCCATTGTCTGAAGTTGCTTGGCTTCTGGGTTGTAGCCGCGTCCAAGGCGAATATATCACCGACGTTTCGGTCGACATTGCAGTCGCCATCATCAGTGTAGAGTTACTTACTAAGGTTAAAGAAGTAAAAAAAATATTCAAAACTGTTAAAACCAATGCGACATATTTTGTTAAGTTTCCTTAGAAATAAGAATAGACTATTATAAGATGATGATGGTCTTGATGAAATACAACAATACAATGTATTTCCAAAATTAGCATTCCAAATTTTCATAAACAACGTAAATTTAAATCAAATAAATAATGTCATCTCGTTATAAAACTTTTGTGTTCTTTGGTATATCTGGCAACAGCGCACAGCGAAACAAGGAAAGCGTGAATAGCAGATATCGTGCATTGGAAATAGAGTAAAAGCTAATTTAAACTGCACACTAAAGATGGGACACGCTATAGATGTGGTTACATAACGTGATGGGGCGGCGCGTGGGCCAGATACGTAGCAGTGACTGCATTTGTTAACCTATTGGTGACATGCGGGTGGTGTGCATGTGGGGGAATATCTGGTCAAGCGATCTAAACAAATGAAATGATAGTAGAAGAACAGTCTTTTAACGATCTGTTGCTGACTGGTGAATCATAGGAGCTCATTGGGTTTCTGTGCGTGTGCAGAAAAATTAGCGAAATCTGTGAAAATCACAGACAAATTAATTAATTTTATTAAAGTAATTAGAATATAGAAATTTTCACAGCTGAATAAGTTTTTATTCAAATTATATTATGTACTTAAAAAGTGGAGGGAAATGTAAGTATCCGGACGGGCACCGTGAATCATAGACGCCCTCAGTAGAGGTTCCGACTTTTATCGAGCAAGCCTTCCAACAGTCGTAACTACAGAACTACAATAATCGATAACAGCTAAACGATTATGTATCCCGATTCCTAAATAATTTTAATGCAAGGGGGAAGGATTAGATTTTTAATATTATGTTAATTACATTATTTGCATCTACAAAATAAAGCCATATTTTTGAAAGTCAGAGAAGGTCAGGGAAAAGTTGGAATTTTTCTGAGAAAGTGAGGGAATTTACTTGAAATCCTGGAAAAATTATAGAACTCCCAGAGTGATAGTAATTTGAAAGACTATGAAAGCATAATATTTTTTTCAGGTGGTGTTTTAGGGAACTATAAAATGGCATATGCAAGGTTTTGTAAAATATATTTAAAAAACTAAAGTAGATGGTAGAAACGTTTTTGATTTCTTTTAGATGTATGAAAAATAGGTAAAATATATAAAAAAAAGTTGTGAGTCTTTCAGTACTTGCCAGTGATATGTTAACATCTAATCTTGGTAACAACAAAATTCATGTGTTCTCATGTTGCAAATAAACTTATATTACGAAACTCGGTCACGCAATTTAACGTAGAGTTTTTTTTAAATAATGTCGAGTGTGATAAGTATACGAAGAATATTAATTTTAAGGGAAAATGATAAAAACATTTTCTCCTTTTGATAACCTAACTATAATTCGGTTAATAAAGGTGGTACTATTGAACAACAGGAGTACCGAACGCGTCGCATTTAAATTCCTCAACGCTGAAAATGTGACATTTCCCCCATATCGCCTGCTTTATTTTTGAGGTTAAACTTTAGACAAGTTAAGGATGACATTTTAGTGTACACCAGAAATGCAATGAAATAAGCGCGCTTTACGCAAAGGAAATTTGACAGGCTGAAAGTCCAATGTGCATGCATGCAGAAACTGCTATAGCCACGAGCCGAAATCGTCAAAATGGTGGACCCACGTGTGGCAACATGCACCCGCATATATTAACTTTCACGAACATCGGGGGATGTACTAAGCGTATTGGTGTGCCAAAAAAAAATTTACGGTAGTGAAACTAGCCTGGAATACATTTTGTAAACTTGAATAGTTATAACAAGATATATTAAAATATAAATAAAATTTAATAGCCAGGATAATTGTGAAGGAGCATACACGACGTCAAATAGGTATATTTAACATTTTGTTGGTTCTAGAAAGCATTACGAACGCGGCGCTATCATTTAAGTATTTTTCAAACTAAAAGTTGCAGTCCAATAGATACAATAAAACAAAATTAATCTGTAACATTTTAAAACATATTGTATGTATGTATGTATGTATGTATGTATGTATGTATGTATGTATGATTGTTTTGGTTTAAACGACAGAAATCAGTCTATAAATACTTCCTACAATCAATAACATTATTGATTCACCTTTTAATATTTAACAGTAAAAATTTAATCACGAAATTATTTTATTCAACATGGTCTCCAATATATGTAGACTAACAATGTGCTGTGTCTCTACAGTATGACGAACGATGCACTATCTCTACATTTCAATATTAAGTGACGATTGTCAATATTGTAATGCTAGTTTTTAAAGTTATTATTTCTGTTTATGGCTATAAATTATAACACAAAATATTAAAGTATTAAGTACTGTTGTACCTACTATTATAAAGTTTAGTTGGCACACTAATGCGCTTATTAACACCCGGTTGTGCGCGAAATTTAATATATAAGGATTAATGACGTGGGTTTGCCATATTTTCGAGATTCCTGTGACTTCCACACATGCCAACACCGTGTTTACACACCTCAGTTCCTATCTACTTCCCTTCCATTGACGAAATTATTCCTACCAAATGCTGTATACGGAGAGCAAATTTGTTTATACTTGAAAAATAGTCACGGAAATTTGAATTTTTGGTCAGAAAACGTTAGGGAAATTTTATTACATGTGTATACAGACATGCTAAGATATAATTGTAACACATTATTTGTTGTGATTACAACTCTCAGTACTACTACCTTCAAGAGGGACTATATGTCACTGGGAGCTCCAGAGGCATTAGGTTAGAGGCTAGAGGAACGAGCTAGAGGCATCTGGCTAGACAGACGAGAACAGACTAGTGACGCGGTGACGTGTGGGCAGCCACGTGACTAGACAGACGAGGCGAGGCTAGTGAGGCGGCGACTGTGTGCAGGCACGTGACTAGACAGACGAGGCGAGGCTAGTGACGCGGCGACTGTGTGCAGGCACGTATAGACTATAGACAGAAGAGGCGAGGCTAGTAACGCGAAGACTGTGTGCAGACATGTGGCTATAGACAGACAAGGCGAGGCTAGTGACGCGGCGACTGGTTGCAGGCACGTGGTGGGCGGTGGCAGCCTCACCTGGCTGCAGCGCCAGCAGCAGAAGCTGCGGGAGCGCAAGGAGGTGCAGATGCGGACGGAGCGCCTGCCGTCGGGCGCGCGGCTCATCTCGGAGCTGCGCAGCGTGCAGCACCACGGGAACCACCACCACACGCAGGCCAGCCGCCGCGCCGACGGCTACGCCAGCGACACCTCGCACCTGGCCGGCGACGACGAGGACTTCACCGTGCCGCTGCACATCAACACACAGCCCGGCCTGCACAAGCCCGTCGGCGTGGGGTCGGCGCCGGCGTCGCCGCTGCTGCCCACCAGGTGAGCTGTCCTCCTCCGAGCTGCTGGAGCCCCGGGCGAGGCCTCTCCCTTCCTTGCCCCGTCCTGCTACACCTCGGGCTGCCCTCCAGGTGAGCTGTCCTCCTCCTGAGCTCCAGGAGCCCCGGGCGAGGCCTCTCTCTTCCTTGCCTCGTCCTGCTACACCTCGGGCTGCCCTCCAGGTGAGCTGTCCTCCTCCTGAGCTCCAGGAGCCCCGGGCGAGGCCTCTCTCTTCCTTGCCTAGTCCTGCTACACCTCGGGCTGCCCTCCAGGTGAGCTGTCCTCCTCCTGAGCTCCAGGAGCCCCGGGCGAGGCCTCTCCCTTCCTTGCCTCGTCCTGCTACACCTCGGGCTGCCCTCCAGGTGAGCTGTCCTCCTCCTGAGCTCCAGGAGCCCCGGGCGAGGCCTCTCTCTTCCTTGCCTCGTCCTGCTACACCTCGGGCTGCCCTCCAGGTGAGCTGTCCTCCTCCTGAGCTCCAGGAGCCCCGGGCGAGGCCTCTCTCTTCCTTGCCTAGTCCTGCTACACCTCGGGCTGCCCTCCAGGTGAGCTGTCCTCCTCCTGAGCTCCAGGAGCCCCGGGCGAGGCCTCTCCCTTCCTTGCCTCGTCCTGATACACCTCGGGCTGCCCTCCAGGTGAGCTGTCCTCCTCCTGAGCTCCAGGAGCCCCGGGCGAGTCCTCTCTCTTCCTTGCCTCGTCCTGCTACACCTCGGGCTGCCCTCCAGGTGAGCTGTCCTCCTCCTGAGCTCCAGGAGCCCCGGGCGAGGCCTCTCTCTTCCTTGCCTCGTCCTGCTACACCTCGGGCTGCCCTCCAGGTGAGCTGTCCTCCTCCTGAGCTCCAGGAGCCCCGGGCGAGGCCTCTCCCTTCCTTGCCCCGTCCTGCTACACCTCGGGCTGCCCTCCAGGTGAGCTGTCCTCCTCCTGAGCTCCAGGAGCCCCGGGCGAGGCCTCTCTCTTCCTTGCCTCGTCCTGCTACACCTCGGGCTGCCCTCCAGGTGAGCTGTCCTCCTCCTGAGCTCCAGGAGCCCCGGGCGAGGCCTCTCTCTTCCTTGCCTCGTCCTGCTACACCTCGGGCTGCCCTCCAGGTGAGCTGTCCTCCTCCTGAGCTCCAGGAGCCCCGGGCGAGGCCTCTCCCTTCCTTGCCCCGTCCTGCTACACCTCGGGCTGCCCTCCAGGTGAGCTGTCCTCCTCCTGAGCTCCAGGAGCCCCGGGCGAGGCCTCTCTCTTCCTTGCCTCGTCCTGCTACACCTCGGGCTGCCCTCCAGGTGAGCTGTCCTCCTCCTGAGCTCCAGGAGCCCCGGGCGAGGCCTCTCTCTTCCTTGCCTCGTCCTGCTACACCTCGGGCTGCCCTCCAGGTGAGCTGTCCTCCTCCTGAGCTCCAGGAGCCCCGGGCGAGGCCTCTCTCTTCCTTGCCTAGTCCTGCTACACCTCGGGCTGCCCTCCAGGTGAGCTGTCCTCCTCCTGAGCTCCAGGAGCCCCGGGCGAGGCCTCTCTCTTCCTTGCCTAGTCCTGCTACACCTCGGGCTGCCCTCCAGGTGAGCTGTCCTCCTCCTGAGCTCCAGGAGCCCCGGGCGAGGCCTCTCTCTTCCTTGCCTAGTCCTGCTACACCTCGGGCTGCCCTCCAGGTGAGCTGTCCTCCTCCTGAGCTCCAGGAGCCCCGGGCGAGGCCTCTCTCTTCCTTGCCTAGTCCTGCTACACCTCGGGCTGCCCTCCAGGTGAGCTGTCCTTCTCCTGAGCTCCAGGAGCCCCGGGCGAGGCCTCTCTCTTCCTTGCCTAGTCCTGCTACACCTCGGGCTGCCCTCCAGGTGAGCTGTCCTCCTGAGCTCCAGGAGCCCCGGGCGAGGCCTCTCTCTTCCTTGCCTCGTCCTGCTACACCTCGGGCTGCCCTCCAGGTGAGCTGTCCTCCTCCTGAGCTCCAGGAGCCCCGGGCGAGGCCTCTCTCTTCCTTGCCTAGTCCTGCTACACCTCGGGCTGCCCTCCAGGTGAGCTGTCCTCCTCCTGAGCTCCAGGAGCCCCGGGCGAGGCCTCTCTCTTCCTTGCCTCGTCCTGCTACACCTCGGGCTGCCCTCCAGGTGAGCTGTCCTCCTCCTGAGCTCCAGGAGCCCCGGGCAAGGCCTCTCTCTTCCTTGCCTCGTCCTGCTACACCTCGGGCTGCCCTCCAGGTGAGCTGTCCTCCTCCTGAGCTCCAGGAGCCCCGGGCGAGTCCTCTCTCTTCCTTGCCTAGTCCTGCTACACCTCGGGCTGCCCTCCAGGTGAGCTGTCCTCCTCCTGAGCTCCAGGAGCCCCGGGCGAGTCCTCTCTCTTCCTTGCCTAGTCCTGCTACACCTCGGGCTGCCCTCCAGGTGAGCTGTCCTCCTCCTGAGCTCCAGGAGCCCCGGGCGAGGCCTCTCTCTTCCTTGCCTAGTCCTGCTACACCTCGGGCTGCCCTCCAGGTGAGCTGTCCTCCTCCTGAGCTCCAGGAGCCCCGGGCGAGGCCTCTCTCTTCCTTGCCTCGTCCTGCTACACCTCGGGCTGCCCTCCAGGTGAGCTGTCCTCCTCCTGAGCTCCAGGAGCCCCGGGCGAGGCCTCTCTCTTCCTTGCCCCGTCCTGCTACACCTCGGGCTGCCCTCCAGGTGAGCTGTCCTCCTCCGAGCTCCAGGAGCCCCGGGCGAGGCCTCTCTCTTCCTTGCCTCGTCCTGCTACACCTCGGGCTGCCCTCCAGGTGAGCTGTCCTCCTCCTGAGCTCCAGGAGCCCCGGGCGAGGCCTCTCTCTTCCTTGCCTAGTCCTGCTACACCTCGGGCTGCCCTCCAGGTGAGCTGTCCTCCTCCTGAGCTCCAGGAGCCCCGGGCGAAGCCTCTCTCTTCCTTGCCTCGTCCTGCTACACCTCGGGCTGCCCTCCAGGTGAGCTGTCCTCCTCCTGAGCTCCAGGAGCCCCGGGCGAGTCCTCTCTCTTCCTTGCCTAGTCCTGCTACACCTCGGGCTGCCCTCCAGGAGAGCTGTCCTCCTCCTGAGCTCCAGGAGCCCCGGGCGAGTCCTCTCTCTTCCTTGCCTAGTCCTGCTACACCTCGGGCTGCCCTCCAGGTGAGCTGTCCTCCTCCTGAGCTCCAGGAGCCCCGGGCGAGGCCTCTCTCTTCCTTGCCCCGTCCTGCTACACCTCGGGCTGCCCTCCAGGTGAGCTGTCCTCCTCCTGAGCTCCAGGAGCCCCGGGCGAGGCCTCTCTCTTCCTTGCCTAGTCCTGCTACACCTCGGGCTGCCCTCCAGGTGAGCTGTCCTCCTCCTGAGCTCCAGGAGCCCCGGGCGAGGCCTCTCTCTTCCTTGCCTCGTCCTGCTACACCTCGGGCTGCCCTCCAGGTGAGCTGTCCTCCTCCTGAGCTCCAGGAGCCCCGGGCGAGGCCTCTCTCTTCCTTGCCTCGTCCTGCTACACCTCGGGCTGCCCTCCAGGTGAGCTGTCCTCCTCCTGAGCTCCAGGAGCCCCGGGCGAGGCCTCTCTCTTCCTTGCCTCGTCCTGCTACACCTCGGGCTGCCCTCCAGGTGAGCTGTCCTCCTCCTGAGCTCCAGGAGCCCCGGGAGAGGCCTCTCTCTTCCTTGCCTAGTCCTGCTACACCTCGGGCTGCCCTCCAGGTGAGCTGTCCTCCTCCTGAGCTCCAGGAGCCCCGGGCGAGGCCTCTCTCTTCCTTGCCTAGTCCTGCTACACCTCGGGCTGCCCTCCAGGTGAGCTGTCCTCCTCCTGAGCTCCAGGAGCCCCGGGCGAGGCCTCTCTCTTCCTTGCCCCGTCCTGCTACACCTCGGGCTGCCCTCCAGGTGAGCTGTCCTCCTCCGAGCTGCTGGAGCCCCGGGCGAGGCCTCTCCCTTCCTTGCCCCGTCCTGCTACACCTCGGGCTGCCCTCCATGTGAGCTGTCCTCCTCCTGAGCTCCAGGAGCCCCGGGCGAGGCCTCTCTCTTCCTTGCCTAGTCCTGCTACACCTCGGGCTGCCCTCCAGGTGAGCTGTCCTCCTCCGAGCTCCAGGAGCCCCGGGCGAGGCCTCTCTCTTCCTTGCCTAGTCCTGCTACACCTCGGGCTGCCCTCCAGGTGAGCTGTCCTCCTCCTGAGCTCCAGGAGCCCCGGGCGAGGCCTCTCTCTTCCTTGCCTCGTCCTGCTACACCTCGGGCTGCCCTCCAGGTGAGCTGTCCTCCTCCTGAGCTCCAGGAGCCCCGGGCGAGGCCTCTCTCTTCCTTGCCCCGTCCTGCTACACCCTCGCTCTCGACATTGTTACTGACTACTTGTAGAATGTGGTGGAAGCCCTTTGTGTTTAATCAATGGTTTTGTCATGCCTTGTTGCAGCCATCTTCGAGGCATTGGGGCTATCATACAAATAAAGGAGTTTCGCCTTCGAATATTATTTATAAATTTATGGTCTCAAATACTGTACCTTAATAGCTCCATACAACTTTTGATGATATAAATGTTTAATGCGTGAAAATTAGCTACATAAGTGAACATAAATATACTTTTTAAATAAAATAAGATAATTAAAGTTGGTCACAGGAGGGGCTATCGCCCCCATTACCCCCTTCTGGTACCAGGCTTGCTTGAAGATGGCTGCAGCGAGATACACAGTATCATCGGACATACATTTGATTATACAGACGTGGCCTAAACCCAGAAGTAAGAAGTAGTTTTTAATATATATATATATATATATATATATATATATATATATATATATATATATCACAGTAATTGAGTGCTCCGTGTAAGTAATAATTTTTGTGAAGACTCCAGTTGTGTACAGGTACCACGATGTGAACGTAGGGAGTGTACAGGTGTCACAGTGTGTATGTGGAGGTACCCGCAGCGCCTACACTGAGTCTCTGTCGCAGATCTCCGTCCAGGAGGTACTACGGCAACGTACAGCAGTCGTACCAGGCGATGAGCAACTCTGCGGTCACCCCGCTGGGGCGCCACAAGTCGGACACCTACTTCGACCGGGAGCGGCCCTTCGTCGCCATCAAGAGGGTGCACGAGCAGAACAGGAAGCTGCTCGACTCCCAGGCAAGCGGCTGCTCAAACGAGCACTGTGCTGCTCACGAGTTCCCCTGGCTAGTGCTCACACTCCACCGCCTCTCCTAGCTTGCGAGAACGCCTGGGTTTTAATCCAGGTCCGTCCATCCATCCTGATCCCTACTTTCAGGGGCGTAGGAACCGGGGGGGACAGGGGGGAAGTGTCCCCCTGAATTTTTTGGGTGGAGGGGACTGTCCCCCCCAACTTTATAGAGCGTGATATTTTTATTTTATATTCTGCCCAACTTTATTTGTAATTTCTTCACTCATCAAATTTTCTCTTAAAGAAACAATAATAATTTTAACATCGATGTATCCAATGGTTAGATACAAAAACTGCTTAAAAAGCGCTATTTTGCACCTTTAAAATAAAAATTTTCCGGTGGAGGACCCTCGGACCCCTCGTCTTAGTAAGAGGGGAATGGGTTTACATGACATCAAAATCATTATTTGTCCCCCCCAACTTTATGAACACAGCTACGCCAATGCCTACTTTCCATGGTTTCCCAAAATCACTCTGAGCAAACCCCCATTTTCCTGACGTGTAGTTATTTCTCCGACCAGTGACCAAACTTTGATTGGTATTGTATAAGAAAACAGAGTAAACAGAAATTATTAGTAAAAGTAAAAACAGACCTTATAAACAATTGTTTTAATTATTAGTACAGTGTTTTGTCAGTTCATGATTTCTGTAACTTGTTTGAAATAACTGAGGGGTCCTGTGTAAAAACATGTGCTCTCAGTCAAATATTTATTCGAAAATTTCGGAGTAGTGATACAAATTTAAAAAACAATTTATCACAAAAATAGTACCTACTACCACTTTTCTTCTTAACTGCAGTGTATGCGTATTCAAGGCTTCGAGAGTTTTGTCGTTAGTTGAAATTCTCAGGAATGTTTCTAAATAGCTTTTTATTTATAGTTTAAAGTCTATTGGAGTCAGTAGTGGCTAAAAAGTTCCAGATGACTATTCTAATATATTCTAATTTGGACTGTACTTACGAGAAATAGTGGCTTAGTACAGAGTGAGGAGAGTTGGCCAAACAATTAAAATGTGTTTTCAGCCCTACCGTTTTGTGTGCACTCTCAATAATGCTACCAACATGGTGAAAGTAAAGTTTAGAGAGTCAAAAAGGACACCCAAATCACACATACATTGTGTTCGCTGTAGCATATTGTTATTTATTGCTTGGTTAAATTTTTTAGTATGTGTCTTCCAAGAAAAGGATATTATTTTAATTGTATATTCATTCAATTTCATTTTATTAGTTATGCACTATTTTGTTACATGATATATCAGCGTGCATCAACATACATCACTCAGTGTTTATACAGTTGAGTATATTTTTAAGTCATCAGCATAGAGCAAAGCCTTGGAGTGCTGAAGCACATTGACTATATCGTTACTGAATATATCAAACAACAGAGGATATAAGGTTCCACCTTGAGGTACACTTGCGGGTGCGGTAAAGCATGATTAACTATTTTCAAATTCTTACAGAAAAGATCTTTCATTTAAACAACTGTGAACCCAATTAGTGTAACAGGCATTTAAATGAAAACCTTCCTATGTGATATCTCACCGTAGGTGCAATTGACAAGAGTAAATAAATTTGTTAACGTTGTTTTACTGCTTATATAGCCATGTTAGCATTCTGAAATTAGATGGGAAGTATGGAAAGAGGTATGTTTAAGAATAATTTTTTTCATTCACTTAAAAAAAACACACACACAAAAGTGAAAGTGTTTGTCTCCATTTTTAAATATTGACTCTACTATGGCTAATTCCATAATAATGAATAAATTCCATTAGTCAGACATATATTGAAAATATGAGTTAAAACAGGTTGAAAATATTACATATAGCCTTTAATAATGAAGTAAGGAATGCCATCAACTTCAGCTAATAACATTGATTTTAGAGGTTTTATTGCCCAAAGAACAAAAGTATTGGTAATAGTTAGTGGTACTTAGTTATTTTCCATTTTATATATTTGAGGTTACAGCTGAATATAATTTTGCTGATCATAGACAGTAGCAAAGTGTTTACCAAAATAATTTGCTATAGCTTCAGGGCCACTTATTACATAATAATTTTCGATGATTACAGGAGACTGCTTGTAACCTTCATTCATAATTTTAAAAAAGTTCTAAAATTTTAATGGGTTGAATTTTTATTTAGTTATTTATATTTACCATCATGGTACTGCTTTGATTTTGATTTTTACTAATAACCTTAAATACTAAAAACTTACGTAGTTATCTGTAATTTGCTTCGAAAAACCAATGTGAATATTTGAGTTGAGTCTTGTTGTGAAAGGAATAAACTCATCCATAGTATTTTTTATTTTATTAGTTAGAGATTTAACCATTTCATTATTAATATCCATTTTGATTTTAGCAGTCCTTGGTACAGAGAAAGGTAATCAATCACCCATACAGTAATTTCTGAAACTCGATCATGTGCTATGATTTTTTGAGTTACCAACAGTGATGTGTATGGGGGGGGGGGGGGGAGAGGTGTTAAGAAGCATGGTCCCCCACCCCTATTAAAACGGGGAGTCTGGGGGCCCGCCCCCGGAAAAAATTTGGATTTTAAGGTGTAAAATAGTGCTATTTTAGCAGTTTTCGGTACTTAACTTTAAATATTGTAATGGTAAAAATATTATTAATTTTTTAATAAAAAAACTGTTTTAGTGATGAAGTAAGAAATTAATTAAAGATATTTGTATCGATCCAAGTGCCTTGTTTACGTCCACTCGAAATCATAAATCATGCTCAAAGCTCGACAATACAAAAAAAGAGGAATAAAAAGGGTTGGGTTTCGGCAGAACTGATCTATTCTTGTAAACAATTAGCTTTAGCTGGAAGAGTTACATGACACCATGTCGTCGTCTCAATTCTATACACACACACAGCGATCCTTGCACTTTTGGAAACCCAGTTAACACCTGCTTATAATTACCGCGCTGGTTAAATACAGTAGGTGTAAGATATTTGAAAGCTTGGGACCCATCACGGCGTCACAACCTTATAGCATCTGCTCGCGACAGGGGTAGGGGAAGGGAAGGAGAATCGGTAGGGCTCGTTTACTATTCCCCTCCAGTGCAGTGGCCGGTGATAGCAGTAAGACACCCAGGCTTTTAGCTAACCTGCTTTCAGATAAGAAAATATAATTGTGGCTAGGAGGGGGGGGGGGGGTTAGAACCCCTAAAACACCCCCCCCCCCCCGTTCCCACGGTTACGCACCTGGTTTCCAGTGCTAGTATCTAGTGCAGGATGGGAATTATTTTCACTAAGGAATGTTTACTGATGTTTTTTTAATTCTAATTACAGTAATGATGATGATGAAGCGTGTTGCTCAGGGACTGTGCAGTATCTCACTGATGATGGGTGCGACTTGCAGGACTGCCTGCGCGCGACTGGTGCCGGGGTGGGGGCGGGCCCGGGCGGCCGGACGGACGCCGCCTACGCCCCGCAGAGCCCCGGCAGCCCCGGAGCCCCGCTCACGTCCCCGCAGCCCGGCCTGCTCACCGTCGTGGAGCACGAGGAAGCGCGCCGCCGGCAGGAGGCGGTGACCCTGAGGCGAGACCCCGAGGTGGGTGGTGCCTCCGCGCTGGTCGGCCTCGTGGGGTCCCTGGCCGCCCCGCACCCCCCGTGGCATGCCTCCTGCGCCCCCCTCCCCTCCTGCCGGGCGACACTGTCGTGTCTTGCAACCAAGCTCTTCCATTCCCTTGCTTGCTACCTTTGAATATATATACTGTATAGAAGTCGCCAGCCCAGGTTAAAATTTCTAATATGGTTTGAGGTACGTAAATGGTTAACTCACCGCCGCAATCGCCACCATCTCTAGGGCATCGACTTGTGGCGGTCCCTAGCGGACAAGTGTCGAACTCTTCAAACACCCCTTACCCACTCCCTCCCTCGAACACATGCGTTGTCCTCCACCCACCCTCTACCCAAACTCTCATCCCTACAGTTTCGTGACGCACAAACTCCCGTTGAACGACCTTGAGCTGCAGTGAATGTTGGGTGGGGGGTGGGTGCAGGGGAAATGACAGCGGGCGACAGTGCTGCGCTCTAACGTATAAATAACAACCTAAGACGATACAGGGCGTTACGGCGGCGTCCTGCAGCGGTGAAGTTCCCAAGCTGCTCATCATACGCTCCTGAAAAAACGTAGAGTAAATCCTATCCACTCGCGACTTCTATACAGTATATATATTCAAAGTTGCTGCGCACATTTCATTCGGTAGTTTCTTTTGCCTTCGCGTCAGCCTAAGTGAGAACGCTTTGCTTAAGCATGTGACCCCCCCAACTAACTGTGGTCTTCATCTTATCTTGAAAGTCAGCCAGTCATGTAAAATCTGTGAGCTGCTACCGAAATCTGCCCGTCTTCCATATGGTTCAATTTGCAGTGAGCGGGTTACAAATTGGAGCTGACCTAACTTCAGCTGGGTTTTTAGACTCATTAGAATTTCTCCGTGTTTCAGTGGCAAACATGCCATTTACTTTTAGACAATGGGAATTAGTGTTATTTTTCGTCAACCTTACGGTTACATTTTTAGTTTTTGAGCACACATAAATGTATTATTTTTTTTAATAACATCAAGGTAGTACAAAGAATTCCATACCAGGCACATTCAGGGTCTAGATGCAGTAGGATAACTAAGTGTCTTTGCTATCGTAGAGGTGTTCTAGAACACAATTTATATTAAAACAAAGCCTTAGTTACCTAAATGTGTAAGATTGTTGGCTCGTTATTTTCATAAAACTGGCCCATCCAACTAATTAATTAACATTAATATCCTGCACTAATCAAAGCAACATACATGTTCACGCTTCATGTGTGGAGCAAGCTTGTCACTGTTACCGTCGAAGGTCTGTAATCCGGCATGTTGGGAGCCACAGCTAAGCGGGATTAGCAATTTTGCTGGGTTATTGAATGTCAATATAGTTTTAACGGGAGTATCAAATGCAAAAATGTTGAGTGTGAAATGTAACCCGCTAGAATACAGGAAACAGTGTACTGAAATAAAAACGGACAGGAACGACACACTCTGAGCTAACAAACGCTGGCAGCACAGTGATGCGAACTGGCGACTAAGATCAACAACCCGAACCAACCAAAAAAATTTGAACACGAGTGGCTCAATTAGTGTCGGATTACAGAATACCAGGGTAAAGGCAATTCATTGTTTCATGCATCATGCTTTGAATTGTGAGCTGACTATACTGCATGCATTACATTCACGAGTGCATGGATCATTATGAAACACATTAGTACTTAAATAAATTAATTTTAGAAAATTTTTTTATTAGTAGGTATATAAACATAAATTAAAATGTATTGTTTTGTTCTTTTGAAGTAAAACTGGAAAAATGTTTTGGAGATAGCTGCATACATTCAATGAAAATTTTACCTGGCACAAACCCAGTAAATTTGCAACAGTCAGTTAGTTAAATGTAGTATGTGGCTGATCATTTCATTGGTGTTGACTCATGGATGGAGTCTCTGCCGGGCATTGTAACTTGTGGCCTCAGTACTAGTGTTTCTGTTGTATTTCACCTCACCAATACATTAATACACAATTAATCACCCAAATACATTACTGCACAATTGCCATCATTCCTTCAACTCATTGTCCATATTCCCGCCAGTTCACCTTCACAACAACAACAACAACCACACACAACTTGCCAATCCAGACCCGCCAACCTACTGACAATATTTACACACAAAGAGTACACAACAGTTTCATGAAACCATTTCCTTCATGACTTTTTTCTATGGTTAAATTAATTAAAAAATAATATGCAGCCATTTTTTAAATACAACGCTTATCATTGGTAATATTTTTTTCCTGACAAATCTTTCTATTGTAAATCACACAAAGCAGTTATATTAACATGTATTATACTGTATTTTCATAGTTGGTTTTTATTTACTATGAAAATTAGCCCACTAACCTACACTAAAGTATTTATTCTCTGAAAGCTATAATAGGAAGCCATTTATTATATTAAATACAATATTTAAAAAATCCCTCTTTACAATGATAAGAGCCAAAAAAACTTCTGATTTAATATTTAAAATGGTTGTCAAAATATTTAATTCATATTTGAACAGTACAATTTTAGGTCTCATTAATTCTTTTAACATTTTAACTGGTTTTTTAAAAAGATTAAAATTGTTTTGTTTTTCAATTTTTTTTTAAGTAACAATAATGAGATTAAGAAGTCTTGAGACAATAAACAATACTGTAATTAATTTTGGTACAAACACTAACATAACATACCTGTTTAAGATGTCGTAATATGAGGTGAATCATCATCATCATCATCATCATCATCAGGCTGATGATATCAGTCTTGTGCTTTTTGCACAAAAAAACCTATGTCACTCATAATTTAATTAAGCACACTCACATGCACGACCACTCACTCGCCTTCCCCTATCTGTCCCCTACCTCGCGGCACGCGGTGTAATAGTAGAGAAATACATGAATCGCCAGGAGGAAGTTCTGTAGCTAAGGTTGGCAAGAAAGGACAGTGAAAAAGATGGAAGCCCACAAGGAAGTGTAATTGAAATAAAGAAGTAGTGAACAAAGAATATGAGGTCTCTTTTTAATTACTATAAATTGGAAGTACAATTGTAATAATAACATGGCGCAGTCGGAGAAGAGTAAACGTGTCACGAACGGCAAATAGACACCACGCGGTAACGATAAGGTATTGCAGAGCAGCGTGCCGAGCAACGCAGTCAACATCACAATGAATAATTTGAAACTGCCTAATTCATTGCAATTTACGGAATATGCAGCGGAAAATTTTCAGAGGTTCAAGCAACAGTATGAATTGTATATGCTAGCGTCGTGGTCCATGAAGCAAACGGCGGAGGTGCAAACGGCGGAGGTGCAAACGGCGATTTTACTGACAATAATTGGTGAAGAAAGTTTGGAGCTTTACAATACATTTGAACTGACCGAGGGAGAAAAAAATGACCCAGTTAAAGTCTTAAGTGCTTTTGAGAACTATTGTGTTCCGCGAACCAATGTCAGTGTGGAACGGCATGTATTTTTCAAAAGAGACCTCATATTCTTTGTTCACTACTTCTTTATTTCGATTACACTGGATATTAGATACAATGATATAAAACACACTTCCTTGTTGGCTTCCATCTTTTTCACTGTCCTTTCTTGCCAACCTTAGCTACACAACTTCCTCCTGGTGATCCATGTATTTCTCTACTACATTTAGCAAAGACACATACGTATTCAAATATTCAAATACCAGCGTCATTTGTATTTGACATTAATTTACTTGACATGATGTAAATAGGTACCTAATTTTTTTAATACCTACCTACAATCATAAGGAAGCACTGTTATCAATAATATATTATTATTTAATATATTATAATGTACAGATGCAGACGCACCTCCCTGGAAATAATCCTCGTGGTGCCAATGATTGATTACACTAAGTAAAAAAAAATTGTGACAGGTCAACACATTCAAGGGAGGCACCTAATGAATGAAAATTCTATTAATACAGTGAAATCTCAGTACAATGCACCTGAAAAAAAATACCCACCTTTTTTGTACTTAGTAACTAAATTTCTTTATACTGAAATGTTACTTAATGTAAACCATCTTGTTGGGACCTGAAACGCAGGGGCGCAACAACTAAATTTCCAAAGGGGGGGCAATATACCTTATTATAAATAATCATCGATCCCCCCTTTTGAAGCGGTGGCCCCGGGGGTTCTCCCCCGGGAAAATTTGTATTTTAAGGTGGAAAATTGTGCTATTTAAGCAGTTTTATTATCTAAAAATTGGTTACACAGCATTTTCTTTGCCTCCGTTTGCCCCCACTTCAAGGTTTCAGAGGAGGGGGCAAAATACCCTTGCTTCCCCCTCCCCCCCCTGTTGTTGCGCCCCTGCCTGAAAGTATGTACTTTAAAAGTGAGAAATTCTTTACAATGAAGGTTACTGTAGTCTTTAAATAAAAGTAATAACAAAAAAATTAAAAAAAGTCAATACAGCGCGTGTGACAGAGTTTTTTCCGCCAGTGCGATGCGAGGACGTGTGTTCTTCGCAGACGCGGGAGGACAGCTTCTCGTCGTGGCGGACCACGTCGACGAGCGACGAGGCGGGCAGCCCCCCCAGGTCCACGAGTCCCCGGCCGCAGACGCCGGCGTTCCCCGTCCACCCGCGCACCCCGTACGTCAACAGCAGCTCCCAGCAGTTCGACACGTCCGGCTCCGGCCTGCCGCCCAAGAGTCCGACCACACAGCGGTGAGTGCGGCGTCCCTTGCCCGGGTCTGCTCGCGGGGGGAACCGAGCAGCTTTTCCCGCTGTCTGCTTTCAAGTTCTTTCCTTTTTGCTGGCGGGGAAGATTTATTTTTAAAAAAATTGGTTGTCTGTAAAGTCGGTTTACGGACGATAGTTTAACGTGACAACGTCATAACGAAACATTGATGAAATGATTGCATACTTTTATGAATAAAA
Source organism: Bacillus rossius redtenbacheri (assembly GCF_032445375.1). Taxonomy (NCBI): domain Eukaryota; kingdom Metazoa; phylum Arthropoda; class Insecta; order Phasmatodea; family Bacillidae; genus Bacillus; species Bacillus rossius. Next base: position 30,996,753 of record NW_026962011.1, read on the forward strand.
TTGAATCATTTTTATTGAATCATCGCTATTTCGTATGGATACAAAGAAGGAGTGAAATGAAATCTACAATTTAATTGATAAATCTACTTTTATTTGCACTTGTTAATTCAAACATGTTTATTACTTTAACGAAGAGATTATTTTAACTATAACTTTTATACATGTTTGCTATTTAACTCCTTCCAAACTGTGTTATTCTGTTAAGGATAGGACGATGAAAGGAAAAGTAGGAAACGAATGGGAGTGTTTCAAGTTTAATGTGCCTCGAAAAAGCCAAATCGATGGTTGTTCCAATTGAGTGGAAGAGAGATAGATGCGGCGCAAGCGTACAATGAGCGTGACGGGACACAGCGTAGCGGGACAATGTGCGTAACTGGACACTTTTTTTCGTGCGTGCAGCCGGCGTTCATTGATTTATTAGACGTCACGTGAAAAAAATTAGGATTTTTTGGGGGAGGGGATGTTTTCCTGCGTACACTCCTGCGTACAGACACAGGGAAAAACACGTCCTTTCGTGTCTCTTCTCCTCAACATGCATTTACATTAATTTTTTTTTTAATTTGAGGTAATATAATAACATTCATAGTATCTTTATGTTTGGGACACATACAGCCCCCTGCCATGTAGACAAGACAGCCCTAGCTAGCTTGTCTTCATTTAGCGATGAATACATCTATACCTCACTTAGCACGACTAATTCATTTCTAAAAATGCTCGTGTTATTCGAAATTGTGCATCAGTTTCCATAAATAGCAAGGCTAATTTATTTAATGTGTTCCAAAATTGAGCAGGAATATACTTTACGTAATATAAATGCGTTGAATAACACTCGACTATAAATATGTCACACCATTTATCTTTATATGCCTCTCATCGCACTTTGTATGACAAATACAACACTGCGTGATGAGATATACATGGTTATATACTTTATCGTCAGTCGGCTGGCTGACTTGCCTGCCTGGGCGTGATCTTCAACTCATGTCGCGTACTTTTCCAAACCACCCTTTACTGACAGTGAAACCGATATCACTGTCGGGATGATTATAATTTAATTTTTCAAAAATTAAAGTGCTGATTCGCGTATCACCACCTGGTTCACACAATCCTGTCAAGCCAATTTTTTTTCATTGCAACATTCATTTAACAACCTTTTCCACGTGAATTATCTGTTAATTTCTGGTCCGGTATCTAATGTCAAATATATTCCCGCTAGTACAAACAACAGCATCAGACTTATACAAACTTTTGGTAAGAGTCCTTATTTCGTACGATTGTGCGCACAGTTGACTTGCTTAAAACTAAAGTGTGCGACCAACATAAGCGTGTCCTTCATGACAATCTCAAATACTTGAACACAATGCATTATGAGTGATCAAGCACGTACAGTTACCGGCAGCGGAATGGGCAGACGTTGCATTTTTTGAGTGAATTTCCTGCCACTGGCTTGACTGAGTTCACGGCCCGGTTTGTGGCCAGGCGACAACGGTACGGCACAGCGGCATACGTGCGGACGTAAAAATATTTGGTCCTTTACACTCCATAGCCGCAATTTAACTTGCCACAGCTGATTTTTGTACAACAGCCAATAGCGTAGACAGACCGGCGCGCGATTCTCTTCCCCCTCTTGTTTGGCTAAATGTATCCCACAGCACATGTTCACAGAAGTTGAAACATACTTCGTGGCGTCATGCTGGACTTTTTTTTTTGCCTGCCGAGATTTTGTGCTAACTGAAGTTTACAGACGTGCTATTTGAGACTGGGGCAGTAAAATTAAAATTGCGCTAAATGAATTCGCACAATCTGAAGCCGTTCTAAGTGAGGGATAGGTGTACTACTCCGATCACTTCTAATACCTAGCCATGTTGTTTCCTGAATACTTCTTAAAATCTGTACTTGAAATACTTAAAAATGGTAGAGACTATCTTTAAAATAGTTTGTGAGGTAATGCATTTATTTAGTTACTTATAGTAATTTAAAAAAAATGGCAATTTAATAAGTATGGATGGTTAATCAAGGATTTTTACCTCGGATGCAAGTCCAATTTGAGAATGCATGTGTGAATTCTTATTATTAACGTTTGTCTAGTTTTAAAGATATGACGTACTGTAACTTTTTACATTTACATTATAACTAACAAATTTTTTTTGTAATTTAGAATAACATTCATAATGCACTAATTAGATAAATAAAATATTCTTGTCAACTAGTTTATTAATATCAATGTGATATGTTGCCTGAAGTATTAGTTGTTTGTAAATCTTATGGATACACTTTGTCTGAACATAAAAGGCTACATCTGGCTATAATTAACAGCCTGAGCTATCTTGAAAGTGAGCTTTAGCCACTGATTTTATTGTATTTTCCCAAACACTTTCCCATACTGATAAAAAAAAATTAATTAAAACAATTTTTTTTTGTTTCAATTTTAAAGGTTGTGTTCTTTTGATTTTTACTACCATATAAAATCACATAAAAATCTTGTAAGTATTTCTGTAACCAATTTTCAAGAGAAGCAACAGTCTAATTCATTTACAGTCATGTTTTGAATCACCACTTTATGACATGGTCAGGTTTCATTGCAGGAGGAGTATATTTTAAAATTAATTCTCCTTGTAATTTATTGGTTCCCTAAATAAGAAATTAATATCACAATAGGTATAAAAGTAGTGAGATTTAACTTTATTACAATAAATATTTATTTTAGTTATGTGGTTTGTCCTTTTGGTTTTTATTTTTCCATTCAATATTTTCTTTTTTTCATATTTAGTTTGTTTCTGACATTTCTCGAATTGGTGATTATAGACGTTTGAGTTTTTCGGGGTCGCTTAAATACCTGCGAAAGTGGCCTTCCAACTCGTCATTGTCTAGGTATGTAGAAGGCAGTGGTATGTATGCATGTGTGTCGTGGGCATGTTTTGAAGAGTTCAGCGTGCCTGGTTTGCATTTGAATCTTAGTGTGTTTGGAAGTTATTCTTGTTGATCTACACTCATAGTTCATCATGTCATTTCAGTTTCTGCTCTGGTTATTTGTAGTCCAGATTGTTATATCTTGTCTTAAAACACATCTTTAAACATTAACAATTCAGGAACACTATCCTTACTATAAACACATAACAATTCTAAAACTAAATTTTGATATAACTTTTTTTATGGAATGTTAAGTATATTTACGAATGTATATTATTAGACGCATGCTATGGGATCAGTTTGTGAGTGTTATGAACACATTGGTCTTGCATGTGTGAAAAATTGATTATATTTGTGAGTAATTTTATAATCTGTAATTTTTAACATTAGATAGTTCTGATAATTACTGGGTGGCTTTATCTGTGTGTTGGTTTTCAGTTTTCTAGTCGGAATAGGACTCTTTTATACTGATTCTGGATATAAAAACAGTCCAGATATAAAAGCAGTTAATTGGTAGGCTTCACTTGCTAGGTTGCCACAGGACCCAATCAGGCGTGACTGCCTCCAATTCACAAGCTAGTCAGCCAGTGAATAACTAGCTTCTCTGTGGCATGTATGTATAAGGAGTTGGACGTAAACTGCTATAATTTCACATTGGTGCTTTAGGAGGAAGTTATTGCACTAAACATAAAATAATTTGTTTGATTTTAGTTCAGGTATTTTATTTACATTTATGGTTTACAATGCGTGTCCATTCAGAAACAATTTTACACAATCACATTGTAACCTCAGAACTGACTGCAAAGAACTAATCACAATTATAGAGCCAGGTCTAATTTTTTTTTTACAATATAGTGGCAAAAGAGGTTTTCGAGGTCTCTTTGGAATAGGCATTAAAAAACATTCACTAGTCTCTGCAAATTGCACCAAAACCCACTGTTCAGTTAACACACTACCGGCATTACTTTATCTTTTGGGATACAAAGTTTCATCAATTTCGACGTAGAGGCCACTTCCGCCGATTTGAGTTTCTTCCTGTTGCATTCGCCACACGCAAACCTCATACGTATAATTGCTATATTCAACGAAAGCCTCAATGCACATGTTCAACTCTTTATTCAGGGTGGCCACTCACCGGGAAAACCGGGAAAACCGGGATTTATCAGGGAAATCACGTTGATCGGGAATTATCAGGGAAATGTCAGGGAATTTTTTTAATAACCGGGAATTTTTTGTGTCATTTATATTTCCCTGCCAACCATTACGGATTTTCCGTTATTATTACGGATTTAACACAATATTACGGAATTACGGAACATCGCTGGTTTATTACGGAAACGAGGCTTTGTGCTGCTGGGTAACGGAAAAAAAATTCCGTTTCTGGTGTGCGTGTTTCGTGAACGCAGTTCGAATACATCACGTGGTTGCGCAGATAACGGAACTGATAAATGTGTGCATGTACTGTCGAAATAAGTAGATTAATTGTTGTGTTTTGTAATAGAAATGGTACGGTATTACGTCCGTTGTACGATACAACTAGTACATATTCTCGGACTTTTCGTCTGTTAGCTACTTATATCACGATAATTTTTGTACGGTACTTTGGCTAACCTGTCTTGTGTTGTTTACTTTCTTGAAAGCCATTTTTTCCATCAAAGTGTTTTTGTCGTGTGTACAGACATGAAACCTTTTTATGTTGTTCGATAGTGTTGTGTTCTTCAGTGCCGGTTGTAGAAATGAAGCGTGTGACAGAACAATGTGTATCTGGGTCAAAAAAAAAAAAAGAACGTTATTTTTCAGAACTTTCGACCAAACTATATAAAAGAATGGCCATGCTTGTCATCTTCAAATGTTTTGGAACGCCACGCTTTTTGTAATGTATGCACGTGTGACTTTTCGATTGCGCATGGTGGAAGGGATGACTGAGGACGGCATATTGAATCAAAGAAACATGCAGAACATTTTAAAGCCGTGACGAGCAATAAATCTATATCGTCGTTTTTCGCTACATCTGAAGAAACGAAAGTAACAAACCCAGAGTTATTGTTTACAAGTTTTTTGGTAGAACACAATTTACCAATAGCAGTAGCCGATCATTCGGATAATTTGTATAGAGCTATGTTTCCGGACTCAAAAATTGCACAGAAATACAGCTGTGCGAGAGCAAAAACATCTGCTTTAGTGGAGTATATGGCTGGTGAAACTAAATTGAAACTGTTGAATCTTTAGTAAGTGGACCATTTGCTTTAGCTACAGATGGGAGTACTGATTGTAATGCAGTGAAGATTTATCAATTAGTTGTTTCACAACTAGAAATGTTACACTTCAAAAATGAATTAAAGAACAGTTATCAAAAGTTGTGTGAAAAAAATGTTTGAGCACTCGCCACTGAAATACCCCATTACATAAAACAAAACACAGACTGCATGTCATTGAACGGGATGCTATAATGTAAAGTGACATATTTAAAATGTATTTGTTATTTAACGAACTTCCGTATGTATATAATGAAGAAAATACAGCAGGGTACTAAAATATGAGTAATCTCTTTCTATAATATATTTTTTCATCAAAAGTATGTTTTTTTTTTTTGTAATTGTAAATACTGTATCAGGGAAATTTTGAATTTTTAATCAGGGAAATCAGGGAAAAATCAGGGAATATTTTTGGTGACTGTGAGTGGCCACCATGTTATTACAAAATGATGCATTTGTCAGTTCTTTTGTTCATGAACAACACAATCGTCTCCAATGATAATTTAGATCCCTCCAGCCAGTTTCCTATCCGAACACAGCATTTCATCATGCATCTCCATTTTATGACTTTTCCAAATGAAAATTTCATTTTGTGGTTATAATGCAGAAATTTTTGGAAGGAATTATCACATAGCATTGGAAAAAATCACTGCTTTTTTTCATCTGTAATAGGGCTACACAATTTTCTAAAATTAAAAATTTTACTCATTTTTACTGAAATTAAAAACAAACAAAACCTTGACATTCAGAACTACGGATTGTAATGTATCAGTAAAAACAGCTATAATCAAATCGGAGGGAATATCAATATGCCAAAGTATTGATATAATTTTCAGGTGGGAATATAACAGGTAATTTCCTCCAAATCTACTGGACAGATTTCAAAAACATTATTCTAGATAGACTTTCTTTTTATAAAAAAAAATAATATTTTATTAGATACCTATAGAAATATTTCTAACTAAAATGACAAAAATTAACAAAATTACTGCTATTTGCAAGCTTGTGCTGAGAAAAACATTGTAATATAACATGGTTATGAAATTATACTCAGTTATGCAAACAAAATTTTTACTAAAACTTAAAACACAGGTGGTACGATACTCCTTTTTGCTACTGCGTTTGTGGCCTGTGTCGTATTGTGGTATCTTAATGAAGGAAATTTATAGTTTAATGTTTATTCCTTAAGTAACTCTTCATGAGCGATGAAAATTACCCTATGATAATTTCTACAATTCTACATACTACTTTAATGCTTTGGTGAAGCAGTTACAGATTCTATTTTAAATAAGTTTGTTCGTAAGTAACATGGGTTTACCAAGAAACAAAATAACAATAACTAAACTATTTGTATAATTGGCTAGTTTGAATAGACACAACCCATTATTTTTCCAACATTCAAACAGTTTTTAAAACGATGGGGCCACATGATGAAATTTTTTCCCACTAAAGAATTTTAAGTAAATAAACACTGATTTAAGGAAAGTCATATTCTTATTTCAGTTCTTCTAATCTTACAATTTTATCACTATATTAAGGTTATTAGCGGCTTCTTTTTGCCTAGTATAGTGAATATTAGACACATTAAGTGGACGCACACAGGAGTCAGCACACCTATAGTAATGCATATTCCACTCAGCCACTGGTGTGATGGTTACTAAAGTTGCGTTGCGATGGTGACCGAGGTAGTGTTACGACTGAGGTTGTGTTGCGACGGTGACTGAGTTGGTGTTACTACTAAGTTTGTGTTGCGATGGTGACTGAGGTTGTGTTGGTACAGTAACTGAGGCTGTGTTGCGCAACTGAGGTGTTACAACAGTGACTGAGGTTGTGTTGTGACCGGGGTGTTGCGACGCTGACTGCAGTTGTGTTGCGATGGTGACGGAGGTCGTGTTGGTACAGTAACTGAGGCTGTGTTGCGCAACTGAGGTGTTACAACAGTGACTGAGGTTGTGTTGTGATCGGGGTGTTGCGACGCTGACTGCAGTTGTGTTGCGATGGTGACGGAGGTCGTGTTGGTACAGTAACTGAGGCTGTGTTGCAACTGAGGTGTTACAACAGTGACTGAGGTTGTGTTGGGACCGGGGTGTTGCGATGGTGACGGAGGTTGTGTTGCGATGGTGTGCAGCAAGGACCGGTCCCCCTCGCCAGTGTCGGACGTGGCACAGACCAGCCTGCAGCAGAACGTCAGCCTCGTGAGCAGTGCCAGCGTCACCAGTGGTCACAATGTGACGGGCCTGCCGACCACCCCCCACTCCTCGGCCAGCCTCTCCGACAGCCTGTCGCAGCAGAGCCCGAAGGCGAGCCCCTTCCTCCTTCTCTTTGCCTGTGGTGTAGTGCTCACACCTCTGCTTGGGAGTTGTGACGCTGTTGCACCGCATCAGGTGGACAAGACAAGCTGTGTTACAGGCCAGAATATGTGAATTTCTGAGCTGTAATGCTATCTTGCCGAAGAATTGAGTTGTTGACAAGCCTTCAGTTCCAGTACATTTCATAGCTGTGAACTTCCTTTAAAGTAATAATTTAAATATGCTTGTGAGGTAATTCTTTTTGTATTAGTATATCTAACATATTGGTGTTAAAAAATATTTTTAATTCTGTAAAAGTGTTTCTTCGTTTAGTATCACCATATCTGATTCTGAGGAGCTTAAAGGTTTTTCTTGCATTAAGATTTCAATTCTATTGTGTGTAGGTTTGATATATATTTTTTTAAATCATTATAATTTTTGAAATTAATTGAACTTATTACAAAGAACCCATTGTACTTGTCTTGATTTATTTACTAGTAATTTTAATTTTTCAAGCAAAATAATTTGAAAAGAGAAAATAATTTTTTTTTTGTTATCAATGAACAGTAAAATATCTCAAAATACCAAATGTAAAATATTTTGAAGAAATGAAAGGTACAGTTGGGGTTGCCCTTTTAGAATGCTTGTTCTTTCTGGCGCAGAGTCCCGTCATCCAGAACGGCAGCACGGGCCACTCATCCCCCACGGTCTACTACGGGCATTCACGCCGCTCTTCGCTGCACTCCAACAGCGAACCACCGCAGGAAGTCTCTCCCGCACACGTCAAGTTTGTCCGCGACACATCACGGTTCTGGTACAAGCCCACAATTTCACGAGAAGAAGGTAAGTCAGCTAATTTTGCATCCTGGAATTTGGGATTCCAGTTTAGAGCTCTGCTGTCAACCCAGGTTTTACGATTAAAGGTTTGGCGGAGTTGGTTATTTTCTTTTCTGTTAATTTATTCCTACACCTCCTTTTCATTTCTGTTGGATCACCAATTTCTCTACCAGATATTTACCAAACGTTATTTCTCAGCTATAGAAGGTCACACAAATGACTTTGTACCACTTTCAGATAAAATGTATAATAAAACATCTTTTTGAGAAAATTTGAGAAGTTTAGGAATAAATTCATACAAAATGTCCTGAATTATTACTATTATTAGTAATAAGAAGAAAATGAAATAACCAACTTGGCATGTGAGTCCAAGCTTTAAGATAATTTTTTTTTCTTCTAATTATAAAATTATGTGTTAAATGACATTCTTTTTCTAGGGCAACTTATAGTGGATAGGAATTTAATGGCCTTTACCAATTTTTTTTTTGTAAAAGAAGCTTTCATTTAATATAACTATTACATCACGTGCAAAGATTTTTGAATCGTTCTATTGGGCTGGCTTTTTTGATCTAGCAATAAGGTTTTTTTTAAAACAAACCATGTTAATTGTATTGATTGTGTTCAGTGTTGAAATTGCCTGAAAGCTGGTGTGATGTGTGTGGAGGATTCGGGTGACCCAATCGCACCCGAGTAAAAGACTATCGCAACTCAAAAAATCAGTGCAATACCATCACAACTCAGACGCCATAGTCTTGCACATAATTCTTATATAATGTTTTCCAGGGTGCAACACTACATTATTTGCCACAATTCCCGTTAAAGTAATTTATAATATTGCGATAGTCTTGCAGTGCCTAGATGATGATTTTTTTCTGCTCATGGTAAGAATATCTCATAAACTCAATTTTTCCGAGTTACGATAGTCTTGTGCTCGGGGCGACCCATGAGGCAAGGCGCTCCCCGGCCAGTGACGTGGTCCGGCGGCGCGGAGGTTCCGTCACGTGACACTTGTCGTGCGTTGCGTTGCAGCCATCGGCATGCTGAGGGACAGGCCCCCGGGCACGTTCGTGGTGCGCGACTCAAACTCGTTCCCGGGAGCGTTCGGCCTGGCGCTGAAGGTGGCCACCCCGCCACCCGGCGTCCAGGGGAAGCTGTCGTCCTCCGGCGACCCGGCCAGCGAGCTGGTGCGCCACTTCCTCATCGAGCCCACGTCGCGCGGCGTGCGTCTCAAGGGCTGCAGCAACGAGCCTGTCTTCAGTGAGTGGCTCTCTCGATAAGGACAAGATCATATGGTGAAATGCGATAAAACCAAAATAACACCACAAAGCCAGTCCATACACCATACACATAACACCGAAATGCAAGTTAATACACCACAAATAGAAACAGATTTTTATGGTTGTATTTTTTTTAGAAGCAGTTTTTGCAATACCTACTCCACGAAAATACTAGTGAAATTAACTTGCTGCAATTTTACAATAGATTAATTTAAATAAAATTCATCTAAAACACATACATTCAGAACAATATATATATATATATATATATATATATATATATATATATATATATATATATATATATATATATAAATTACAAGAATTTGTGTTTAAAAGTGATTCAATAAGAAATGCACACTAAAAAAAATTTACTTAATTTTTTCTGATCCATGCACTTGGTACGCCCTTTTTTGCGCGTGCTTAATTGTATGCGTAGGTGTGATTACTGAAGTGCGTGCCTCTGGCTGCTAGCAGAGCTGCGTAGCATCAGTGCTCGTCAAGGACAGAGCGACTCACGCGCACCGTCGGTGTTCTCAGGTTCGCTGTCGGCGCTGGTGTACCAGCACTCGCTGATGCAGATGGCGCTGCCGTGCCGACTGCTGCTGCCGGAAGGGGGCGGCTCGGGCCTCACCCCGGACAGCCCCGGGACCATCAGCACGGCCCAGCAGCTGCTGGCTCAGGGGGCAGGTACGTCGGTCTCTTTCGCGGCTGGCGGGTACCATCGCACGGCACGGTTTCTTGTTCACACAACGTTGAACCCTTTTCCACCGGAGGACCACACATTCGAGATACAGATTTGAATCCAAGGGATTGCCCACAATGCTTCACCACACTAGCTACTAGTTCTGCATCCGCAACCAGAACTGTGTTCTCCAAAAGTTTGAACTCACTACCTAACCTACTCACATCATCTTCCCTATGTGACTATTTAAAATATATATATAAACACACACACCATGTTTTATTGCATAATCGTCGCATGCACGTAATTGTTTCACCTAGATTTTAGGGCGTCAAAATTGGATAAAAAAACCTCTCACGAAAACATTGCATGTTTTTGGTCTTGCTATTAGATTCAGGGTGCTTAAAACTGTGTGTTATAAAGTAGAACATTAGCATGTACTTATTTAATTAACGAAAATACGAAGTTGTCTGATTTTCTTTTAAAGACATTTTTAAACGTTAGAACCTTTATCTTTTCGTCTGCGTCGCCGCGGTGTACCGCTTATGAAAATGTAGCCAGCGCTAGTTGGCATCATTCATGTTTGGTTATGTTGCTTCTCGTATAGAGCGCGCACACGTAGTCGAATATCGATACTGATATCTCGCCGATTGCATGCAACGCGCGCTCTCTGTCAAGAGCTAAGTTAACTACAATTGTTGGCTGTACTACGACGATAGTTATGTGTTAGTTCAGGCTTGCATTCACAATTTGTTTTTCTATTGAAAGTTGAAGAAAGGTTTTCGTTGCATGACTTATTAATTTAAATTGTTAGGCGCACTTTTATATACTCCACTTTTTAAATAAACGTACTTTCCAGGAATGGGTTTTGTTTTTAAAATTACTTTACCTAGCAAAAAAAATTTTTTTTCGCATAAACATCACACCTTTACTTTTCAAACTTGATTTTAATATAAAATGTGCTACGATTATGCGATAAAACACGGTAGTCAAAATGGCACTTGGTAATGGTATCCTTGAATGTTCAGTGTCACCAATAACTTAAAGGTTTAGTCACTTCCATCGTTCCATCACACCATTTTCAACCTTGTTTATACACAACAGGGCACAAGGAAAAAACATTATAAGCAGAAAATATCAAATTAGCACTTGTAATTTTTTTTTACTTTTTACCAATGGGCTCATCAAGCTATGTAAACAAATTTAATGTTAAAACCACTGATGGGTACACTCGATGCTTGAGTTTGCTTAAGCGAGGCAACACTTTTTCAATGAATAAAAAAAAACACATATAATGAGTCTTGACCTAAAAATGCTTAAAGTATGTACCTAATTGAAAATTGTAATTTTTAAGACCAACTTGTAATCTTAAGTGTACTGTTTATGTTTCCGTTTAACATTAACTGTTTTTTTTAACTTGTTTTAATAATTTTATTTTAAATAAGCGTAAATGATGTGAAGATATTTTATAAGTAGGGTTTACTAGGACATTTTATGCCTTATTATTGACATTAACATAATCAGCTTAAAGCTATTCACTGAAAAAAAGATGAAGTTGAAATTATGTACGTTAATAAACTTGTAGAGACCTGCAAAATTAGCGGTTTCGATGGCCTTCAGGACAGACTGCTCATACCCCTGTACACTCGGGCAAATAACGCAAGTTCATTGGCTGCCGACTTGCAAGTCGTCTCAGCTGGTTTGTCTGTGATTCGATCCTTTCTTTGGTTGAGGGTTTATAACTGGTTGAGATTCGTCCAGATGAACAGTAAACCAATAGCAAAATTATCTAAGAGGTACATATATGTGTTTGAATTATAGCCTATCACCGAATGAATCCGCGAAGTTTGCAGGTCTCTACTTATGAATAACAGTCTTTAGCAGCCTAGTGGTGTGTCCTGTGTTGTCGTGGTGGTCGCACTGACGGGAGCGGCACCCTCTTCCAGCGTGCAACGTGCTGTACCTGTTCACCATGGACACGGAGTCGCTGACGGGGCCCCAGGCCATCAGGAAGGCGGTGCAGCAGCTGTTCCAGCTGAAGCCGTTGCCCGTCGCCACGGTGGTGCACTTCAAGGTGTCGGGGCAGGGCATCACGCTGACCGACAGCAAGCGCAAGGTGTTCTTCAGGCGGCACTACCCGGTGGCGACCATCTCCCACTGCGGCCTGGACCCCGAGGACCGCCGCTGGAGCCAGCGCAGCGAGGAGACCGGCCTGCCCGTCAGCTCCAAGTGAGTGGCGCTCTCCGAGACCGTCCCTGCGGTGCGGTACCCACTGTGGTGTTAACAGGATTGCTTGTGCTGAACTGTCCAGTTCATGTTGTCGTTAATCGCGAAAGCGTGTGAGTGTAGCCTTGTTGGAAATGTTTGTGCGCCGCTCTGTCCTTATCGTAAATACCTGAAAAAACAGGGGACACTTGGGGTGTGAAATATAAAAATGTTATAGTAAACCATTATGCTGTTTACGAGATGATAAAAAAAATATTAGTGTGGTATGTCGCACAGGCTTTGTACAAGCTTCTTGCGGTGGTGGAGTGGCGGGAGTTTCAAAAAATGCATGGCAGACATATAGGTGTTTGGTGTGATTGGGGGGGGGGGGGCAATGCAATCTGGCTTAAGGGAGGTCGTGATATAAGTATTGGAAATACTGCCTGCGCTCAGTAAAGGTGTCCATAAACTAGGTAGAAAAGTAACTTGTTTGTAAGAAAATTTATGATAGAAATAAAAATGATATTATCTAATGGTGTTTAAACTTATGCAGGGCAATAGTTTACTCTTGTAACCGGAACCTATTTAAAGTTTTTTTTTTACCGCTTGTGCTTAAAGCATTTACTGAATCCATGATTGACGATGCTTGCCGAAAGTGCAACTTCTCGTCAGTCGACGCTTTGTTTCTGTGCTGGATTTCAGCCGGTGCTTCGGCTTCGTCGCCCGCAAGCTGGCGAGCAAGACGGACAACCAGTGCCACGTCTTCGCGGAGTTGGAGCCCGAGCAGCCGGCCTCCGCGATCGTCAACTTCGTCTCCAAGGTGATGCTGAGCGGCGGCACCTTGAAGGCCAACATCGTGTGAGTGCTTGCGAGACCACTCGCAGCACGGCTGCGCGAGGAGGACATCCCGGAGCGATGGAGACGCGCGTGGTGGCGCGGAGGGAGAGCTGTTCTCGAGCAAGTGATACGTATGAGCATCGTAGTGTCTCAATGTGCGGGCATTTTGAGATGGAACTTTATTTTATTCTCCCTCTGTAGATCCGAATCTGTTTGTGAAACTCAAGCAAAATGTAATTTAGTACCGGCGGTGATTATTCCGACTGCGAATAACAATAATACGTAAGTACGTATCCACACAGAATCTGAGAGAGTTTTAAGGTACAAACATGAATACCGACCTAAGGAAACACCCCGAGTGCTAGTTCGTGAAAACACCAAAAATCTCTTGCAGGTGCTCGCAACACTGCATTTCAACTGAACATAGGTAACCGAGTCAATTCAGCCTGTCAGCAAAACAGAGCAATACTTTCAGGAAATAAAAAAATATATATATATTGTTTTTAAATAGTTTTTTTTGTTGTTCTCGTAAGTACCGCATGTACATCACATTATTCATATCAAATTATATTAACACCTGGTGTAATAATAACTTGCTGTATTTATGTAGGTATGTATACATATTCGAAACAGAATATTGTCAAATGAAAACATGAATTGTTGAAACTGCTGTAACTAAGCAAGTGGAAATAAAAATTAGAAATGTTATGAATCCTAGCTTTTAAAAGTTTATCTTGCCATTATCATTCATATCATTATACTGTATGAAAACTGTAATGACTTGTGAGTATTGTCAAAAAAGTTAACATGTAATATAGGTAATTAATAAATAATGAATAACTAATGCTAATGTAAAATTTCTGTGTATTTTTTTTATGTAACATGGTTAAATGATTGTTAGCAATTTTTCACAGCTACAAAATTGTAAACTGTTAATTGATGTTTGCAAATTGAATTAATTTGTGAATGAGAAGAAATCTAGTAATGAATAATGTATTTAAATGTATTTTCTACTATAGGTTTGGATTATGCACATTTTTTAATTATTATAGTTGATATAATTACATTACTTGTTTGAAATGGGAGGAAAAATAAATCAATTTTCATAAAAAGTGGTAAAACAAATAATTATGGTGAGAAACAATTCTTTTAACAGCGCAGTAAAACTTTGTGAAAAATTTTACCCTGGTGTATTAATAATTACTTAATTTAAATTTTTAAAAAAATATATGTTCATTATATTATTTTTTGAATTAATGGCACAGACCCTCAAATGTTAGTTTGAGACTTTACCAATAACAAGTAGGCTACCTGTTTTGATCCTTACAATTTTACTCACTTGTTTAAAATTGGTTTTGCACTTGAGAATGACATTTGTTTCAAATAAGACTTCGGAGGAGTAAGGGATATTAAAAAAATATATGTATTATTTGCAAACATCATTTAAAAAGTATAAAAATATTTTTTTTTCAATTTACTCTCTTTTTATTATTTTTTTCCATTATGATCACACTTGAAATATGTATGGATTCTTCTTGCTGTGTTGACAAATAAGTTTCTGAGATAGTACAAGCTTGTATATTTTACGTATTATCATAATTTATTAGTTGTGTTATGAAGTTTTATGTCTAGACAGAACCTTATATAAACAATTGCAGTATAAGAAATATATAGTAAGATGTGTTTAACTGTAGATATAAAGAAAAGCAAATAAGCAAATTGCAAAATGGTGACATTTTGCTAAGTACATACTTTGCATATATTTGCTAAGCCTTAGGTACATAGGTATCCTTTTTCCTCATGTATTTTTGCCTACTAAACTTGATGCCTTAGAGATGACGCAGTGGACATTGCAATGAGAAAGAGAACTGTGTATTCAGTTTTTTTTTAATTTTATCATTGTTGAGAGTGAGTTGAACACTTCATTATAAGTAGAGCCAAGATTCTATAGGTTTTTTTATTTTTACAATTTCTAAAATTTTATTTTTACATTCAATTTCGATATTCTACCTATGAAAGTTATATTGGTACAAATATGTAAAATTTCTCAAGTTGTAGCATATAAGTATCACATTTTATTGAAGAAAAAAAAACAAGAAATAGTGCTAATGGAACTACAAAACCTACATAATTTTACTTGCAATGGTAACAAATTATTTGATTGTTTGTGTGGCTAAAATATCCATCTGGTGCTGGCATAGTTTCAAAGTTGAATTTAATGTTTTGTCACTGTCTGATTATTACAGTACCTACTAAATGCTATTAATATGAATCTAAAGGTCAATATGGAATGTTGACAGCCCATTTTTCTATTTATATAGGGCTTTAGCAACATCAGAATATTATCAGAGATGATGCCGGATTTTATTGACTTAAATGTTTAGTTAAATTTACTTAACTTTTTGCAGTAAAATTTTTTTTTTACTTTCTCTAATTTTCTAATGAATTCATAAAGAATCATACACTAAAAATAAAATAAAAATTGTAAATTTTACACGATTATTAAAATTTTTTGAAGAAATGCTTAAACTAAGTACCCGTGAATGAAATTTATAATTTGATTGACAAAATTAGGTATGATTCAGGTTAATTTTCATTGCATTTCCTTTTTTCCTTGGATTTTGGTGTTGTGTGATGTAGGTATTGACTTACATTTCAGTTTATTTAATTTAGGTTTTTATTGCTTCTAACATATAATCTTGCCTCTAATTATAAAGAAGTCATTGTGAAAATTATTATACTCACTATACAAATGCATGCAACATGCAACCTCCTCAAAGTACTGTCACGTATCAAACAGTACTGGTACCTTCTGTGCCATTGTTGGTGGAACACACATCAAGTGAATTGTGAATTTGTCCACAGTATATGCAAAAAAAAATTTGGCCATTTTCTCATTTAGGTTCACCATAGCAGCCAATACAAGGTTTGAATCATGTGTAAGTAGTAAGGTTTTTGAGTTATTATTTGTGTAACTAAGTTACTGTCTTTCAGTCAAATAAATGTTTATTTTTATTAATACATTATGCATTACTGTTATTTATTTCGCTACCCATATCCTTAAACAAAATTTTGAGAACATTCATCCTAGTTTCGTAATACGTAATAGTTTATTTGCAACATGCGAATGTGCAAATTTTCTTGTTATCAAGGTCAGATGTTTACGTATCACTGATGAGTAATGAAAGACTCGCTCACATTTTCCTTTTTAGTCAAGTAATTTATATCCTACATACCTACAAGGACGTTACATTATTAAACTGCTTGCAAGTTGTTCTATAAAGTAATATATTCTAAATACATCTCAAAACATTGCAATGCTACTAGGTTACCATTAAATGAAACCAGGAAAATGGAAACATGCCTTTTTGACGTGATAACATCTTATAAGAAGAGACCTGTAAAATTCGCAATTTCAAATCCCTAAAGGATAGACTCCATGATCCTCTTACGCACTCGTGCAAATTACATCTGCTGATTGGTTACTGACTCGTAACACCTGTTGACTGGAATGATCGTGATTTGCTAATTCTTCTGTTAAAGATTTTCATTCGCCCATAGTCCATCAGATAAACTGTGGCCCAATCACTGAAGCAAAATAATTTCAAAAGTATTTGGACTGTATCCTATCGCAAAATGAATCCGCGAATTTTACACGTCTCTACTTATAAGTCGATAAATGCTGGCTGCACGCACAAAAAATTGTCACGTTCCGCCTGAACCGATTGTGCAAGAACCGGCCAACCAGGCAGGCACCGTGCGAGAAAATCTTCTATAATATCAGAGAGGTTAAGGCAGGCTTTTTAACTAATTGTTGGTGATAATTTTTAAACAAATTATTTAAATTAAATTTGCAAAAACTGTAAATAATATTTGAAAATTAAAAAGTATGCAATTTTTCATCAATGTTTTCTTATGAAGTTATCACGTAAAATTATCGTCCGTAAACCGACTTTACAGACAACCCCCTTATGTGGCAGTAGCAGAAATAAGTGCAAAAATGGCATGTTCTCAATTTAAACTACCAGGGAATCATAAACTTGTAAGAGGTAACCTGCATATTATGTGGCAGTAGCAGAAATAAGGGCCAAAATGGTAAGTTCTCGATTTAAACTACCAGGGAATTATAAACTTGTAAGAGGTAAACTGCATACTATGTGGCAGTAGCAGAAATAAGTGCCAAAATGGCATGTTCTCAATTCAAACTACCAGGGAATTATAAACTTGTAAGAGGTAAACTGCATACTATGTGGTAGCAGAAATAAGTGCCAAAATGGCATGTTCTCAATTCAAACTACCAGGGAATTATAAACTTGTAAGAGGTAAACTGCATATTATGTGGCAGTAGCAGAAATAAGGGCCAAAATGGCATGTTTTCAATTTAAACTACTAGGGAATTATAAAATAAGGGCCAAAATGGTAAGTTCTCGATTTAAACTACCAGGGAATTATAAACTTGTAAGAGGTAACCTGTGTATTATGTGGCAGTAGCAGAAATAAGGGCCAAAATGGTAAGATCTCGATTTAAACTACCAGGGAATTATAAACTTGTAAGAGGTAAACTGTAACTGTTTATTATTTGATTGGCTCAACTTACTGTGTATGAAATTGTTTAGGACGTGCTGATCTGCTGTGACTAAAATTTAATGATATTTTTTTGTCAAGTTTATGTTTGTAAAGGATGAAAGGAAAAGAAAATGAGCAACAACACAACCACAAAATAATTCATTTGGATAATAATATATAATCATTTTAATCATCAATCAAATAACACATGAAGACATTTTTTTGTGAGAAATGATTTGTTTTTGCCTTAAAAATATCAAGTATAAAAACTAAAATATGTTACTATCACATCATAGGTTGAAAATATTTGAATCTTGTTTGTTTAAAAAAAAAATTGTTTTAAATTCAGTGACATTTTAGTAGTGCACTGAGAGTAAAACATGTATGTAGTTATTATCACTGGCAAAAATTATACACTTTGTTTGTACATAATGTATATGGTGTCACTCAATATTCCAGGAATGAAAAAGCAGCAAGCAATGGAAATAAAATACAGAGGTTAGTCATGCTATGGAAAAACTTAATATAAAAATGAAATATGTAAATACATAAACTATTAAAAAATCTCACTTTCATCAAATAGGAATCAATGAAATCACAAATTTATAACGTGATGTTTTTTTTCTGTCTGGTAGGAAGACAGTTCATTGCAGTTGCTACAAAATAAATATAATTATATTAAAAAAACTGTTGGCCTTTTTGTGTGTAATAAAACTGAATTCTAGCATTTATCTACACACATTAAGTAAGATACATATTTTTATTTTACAAAATTTTTTAATGACAGTAATTTTTTTACTTCGAGAAACAGGAACATGAGCCATTTAAACATGACT
Organism: Bacillus rossius redtenbacheri; assembly: GCF_032445375.1. Classification (NCBI taxonomy): domain Eukaryota; kingdom Metazoa; phylum Arthropoda; class Insecta; order Phasmatodea; family Bacillidae; genus Bacillus; species Bacillus rossius. Next base: position 31,015,449 of record NW_026962011.1, read on the forward strand.
TCCGACACCTGTGTAGTGATGACGTCCAAATTTAATTTCGATGGTTTTAAGTCGGACAGTAAATTTTTACGTAGAAATGGAACAGTTTTCTTATTGCGAAAAAACCTAAAAAGTTTCAGAGTGCTTGAAAACGCACTGAAGCGTAGCAAGTGCTTGTTTGCAAATCACAGGAGCGCCGAGCGAGTCCCGAGCCTCGGGGAGCAGCGACGTCGCCTCACAGCCTGTGGTTCACGGAGTTCCGGCGGCTGGCCTCGGGGTCCTGCCAGCTGACGTTGTTGCGCGTCATGTTCTGCAGGCGGATGGAGTTGACGGTGGCGCCGGGGTCGTCGTCCGACTCGAAGGAGTGGTTGACGTGGCCGGCGCCCAGCCGATCGAACAGCCCCGCCGTGGAGCTGCGCTTGCTGTGCGGCGGAACCACCGCGCCATTGCCGTTGCCGGCCGGCAGCGCGGCCGGAACGTTGCTGGCCCCCAGCGTCTTCATCTGCGACTTGCGGCGCTCCGCCATCACCGAGTTGCGGCGCACCTCCAGGGCCTTGATGGTCTCCTTGCGCAGGGTGAGCTTGCGGCCGAGCACGGGCGTGCCTGCGCCCACACGCACCCATCCGCTTACACTCTGCTGGCAAGGGGGGACGCCCGCCACATCGCCCACTTGCGACAGGAGTCGCCTCGCCACTCGACAGTGGCCCCCACTGAGGGCAAGCGCTAATGACTTTGTATGGTTGGATCATGGGCGTCGCAACCGGGGGGTGACGGGGTGGGGGGGGGGGGTGGAAGAGACACAGTTCTCCCCCCCCCCCCCCACCAATAATAAAAGTCTTCAATTTCGTCCCCTCCAATGATATATTTAGTTTCGTGGTTTCGTAGTTTCTCCGGATGTTTAAATTAACGATTTTGTGTTGATAAAGCACCAGCAGATATGTTAACTGTATTTTTACAAATTTGTTCTCTGAAAAAATTTTTTAATAAAAAATAAATTATATATTGCAACCAACTATAATTAGAATATTTAGGAAAGAAAAATGTCTAAAAACCACCTTTTTGCACCTTCCAACCCCATATTTTCCCGGGGGAGGACCCCTGGACCCCCCGCTTTTTTTTCCAGGGGATAGATATTCCTCAACAACTAAATCAATTGAAGTCCCCCCCATAAAATATATCCTTGCGACGCCCATGGTTGGATGATTAATGATCATGAGTGATGACGGATGAGACTCCCCATCTGCAGTGGCCTCCGTACCACAGAACAACCATGAGTGAAATGATATGACAGTCCCACTGATTCAAAATGACAAAGACCGGCTTTGGCATGTTTTAGAAACTTGGCCATGGCTGGCAAATTCGTATCGTAGATGGGTTCCCCTACTGACTTGCTAGTGTGTGTTATCCGACAAGATTTTACCAATACTATTTTTAATGGGCAGGTAACGTTCTGCGGAATTGCTGGCCGGATGCGGCCATTTTATCACCCCGTTCAGGATGAATGTGGAATGTTTTACTGTTTAAGCACTTAGAGGTTCATTTTAGAAAATGACATGATATTGAAAATTTAGGTACTGTTAAAATAATTTCCATGTTTTATTTTTAGTCAGTTGGGTTTGGAAAATTTTTGTTTTCAAAAAGTCACTCAAAAGTCTACAAAAACAGTCATTCTGCCATTCCCACAATTAAATTTTATCAACAGTTCACTAAGCCCAGCGACTGATCAGGAGTTCTGACCGTCCTAGGCCTATTATGAGGACGCGCCCCCGCCAGGTGACAAGTCAGTGTTTGTTTTACGCGCGCTTTTTAAAATTTCAAAATTTATTGTTAAAATCAGGGAGTCCCAAGATTTTTCAGTTCACAGCGCATTTAGTTTTAGTGTTTTGTCTCGGTCTAGTTGAAATATTTAGGGTAGATGCAATGATGCTAGATTAATAGTGCATGCGAAGACACAATATCAGCGTGCCCCCCCCCCCCCCCGATCCTCTCGCCCTAGGCTGCAGCCTAATTAGCCTAAGGGTTAATCAGGCCCTGACTAAGCCGTTAAGAGCATTAAAAACAGTTCTATATTAAAGGCAGCACTGTATTAGTGACCAAAAATTTTCTGTAATGAAACAAGTGATTGGCTGAGGTGATCATCGTACACAAATAAAATACAGGCAAGGATGAATTTTATTTTTCTCTAATGAATGTCTTTCTTGTTGTCAATTAGTTTTCGGTAATGTTATGAAAGTGCTTTGTGCTTAGGTTGTAGTGTCAGAGGCACAGAGTCACCATAATCTAACCTCCCGACAAACTAAAGGCTTGTAAGTCATGTCATGAATCATGCAGCAGGATTGCCTCACTAGCACAACGCCATGGTGTTCACAACCACCTGGGGTGCTCGGAAGGCGGTGGAGAAGTGTGGCAAACGGCAAGTCGCAGTGAGAAGCTAGATGGGGACAGAACCAAAGTGGAACGACCAGTGAACCCCAGGAAGCAGCCCGGGGCTTGCGCTGCACGTGCTTCTGACTGTACCTGGTTCCTCCCCCTTGGCCATCATGTTGAAGAAGCGGTGCTTGAAGGCGACGTCGAGCGTCCCGATTGGCCGCTTCTTCTGGCGGTTTTTCTCCAGGTGCTGGATGGTTCGGCGCCGGTCCACGCGCTCCTGGCCTATGTCGTTATCCTTGTCGCTGTCGATGCCACGCAACCGCTGCAGGTTCTTCACTATTTGCACAAAGTTCTTGTCTATTATTGCATCTTGGGAGGTGTCTTCAACCTAGATGTCCAAAAAATAAGAATATAAAGTATGACAAATTATGAAATTATTCTTAGTACAAAATCAATTTGTTCACATTTGAGTAATACAACAATTACTTACTCATATAAAATAACAAAGAAATACTTAGTAGCCAAAAATTTAAAGTAACTGATTATTTACAGTACCCATTTCAATAAGCAGATATTTTATCAACAAAAAATTAAATTGAATAATTTTATTGAATTTGGTAGTTAATTTAAATTCTTGAGAAAGAAATGAAACATTATTTTTAATTTTTAAAGCTTTAAATAATATTTTTATTACACAGCTATTCAAGAATTGTTTTTCTGATTGAAAATATTTGATTGAAGAAAACTAAGGAACTAGTGTTATGAATACTCCCAATTTTTCTTTCATGAACTTTAATATGCTTTGCTTTTGCGTTGTCCAAATATAATTGTAAAAATTCAAAAATTATATTTTCTACTTCAAACTTAAATATTCACCCTGGCTTTTTCTGCCACTTAATAAGAGTCATATTTTTTAATGTTTGGTCCAGGGTAGGATGCTGACATATCATTTAAAGTTTGTCTTAGTAGGGAGCATAATACATTGAAAACTCATTAATAAAAACCCTTTTGATAGAAAACGCTTATTAATACAAAGAATTTTCATCATCCCTAAAGATTAAAGTGGAGTGCTAAGTAATTGGTTTAATGCAAAAGTATGATTATTATGTAATACAAAGTTATCTTTGTTCCAAGGGTAAATAATCACATGTTGATGGTTAGTAAAAATATCCCAGAATGATGTAAAGACACAATGTAAAGTTTCAACCAAAATAATACTGATGCAATTGCTTTGGTTCATTGTAGGTTGGGGATAAAGCTTGGGAAATTTCATTCGTCCAAATTAATGGTAGTAACAGTTTTTTTGTAAGTACATTGCTTTATTCTTGTCTTAAATCCTTTTAAGTGTGATAGCGTACAATATTTATTTTTATTTTTAGTAACAGGTGTAGCTACCTTAAAATTGCATTCAAGAATACCGTAAAATATGGTGAGTAGGATCAGAGGGGTGAATAGTATCAAAAGTTTGTAACATTATATTTTGAAACGTAATAAAGAAGAAAAAATTATACATACGTAGTTCTAATATATAGTTCTATGCATTTTCCGCTGTATTGTGTTTCAAAATATAATGTTACAAAATTTTGATCGTATTCACCACTCCGATCCTATTCACCCCGTTCTACAGTAGGTACCTAAAAGTAAGTAAAATTGGTTCTGTATGAAATTGTGGGAAAGTTTTAAATTTATTAGAATTAGATTAAGAAATTATATAAGAATTGTGATTGAAGTTTGTAGGCAATAGTTTGGTTAGTAGAAACCTCGTTACAGCACAGTGCCGTCGAGGTCTGTACGACAGAGGAGAGGTGCCGGGGGGGGAGCGGACCGACCTTCTTGCCGCAGTAGAGGTTGAGCTCCGTGGAGGCCAGGATGTGCGACATGGTGCCGAAGCGATGGAACAGCATGGCCGTGAACTGGATCACCAGGATGAGGGCGAAGAAGAACACGAACACCAGGCCGATGGGCTCCAGCTGCAGGTACTCCTTGCTGATGAGCACCTTCGAGAGCAGAGGCGGGCGTCACGAGGGAGCACAACCCCCCCGACCCTGACAGGCGCTGGCCCAGCGAGCCGAGTTCACACGAGCACCAGCCACTACCTGCAGTCTTCGCGATGGGGAAGTGTTGGCGGACCCAGCCGTGTGTTTAGGGGCGGACGAACAGAGAGTTTTTAGATGTATGGAATACATAAATGGTCAATCCAAAATTAAAAAAAAAAAATTAAAAACATTCTATTTCAATGCCTTTGTGACACTTAGAAAAGTTAAATAAATAAATAAAAAAAAAAAAAAAAAAAAAATATTGCACAGTTCAGTACAAGTAAAATAATAATTAACTATGGGTAAAACAAAAAAAAAATATTTTAAAGGTCAGGCGGGGTCTGGAGTAAATTATTTTTGACATATCTCTAGGTTTTTTATTTATTAGATGAAAATGATTTTGGGAAAAAGGGTGGGGGTGGCAATCCCCCCCCCCCCCCCAATTGCTCTCTCAATAAGACCACCACTGTGGGGAGCTAGAGGCAACATATTATCTTGGACATAAACCATTGCTAGTTCGGTTGGTTGTCATAGAAAAATCTATGTTTGTGCCTACACGGAAGAATATCCTTGTTCCAAAAACGTCGCAATTGTTCCACCGTAGAAAACTGTCTTTGTTGTGTCGTCCAGAATATCTGTTTACTTCATCATTGTGTTCGTCTGTTCTGCTAATTCCCTCCATGGATCTCTGTGTTTGCTGTCTAAGCATAGAGCATTTGACATCGGCTGATATTGGTTGTGTGTGTGTTTTTGCAATCATCTTTGTTGTCCAAAAATGAAGTTTTTTCAGCAACAATCAGTGTAAACTACCAATGGAGTATGCCAAAGATATAATGTTCAATCAATGATTACATAGTCCAGTGATTTCAATGGGTTAACAGAAAAGGTTAGGATGTTTGTTACTCAATTATTTCTTTACTACTGAACTGATTTTGATGAATTTATGGAATAAATGTAGCCCATATAGTGGATTAAAAGAAGGGTATGCTTCATTCCAGTAAAAAACTACAGTTTATTAGGGATTAGCTATTAAACTCTTTTTACGGGCAGCAATAGCGAGTGTGTGGGAAGTGAAGATTTATTTATTTATTTATACCTACTGCCTCTGTTTAAAGTTTCAATTAAAAAATTTGTTTAAATTTTGCAATAACAAGAATAATATATTTTATTTTTCTCTAGTGTTATATGGTGATGATACTGTACTGCATTGGTTATTTACATTACATTCTAGGTATTACAGAGCATTAGAACGTTTTGCGATGAAACAGAAATTAAACCCGTCAATGTTGGGTTCCACAGCTAGTGATAGCATACATCCATCAATAAAAATTTGTATATACTAATTTTAAGTTGACAACTTTTTGCTCGTAGAAAATTATTTTAATATGCTGGGCATTTTTACCTCGAGTGTGAACTTAACTTTCTTTTCAAGCACCTTGCAATCCAAAACTAAAATTTCATTTTCATAACTGGTACCTTTTAGTTAATGACTTACGAACTAAAAATAAATTAAAAATATTAAATACCATGTGTGTATAATACAAGTAAAACATTGAATTCAGTACCTTGCTCCCCAATTCCATGCATTATATTTGGTTTTATAAATGTCTAGTTTGTACATTTCTATACAGTGCTTTTCATTTCAATTGAGACCATTATTACTCATCAAATATGCATGCTTTGATGTCTAAAACCTATAATGTTACGCACAGAAGTATTTGTGGAATTATTGTGTTTATTTGAATGAAAATACAAAATTCCATAGGTACAAATTATAAAGTAACTGAACATCATCACATTCTATAATAATAATACTAATTGACTATTAGTGTATTATTCTGATTTGTGTTTAGTTATCATACTACTTTTTGTTTCATTCTTAGCCTGGACTTTTGAGAGACTATGGTAATTTCGTTGCAATAAATCAAAGCGAAATTTTAATAGTGGTAAACAAATACTTTTTTTTATCCTTGCTGTGAATTTTATTGTTGAGCATTTACAAGCTTTAAGTTCATTCTGTTTTCTAATTAAATATTGGGAAAAATACAAAAAAAAACTTGCGACTTGTTCAATTATTTGTAAATGGTAGCAGATTTCCACATAACTGTATGTCTCCTGAAACTTAGCCGAACAAGTGTTAATTATGTTTAAAAAAAAATCTTTGTAGGAATACTGGAAATGTGGTCACATGAAGATCATGATTTAATTAGCTTAATTTCTAGAAGTTTTTCTTATAGTTTTGACTTAAAACTTTAAATCTTGTGTGAGGTTACTTTACTCAAATCAATATGTAATGAACACTACTTAAAACATATTTTATAATTTAAGATTATTTTGGAGAAACTATACCTATTATGGCAAATGAACTGGTGATTTAAAATATTTTGTCAACTTAAGCTAAATTCTATCTTATTTCTAGCAACAAATTTTATTTATGTTAATAACAAGAATTACAAATTAACTGTTAACATAAATAAATTTATGTGAAACTACTGATTCATTCCACTTGATTCATGCCCCTTGGAAATTTTGTTTATACATACAACTAGGTTACACTTTGAGTATTGTTGAGCTTTGAATTTGTTAGGAGCATGAATCAAGTTAACTATTCTTTACATGTAAAGCTTACAACAAGCCTTCGATTGCATGGTTCGTTTCTAGTTAGATGGAAGTCCTGGCTTGAACAGTATATACCCAGAAACAATGCCTAGCAGGCAGGAAATTGGTCATAACTGAGATCTAAAGTGCTGTGATCGGTTTGGGGTAAATTTTTGGATGTTTATAATTTAGGCAGAGTTTCCTATTCCTCCCCATGGTATTTCTTTCTGCGTTAAAAATGCTGCACTTCATAATTGGAACTAGCTAACAAGTTAAACATCAAGTCACTCCTGTTACATAAGTAATGGGTTTTTCTGTAGCCATTGATTTATTTGCCACAATTATTACTGGGAGTAGGCCTGAACCTAAGAGGTGGTGCAAACCTTTGAAGTGTCAGAGCTGTTGCCAGCTCTAGTATTTCAGATGTAATACTTCAGGTCTACGGGAAGGATGTATGATGCAAATATATGTCATCTCAAAACCAACGCAACGTTCTGCCTCCTCGTGGTACCAATGGTGGTTACCAAAGAAGGCACTGCCGGGGAGTCATTGATCCTCGACATCTTCAGATATTGGAAAGAGGTATCTGGTGAGGTGGGAAAGCCTTCTCTGCAGGCAACGGCAGACGGTTCGAAAGTTTTACCTGGGGGTCAGCACTGCCAGGTCCCAAAGGCTTCGGTTCACTGTGGAGAACCAATGTAAAGGCTAGTTTGGGTGCGGCTTCTGTCGTGGAAACAGGCACGACGACCGGGCCTGAAAGAATGCTGTAAGCTCTGGGGCGCCGGAGCCGGTGTGGTATTCGAGGGGCTGACCCTACGTGACCACTCTCCCAGGCATACCCTGTGTCTTGGACTGGGGCAGTTAGCGTGCATGCTCACGGTCTAACAGACCGTATAAGCCCGCAAGTGCATGAAAAATCTAGGTAGCAGCACGTGTGACCCTTGTGAGACTAGCGCCTTGCGCTGAGGTTCCCTATATTGGCCCAGGTCGCATGGTGAGGATTCGCACTGGCAACTGAGGAGTCCCCTCTCTGACAACAGGCGGACACAGAGAGCTCCGGTACTAACCTGGAGAGCTGATATAAGTCGGATGCACTTCGGCCAGATATTAGTCTCTCTGGGTAGCGTGAGGAGTCCCAGAGATGTGATAGACTTGGTTAAGCACCTTGAGATACTCTTAGGAAGGGATTTCCTGTGAGTCAACCACAGGTTAGCCGAATCAGGTTAAGGAGGACAAGGTGGCAATGGTGCTGGGATGGGTTGCCCCAGACTCTCATTGTAGCTTCTCCTCAAACACCTCCAAGTTGCGATTAAATGGAGTACACAGTTCCTTATGGCTCATGGGAGCCTGTGCTGGTGATGTTCCAGTCCTCACGGGAGTAAACACTGACAAATTTGTCACTTTACACAACTTGTGGATTGTAAGGCCAAACGATTGTCACAATTTTTATAAGATTCTTGACAGTGTGGAGCTACCTTTTTGACTTGATGTTAAGTTCAGTTAATGTAAACCCTGTAATTTTTAAATAAAATATATTTTCTACCTAGAATCCACCTTCCGGTAATGAGGTAAACCCTTTTAAGTAGTGGGCTGCTAAAGCGAGAACCCAATATGACAAAGACGCAACTGCATGCAAGAGGGTACTTAACTTTCAGGTACGTGGGGACATCCATCATGATTGCCATTTTGGTATTAAACCCTGGTCGCTTCAGTAAGAGGCAAACAATATAAACTCCACGTCACTGCAATAATGTGCAGATATGTTTGCAAATTGTTTTTCAAACTTTCGTTTCAAAAGTATCTACCGACATTTAGTCGACTGAATACCTTTTTGATTGTTTCAATTCATGCCAACCTGAGAGCTTGTTGTAGGCTAATTTTTTTAAATTGTTTTGCACAAAACAAATATGTTGCTTTTCAAGTAGCACACAGGAATATATTAACACACAGCATGCAGACAGAACACAGAACACACAGGGAACAGGAAGACTTCCATCCAGTACTACAAAGAGTTACAGGAATGTGGTTTCCTGTGGGAATTTGACCAGACAAGTTCGCTGAAATCCCTTGCCGCATCAGCTGACGTAGACAGAACAGGTTTTCGTGCTAACAACAGACAGCGATCAATGTCTTAACATTATAGCCGAGAAGTCAAAAGTGAGCTAAATGCATCAATCAATCTGAGTAAAAACTGTTTGTAATAGGTTTACTTATTTTCAGCAATTTATTGATAATTATTTTGAATATATATTGTGGCTTGATTTTTTTTAATGAAATATTGCTCCTGTACCTACTCAAGACATCTCCAATTTCTTGCGATGCAATACTTAAATATGCTCTTGGTATCAGTTACACATGAACTAACGAAGTGATTTAGAGTGAATTTTCATATTACCAATAAATGAAATACATATCATTGGGACTGATATCCTATAAATTGATTTTTTTAGATACTTAGTATGAAAATTATGTGTAATTAAGTCTAATAATGAACACTGCAGAAGTGATGAGTGTTGGGAAACATGTCTGTAGGAAACATGGACCTTAAAGTAAATGAAACTAATTATGAATATTAGTGATGTATTAACAATGACATGCAGGTGAGGTTTTCCACTTAAGTGGAAATAATATGTTCTGCTTGCAAATCTATAATTAATTTGTTATGTGTGCAAGACCCAAATATTTTATGTTTGATATAAAGTTTTTGTAGCATTAAAAAAAATATCATCAGATGTACTTCCACCTATACTTTTTGGTGAAAATTCTCAGAGAAAAATATTGACTGAACAACTAACCAGTTCTTTCAGTTGCTGAGATCTTTAATTTGAGGTGTTGAGTTTTAGTATAGGATATTTTTAGTTGATTTGCAGACAGATCATTAGAAAATAGAAATTATGATTTTAGAAAAACTGTGAAAAAGTGATTTTATTTTGAGAGAGAGTGAAGCACCACGCCACGGAAATTGTTTACAAACAGGTTTGCAGAGCTATGGAAGTGTTATTCACAGTGAGTGTGGTAACCGTGGAAGGAAGATGAAGGAAGACGCAAGTGGCTGAGAAGCAACGGCCTGCTCCAACCAACAATAACCGCCCAAGTGATGTGACTGCAGCCAAGAGAGGGGAGGTACCAGCCCCGAAAGAACACAACCTCCCTGACACCTTGTTACACACAGCCAGGTTTGTAGGTTGACACTCACCACGTTCTCGCTAGCAGTAGCGTCACAGAGACCTATACTCCAGACACGTATCGGTCGTGGCTGATTCTTTACTAATGGAGCTGCTGAAATAACGCTTTGAAACAAAGCTACGTGGACCTGCCTACGTTACATTCAAAACTTGAACTAGGATACCTACAGAGTAAAAGCGTGGTTTCTTTTGCGGTATTTTATACGAAAACATGAGAGAAGAAGCAGCAACAATGTCTTTTACTGAACAGCGGCTTTTCCCATTCTTGTAAATGTATTTATAATTTATTCTGGAGATCTAAAAACCCCTTATTAGATTCAGCTCTGAATTTCCTACAGTCTACCTATGGGCAACCAGTCTCTGTGATCCATAAAATTCACTTAAAAAAAAACTTAAATGTACTTTGCTGATCTTTATTGAAATGATATATTCAGAGAAAGCCAAGCACAGTGCTTGTGAACTGTAAGCCTCCACAGCTCCGGGCTCTATGTTCGAGAGAATCCCTGGCACAGCCTGTCGCCTGCTCTACGCGCTACTGCTCGAGAACACGGCCGTGAGAGAGCCGAGGGCAGCACCGGGAGTTAGTCCCTCCAAGCCGACACGAACTGCTCACTATACAACCAGAGTGCTGGGCGACGACGGTTGCGGCTTTACCTCAGACGTCTCCTCGATATACGTGATGTTAGTCTTGACCCCTAGAGGCCAGTCTACGTGCAGCATGTCCTTATTGAGTTGTAGCAAGAAAACGATAAGCACAAACAAAGCATTGAACATGAAGAAAGCAAACACCGACTTGTTGCGCAGCTCGATCAGGTCGCTGGCTATTCTCGCCTGCGAACAGAACCAGCAACAAGCACATAGCACGGTTAGTAACGCCCCCTGGCGGGGAGCAGGCAGAGCCACGGCAGGTTACTTCAGGGACAGTCTCGCCGAGTTATTGCTGACCTAAAATACGAATTACTGTCCTGAAAAATTGTGTTTCCTTCTTATATAAAAATGAACTCATTTGAAACCTCACTGTCGTATGACACACAAAGTTATAAAACAGGTAGTCTAAATATTTAAAAGCTTGCTCGGCGAGACGTCGCTATCCAAAAGTCCACGGTGCTTCTACCTGCTTGCCTCATCACTCCACCCGTCTTACCTCCTGGGTTTCTTCGTTATAGGTAATGTTGGTTTTCACTCCCAGCGGCCACTTAACGTGAATCTTATCCTTGCTCAGTTGGAGCAAGAACACGATGAGAACAAACAGCGCATTCAGCATAAAGAAACCAAACACTGAGGAATCCCTCAATTCTCGCAAGTCGTTCGCTATTCTCGCCTAAAAAATATAAGTCGAGGGTCATTCGTTGGGTTAGAAGAGAAAATAAAGTGGATAAAACTGGACACATTTTTTTAGTGAACAAAAACCAATAATTCAGCAAAATGTTAGCTCCAAGAATGGTATTAAATGCAGCTACTAAAGATGATACCAGAAGCAAACATAAAACAGTTAATCAATTGAGTAATGGAGTATTGTCGTCAAGTAGGCGAGCTGGTAGTTGTTGAGTCCACGGTAATAAACAGTGATGATTCGTGCATTGCAAGCATGAAGGCAGACAGTGTACACACGGTTTTCTGAATCAAATGGGTGGAATTTCAGAGGATTACAGATGAAAACAGAACGCAAGACGAAAATGAGAGCATTTAATGATGAATGGAATGAAGACATGCCAAGTTGCACCCCAAAACCTTTCAAACAAAAAATAGCAACTGCAACAATTATACTCCAAGCAAAAATCTTCAGTTATATTCTGATTCCAATGTAACCACAATCAAGTAAAAACTTACACCCATTTACAGCTCCTTACAATTAATGTAATGCAAAATTAGTTACATTTTATTAATATGTGTCAGGATTTATTATCTACGACATACCACCAAAAATTTAACAAAATTTCATTATATAGGTAGGGCAAACAAGTTTTTATTCACAAAATTAAGAATTTTATTGAAATAATGATTTATGTAGGCCTGCAAATATAATTTGGAAACAACAGCTTTGAAGGATCTGGCTGTATCAAGGATCTACAGTTCCAGAACCCCAAAACATTGTTGTATCTGAGAGAAGAATATGAGAATATGAACCAGTGAATATGTGGAAAATTTTCATTCAAAATAAACAAATAAAAATACTTTTTCTTGATCGACAAACACCCCAATAAGTGAGAATGGACTTCATGATATTGGTGCTCATATTGTTTTAAGGAAACTATTTTTTTTGAATTTTTTTTTCATTCTTATATCTACAGTTGAGGTGTCATTTATTATCTGAGAAATCTAAAGCAAAAAAAAAAATTCTCTTATTTTTGTCAAAGGAAACTCAAATTTACCAGGGTAGACATCCACTTTTTACTGAGAGAAATGTGAGTTAGGGAAAAGACAGCTGTGGCCTGTTTATATTTTTTAATAAAGGAACAAACAAACACAAAAGCCAAAGTGATGCTAGAGAATTAATGAGATTGAATCTTTTTTCATATATATTGACACATTGTAAGCTTTAAATTCGTGTGTTTAAATATAGGTCATGTGCTAAGACATTTTGATAGGAAAAATGAGAAATAACTATCTTTAGTTAAAAAAAAAGGCAAAATAATTAATGTTTTAAAAAAAATTATAAGAAAAAGGCTAAGTTAAGTAGTTAATATTGAGTAGAAATTGACAGTTCTGACCAATATACTTCATGTCTAAAACTAGAGAATAATTGAATTACTTACTTAAACTAGCATGTAATATTTGGACTAACAGACAATAAACAAACTTTCAAGTATCAAGTGAAATCTAATAATTGTTTAGAATCAACCTGTACTGTGGATCCACAGAACAATGAAAAAATACATTACTTGTAAATGTAAGGATGCTGTAAGTCAAGGACTAAGTTTGAACCCAACCTCAGTCACGAGAATGCTAAGGCCATTCTATCATTTAAGCCAAGCCAACTGTCTAAGAGCTGAAGCTGGAATTAGGACCATGCAGCAGAGACAACGTCGGTGGTCCTGACGTCACTAGTCAGCGTCTTTTCATCTCGTCTTCAAGTCGCGCTTTGCAAACCATTAGCATGATGTATTGTACTTAAGCTACATGCAACAATTAACTACCACACTTTTACACTTCAGAATAGCTTAAATAATTTTTTTTCTAACACACACAAATTGTAAGCCATGTAGCTAACAGTAATATACTTGAAATTAAAATAACGTTTCAAATTTACCAAAAGATAAATTTTCCTGAGAAATAGAAATATAAAAAAAGATTGTTTTAGCTTGTATCAAAACAAAAACTGAAAAAAAAAGTTCTTGACTGACAAAATAACCAAAGATCACATTTTATAAAACCAATAAGTTCATTTTTTGTTATAAACTCGGTGACACTTGATAACTCATAAGAGTAGCTCATAAAGTCGTAGAAGACAAGTCTTTCAAAAAAATATTGAGCTATCATTAATTTTCTTGTTCAAGAATAATTTTGTTAGCTATTTCATGGCGCAAATTAATATTTCCATAATTAACCTAAAAAAAAAAACATTGCAATCTACGAAGCCCTCTGCACCAACTACTGCAATCATTCTAGTTTCTATAATCAACACTGCTACAACACACTCTCCCCTTCATTGCAATGCTGAATTGTAAGCACATTACACATTTACCACAGCTTTCATTGTTGCAGACAGAGATATTGACAAACAGGTGGAAATAAACTTTATATATTCTGTATTATGTAATAAGTTAGTCATATCAAGAATTCTCATTTTGAATAAAAGCAGTTAAATCCAAGTTTGGCCAGTGCTTGTTCTAAGAAAGAATATAATTGTGAGTCTACAACAATGCAGTGTGTAGTGCAAATAAGAAACAATATCTGAGTCATTTTTAAACACACAAAATAAATTCATTTTCTATTTTTATTTAATAGCAAAATATTTTAAATAAATCTCTTTAACTTGTTCTTATATAACTTAAAATATTTTGGAAATAGTTTTGATGCGAAGCACTACAATAAAAATTTATTAATATCAATTCTGTTCAGAAAAAAATTAATTTCATCATAGTTACTTCACTTAATAAATAAAAAATAAAAAATTATAAATTGAATAATACTAATAATGCCATCGGTAAGGGTAATTTTTAATAGAATATTATTTCTCAAATAAAATATCAAATAAATTATAATGTGATGGGAAATTATATAGAATCTAAATGCATTAATGTAAAGCTGATCATCCCTCACATTGAATTTTATATAAATTTTATGCATTAAAGATAGGTTCCGTTAAATTCTACTGCCATCTAGCATGACTAAAATTGATTAATTGTTCATTAAACGAAATACAAATGTTTTCCTACAGGTAAGTCAAATTCTAAATATGATTAAATAAAGAGAACATTCTAAAATAAATCAGATTATAGGTACCAATTAAAATTTATTAATGGGGTCTTCTATTGTAAACGTTTTACAAATCCAAGCCTTTCTCATAACATTCTCTTTACTTAATTGACTCAGCGAGTTAAATAAATTAGTGTGTCGCATCAAGGCTTCAGAATTACAATGACCTTAAAATAAAAACAGAGAGAAATGTTTAAGTCAGCCAAATTTGGTAGTATAGGAATAACTACTGACGAAAAAATATTTTTTTAACTACAATAATAACCTTAAACATTGTGAAATTCACCAAAGATTTTTTCTGTATGCATTGAAAACCTTATTTAGTCAACCAGATACATATTTGGTTGTATTAAAGAAACTTAAAACGTTTCTAATATTGACTATTTAAAGAGAGATAAAACCACTTGAATCCATATTTTTTGATACTATAAAACATTAAGTTAAATTTTCTAAACAGATTGCCATTCTGAGTAATGCATTCAACGTAAAAGAGTAAAAAGATCATACTCCAATGTAAATAGGAAAAACCAACAAATTTAGAGTGTAAATTTCCTTAATGTGAAGTTTTTGCGTTTTTACCCATGCATTTTCTACATCTCAAAAATATTTCATCTGCTTAAAGCTCCAATAATTTATCAATTTGTATGCATCTTGTAAATAAATATCCACGCATTGACCATTTAGAATTCATATTCCCACAAGACTTCACCTCTATAGCAAGTATCATCATCCGCTCTAAGACATAAATGGCCCTGCATGAACAAGTACTTTACTGGCTGAAATAAACATCTCTCCTTGTGATGACAATCCCAAGGGACACTAGGGGAGAGGGACAGTAGGAGAGAAGTACAATAGGGGAGAGGTGAAGTCCGGGAGAAGGACAGTAGGGGAAAGAGACAGTAGAGGAGATGGACAGTAGTGGAGAGGGAAAGTAGGGGGGAGGGTCAGTAGAGGAGGTGGACAGTAGTAGAGAGGGACAGTGGAGGAGAGGTAAAGTCCGGGAGAAGGACAGTAGGGGAAAGAGACAGTAGAGGAGATGGACAGTAGGAGAGAGGGACAGTGGAGGAGAGGGAAATTAGAGGAGCGTGCAGCGAACCAGACCTTCTCCTCCTTGTTCTCGTCGATGGGGTGCAGGTACTTCTCCAGCAAGTCCTTCCAGAACTGAGCCTCCGCGCTGGAGATGTAGTCCACCTCGCCCTTCTTCAAGTCCTTGTCCTCCATCCAGTAGGGGTTGATCATGTCGTCCCGCTCCTGCCGGGGCTCTGGGGACGAGAGGACACCCGGGTCACCGGCCGACCGGCGGCTCGGTCATCAGTGCTCGCGGCCAGTTGATCAGCCATACAGGCACGACAAGCGCAGCACGCAGTTCAGGTGAACAACGACGTTTTATAACACCCAGTCTTAAGCTACGCAACATGCATACACTCAACGAAAGCATAGGCCAACTTTAAACTTCTTGCGTTTAGACTAGCGTTTCCACGCCTTCTATGGATTTGAAGTGAAGTGTTAGCAGTTACGAGGCAATATAGGATCAGGAATTAGATGGTATGGCCATCTAGACCATGAAGGAGGTGGGAAGAGCAGATAGTTAAAGAAGTGCTGAAGAGAGGAGATGAATGGAACAGGGTGAAGGAGGAGGCAAGGTAAAGGAACAGGGGACTTTGCTGACACAGCCGCAGGTTGAAAGCAGTTGATGGTGATGATGATAATGATGATCAGAAAACTTTTAAAGATGTAGACGTCTTGTGTGTAGAAGGCTACGATTTTATTTTTATCGCATGCATCGCGTTTTCATTTATCAAACTATCGCATAGTAAAAGAATATTATGTTTTAAATCAAACTATTGAGAATTTCACACGTTTGTGTTGAAAATGTTATATAATATATAAACAAACCCGGTAAGGATTTTTTTATAAAATTTTATTGAGTGTCAGTTGTAAGGTTGGTGAAGTCTCGAGACTTGCGTGTTTTGTAAACTGCCGTATTGTCATTGTGTGTGTTGCACTCTTTCGTTTCTTTTTAAGTTTCGAAACCCGGCCTAGTTATGTTTAGGCCCCACCATCATTTTTTTTTAAATGTCAAGCCACAGTTTGGAGTTCTACTTCTGTACTACAATTTATAGCTCTATGGAGCATGGAATCTAGCTTTGGGCACTTCAAAGAACTGGCATAATAATTATGACAGTTTCAGTTTTCCCCTATAAAGTAATCAATGCCCATGCCTTACTCGGGACTCGAACCCAGAACCCCGTACACTACAAGCCGGCATGCATCCGACTGCGCTACGGAAGTTGGCTCACAGCTATTTTGACATTATGTTAATATATTATTTATATTGTATTAACAGAAAGAATGCGTTTTCAGGTGGGGTCAACTATATGAGAAATGTCTACCTTACTCGGGGTACACAGAGAGAATTTTTCTCCTGAGCTGAGATAAAATGAGAATGAATGAGTTTGAGCGATGAAATGAAGGAATGGGTAACTCCCTCTTATGGTCAAATACCATTCTGTAAAAATCTGGGAGAGATCAGCGGAGCTTTGACTAGGGTGTTCTTAGATAGACTTTAACTGTCAACATCGTTTTGACTAGTTAAGAAAACAAAAGATCATAATATTTATTTTAATCGATCGTATACATAGCTTAACTTGGTTTATGCAGAAATAATGATTTTATACGAATTATATTAAACAACTTATTTCATGAAAACAATTTATATTGGATCTGAAAATTGTCTTCTTAATCATTTAATAAATATGAGTTTTTCAAAACATTTGCCAAGGTAGTGAACAAGGGTTCGCATATCAGCTTGGATCATTGGACTAATGATTTTGGGTTTATGGTAGTATTTTTTAATATTAGTGGCCATAGGCGTATGCCCCTCTATTAAGTAATGTGGCCTTTTGTGACCTCGAAAGTGGTTGTAGACGAAAGATTATTAATTGCAGTAAGTTAGTGATTGAACACCAGGGTGGTGAACATATCTTATTATTCACGAGGAGTTATCGCGCTATTTAGTAGCAGGAACTAATACTATTCGGCAATGAAATCACAAACAAGTAAGTCTGACTGCCGATGAGCCGAGTGTTGCCCAGCACCTGTAGTCAGAGTCTCGCTGTCGTCATCGTGTATCTGGTCCTCCTCGGCAGGGTCCTCGTGCAGAGACCCCAGGTGGTCCCGGCTGTTGTTCGACGTGGTCCTCCGCCGAGACGGGTGGTGGCCGTGAGGGTCTATGGTCCTGCAAAGGCAAGCAAGCCACATCAAATACCGGCATAACACCACGGGCAGAGATCCAAGCACACTCTCAATGAAGAGACTCTCTCCAGAGATGCCTCACCAACATGAATTCAATCAAGAAAAAATTGCACTGAGGGGCGTGGGGAAGTCAGGATACCCAACATCATGGCGGTCTGTCGTGCAGTTAAATCTCACTAGTTAATACGAGTCGTGATCAGTGACGCTAAGGACTCTGGGACAGTCGAAGCAGATTGTACACTGGGAAGAAAAACAGCTGAAACAAGAGAACTATTAGAACAATGGAATAAATGGGATGTTTTTCGATGAAAATGATCTTGGCCAGTTGAAGACATATTTTTTTACTATGAGGATGAGCTATCACTACCACAACGGGAAATGTGTCCTCCTGGTAGAGTTGTTACTGCAACTGCCACTCAAATTGTACTTCATTAAGACATTTTAGGTTTCCGGTGCTTTCGGCGGGATCATAAATGTCTACCAATACTAGTATTTTGTTTGTAGAGTTTTACATGACATGGTTTATCACAGAGGCTTAGGAAGACAAGGCGTACAAGATTGTAGTGGGGAAGAAATCACTCTGGTAGCGACTCGGTGCTCAATCCCTGTACGCCACTACGTACCTCTCGATGGACTCGAGCCTCTTGCTGAGGCCTTCCAAAGAGTCGGCGATCTGCAGAAGCTGCTGCTGCTCGTTGAACGACTTGGGCTGCAGGCAGCACATGACCTTGAACAGTCCTGCCAGCGAGAACTCTATGGATCCCTCCTCGCCGCCGTCTCCGCCCGACCCCTGGAGGAAGCCCAGCAGCGACTTCTGGCGGGCCTTCTTCTTGGCCTCCTCTGCCTCCTTCTGCTCCTGAACCAGCTCCTGCGGACACGGTAGTGAGGTCAGCTCCGAGCATGCGGCAGCATCGACGCAGCTTACTTTCAAGATCTGTGTCTTAATCGGTTAGGATTGTGGATTTTGGCCACACCAAAGCTGAAGAAATAAACTCCAACGTTTCGGTCTACATTGCAGGCGCCATCTTCAGGGTTGTTGGTGCCTCCTAATCTAAAAAAAAAACTGACTGCAACGTCAATCGAAACACAAGAAATTATTTCTTCAGCCCCTACGAAACAAAAATCTAACAAACCTAGCCAATTCAGGGATAATAAAGAGAAACAATATTTTCATGCATCAAACAAAAATTCACATTAGTTTTAATGCTATTTTTTTTATACAACAACTATTTGTTTGGAACTCCCCAAACGTAGGACTCTTGAATCAATGGCTAGAATTTGAAAGATGGAGTGACCATCCCTTGATAGGTAAAGCACACCAAATTAAGGGCGAGTGATCAATGGAACTGCGAATTGTGCTCAGATGTGTAGAGGGTAATGAAGTCTAGACAATCACCAAAATATTGGTTTGTAAGATGAAGGTTTCTGTACAGAACTTAAGTCTGTTGTTTATTTCTCGGTGATGATTTCCATTCTAAGATTAAAAGTGTTTTAATGTTGCACAGTTGTGAATTGCTAGACTTAATTCGAGACGTACAAGGTGGGTCAGAAAAATCTTGAATACTGACTCAATTTTCTTCCATTCGTGTTAAGCCTCCTTGCCCCATTAACACAATGCTTGACGTGTATGGCCACACAAACTTTAACAGTCATGATGCCAAAATGTTGGCATGACTCAACATTCAAGCAACTTGTTATTTTAGGATTCGAAACCATCATACAAATAGTTTATATAGACCTTACATTAGATGAATCAGTTGGTCATAAAAATAAAGAAAAAATAAGAAATTACCCAGAAAGAGCTAAATGTTGTTCAATAATATTAATACATTAATTGGTAAACATAGTTTAGGCTATACTTTAAAAACAAACACATATAGGTAAATTTTGTTCCTATTTCAGTATGGTGGATGGTCTATGATCAGTAAAATTATTTGAATTTAACTGTTACATTAAACAAATATATAAGTCAATAACTTAATCGCACATACTGCTGAAAATTTAATGGTCAGTAAAATTCTTTGAAGTGAAACAGAACTATAAAAGCCATATACTTTCCAATATTTCATGAACACAGTGTACAATCAAAGCACCAAAAGCAATCTAAAGTCACATACAACCAAAGTTAAATGCTTGAAATGTCTAGTTATTGATTATGTTAGTTTTACATTTTTATAGAGGGATTGGAAACACATCTTTTGTCAAGTGTCAACCACACCATCTACCGCAGTCTTCATATGGTAGCCATGCACACAGTCCCGTACTCCACGCGTTCTTCAGCCTCCTACCTCATCTTTATTATTAGGTATCAAGGTTAGCATGAAGAGATTTAACTACAAAGAAGCTCGTTATGAAATGATTGCCACTGCTTGGAGAGTGCAACCTGCCTTCCCATTTGTTACCTTCGAGTACTTCTCGACCCGAATATTCCTTTGTTGCTGCGGATACTTTGTCGAGATTGCCGGTGCAGGATTTTATAACACGGACATGGAGCTACTGACTGCGGTGAGGAGTACTGCGAACCACCCCCGTTACCTTCCTGCCCTTCTTGACCTGCACGTTGTCCCGGGTGCCCCAGTTGACGTTGTTGAGGTTGCAGGCGACGTACAGGTAGAGCACCATGAAGGTGCTGGGGATGGCCAGGAGGAACACGAAGCCAAAGGGCAGGCAGCGCAGCTCTCCCGGGTGGACGCATGCGGTGACGGTGACCACCGCCACCAGGCCGGCGAACACGAGGGTGACGGGAGACAGCGGGCCCTCCTCCAGGATCTCCAGGGTCATGCCCACGATGACCGCCACCATCAGCAGCATGTACACCAAGCTGAGGATCTCCGCCACCAACAACTACCACCAACCACCAGGAGTCGTCAGCCACCGTCCCGAACACCTCAGCACCAACCACCGACAACTACCACCAGGAGTCGTCAGCCACCGTCCGAAACACCCCAGCACCGACCAGTCAACTCATACGTCGACTTCGTTCCAGAGGGAATTTGGCTCTTGTCGTGGTAACAAACTGGATGGAGGAGGCAGCCCATAACTGTCGGCTATGAGCTGTTTTATGTAAGATACTAAGTGGATATTCGTGGATTAAGTGACCATAATTCTTGGAGAAGGTTCATTTCAGACACCAGCGACTATTATGAATTATCTGACTACGCTACACATTTATGATGTGATTCAACAAACTGTCCTGAGTTATGGGTTAATGAAAGAAACAATAAATTTATTATTTCAGATAATTAAACCAAAGGTAAATAAAACTATTTTGCAAATTCTTGCTCATCGTACACTTCGACAGCTGAATATCATATAGGTCTAGACATTAAATTAATATATAGATCAAAGCTTTCATAACTGATTTGCAATGAGTTTAAAAGAAGCGCTCAATAATTAAGGCACTCTACAGTAACAATTCTTGCATTCTGAGTATATATTTGAAAGTTCGGAAGGTAACAACATGAGTCTTACTAAGCATTCAAGCTTTTTTAGTAGATATTTATTACAGAGTCCAGGAAATCCCCATATTCCATAATATTTATTACTTAAACGATTTTTCTCTTTTTTTTAAAATTAATTGTCAATAAAGTATATGATTATGTAGTTACCTTTAGGTGGAAAATGTAAAAAAAAAAATATATGCTATCCTGGGATTTTGTTTTATTTATTTTTTTAAAACTTAGGACAAAAACATATTTCCCTTAACTGGGGCTGAATAGTGTGTTAGTTAACACATATTTTATTAGCTACAGAAAAATAAAGGAGACGATTTTGTTAAATTTTCACTTGGAATCGTCTACAGAATTTAAGTACCTATAACTTTCATCCTACGATATTTTACACAAAGACAGGCAGAGAGTAAATTAAAGTAACGTACATTTGAACAGAGTACAATTTCGCTCATTAAAAGAGTCGCGCAGACAACAATTATTAGAATCTTGGTGTGGTGCGAACCGTTCTCCAATTGTCTCTAAAACGCTGTTATAGAATTTATCCAAAACTTTACCTCCTCCACATAACAAATAACGGTCAAATTTTTTATTTGTTTGCTGACGTTGGCCGGTGCTGCTGCTTCAGTGAGCTAGGAAAGGACTGGGTCATGAGTGTGTTAACCAGTTCCTTTAACGATCCGATACCTCCTGCACTTTAGCCAGGATGTTGTTGGAAAGTAGAAATGTTTATGACGTTAACACTCTCCATGTTCGGCGCAGAACAGATGAAAATATGCGACGAGAGCTACAGAAACATGGACGTCAAATTACTCGTGTCGTTTAAACACGAGCGCCCTTAAACGAGTGTATAATATCTTCGTTTTGCGTGGGCTATGTGTATTTAAGTTGGATCCTTAAATTTGACTGAATCCTGCAAAAAAAAAAAACGCGAAGTTTTAATTTTCTCTTTTATACTACTTATAAAATATAATGTTAAGGCTTACAAAAGGACGTAGGCCTACAAGTTCGACGAGTTGTTAAGAATTTGAGGCACCTATACATACGCATAATATTTCGCAGATGTTATCCCATACTAAGGCCGATCAAACGTTAATAATTTTTCGATGACAGGTGGATATTAATTGATTTAGGCTCCTCAATACATACATGGATGAGAAGTTTGATTTTAAGTACTTCAAAATTCACATTTAATCTCCAAAACCTATAAGTAAAATTAAATATTAAAAAAATGAAACAAAAAAAATTTCAGAAAACATTTATTATGCTACATATTCCGTAATATCAAAATAACTGACACAAAAAATGAAAACCTTTTTAAAACTCTATATGAAAAGTTCGCAATCGCATAATACCAAATGAAACTTTTTTTTTTACAAAACTTTGTTTTGGACATAATTTGTTTTACTTTGACTGATGACACGTCAGTAACAATTTGATATGAAATATTCCGCTAATTTTCCTTAAGTATCTTTTATTGCTTTCGAAATTAGGGAAAATAAATATATCCATAATTGTTTTGTATTTTGGGCTAAAAATCCCTCAATTCGTTTTGCGTCTCTGGAGTATAGTTATACACAACCATTAGCGTGTGTTCGTTTAGTGTCCTTTTTGCAGGCTAAAAAGTAACTCAAAGAAGTATTCCGTTACCGAAAAAATGTGCATGGTATCAGATCGTATAAGGAAACCATTATATAAGCAGTCAATAATCCATCAACATTTCAGTTTTCACCACCAACACCGTCACCACAAATATGACCAATAAAACAGTAACACAAACCACTCCACAAGCATAGTCAAGCAAGCATCACACCGTTAAAATCTGTGAAACTGACAGTGGCATGCAAGAGACTGGACTGCATGTATGTATGCCACATACACCCACACATTAAATGAATTTCAGTGTTGCGAACACACGAATCTATGACACCTAAACAGATGAAGAGATTATGTATTGACTGAAAATCGCATTTGAAATTTTGGTTGGGCACTCCAGTCTCTACGAATGCTCACCTCAGACGCCACCACCACAATTCACCAGGATGAACATTTGGAAAGTGTGAGTTATGGAAGACCAAACCCCGACGGCGCGGAAGACGCTCCTGCAAAGCCCGGGGTCTAACCTTCTTGGACTTCTTGACGGCGACCTCGCGGGTGCCCCACGACACGACGTTCAGGTTGATGATGGAGTAGAGGATGAGCAGGAGGTACATGGAGGGGATGGACAGCAGGTAGATGAAGCCGTGGAACACGCAGAAGAACTCCTGAGGGTGCAGGCAGGCGGCTATGAAGGTGGACCCCGACAGCGCTATGAGGAAGATGGCGGACGGCGAGCCGATGCCGTCCTCTCCGAGTTGGAGCGTCGTGCCCACGATCACCGCCATCATGATGAGCGCGTACGCCGTGGACAGTATCTGCGCGACCAGCAGCTGTGGGACGTCACAAGAGGCGGGGGTGAGGCGGCGACTCTGCTCTCCGCAGTTCTCCCCGAGGTCCCCGCTCGGCACAATCGCATCGACCGGCAAGTCAGATATGACTTCCTGACTTCACGGGACCATCTTTCCTGGTCGGCAATGAAAACATCTAACCACTTTAGAGCAAAGTCACTGTTCCAACCTTAGGGTGAGGATCTTGACCCATCTTGGACTAAACCAAAAAGAGTCAGTCAAAGAATGTGTTAACGTTACAGATGCTATGGTACCTAGAGGGTAAAACGCACTTTCTTTTTGAGAGCTTTTCCATCTCTGTATAGTACCGTACAAAGAAAAGGGCAAGTACAAATTTTCACAGTGTGGTCAGTCCCCTGGCCTGATTAGGGGAAAATACTTTGATTGACCTTTTTTAATATGACTATTGTATTTTATACTTTAGTAATTTTTGTAGTTTACTTTTGTATATTTTTATTTTTAGTGTATTTGTAGATTTAAAGACACTCAGTAATATGAAGAATAAACTATGAACTTGAGTTTTGATATAATAATTTATGACAAATTATTATTCTTTTAACTTTTGTAATTTTTTATAGTAACTATAAATATAATGATTTATTTTAATCGCGTGTTAGTTAAGTTTCTAAGGATTCATTTTGGTATTCACAAAATTATTTTAAAATCTTGGCGCTCAGTAATTTCAGATTTTTTGTAACATTGTAAAAATGTGTACCAGAATAATGTATAGTGATTTATAATATTTTACCAGTATATAGTCTTGTCAGGGAATACTATTAGTTAAGTATCCTATTCACAGCTTAATGGTTTTGAGAATGAGAATTTGTAACTTTATGATCTTGATTATAAAATAAACAGTAGATGGAAATTGTTTAGCAATGGTTTTCTTTGTACAGTCAACCCAATCAGGATGCATAGCTTTTGTTTGATACTTTCAGCTCTGCTTTTTGACCCAACCCCGTCGGAGATATTTTCTTTAAAATAGTGTTACATATAATTAGTAAAATAATTGAGGATATTTGTAATACTTCACGCGGGGTGTACGGATTGTGTGTTCACCCTCTAAGAAGGAGGAGAGCATACAGCAGGCAAGGATAATTTTTAAAAGTAGTCCCTTCCCTCTACAATAATGTTTCTAACAACGCCTGCTCGAGATCAAACTGGACCAGTACAAACAGACAAGGAATTGCAGAACAGACACAACAAAGCACATGTCACACGAAGCTCACAGTCACATTCGCTGCATCAGCACAGATGCTTATCTGGTTTGCCGACATAATAAATGGTGTCCTGCTCCCGACATGAGCAAGCAGCAGGTTGTAGCATGTGCTATTTTTCTTGTTTGCACTTATGGGAAGCTTATCTCTCCCCTCCAAAATAAAAGTTATGTGAATTAATTTCCTTGGCAACTATAGTAAAATAAGAAAAATGCAAAATCAAGAATAAAGATGGCAAAATAATTATTGGTAGTTGCAATCAAGATTAATGTGAATAACATATTATTTGACTGCATTGGACTACACAATAAAAATGTTAACTATTTCAGAAATAAGTATTACTGTGAAAAAAATGTATTGAAATTACTTATTTAATTTGTAAAACTAATAATTTATCTCACTCTTCAATTTTAAACTAACTGTGGCAATACCAGTACCACAAAGAGAAGAGCCAAATATGTGTGTTTCAACTTACACCAATGCGAAGAAGAATCATATCTCAATTAAAATATTTTGTAAATGGCTTACTGTTATGATAAATACACATACTGTGTTAATTACATTTGGATTGTGACGTTCTTTGTCTTGCAATAACGCAAAGGTAAAGTAGTCAGACTCAGAACAACAAAGAGGAGAAACCACTTACCTGGATGTTAGACTTGCATACGAAACACACAAGCATGAAGAGCAATATAGGAATGACGTTGTATTGGAAGCTAGTCCAGTTGTCTATGTGGAAGGCGGCGACAAAGGCTCCCACCAACATGAGAAATATCGTGCCAGGACCCAAAATGGTACCACCCATCAACATAATCTGGAAACATGATAAGTATATATGTACTATACAGTCTTTCATAACTCACAAGTCATCAGTATTATTATAATAAGTTAATAAATAATTACTCTAGGCACATTAAACCCAATCAGGAAAATGTATAAAAAAGGAAAAAAAAATCATACAAAACATATTTAACATAGCCATTGGCAGTTTTTTAATTGCTGTAA
Organism: Bacillus rossius redtenbacheri; assembly: GCF_032445375.1. NCBI lineage: Eukaryota > Metazoa > Arthropoda > Insecta > Phasmatodea > Bacillidae > Bacillus > Bacillus rossius. The sequence goes on from NW_026962011.1 coordinate 31,041,409, forward strand.
TGCTTGATTTTCTTGTTGCAATTATTTGTGAAACAGTATAGTTGTTCTTAGGGATATGATTATGGTTATCCGTCGAGGAAGTGTCTCTTACAACATAAACATGTGTAATATAGCCCTCAAAAACTACCTAATTTATTCTAGCAGGTATCATCATCACATATATGTGTAAAATGTATTTAAATATATAGGTCAATTATATATTATATTGGGTAAAAATGTATAGCTTTATGAGCAACAACTTCATTTATTCGCATGTCAAGTTGAGTTTATATGGTAACGTAGTTGTTTAGGAACTACTTAAAACCATCTCATTGGTGATAACTTATGCTGACACACTAATTTCGGAGTCTGTGCTCAAAAAATTATCTATTCTTTAACCTCAGCATTTTTAAGTTTAGGTGTGGCCCACACAGACATTGAGAGCACCAGTAACTCCCACTTTTACCAGCGAGGAAAGTATTCAAGTCCAGTTGCCTCATGTCCAAACACGCAAACGTGTAGGAAAAGAGTTATCTGATAACTTCACCGTCGGGGCTTTACAGGGTACAAGGGTACAAGTAAATGCTAGGCATGTAAGTTGTGGCCGTATCGACAACATTTCAGCCACCATATTTAAAGAAAGCAGTTGCATCTTAGCAAATTCAGACAACGCCAAACACATAAAATTATAGGTTACGGTCGAACCACAGCTAGAGATCGCTCACTCACCTGGTAGCTGATGTACGGCATGGAGATGTTGTCGTTGATCTCGATGGTCTTCTTGTAGTCCATGAGCAGGTCCATGATGTTGGCGATGGTGGAGGGCACCCAGCGACGCCGCTGGTTGTAGAACTCGTTGAAGCCCTCCGGACAGTGCGTGTAGGCGTCGCTGGCGGCAGAGTACTCGACGCGGTAGCCTCGTTGCAGCAGCAATGTGCACAGCCACCGGTCCTCTCCTTGCAGACAATTCATCCAATCGGTTGGAAAATGGCTGAGTATTTGCACTTCGTTAATTTTTAAAACAGATAAGAGAGCAACACAGTTTTACACCACTGTTAGTGGTATACAAGATCATAGCCAGGGATCCTAGATTACCTGGCTGCTTACGTGTGCTTCTCACATAGCAAAGGTAGTGGCACACCAGGTGCAATCTCAACCCTTGGCATGACTCAAATTTATAATAAGAGAACCAAATTGTTACACAAATAATTCTGTGCCCTTCATAATCTTGGTCACTCCGTCGTCTTAAAATCCATTTCTCTACCGTTCACATTTACAAAAAACTCACTGGTGCCTCCACTCGTTGCTTTAAAATTACAGATATTCACGCTCACACATAAAGTTGAGCACGAAATATAACCTTTTGCATCTACCTTAAATTATAAGAATACGTCTTTAAGCTGAAGTACTTGTCGAAAACATCTAAAAGTATGGGTAGACCCAAATCTTGTGAGTCCTCACCTTGGTCGTATTGCACGTAGTGGCGGGCCTCCTGCGAGGTGGTCGTGTACTTCCGCATCACGCTGTCGTCCATGAGCGCCTTCCCGCGGAACAGCGAGAAGCAGCCGGGGCTACACATCACACAGCCAATCATGTGCTCCGTCGCCTTCTGCAGCCAATGACCGATGGCGTACTCAAACTCCTGGTACCACACCATAGGACCTGTCGGAATGGTTTACAGAGCTGGTAAACAATTGCAGCAAGGGCCAGCATTTTCTGCAAGTTGATGAACGTAACAGGTCTTGCTTTGATTCAGTTGGTTTTCTTGGCATTCTGTCATTCAGAAATGATAACACATATATTCAGTGGGTGAACAATTCCTCCACCCCCTCCCCACCCATACTTCACCAACACCAAAAGGCACTTGTCTAGTGAGATTATTATTACCCATATGTCCATTTTATGTCAAATTGACTGAAAGATGACCAGGTTGTTTTTATGTTAAAGCATTTTTATGATTTTGTGAGATTGTGGAGTTCCTACCAGCATTGAACAGAGTGCCATGGCCATTTGAATATTAGTTTGGCCTTGAGTAACATATTCTGCTTCGTGGGCTGTGCTTTGCACTGCCCTGAGTAGCTAGAGTAATTTGTTTGATCATTAATGAAGTCTTAGTATCACTCTTTTCACATTTCTAATATTTAATTAATGTAGGATTATTAGGTAAACAGCAAATAACCTGTTTTTTTCTGGGTGTAACCTAAACATGTTCTTCCTATATATAAAAAACACACCTGAGTGCAACTAGTTTGATTATTTTACGTAAAAGAGGGTAATTTTTAAATTAAAGTAACTGAAAACAAAAAAAAATGTTTTATAGATCAGTCTACTTGAAAGATTTTCTAGACTATGAGTGCTGCAGAGAGCATACAATGTAAAAAAATTTTTTTGTAATTTTTACAAGGAAAATCCTTAGAAATGAAGTGGCCAATGATATCACTTGTTTAACTGCAAGGAAGAGCTTTTTAAAATCGCCAATGGTACAAAGTTCCGCCTTGAAGATTCACACGTCATCGCATTGGCAACTGAGTTTCAGAGGACTGACCTTGTAAAACGACAGAAAATAAAATTTGCACGGTGTAGAGAAGCACAGGAGGTCTTCACCTGAACCGACGGGGTGGATACGACCGCAGGCGGCGCCCAGGTTGGGGTTCTTCTTCATGAGGTCGACCAGCAGGTGCACGGCGTGCGGATGGAAGTCGATGTCGCCATCCAAGGTCAGCAGGTAGGTGTTCTGTGCGATCACCTCCTTGCGCTCCACCGGGATGGGCAGCTCCATGAGGCGGTGCCCCAGCAGGTAGTACATGTACATCACCTGTCGCGTGCAGTCATACCGTTCAGAGTCGGTTCAGGGCCGAATGTACCCTTCTGCAATCAGGGGCGTAGCCAGGGGGGGGGGGTTTAGGTGTTCAAACCCCTCCCCCCTTAGTACCAAATCTATAATTCATTTCTTATTCATCACTCAAACAAATTTCATATTAAAATTAATAAAATTTTTACCATTACAATATTTAAATTTAAGAACCAAAAACTGCTAAAATAGCACTATTTTACACCTTAAAATCCAAATTTTCCCGGGGGAGGACCCCCGGGCCCCCGCGCTTTAATACGGTGGTGGTGGTGGGGGGGGCATGCTTCTTAACACCCCCATACACAAATCCTGGCTACGCCACTGTCTGCAATACCTTCAGGGATCATATGCTCAGCAGGCTCTTACTCTCAAGAACATAATCATGAATTAGTTCACGATGTAAAAAATCCTTAAAAGTACAGAAAATAGAAAACAAATAGCAAAGAAAATGGAATTAAAAAAATTACAGAAATATACCTTTTCAAAGGAACATTAAATGAAACTGACCTCTCTTAATTCATTCAATAACCACAACCAAAATACTAACTTAAAACAACCTTTAGGACATCGTATTTTTTTTTCCAGAATTAAAAACTAATGTTTGGCAAGTGAGTAGACATTATAACATGCCGAAAATTTAGTAGCACTGCTTCTTTGAGTAACAATATATATATTTTTACGAACTCCTGGCTACGTACCTATTCTGCAACATGTAACTTGAAACTGCGAAACTGTTATGAACATAAAAAACTTGTTACTTCCTTAATGACTATATATGGCTATAAATTAACTTTTGATAAGATGATAAGTGTTACGACTTCAGCATGATAAAAATCCAAGATGGCGGTTCGGAGCCCGTGTCCCAGAACCGCCTCGTTCCCCCTACTAACGCGAGGGCAGCACTCGCCTGGCTCCAGCGCTTGCGGTGGCGGATCTTGCTCTTGTCCTTGAGGTGCGCGATCATCTTGGTCTTGCCCGGCAGCACCCAGGTGAGGCGGCCGCCGTAGGGCGTGGGGAACTTCTTGGGCGGCTTCACGTGGATCTCCGTCTCGTGCACCAGCGACGCCGCCTCGTCGATGGTCGCGACCAGCAGCTTCACGAAGCGGTTCACCTGGCTGTCGTCGTCGCTCTCGTCGCTCAGCTCGAAGGCGTCGTCGAAGAAGATGTGCGCTGCGAACACGTCGTCGACCACGTACAAGTACCACACGCTGCAATATATTTTAACCTGAATACTGAATTAATTAATGGACTGAACTTCTCAGAGAAGCCATAGAAATCAGAAGGAAAATAAAGAGACACGATGGCTACATATAAAAAAATATCTGCAAAATTTTTTTGTTTACAATCGCCAGATGGTAGACCAAAGATAGTTTCCGCGTTGTTTATCGATGTCATGTTTACAGTTGCTAGTATGTATTCAGTTAGGTACTGGATACTGATAGCCCACTGATAAAGTTAGTTCATCATTAGGGAAATTTACCTATCACCTAATTAAAATATAGTTAAAACAAGTCTTACTCGTGTTATTTATTAATTTCTTCTGGTTCACTCAACTCGAACCACACATGAACGATAATCAGCAAAGCTTGCCGCACCTTACAGAGATGATGACAGACCATCCTCCAACAGACACCAATCATAGTACAGCTGTTAATTTGTTAAATATAAGTCCTAGGCCTGGACACCAGACTTCAGTTGTTGATCGCCCCTGAGGATGTCTGTGAGAAGCACTCCGTCATTCACGCACACCTTCGACCCAGAGCCGAGCAGTAGCAGAGGTTTCCCACCTGCGTGGGCTAAGACCCAGGTATTCTCGCTGGAGCCACCGAGGTTCTCGTGCACAGCCTGCGCACCAGCTTTATGCCAGTTCGACATGCAAATAAACGTTACATTTCGGCTCCCCTGGTTTGTTTTGACCAAACTATCACGGCCACTCTACCTTTACGATCACTACCGGGCACAGCAGCATTTGCAATAAAATAATACTTTTTTTACAATGTTTTATTCGATTTTTTTTTTCCTTTTTTCAAAATCGTGCACACATTAATGTATTTTCTGAGATGGTTTAAGACTGACATTTCACCTAAGTAACTTTCCGTGGCAAGGATGCGCACCGCACTTTACACAGTTTATTCGTAAGGGACGAGGCAGCTCTGCACCAGAACACCAGGCCTCAAGGCGGAATATCAATAGCTCGTCGCCTCCGTTCATCATGCGTCCTTCCGTCCGTTACGTTTCCATTCGTCAACGCCACGCATCCGCCGAGCGATTTACAAGACTTCATCCGTCGGTCAACATGTTTTCCCCAAGCAAGTGTTCAGCACTAAATGAGAACCACTTAGTGTTGTTTTGTGATATATATATATATAACAAGTTTTACATAAATTAGTAGGAGATGCAGAATTACTGGTATGCCACACCACAAAATATGTTGCTACCAAAACAAGGTGAATTAATTCTCACTGGTTTATCATACATTACTTCTCACAATCAATATAGGTAACTATTTTAGTAACGTATTAAGAAAACTGCTATCTAGCGGGCGGGCCCGAAACTACTTCAAAAAACTAGGTCTCAGTCTCGGAATTTTGAGTTTCTTCCCCGTCGAGGGGTTGTGAGGGGAAGAGAAGGAGGGCACGGACAGTGGCGGATCCAGGATTTTGGTTTGGGAGGGGCTTGACGCAGATGAAAAATTTAAAATTGGAAAACACGCTATACCTACTTAAAATGGATTAAGTAAGTATGAATGATGAGTATTATATGGCAGGTAGTGTAGTACTAAGTACAGGGGTCGCAGGGACGTCGGAACGTTTTCTAGAAGGGGGGGGGGGGGCGAAAAGATGTATCACACTTACCTCAGTCCTAGAGCGGGGGGTCCGGAATTTTAGATGCAAAATTGTGCTATTTAATGAGTTTCCGAACCAAAATATTAAATATACCATTCCAAGAATTTAATGACGTAGTATGTATTAAATACTACTCTGACAGTAGATGGAGTACAATTTAAATAAAATACCATCTAGGAATTTGCAATAATTTTACAGTATATTGACAACCATAAATTTGATTTTCTAATCAATGTGATCACCAATGCAACGTTTGTAACTACTGGTTGGGGGGCGAAATGCTATTCTCGCCCTCCCCCCCCCCCCATGCATAAAAGCACGGGGGCGACTCGCCCCTGCTGCCCCCCTTGTTCCGACGTCCCTGCAGGGGTGGTGGGGAGGGGAGCGGCCACTCACTCTCGAACTCGTAGTAGTCGGGGTCGACGACGCGCAGGTACTTCTGCGCCACGCGGCGCGCCGACTGGTCCTCGTCCAGCCGCAGGATGGACTTGAGCATCTCCATCATCTCCTCGCGGGTCTCGTGCCACATGGTGGCGCACGCGTAGATGCGCGTGATGTGGTCCGACGACTTGACCTTGGACGCGGCGTTGGACGCCGAGTGGCCCGAGATGCTCTCGTAGTCGTCGTCGTGCTCGTTGCCGATCTCGGCCAGCTCCTGCGAACAAAGGCGCGAATGCCGTCGTGTGATGCTCCGGTCAACTGGCACCGGCCATGCGCGAGATGTTTCCCACTGCACGCCGCTAGATGCCACTACTGCAACTAGTCTCACACACTCCGAACAGGGGCGCAACAACAGGGGGGGGGGGAGGCAAGGGTATTTTGCCCCCCCCCCTCTGAAACCTTGTAGTGGGGGCAAACGGGGGCAATGAAAGTGCTGTGTAATCAATTTTTGGATAATAACACTGCTTAAATAGCACAATTTTCCTCCTTGAAATAAAAAAAATTCTCCCGGGGGAGGACCCCCGGACCCCCCGCTTCAATAGGGGGGGATCGATGATTCTTTATAAAAAAGGTATATTACCCCCCATTTGGAAATTAAGTTGTTGTGCCCCTGACTCCAAACACACATTGTTACTAGGGACCGGAAAAATTCGCGGGTTCAATGACCTGCAGGATAAACTCCACAGTTCTACGTACACTCGGTCAAATGCCCACCCGCTCATTGGCTGCTGTCTTGTGAGACGTCCCAACGTAGCAGCCTGCGATTCGATAAAGCTTTTTTTTGGGTGTTTCTCATTGGCCCAGAGTCATCCATGTGAGTGGTGAGCCAATAGCAGAGGCAGCACTGAGGTATAACTATTTGTATTTTAGCCTATCGCGAAATGAATTCGCGAATTTTTCCGGTCACTAATTGTTACAAAATCGTAGGCACGCTCCACGCCGCCAGGTTCGCTGAAATCGCTTGTCTCGCGTATTTCTTACGAGTTTCCCACATTATCCCTACTGCTATATTTGCCTTAAGCTGGGTGCAAATTTGAAAAAAGAAATAACAGTAACATTAGGTCGTGCGCACAATAGTTGACCTCCATGTTCTCGAACCTACTGATTCACAACAGCGCACGGGAGAGAGGTCGTGTGCATGGGAGGGAAATGAATGAATATATTTTATTTCTGTTAACGGACGCACACAGCCAATGGGTGTAGAGTGGAATACCATTTTGGCGGGACTAGAGAACTGTTTATATTTGATCAATCACATTGTGGCAAGAAATTGTCGAAATATTACAACCCTCAGTTGTAATTCCCACTTTGAAAATTAATTAATGCTGTTACTTATGAGTAGATACCGGAAAAATTCGCGAATTCATTTCGCGATAGGCTAAAATACAAATCGTTATATCTCAGTGCTGCCTCTGCTATTGGTTCACAACTCACCTGGATGACTCTGGGCCGATGAGAAACACCCAAACAAAGCTTTATAGAATCACAGGCTGCTACGCTGGGACGTCTCACAAAGACAGCAGCCAATGAGCGGGTGGGCATTTGACCGAGTGTACGTAGAACTGCGGAGTTTATCCTGCAGGTCATTGAACCCACGAATTTTTTTCCTGCCCCTACTTAAGAGTCACTAGAAAAAAAATTGTAAATAAAAAAAATGTGTTGTTAGAATGAGTAACAAAATTTTTTATAAGATATATAAGTATATGTATGGATGTGTGTGCGTGTGTGTGTGTTCACAAATCGCTGGTCAGATGTGACGGGATGGTCTAGTTCCTGACACCGCCGGCACGTGTCCGCGGACCCGGGGCACGCGGGGAGACCCACCTCGCTCTTGATGCCCGACTGGTCGTCGCGCCGCCGGTTCAGCCCCAGCGACTGGTCGATGAGCAGCGAGTTGTACATGGGCAGCACGAACAGCTTCTCCGTGGCGGCCAGGCGCTCTGCCTTGGGCGTCCACACGTGCAGCGTGATCCACGTCTGCGACAGCAGCCACAGCAGCCAGAACCACGCTTGCTGCAACACGACCCCCGCGCCGTCAGCCCCTGTACCTGCTGCGACCTCGCGGGGAGACGGGACTAGGCGCTCCCCAGCGGTGAACACTCGGGCCGAACCTCTCCACAAGAAAAAAAATGGCCCCCTCTGGATTATTTTCAGGATTCTCAAGATAAAAGACATTTATACCTCAACGAGAGAAATTTCCCCTCCAAACAGAGAAATTACTAAAAAAAAAAAAAAACAATATATGTATTGGAGTTCATGAATATGTCTACCCACCAATTATTGTACATACGCAGAAAAATATGGATTATACACGATAGTAGGACTCAGATATAATTTGTTGTTGAAAGATCCTTTAAGGGGCTGTAAGAAATCATGTTTATAGCTGGATCAGGCATGGGATTTTATTATATGCAGCGTAATTAAGGCAGCGAAAGTAAAACAATTATAATGAAGCCTCTAATTAGAGCATTCATAAATAATTATATGATTTTCAATTAGTTTTTTTTAAAAAATGCCCCCCGCCTCTCGCCAGCAGCCACGCACCTGCTTGGTGATGAAGTCGTTGAGGTAGAAGACGGGCGGCGGCTCGAAGAACAGGTAGTCGGGCACGATGCCGTGGAAGAAGCAGGGGTCGCCGTTGCGCAGCCCGCACGCCGTGATCAGCAGCGAGATGGTCACCGGGATCGTCAGGTTCACGGGGAAGGCGTAGCTGAAGCCCTGGATCACGATCTTGCACGCGAACTTTCCTGCGGGTGAGCGAGACATCGCCCCGTGACTGTCCGCTACAGTCCGCTACAGTCCGCTACAGTCCGCTACAGGTTAATACAGTCCGCTACAGGTTAATACAGTCCGCTTCAGTCCACTACAGTCCGCTACAGTCTGCTACAGTCCGTTACAGACCGCTACAGTCCACTACAGTCCTATACAGTCCGCTACAGGTTAATACAGTCCGCTACAGTCCACTACAGTCCGCTACAGTCCGCTACAATCCGCTACAGTCTGCTACAGTCCGCTACAGTCCGCTACAGTCCACTAAAGTCCCATACAGTCGGCTACAGTCCGCTACAGTCCGCTACAGGTTAATACAGTCCGCTACAGTCCACTACATTCCGCTACAGTCTGCTACAGTCCGTTACAGACCGCTACAGTCCACTACAGTCCTATACAGTCCGCTACAGGTTAATACAGTCCGCTACAGACCACTACAATCCACTACAGTCCACTACAGACAGCTACAGTCCTCTACAGTCCGCCACAGACCGCTACAGTTCACTACAGTCCGCTACAGTCCGCTACAGTCCGCTACAGTCCACTATAGTCCACTCATGAACAATGCAATACACTTGCAATACTCTGTTAGCACGTCAACACTACAGATGACACGCATTAGCGTATCCAAAGTGCACAAAAAAGTAAAACAGAATAATGTAAAAAAAACAACATAAAACATAGTTCTGAAAAAAAAGATAATCGTTTGGTTGTTGGTATTTCAGCGCTTTGAAAAAAAAAACTTTTGTTCCAAACTAAAAATTTCAAAAATGAATGGTTTCCTTTCTTTTTTTATTTTGTATTATACAATGGCGATGTAGCGCTCTCACATCAACGTGCTTCCCTAACAAGGCGCAAGCAGATGAAGTTAGAAAATTTGTAAATGATACTTACAAGCTATTGCTAAAAAAATGTTTTAGTAATTTGTGTTTTTTCCTTTTTTATTATTATTAATGGATCCTCTCCCATTTCCATGAAAAAGATCTAATTTCGAAAAACCGCCCATTTCCTGTATTTTGCTGGACATGCCATTGACTACAAGTAACTTTAGATTTTGCAATATTTCAAAACAAAATATAGACTATATCACGCTTGTTTAACCTGAAGGTTAAGGAAACTAGCAATACACTTTATGTTGATCAAGGATGTACAATAAAATGTGAGCGAGTCTGTCTTTACCTACTCGCCTGTGATGTGTTAACATCTAAACTCGGTAACGAGCAAACTCACGCGTTCACATGTTGTTCATGCTGCTAATAAACTTATAACACAAAATTCGGTCACGAAATTTAACAGAGAATTCTTTAAAATAATGCCAGCGTAATAAATACAATTATAAATAAAAAAATATGGTTGTCTGTAAAGACGGTTTACGGACGATAGTTTAACGTGACAACGTCATAACAAAACATTGATGAAATGATTGCATACTTTTATGAATAAAATTGAATCTTTTTTATTTTAATAATAACAGAATAAATACTTGAAATTATACTAGTAATCATATTTTTAAAATGCAAGAATAATTAACCTTTATTGCCGAAATGGTTGTTGTAATAAGCAATGAAAACCACATTAACTTTTCACTTCACTTTATAAACAGTCGACGAAACAGTTCACGTGTAGATGACTTGTAATTAATTTTAAAAACTGGCATTTAGCTATAAAGTTTAAATATAATTATGAACAAGTTTTCATATAAATAAACTGTAAGCAAATATCTATCACCAATTATATGAATCACCATAATTTTTTAGTCTATTGTAACATAACCTATTATTACTGCACTCGCCGACAGCGTAACGGAACACAGCGTAACGGAACAATGAGCGTAACGGGACACAGCGTAACGGAAAAATGTGCGTAATGGGACACTTTTTCGTGCGTGTAGCCGGCGTTCATCGATTTATTAGACCTCACGTCAAAAAGTTGCTTTTCTAATACCAAAATTTCTGGATGGGAATCACACACATACTAGTTTCTTCGCCCACCGCTAAAATTCTCTGCCTGAATCGTAAAAGCTGGTTGTCATCATTCCTCTTCCCTAAAAGTCTATATTTTTAACAACGAAATAAAAAAAAATGAAATGTGCCGGCGCGGGGGCTCACTTCACCCAGTGACTTGTGTCTGCCTCAGGGTCTTGTTCGCCTCGCCTGCCCTCCCACTACAGTCATGTCCGAGTTCCCGGAGGTCAGTGGGTCACTACGCCCTTCTGCCTCATGTCGCAGGTTCGCTCCTGGGCAAGGACTGCCTCGCCCAGGTGTCTGCCTTCACACGTCGGCTACAAGTTTAAACAAGTACACAGTATCTATTATATACGCGCTGAAACATTTCTGCGAACGCAAAATGATATGTTTACGTCAGTGTCCTACACGTCAGGAAAAGTTTGTGATAATAATATTACTTTGAGTGGCTTCTTTTCTAATTTCTATAATGATTGGTATATTTCGTTCGTACCTTTTAATTTTCATTATGTTCAGTTTCATTTGACTGATTTATTTTAATGCCCTATATATGCCAGCAAAAATAATTATCTTAATTATGGCGTTAAACTTATTCTCAGGTTTACACACTATGATCAATATAAGGTGTCAGGTTCTGATTACGTGCTTCAGCAAATTTTCAGACTTTGTCAGCTGGATATCACTAAAAAAAAAATAAAAGAAAACAGTTTTCGATGCACGATTAGCAAGTCCGATGTTACATCCATCTGTATGCTTTGTTTAACAACATTTAGCTGTCAAAGCCTGGATCTCTGGTGTAAAAATAAGACACCTTCTCTTGACCAGTGTGTGCATCCCGAACAGTCGCACACAAACTAACTGCTCAACAACAACAACAACCACAACAACAACGACGACGACGACGACGACGACAAGCAGGGCCGTAACTAGGGGGGGGGGGGGCAAGCGGGGCATACGCCCCGGGCGCAAAGCTGTGGGGGCGCCGAAATCGCTTGCATTGTAATTCCTACTACAACTGGTAAAAAGTTTTTTTTAACTTGCATGCCAGGAATGTCTAATCTGATTTACAATATAACGTCTCAACATATTTAATGAACAAGTCTAGTGATTATACGGACTACTTTATGGACATAGTGGGTTCATGCATGGAAGTTACAGTAGCACAGAAACTGTTACATGTAGGTATGGAAAATCCTTAAATAGCACCATTTTTCCGTGGGAGGGCCCCCGGACCCCCCCCCCCCCCCCCCCCCCGCTTTATTGGTGTGGTATGTGCATAAAAAGAGGGTGGGGGGGGGGGGGCGCATGAATCAATTCATGCCCCGGGTGCCAGAGACTCTAGTTGCAGCCCTGACGACAAGAACACCCGCCGGTCAAGGGACAAGGGAAAACAGTCCGCACTCACCGAACACGTAGCACAGGTAGGCGGCCGCTATCTGGATGATGAGCACGTAGGCAGGGGTGTTGCCCCAAGACTCCATCTCCACGGTGTCGCCTGTGCGGGTGATGTCCGACAAGTCCGGCAGCCCCACGCCCGCCACTATCGGCTTGATCTGCACGGACACGGACACGGACACTCCACTTGGACTCGCTCAGATTACAACCAGCTGTCAGTCTGTACCCCGCAGTGGTTCCGGGTGGACTGCATTTACTACCTACGTGCCTCTAAAACTAAGGTTTACAATTATGTCACAGCACCATTAACTGAAACTGGAAGACTACAAGAAAATATTTCAATAAAATACGTTATAACACACAAAACCAAAATTATAATGTCGCAACATTACAAAATGACTCAAACCAAGTATGCATGAGCACCGTTTAACATCTTACAAAAATTTAGATAAAACCATGAAATGTCATCATACATTAAAAATTATGGTATTTATCCTAGAGGTTGTGAAATTTGTTTCCCTGGCAGAGAAAAAAAAAAGTTATACGTAGAGAATTCCTATTCCTACCCGGATCAGATACTGAGTGAACATAGTGTGTACACTGTGTCTCCGGTTCACGCCGCAGGAAGTACCTATCTGAGTAAAGTGAAGTCTATGAATACTGATTTCAACGTTCGTCCATGAATTGTAACACTGAAGCAGTACCGCAAGCTGTGAATATTAGATTATGAGTACTAATCACGATTAATGATTTAAAATAAAATGGGAAATCGTTAACCATATGAAACCAGCGATCTTAAAAATAAGCCCTCGCGACGCTAGTTTCAAACAAGGCAAGCAACTGTGTAACCCTGCATGTTCTGAAAGAAAATCAAAATCTTTCTAAACATGATCTTTTATTTTACACACGTTTGTAAAATTAATTGTAAGGTTAAACAGGTGCACATGTTGTTCGAGAACGTAGCTAACTCTGTGTGGTGTACGCGTGGTTGTCTGCGACATACGCACACTGTCTGCGTAACCTTGAACCTAAAGAGACGGCAAACGTATTTAGTAACGTCTTATTGAAATTAAATTTACACATGTTCGTGACTGCCGAGCTCTAGCGGGGGGTCGGAGCTCACCTCGGTGACGACGATGGTGTGCTGCGAGAAGGCGGTGTTGAACTGGCTGAAGAAGTTGGGCAGGCTCTCGTCCTTCACGAACAGGATGAGCAGCACGCAGCAGAAGAAGCACACCAGCTTCCACAGCGAGATGAAGATGTAGGTGAAGTAGCGGGTGGCCTTCAGTCGCTGGCTGAACTTCCTCAGCTTGCGCCAGAAGTCTGCACAAAAAAAAAAAATTGTTGGTTAGTTCAAGCCCCTATTGTCCAGAATTATCTCTGAAAATCCTCAATTAATTTGATCACTAATTACTAGAGCCCTGCAAAATTCGCGGTTTCGATGGCCTTCAGGATAGACTGCACATACCCCTGTACACTCGGGCAAATAACGCAAGTTCATTGGCTGCCGACTTGTAAGTCGTCTCAGCTGGTTTGTCTGTGATTCGATCCTTCTTTGGCTGAGAGTTTATAACTGGTTGAGATTCGTCCAGATGAACAGTATCTAAGCCAATAGCAAAATTATCTAGGAGGTATATTTGTTTGAATTCTAGCCTAACACCGAATGAATCCGCGAATTTTGCAGGTCTCTACAATTACATTTACTTTAGAAGTTCCAAGAAAGACATTAAAATACACTTTTTTTTTTAGTTTCAAGATGAGTTACAAAATATGGCAAATGAATTCAGGCTCGATCACGTGGACTGAAATTAGTCAAACTTTGTTAAAAAAAAAAAAAAAAACACATTAAAATGCCCACATTTAGCCATTACTTTCAATGATTCTTTATTGAGGAACTTTCAAGGATTGTTAGTGGAGTTGAAGGAGCTCGACGGGCGCGGAGGAGGCAGGCTCACCGGCGTGCGAGTCGCGCGGGATGAGCACGTAGTTCTCCCACCAGCCGCACGACACCAGCAGCACCGTGACCGGGACGAGCCACAGCTCGGGTCTGCTGCCGCCCTCCAGCAGCGGCCAGACCACCAGCCCCGTCGCCTGCGCCGTCAGCGCCGCCAGGTCCACGATCCACTTCATGAACCTCTTGGAGTGGTCGTTGTTGCGGGTCAGCATGCCTGCCCGCAAAGACACGCGCCTCCACCTCCACTCGACAGTTCCACGGGAAGATCAGAGCCAACACCGATGAAGCCCAGTTGTACACACAGAATGAGTAGTTGACTTCTATCTATACTAATATTATAAAGCTGAAGAGTTTGTTTGTTTGTATATAGGTAGATATAAAGAGATAAAATACAGATAGAGAAATACATAGATATATAGGTCTATATATAGATGTAGATACGCAGGGGTGCCCACAAGGAGGGGGGGGGGGGGAACGACGCAGACTGCGTCATTAAAATTTCAAGGGGGGGGGGTGGTTAAAAGAGACGAGAAAAATGTATATATTATTTACATAATTATAGCTTCTAATGTGAAAATACGTTTCTGGTGCTTTGATAATTGAAAGGGATCTTGTAAATCAAATTGGCAACCCCACACTTTCCTCAACAAAAGCAGTTTGGCATCTGTCGGTTCAGGATGGAAATATTACCTGATATGACCAAAATTATTATTCGAAAATCAGTTTTAATTAATGCAAAATGTGATAAAATATAATACTAAAAAAGTATAATATTATAAAATAATTGAGTAAATCATTGAGAAAATGGCATAACAATTTCGGGGGGGGGGGGGGCATCATTAGGTTGGGGGGGGTGAGTCATAGTGTTTGGGGGGGGGCACCTCTGTAGATAGAGATAAATATATATTTAGAGACATGGATAGATTATTTGTATATGTGTAACTACTTCAAACATATTACAAAACAAAACTGAATGAGGCATTGCAATGCATGCCGAGCATTAGCTAGATAATGGAATCTTTTCAATATTAGTAATCCCTTATTTTTCAGTTTTTTTTTTCTATATTGCTTTATAGAGTCTAGATTACATACAGACCAGGTAAATAACTATAAACCGGCAGAACAACGTCTGTCGGGATCGGAAAGTGATATAAATTATTTTGCACACTTGACATTCAAATTAAGAAGACAATTACTAACTACATCTGATCTCGAAACAGTTCCCCTTCACACTGTGTTCAACCCGGGCAACGCTGGGTACTGCAGCTAGTGTACTTATATAAACCTAACGCTCACAGAATCAGACGCGGCACGAAGCCACAAAACTGTCGCGATCATACACGAGGCTACGACATCGAGTGACTGCTCCAACTTCGTCGCGAGCAGACTGTCCGATGGCTGCAGTGTTCTTTTGCTCATGCGCGAGCATAAATGATTTTTTTTTAAAAGGCGTACCGTGGTATGTTTATAACTGACTAGTAAAATAGTGTTTTTATCGTTACTCTATTTTGATTTAATATTCACCTGTAAAGTACATATTTTGACTGATTTTTTTTTACTGAATGCACATCGATCAGTATGTTTACTATATAGGAAATACCTATTTTATAACACCAACCTTGAAAGGAGTATCATGACAAAATTTGATTCCAATAATGTGGGAAGAAATAACGTAACGAAAAAAAAAAGGGGGTGTTAAGCTGTCGCGCGGTGTCGCGACATGTCGCGTCGCGCCTTGTCTGATTCTGCGTGTGCGCCCAACATTGGACATGTCAGCGAAATTGGACAGAGTCCATTACTACTTCTTTACTTCTAGGCAGGGGCGCAACATCAGGGGGGGCAAGGGTATTTTGCCCCCCCCCCCCCTTCCTTTGAAACCTTGAAGTGGGGGCAAACAGGGGCAAAGAAAGTGCTGTGTAATCAATTTTTAGATAATAAAACTGCTTAAATAGCACCATTTTCCACCTTGAAATACAAATTTTCGCGGGGGGAGGACCCCCGGACCCCTCGCTTCAATAGGGGGATCGATGATTCTTTACCCCCCCCCCCCCCCCCTTTTGGAAATTTAGTTGTTGCGCCCCTGACCAGAGTCAATAACTACTTCTTCGCTTTCTAGATAGAGGTCAAGTCTGTATCACTGATGGTTTGCCCGATGTTTTGACGTGTCTTGTTGCAGCCATCTTCAAAGAGACTGACGGCGACGACAACAGTAGTTGTCGGTCGTCCTTGAAGATGGCAGCGAGGAGGCCCGTGAGAACTCCGGGCGAAAGCACGAGGTGGTCCGGGGACGGGCGCTGTACCAACCCAGCAGTCCCGGCACGAAGCACACGCAGTTGGTGAGCATGGCGCCTTTGACGACGTCCAGGCCCGGCAGCACCACGAAGGCCAGCAGCGCCATGCCCACGGTGTGCAGGGTCTCCATGAAGAACACGACGAGGAACTCCTTGGTGGAGGGCTTGTCGCTGGTCTTGAAGAAGCAGATGCGCAGCGAGCGGATGGCCGTGCCAACCTCGGGCACCGCGAACGCGATCACGAGGCACCACATCCACGCGATGCGCTCCACCTCGGGCACCTCCACGATGAACTGCTTCTCGCGGCCTGCCCCGACAACAACACAACAACACACTCCACTCGGACCAGTCGGAACACTCAGGGCCGGCGCGTCCATATAGGCGAACTAGGCAACCGCCTAGGGTGCCAAGTAGCTGGGGGCGGCGCAGCACGACACATAACACCTGATACAATATGTTTAACGATTGTTGAAACTAGATGAAAATGGATTTTTGTAACAGTTTGGAACGTTTATTTTGATATAAGTAATTATTTAAAGTCCACGGTGACCTGTTTATGATTTGTAATAAGTAAATAGTAAAAAAAAACACAAGCCTGCTTACATTTGATTGTTGACAAACTGTTAGGCTTACGTGATGTATTTTGAGGTAAGGTAAATTTTTTTGGGGTGTTCCGACAGGGGGGGGGGGGGGAGGCATTAAGGTTTTTCGCCTCGGGCGCCAATTTACCTTGCATCGGCCCTGGGAACACTTCCAAGTTCTTGCCAACATGACACCACTTGCCCCAACATGTTGTCAGAGAGTACAACTCAACTATGGGATAGACTAAGCTCGAGTTGAGAAGTCGATTACGAACGGTCCAATTCAGCTTTAAAGAAAATTTGATCTTAACCTCTCATATAATCCAAATCACTAGAGACGGGCACATACATTGTAAGCTAGGAAATCTGGGGGAGGACTCGGCAATTGTTTACTGTAAGTAACCATGCCAGCATTCGCCTATTTATTTCTGAAAATCAATACTAAAATCAGGAATTATGGACCTGGCTGAAATCCACGTTATACCATATACGGATCACAGGGTTGCGACTGTTGCTTCACCAAGCACCAGCCAATGAATGCCATCACTGTTCCATTTTAATCTTGTTCACCCTTCATCATCTCTAATGATCCCGATGTTGAATGAGACGTTAATTATAATTCATTCTTTAACTCAGTTCCGCTAGCAGGAACATAGGCAACAGCCTGGGCTCTGCGCAGCAAGGACACGCCCTCCACTCGATGTACCTTGAAGGGTCTTACCGAGCGCGACGTTGCAGTAGGGCAGTACGCGGTCTTTGCGCAGCTGAGACGTCATGAAGAGCGTGGTGCCCTTGGCGATGACGCCCGAGCCCAGCACGATGACGAAGGTGACGAGGTAGGCGACCACCTTGAGCATCTTGACGGTGATCTCGAGGCAGCGCTGGTTCGCCATGGAGCCGCTGTCCTGCGTGGGCGGCGGGTCTTGGAACACGTCCCATCCTTTCGTCTCCTGCACCGTACGGGTGCTGCAACAGACCGGAGGGCGCTCGTCAGTGTCCCCTGCTGCTGGACTACAAGGGAGCACTCATCACTGCTGCTGGACTACAAGGGAGCACTCATCACTGCTGCTGGACTACAAGAGAGCACTCATCACTGCTGCTGGACTACAAGGTAGCACTCATCACTGCTGCTGGACTACAAGAGAGCACTCATCACTGCTGCTGGACTACAAGGGAGCACTCATCACTGCTGCTGGACTACAAGAGAGCACTCATCACTGCTGCTGGACTACAAGGGAGCACTCATCACTGCTGCTGGACTACAAGAGAGCACTCATCACTGCTGCTGGACTACAAGGTAGCACTCATCACTGCTGCTGGACTACAAGAGAGCACTCATCACTGCTGCTGGACTACAAGAGAGCACTCATCACTGCTGCTGGACTACAAAGGAGCACTCATCACTGCTTCTGGACTACAAGGGAGCACTCATCACTGCTGCTGGACTACAAGGGAGCACTCATCACTGCTGCTGGACTACAAGGGAGCACTCATCACTGCTGCTGCACTACAAGGGAGCACTCATCACTGCTGCTGGACTACAAGAGAGCACTCATCACTGCTGCTGGACTACAAGGGAGCACTCATCACTGCTGCTGGACTACAAGGGAGCACTCATCACTGCTGCTGGACTTCAAGGGAGCACTCATCACTGCTGCTGGACTACAAGGGAGCACTCATCACTGCTGCTGGACTACAAGGGAGCACTCATCACTGCTGCTGGACTACAAGGGAGCACTCATCACTGCTGCTGGACTACAAGAGAGCACTCATCACTGCTGCTGGACTACAAGGGAGCACTCATCACTGCTGCTGGACTACAAGGGAGCACTCATCACTGCTGCTGGACTACAAGAGAGCACTCATCACTGCTGCTGGACTACAAGAGAGCACTCATCACTGCTGCTGGACTACAAGGGAGCCCTCATCACTGCTGCTAGACTACAAGGGAGCACTCATCACTGCTGCTGGACTACAAGGGAGCACTCATCACTGCTGCTGGACTACAAGGGAGCACTCATCACTGCTGCTGGACTACAAGAGAGCACTCATCACTGCTGCTGGACTACAAGAGAGCACTCATCACTGCTGCTGGACTACAAGGGAGCACTCATCACTGCTGCTAGACTACAAGAGAGCATTCATAACTGCTGCTAGACTATAAGTGAGCACTCATCACTGCTGCTAGACTACAAGAGAGCACTCATAACTGCTGCTAGACTACAAGAGATCACTCATCACTGCTGCTAGACTACAAGAGAGCATTCATAACTGCTGCTGGACTTTAAGAGAGCACTCATCACTGCTGCTAGACTACAAGAGCCACTCATAACTGCGGCTAGACTACAAGAGAGCACTCATCACTGCTGCTAGACTACAAGAGAGCATTCATAACTGCTGATAGACTACATAAGAACACTCATCACTGCTGATAGACTACAGCATAACATTCATCACTGCTGTCAAAAAAAAAACGCTTATCAGTAAAATATTAATGTTCGAAAATTTTTTTTCACCTTCTTAAAAGTAAATGATTAAAAGTCATCGAACACTGGGGAATTTAGGCCCAATCATAAACTCATTACACAGAAAAAACATTTCTGCACTTTTACTAATGATTCTTTTGGTAACCAGTTACCAAGAAATAGTTTGTAATACTATAGAAAGATATTGTAACTTTGTGTAACACACGGCTATGGTTATTTTTTTGAATATATGAAAGAATTTTTTCGGGTTAATCCTGAGTATTTTTTTATGAAAATTGGTGCATGATTTTATATTTATTTGATGTTTGGTTACAGATTATTTTTAAAACCATGGGAAAAAAACAACAGAATAGTCAATCATATGACTTTATTTTGTTTTATTATTAATCTGCGCAGTTAATACTGGGAAGCTATTCAGGGAACGGTTTACAAATAAATTTTACTCTATTGGAGGTACTGGGACAGCATAAAGCAGTAATAATCCAACCCAGTATTACTGCGAACACTATTTTGTAATGATACAGTCGTTTTCATGTAAATCTACACATGTACAACTATCTGTAATTTCACATAGTACATATTTCTGTTGCATCTACAAATCAAACTATTCAGTGTATGATTAGCAAAAAATCATTTGCAATTCACTGAACTGTTGCAAAACAGAGACAGAAAGAATAAATTCGCCAGATTGTTGGGGACGAAATAAGTTTCATTTTTTTTTTTTTTTTTTTTTTTTTAACATTTCTGTTGCTTTAACAACCGAATGGCAGTTCCATTCACACACTCATAAAGGCCCATGAACACTAAAACGTTTGTCAAAGCCGTTTTAGGAGGATCCTAGGAGGCGCTCTGACTGCACAGCCCTCTCCGCTCCCCTGACCACCGGACCTCTATGACCTCTGACCGGCCGGCGACTCACCGGGTCAGACCTCGACGTCGGGGCTCGCCGGTGTTTATTTTCTCCCCCGCGCGGCGTCGGCAATAGGAAATGAAACCTTCCGGGAGCACTTTCTCCCGGCGCGGTTGCGTCACAGTCCGCGATCACGATCACGATCTCGGCTTGGAGCCTCTACGGTGTAGACTGTAGAGGCACACAGCGGCTGGAAGGCGGCGCGTCTGCCTCTACGGCGTCTCTCTCGCTCAGTTCGCACACTTCAGAGCAAAGATATTCTCAGGTTTTAGCGGCCATGTCTGCATTCGGTATGCAACTCCGCAGTTCGTCGTTGAGGAAGAATAAGTTATACCCACCACATAATCCCAGAAGGCAGAAGGTAACTTGCTACCCTGAAGATGGCGACAACATGTTCGACCGGAACGTCGGAGTATTCTTTATACATGATGTCACTACAGCCCACAAGCCCAGCAGATTAATATGATAAAGTTTTCGTTGGACGCTGTTCTGGACACGACTCATTCTACTTTCAGACTTGCCCACACAAGGACAGAAAAAAATATATATTAAATTTCACGGATTTCCTTTGTGAGAAAGAATATGCTCTCAAGGCTCGGTCGTTTGTGACTGATTCCCATCAGCTGAGATTACATCGTAGAAAGAGTACCAAAATAATTAAATGTCCACTCTTCAAACCATGCATTGGCATAAGAGATTAAAAAATTTTCAAATCACTGTAGTGGGGGTTTTATTTAGTGACTGTTTGGATTTCGTTTTTAATAGATATCTTTTTCACGCCAATGAATGTCATTAGGTGTTGAGATTCTCTTTCCGAAATGGCCTGGTTTGGTAAGACAGAGAACTGGCATGTTCCCAGGGGCTAACGTGTCGAGGCCTGCAAAGTCAAAGTGAACTCCGAACACCCTTAGTCCCAAATTCAATGCTACTCAGCTGTATTGAGTGGTGGTTTGAGATCCAACAATGCTTTCGATCTTCCAGTAGTAAGTCAATTAAACCTAAAAGATAACATACAAGAGCGATCTTAATAACCTCCAAAATAATTATATTAATAATTTTAAGTTTAATTTTTATTACGCACTCCAATCGGATGTTTGCTTGATAAAATCGACCGAGTGAGAGGTCTCCAAACAACCTTGAGCGATACGGTGTTTGTATGTATGTGTGAATTTATCTAAAGCTGACTGTCGAACTCTTTGATCGGATTGCCATAACATTCGGAAGGTAGGCATGTAGAGCCGATAGAATTTGCAAGTTCGTATAAGAGCTAAATCGGTTGAGGGTTATTGGTAAACTGTAGTAAAAAAAAAGGCCGAAAAAAAGGGGGGGGGGGGGAACTTATCAAAGAAGTTAATCAGGTAAAGTGGGGAATCCTCTGACAATTCTTTATATATTTCGGAACTATAATTTTTTTTTCGTGGGCTTTATTTTTTTAGTCATAATAACCCTTGCTATAGTAAAATTGTCGTTTAGTATGCTGCAATCGA
The DNA here is from genome assembly GCF_032445375.1 of Bacillus rossius redtenbacheri. NCBI lineage: Eukaryota > Metazoa > Arthropoda > Insecta > Phasmatodea > Bacillidae > Bacillus > Bacillus rossius. Next base: position 31,063,363 of record NW_026962011.1, read on the forward strand.
CGCAAGATAGAGTTAAAATTTACAAAGTCAAATAACAATTAGGTTACGGCATAGGCGTGCGCAGGACTTCAGTAGTGGTGGTGTCAGATTACACAACAGCCCTATCATTCACTGACCCCGAGCCTAAAACGGGTTGGGGGGGAGGGGGGGGGTTCCTCCCCCGGAAAAAAAATTTTGATTTGAAAGCGCAAAATGGTGCTATTTAAGGTGTGTATTATTTCTGCTTGTAAATATATATATATATATATATAACGTTAACCCTAATGGTGGTGCCAAGGCACCTGTGGCACCTACCGTGCGCACGCCTATGGGTTACGGGGTATAGTTAGAAAAAGGTTTTACGTTATGTGGTATCATTGAAAATTTATTTTAACACATTTATTTTTAAAACTTCTTATGAAAGTTAATAACGTTCATTGTAGTACAAAATCACAATTAGATGTCGCTAGAGAAGTTAAATGCTGACTCGCACATACGAAAACGCACTCCAAACTTGCTTGAACTTAGACAAATTTTTTTAGAATATGAAAGTTTCGAATAATTTTTCAGTAATTTGTCGATTCAATAGTAAATATGAGTTATTAGTTATGGAGTAAAAATGTATTAAGTCACTAAATAAGGAACATCGCGCGGTCTCAGTTCGGGGCGAACTACAAGTATTAAAAATATATATATATCTCAACACGCAAGTATAAATATCCTTGTATTACTTGAGAGCCTTGAATTCCGTTATGGCAAGTTGATAAATGTCAAGTCACATAATCGAGGTTGGCTGGTTGCAGCGCGCTGAATTCCAGGCGTAGTGGCTACACGGCGAACTGTACAAGAGCAATTCGTAGCGCCAACAGAACAAGTTAGATCTGTATCTCTCCACCAGAATAAAGAAAATAAGAAAAAATGCCGGTTATTATCTTCTTGTCATTTGTTCCAGCAGTTATCATTAGGAATTTGCATATTTCGCTACAAGATTCCGAGACTAGCTGACAATTAAAACACCGTATCATCGTCTGCGTTTCGTGATTGGGCGAGTTTCTTCCAGGTACATGTGAATTATTGTCACAACACAAATCACAGTAAGCAAACGCGTCCTGAGTGGCTCGGTCAAATAGGCAAAGCATTCTCTCGCAGACGCCCGCCAATCACAATGAAGAAACCGCTGGTGCTGTGGGCATACCTTTTTTGCAGTCTAGCAAGCGTTCAGATTTTTTCCGCGAAAATTGCCTTCCCCTACTAATGCACTAAAACATAATTTATAGAGACCTGTAAAATTCGCGGATTCATTTCGCGATAGGATAGAGTCCAAATACTTTTGACATTATTTTGCTTCAGTGATTGGGCCACAGTTTATCTGAAGGACTCTGGGCCAATGAAAAATCTTTAACAGAAGAATGAGCGAATCACGATCATTCCAGTCAACAGGTGTTACGAGTCGGTAACCAATCAGCAGACGTAATTTGCACGAGTGCATAGAGGGTCATGGAGTCTATCCTTTAGGGATTTGAAATCGAGAATTTTACAGGTCTCTAATAATTTATTATTTTCCGCCAAAGGTGCAGTAGTGATTTATTCCCGCCCTGGTGAGAAAGGGGGAGGGGTTGGTGACCGCTCAACGCAGAGTTGTTGCAGGCGGTGTGCGGGGCCCTGAGGGGGCGTGGCCCGACACGACCGCTCGACTTATTGGCCGGCGAGTCTGCACGCCCCACCTCTTGCCCAACCCGCCCACAGAATGACTGTCCACCCGGGGCCCATGTCACAGGCAACCTCCGTGCTTTTTACAAAGCTTTATTCTGGCTGCAGGCGCGGCAGTGTAACAGAATGGATAAGTTATTTCTGGTTAAGGGCCCTTGAATGGTATGTTGCACCATTCAAACGGAAACATGGAACATCAAAGGCCAATCATCACCCATGGCTAGAGACCTGCAAAGTTCGCGGTTTCGATGGCCTTCAGGATAGACTGCACATACCCCTGTACACTCGGGACAATAACGCAAGTTCATTGGCTGCCGACTTGTAAGTCGTCTCAGCTGGTTTGTCTGTGATTCGATCCTTCTTTGGTTGAGGGTTTATAACTGGTTGAGATTCGTCCAGATGAACAGTAAGCCAATAGCAAAATTATCTAAGAGGTATATGTGTTTGAATTCTAGCCTATCACCGAATGAATCCGCGAATTTTGCAGGTCTCTACCCATGGCGTATTCCATGCTGGTGTGCGTCTGGGTGTTCATAATATCAAAGTAGTGTTCCCAGTACACCCTAACGGGTTCAGATCTAGGAGGTGGAGGTGGTGAGGCCAGGCCGGGTTTTGCCTGGAATAACTTGCCTCTGGTCTGGAGAGCCTGAGTCAATGGGAAACCCTTCAGTCAAATAAGAAGGACCGTGTATGTTTCGCTAAAATATTTCGAGATTAGCTATTTAAAAAAAAACTGATTAACTGTGACATAATAACAGAAACAGCAGATTGTTATTACAACCTACTGCTACATGAATACGCGAATGTTCTCGGTCTCTGTTCACTATGCTTGGAGTATGTGCAGGTCTGTGTGGGTGGGCTCTGTGGTCAAATGGCTTCCCCGTGGCAATGACGGAGATGTTCAAACATCTGAGAGCTGAGAGTGATTGGGTGAGGAATCTACCACGGCCTTTAGTACGAAACCAACCAACCCCTAATTGTCTAAACTGACTTTGGAATATCTACATACAAAACCTAAATCGGCGTGGCTGCGCCGGTAATCCGGGTATTAATGAATTATGCCACTGTTTTACCACTGCGACGGTGGCTCGTTCCGTAAGTACGTTAGATCAACTGAAAAAATTGCATGTATCGTAAAAAAAAAAAATGAAAATGAGAAAATTATATTTTTTGACGTGACAACGTCCAATAAATCGATGAACGCCGGCTGCACGCACGAAAAAGGATGACTCATTGTCCCGTTACGCACATTGTCCCGTTACGCACATTGTCCCGTTAAGCTCATTGTATGCTTGCACCGCATCCATCTCTCTTCCACTCGATTGGAACAACCATCGATTTGACTTTTTCGAGGCACATTAAACTTGAAACACTCCCATTGGTTTCCTACTTTTCCTATTATCGTCCTATCCTTAACAGAATAACACAGATTGGAAGAAGTTGAATAGCAAACATGTATAAAAGTGATAGTTAAAATAATCTCTTCGTTAAAGTAATAAACATATTTGAATTAATGAGTGCAAATAAAAGTAAATTTATCAATTAAATTGTAGATTTCATTTCACTCCTTCTTTGTATCCATACAAAATAAGTTAGTGATAATTCAATAAAAATGATTCAATTTTATTCATAAAAGTATGCAATCATTTCATTAATGTTTTTTATGACGTTTTCGCGTTAAACTATCGTCCGTAAACCGACTTTACAGACAACCAATTTTTAAGAAAAGGGAATGTTTGAGCCGGGACTCGGAGTAGTTTTAAGGATCCCGCCTAATCAGGAATCAGGAGTGTGCCTGTGTTAGCAACGCTCGCTGGTGCTTCTAGCGCGGTGTCTCCTCTGGACTGGCGTGTAGTCTTCCCGTCGTGCATGGGACCACTGAGACATCTGAGTATGTAACCGTAACATTAGATGGTGGAGGAATGAATATGAAGGCGGAATGTAAGGACCTTGGGTGCTTTCCAGAATCTGTAGGCTACCAGGCGTTTAATGTATAAAAATCTCTGAAAACACGCGTTTTATCCCTAGTCACTAGGGATAGGAAAAATTCGCGTGTTCAATGACCTGCAGAATGAACTCCATAGTTCTACGTACACTCGGTCAAATGCCACCCACCCATTGGCTGCCGTCTTGTGAGACGTCCTAACGTAGCAGCCTGTGATTCGATAAAGCTTTGGTCGGGCGTTTCTAATTGGTCCAGAGTCATCCAGGTGAGTTGTGAGCCAATAGCAGAGGCAGCACTGAGGTGTAACTATTTGTATTTTAGCCTGTCACGAATTGAACCCGCGAATTTTTCCTATCCCTACTAGTCACTCATCTAAAAAATACAGTTTTAAAATGAAATCCGGAAACAGAACTAGTACTCAACTCTTACGATGTTCTTAAACTAGTACTCAGCTCTTACGATGTTCTTAAAGTTTTTTTTTTCTGTACGCAGACCTCTCTCGGATATCTCCAGCAGTAATCGCGAGTTTCCTCTGTTTCCGTGTGTGTGTGTGTGTGGCGGTGTAGGCAGGGGCCTTAACCTTCGTGGGTAGCGTGCACACACGCTTACAGAAGCTTTGGCCATTTCTATGAAGTGAGAAGGGGGAAAACTAAACGGCCAGCCTTTTTTCTCACTCGAAGACACATTGTAGTTTCCAGAAAGAGCGAGTCTTGTTTGCTTGTTTGTTTGTTTGTTTATCGTCTTTATTGGTGGCGAAGTTAAGGCGGTACGCCTTCTCTTACACTTAACCACTTTTCTGCAATTACATCAAAGATTTGAATATTAAAAACTAAGCATGACATAGACTAAATATTAAGAGAACAAATTAAAATTTTAACTTAATGTTCAAATATTAACTATTACAAAAGATTCAACCATAACTAATTATAAAGTAATTAAAAACTAAGCATAGACATACATAAAAAGGAAAGTAATTAAACATACAGCAAAAAGTATCAAAACCGAAAAAAAAAAGAAAAAAAAAACATTAGGTGCTACTACATTAAAACCAGTCACTCGCACATTCACACACAGAATCAAGCAGTAGGGTAGCAGTGAAGTGGTCATGGTAAGCAGTTGTTACAAAGATGTTTTTTCAGCCTGTACTTAAAGGATGCTAGATTTTTTGTTTGCCTTGTCGCTTGGTCTAATTTATTCCAGAGCCTGCTACTCACGGTTGCAAAAGATCCCGACAGACATTTGGATGAGTGCACTGGGATAGATAGCATTGGGTTGCGTGTGGATCGCGTGTCATGGCTATGGTAACTATGTAGGTAATTAATACCGGCTGACATATAATGAGGTGATACCTGCTGCAGCACCTTATAAGCAAGGATAAGTATGTGCATTTTGCGTCTTTGTGCGAGAGTGAGCCATTTTAACTGCTGGTAGTATTGGGTTAGATGATCACGTAATTTAAGGTTAAAAATGTATCTTACGCAGCAGTTTTGGAGCTTCTGTAGTCGCTTAGCTAGTTTATCTGTTAGATCAGGAAAGAGGACATCGCAGTAATCAAAGTGGGGCATAATTAATGTTTGAACAAGCATGGTTTTAATACTAAGTGGAAGCAAATTTTTTAACCGTCGTAAGCAGTGAAGGGAAAAATGTACCTTCTTACAAATTTGCATTATCTGCTCCCTCCAGGTTAAGGTTGTGTTTATCAGGACTCCCAGATTTCTTACGACGTTAGAGAACTGAATATCAACTCCTTGGAGCGTTAAGTTACAGTATTTGTTAGGAATTAATTCAGTGAGGTTTTGAGGAGAACCAATTAATATTGCTTGGGTTTTATTTGCATTCAGCCTGAGTTTATTAACTTTTGCCCACTTAGAGACAGAATCGAGATCATCATTGACAGAACAAATTGACTCGGGATGGAATGCATCGCGCGCTGCTGACTCGCAGTTCGTCCTCACGGCGAGGTTTGCCAACTGCGGAGAGCAGTGTTGGCATTTGCAAGAGCGCTTGCTCGAAGCCGGAACACGCAAGAGCTTGTCACGGGGGGGGGGGGGGGGGTGTGTTGTCTACGTGACTAACGGGGGGGGGGGGGGGGGGGGCGTGTAAAGGTCGGCCCGCGGCCGAAATGCCGCGCCGAGGCTAAGCTCCGAGACCTCGCGAGGTTGCCCGAGGTACGCCCCCCCCCCTCCCTCCACCCAAGACGCGCCGGTGAGGTTGCTGCAGGCATGCGGGGTTACGGTGCCAACTGCAGTTATGGCAAAGTCGAGGCACGTTTTGCAAAACAAAAAAAAATTCTAAAACTCTTTAGACTTACAATAAGGTACGTATGTCCGCGACAACGGGTTATTTCTTGTGATTGGCTGATGCTTTTTTTTTTTTGCGCTTGCTACTTACTCGTGAGAACTGTTAACTGGGGATGATTGCAATCCGATTTTTTTTTTAGTGAGGGTTACTCATCGGCTCATAGATTAACTTTTGGCCAAATTGCAGCAACAGCAAAATGTAAAACGTGTTTGGATTATAACCAGTCACAATGAACCCACGAATTGGTCTGGGACTCCTAACCATATAACCTTCCTTCGAAATAACCTAACGAGCTCGGTTTCACTCCCGAGATCACATCTGATCTCGCGTTGTCAACCATTCGCTTGGCGAGGCGTTAAAAGTTGCGCAGGTAACGACTGTGCTTGCTTAGGCAACGCGCTTTGATCCAGCGCGATTACTTCAGGAAAAAAAAAAAGTTCGCGTCCTGCTTCAACGCCTGCGCGAATGCAACAGTGAAAGTGGTTTCAAACATGTTTCGCGTACACCACGCTAGGATAGTTTTGATCAGTAAAATGTTGGAATTAATAAACATCTGGGCCAGTGGCGAAGCGCGGATGAACATCGAGGAACAAATGTTTGCTGAAGACTGTGCAAACGGTAGTTATTCTGCTCTTTTTGCGTGTACAGGAACTACATTTCACACGCCATGTTTACTTTTTAATTATTTTATATCTTTTATTTATGGGCTATTTATGAAATTTTAATTAATTGCCTCCTTGCATTTGTTGTCTCTCAAGAAATATATTCTTGATATGTAAATTCAATTAGTGTAATATCACGGGTGTAAAAATCCGCGCCAGTTTACGTAAATTTTATCATTTGCGCAACTTTTTACGCACACGATGTTACAAAAAGTGAGTATCTGTTGAAAACTGTTGTGGCAGAACAACAAATGCACTGCAGGTATCAAGTTAAAAAAAAATTAATAGCCCTTAAATAAAGTTAAGGACTAAAATTAAAAAAAAAATCAAAAAGTGTGTGTAACCAAGTATTATATGATTATAATTTTATAATAGAAAGAGGGAAATTTAACTAGAAAAATGACCACATGACTGATATAATCTATCGGCTAAAGGTGAGGCCACGCAACATTTTATATATAAATCGTTAAATTATATATTATATTATCTGTTGTCAAACGATTAAATAATTTTTTAAGAAATTTTAAGCATTGGAGGTATCCCCCCCCCCCCCACAAATCTGTATAATTTTTAAGTAAGATTTTCTAAAAAGAGACGAGAAAGTTATTTTCGTTGTCATAATGTTGGTCCCGCATGTATTAAAACAGCTATAGTGTTCGTACTGGGCATGCCGTCTGCCACCTATCGGATTGACGTGAGAACAACGCCAGGTTTTCACACACGAATCTTGGAGCGCGGTTCGGCGCTGGTCTGCAGTGTCTTTGCTGGCAGTCGGCAGCGAGCCGCCAGTGGTTGGTGAGTGTAGCCAGGGAGGGGTGGGGGGGGGGGGGAGACCGGGTTGCGAAACTGGCCCACCTTGGGGGATATCGGGGCGACGGCGCACAAAGAACGGACTCCCTCCAGCCTCTGCGCTGTGGTCCAGAGGAGGTGTGGGGGGGGGGGTGGAGGGTTGCCCTGGCAACAGCCTTCTCTCGCCGGCCACGCCCATTCCTCCGAGGACACTTGCCTTTCCTTGTTGCACTCCACCGCCACAAGGCTGGGCTCTGCACCACTGTGCATGATCCCCATCAATCTCCTCCATCTTTGGAACTTACCCATCAGCTCGTTCGCACCAACACAGCTGAGACATACGGAACGACTAGAAACCGCAGCCAGCTAAAAAAACCTACACACACCTGGCATATATATCGCAGGACAGGCAGCTCCATTGAGATTCGAACCCATGAACCCGAACTACATTCACATAATATTCTCCTGACATGCTTTTGGACCTGCCCTCGGCACGGCGCGGGTTCGAGTCCTGAACGCAACACCACCACCAGCCCACCACACACCTCGGGGCCACCAGACAGCCTTTATTTACACCACCATTAACCCCTAGTTGCTAGTCCCGCCACTAGTGGGCGGCAATCCGCGACCTTTTGGTGGGCCGTGGCTCTCTCCCCGGGTCTGAGCAAGCAAGTCTGACCTATGTCAGTGGTTCGTCGACTGCCAACATCTGTGCATAGCCACTTCCCAGTTAAAGCTGACCACACGTGAGCGAATCTACTCATCAGACCAGGAGAAGCAGTGTGAAGAAATAACGAGATTTTCACGGAGAAGTTTTTTTTCTCCAGGGTAGTTTTTAATACAATGCGACTTCTTATCGCTTTTGTGGTTGTAACAATTGTTTTTTTAATACGTCGTAGTTATTTCCAGGCGAATCAAGAGTTTTTTTCTTCTCTAAAACAGCATCTAACGTCCTCATTGGCCGGTCAATAGTGGAGCGAGTTACTTCAGCTGATCTGAGCCAATAAGGAAAGAAATGATGCGCATAAGGACACAGTGTGTTGAAGCCTGACGAAGTAAATTTTCCCACGATAAATCACCATATGTAAAAATCTACAAACAATAGTGATTCGAGTAACCACTGCAAATTTTTTTTTGGTAAATGGAACTGAAATATTGAAGTAAAATTACAGATATTTGTACAAGTGTACGTTTACATGAAAACAACTGTACCATTACAAAGTATAGTTCGCAGTAGTACTGGGTTCAGAATATTACCCGTGCATGTATGCTCTGTTTTTCCCAGTACCTCCAATAGTCATATTTATTTAAAAACCGTTCCCTGAATAACATTAATAAGTAAAAAAAAATAGTTCAATTATTGAATATTCGATTATATTTTCCATGGTTTAAAAAAATGTCAGAATGAAACATCAATAATAATTTATAATTATGCGCCAATTTTCGTAAGAAATACTCAGTATTATTCTGAAAAACGTATTTCATATACACAAAAATAACCATAGCCATGTGTTGTACAAAGTCAGAATATGTTTCTTGTACTATTACAACCTTTTTTTCTAGCAACTGGTTACTAAAGGAATCCTCTGTAAAAACACAGAAATTTATTTCTGTGAAAGGACATAGACCTGGAGATGAATGATAGTTTTTTGTGAAGACAAAAAAAGATGCAATTTCTGTGTGTGCTAGTGCATTGGTTGTTGCGCCAATATTCTTTAAATAACAACTTTTTTCTTTTAATTTTGTCATGAAAAGAATACATGTTATTTTAAGTTAATAATAATTCTGTGTTTTTGCATGTGCTAAAAGTATTATTATTTTTTTCTTCTAAAGTTAAAGATTGAGAGTAAGGCCGAGAATAAAGTGATTTGTTCACGTCAGGAGCTCCGTTTTGCAATAAAAAATTGTAACACAAATGTTTATCCTCTTTTTTACTTTTAGTCACTGAAACTTGTTTAATCGTTGAAAACTTACTGTTACTACTTCAATCACAGACTTCTTCACCATTAATAAAAAAAATGGGGTGTGGTTGTGTCATGGACGAGGCTGTGTGTTGTACGTGAATACGTGTACGTAACAGGTGATATTTTCTATACAAAATATAAAATATGTTTTTTTTATTTTAACACCATATATATTCACTGTAACTATTTTACACTAATGTTTTATATATGCAAACGGTAGATTTTATCGAGAGCCGACGTCTGAAACTCAAACGAACGTCGTAGCTTCTCCGAGTCAAAAGTTATACTAAATGGAAATCTCGAAACGCAGGAAAATGACCTCAAAATGGCGGCGCTTCCCTCTCCACCGCGCAATGCGTCACAGTCCTCACCTAGCGTAGCAAATTCTTTAATCCTTTAGCTATCCAGTGGTGTAATTAAATTTTATATGGAGATTATAGATATGTAGCTGCAATACCAAACTGTATCCCCCGATTTTGTTATCATTCGTTTTTGACGTGACAACGTCTAATAAATCGATGACCGCCGGCTGCAAGCACAAAAAAGTGTCCCGTTACGCACATTTTCCCGTTACGCTGTGTCCCGTTACGCTCATTGTACGCTTTCGCCGCATCTATCTCTCTTCCACTCGATTGGAACAACCATCGATTTGACTTTTTCGAGGCACATTAAACTTGAAACACTCCCATTCGTTTCCTACTTTTCCTATCATCATCCTATCCTTAACAGAATAACACATATTGGAAGAAGTTAAATGGCAAAAATGTATAAAAGTTATAGTTAAAATAATCTCTTAGTTAAAGTAATAAACATATTTGAATTAATAAGTGCAAATAAAAGTAAATTTATCAATTAAATTGTAGATTTCATTCCACTCCTTCATTGTATCCATACAAAATAGTGATAATTCAATAAAAATGATTCAATTTTATTCATAAAACTATGAAATCATTTCATCAATGTTTTGCTATGACGTTGTCACGTTAAACTATCGTCCATATACCGACTTTACAGACAACCAATTTTTTGGAATTGCCTCCCGCTGTGGAAGCAATTTTAAAGACGTATTCACGTTAAAAAAAAAAAAACCCTAGTACTGAAGTACCGGGAATTCGCAGTCCCGTTGAAGACCAGCGCCGCAATCCCCGGGTCCCGGGACTCGGTTGCGGTCGCGAGCGCCGCGGCATCACGCGACCGCGCTGCGGGCGGAAGGAGGCAAGTGTGCCTCGCCGCGGTGAAAGCAGTTAGCGGCTCGGCTACGGGGAGGAAGGAAGGGGGGAAGGGGGAGGCATCCGCGCTCCGGCGGGCTAGAAATTAATAAAGGAATGTGTTCGGAGAAACCGGCGGGAGGCAGCGCCACAGTCGCGCAACGCGGGTTCCTCCCGAGAGCCCGACGCCGTCTTGCTCCAGCACGAGGTCTTATAAGGGGCGTCATACTAAAGATGGAACGATCACACTAACACACTATTGGAATACACTAACAGAGTTAAAAATAAATTTAAAATAATGTGTGAGTGGAGTCCGCGATCTACAGAAGTAAGCTTCTTGTTTATTAGTAGGGGCATGCAGATTTCGTGAAAAGATTTTGAGTCTAGATGAAAGTTAAAACACTGTAGCATCGTCTGTGTTTTTTTGAATGGGTGTGTTTCTTCCAGGTGAAAATCGATTGTAACAACACCAATCACAGTGATTCAGTGTGGAAGTAAACGCGTCCTGAGTGGCTCGGTAAAATTAGGCAACGACTTCTCTCGCAGACGGCCGCCAATCACAAGGAAGAAACCACGGGTTCAGATATACCTTGTTGCAGTCTAATAAGTGTTCAGATCTTTTCGCAAAAAATGCCTGCCCATATTTATAAGCTATACATAGAGATTAATTATTAGTATTTTTTTAAAAATTTAACAAGAGCTAATAATTGAGAACAGTAAGCTTGCGGGTATGATCTCAAAATTAAAAAAAAAAATTGCCAAAATACGAGACGAAAGCGCAGTGTTGCCACGCCGCACGCAAGAAGTACCAGCAGCTCGAGTGCAGTGTCGCGGCTGGACCACGGGCGGCTCCAGGGGGGACTGCCGCACAAACACGACCCTGACTGGCCAGTAGGAAACACAGTGTTGCCACGCCGCACGGAGCTACTCGCGCCGTTGTACGCTGCGCAGCTGTTCCTCCGAGTGATGGCGGAGTCATGTTTCCACGCAGGAAGGTTCACTTTAGAAGTGCTGGGACATGCCGGCAAAGGAATACTCCAGATAGTTACAAAAACAAAAAAAACAAAAAAAATTGTTTGGAAATCGTTACGTTATTGCTCAACGTAGTATCGTAAAAAAATCCTATTTCTTCCGTTTTTACTGCATTTCTTTCGCTGTATCAACAACACAAACAATGCATTTTCTGCCTCCAAAAAAAAAAAAACATTTTTATACTAGCGATTGCGGAGTGGGCGTGTTCGTAGTGACTCGAGACAATTCTCGAAAGTTTTTCTAACGTGACTGTGGCGCATTCTGAGTGACCAGTTGTGAAGGTGCCTGAACCAATCAGAGATAGGCTTGGAACATTTACCAAATTTATGGTCTCAAAATACCGTTATTTAATAGTTTCAAAAACAACTTTTGATGAAAGAAAAGGTTTAATTCGCGATTTGGAGTATTTAAGTTAACAGAAATTGTACACTGCAGAAATAAAATTAAATTCGGGTTCGGGAGTTGCTGTCTGCGCCTCCTCCTCTGGAAGCCGTGCTGGAATCCAACGCGGGCAATTTTCGCTGTCTGCCTCACTGACCCAGACGCGGCGCGGAACGGGCTCAGATGAGCGGGTACCGCCGCTACGTGACGGCGGAGAGAGTGTGCGCGCTGGACCCAGCGAGGCAGTACCCGCGTCTCGGCTGTAACGGCGCGCCGGCCGTCGGAGCGGTACCCAAGGACGCCCGCTTCGGAGTGTCTGCTCCCCCCCCCCCCTCATCACCCCCACACTCCTCCTCCATCACCACCCCGCGAGACTCCAGCGGGAGGCGATACACCTTCACCCGCGAAGCTGCGCGGTAACGGTAGAACAACACGAGGGTGTAGGCTATGTCCCCTCGCCAGGTCATTGTTTCATACTTACGTTCCACACGGTCAAACTTGAGCCGGCCTTTCGAGTGGCCGAACTTTTAAAAAAACTATACCTACATATATTCCTCCTTTTATTTTTTTTTTTGCATAATTTACCTGGAAAAGTTGCATTTTTAAAGTTTTTTGTGCAGTATGGATAAGGAGAATGAAGTTGAATATAAAACTGGAACTTTATAGGTTTGAAGTCAATTTTACTGGTTGCTATGCGATATTGTTTAATTTATCTAATAAAAGATTATTTAAATTTATCAGGATTTTTTTTTAAAAATCAGCACATTTGTTATGACATTAACGGCTAAATGTAATTAAATAAATTTATCTGCAGGAATTTTTAAAAATATCACACAGTAACCACCAACATTGCCTTTAAACACAAAAAATGTAATCTTAGTATTTATTCCACTTAGTTCTTTTTATCCACACTGAACAAAAATGTTAAAAATTCACTTTTGCCAGCTAATTATGAAAAATGTATGCACTATACATATTTTTTAAAAAAAATTCGTTTCAGTACGGGATCTCAAAGAGTCTACGTGTTTAACAGAGTTAAACGTAAAAATAAAATAATGACCTTGAAAGGGACACAACCCTAAGACGAGAGGAACTTGAAAGGCTCAAGGCCTTCTCTTTTTTTTTCTGATCGAAACTTACACTGGTTAAAATTAAGTTTTGTGGGAAAATTAGGGGTGAAAATATCTTAGCGCAAGGAAGGAACGGAGCAGCATCTGCCAATACAAAATATATTACGGAACTGAGAAACCAGATATTTCAACGTAGGTGCAACAAGAGACTTCAACCTTGCGACGGGAATCTTAAACGCGTGATGCAGTGAGAGACTTCAACGTTTGATGGAGTGAGAGACTTTAACGTTTGATGCAGAGAGAGACTTCTTCGGACGATGCAATGAGAGACTTCAACGACGATGTGACCAAACATTTCAAGATAGCTTTGACGAGAAAATTTATAACATACGACGAGCAAATTGAATCTAAGTTGCAACGATAAACGTAACGCACAATGCAGAGAGGGATTCCAACAAAAAAAAAACACAACTATTTATATATTATTTATGATGTGTGATAGTTTTACAGTGTGGTTCGGTGAGAAGTATTAAAAGTCATCGAACTTGGTTATTAAAGGGGAAGAAAATAAATTCACAGACTGAAAGATCAAATCAGTTCTTCAATGGTAGCTTTTCATTAAACTAAATATATCACGTAAAATGTCGAAACACTTATCGATGTTTTTTTATAATGATATTGGTTAGACTTTGGGCCAGCGTCAGGGGCTAAGTCTGGGGGGGGGGGGGGTGGGGTTTAGGGGTTCAAACCCCTCCCTTAGCACCAAATCTTTAATTAATTTATTATTCATCACTCAAACAAATTTCCTATTAAAATTAATACAATTTTTACCATTACAATATTTAAATTTAAGTACCGAAAACTGCTAAAATAGCACTATTTTACACCTTAAAATCAAAATTTTCCCGGGGAAGATCCCCCGGCCCCCCCCCCCCCCCCGCTATAATACGGGGGGGGGGGGGGGGGGCATGCTTCTTAACACCCCCCCATACACAAATCCTGGCTACGCCACTGGCCAGCGTAACACTTGAAACCTTCGCTGTTCCGAAACGTTTTTAACGTCCCGTGCTTGAGGCACGCGACCTTCGTCGCACAACTGTTTGCGCTGCGCCTGAAGGTCACCAGCGCAGTCGCTGGCGCGGCGACCACAGGAGCCGTCAGGCGACCTCCGGCCCGGACCCGAAGCCACCTCTCCAAGTCGTCGTGTCGCGAGCCAGCTGCAGGCCGTAGCCCATTTTCACGTCGGCTGGCTGGCAGCCTGGCGGGAAACGACTAAAGTCGCCCCCAAAAACAACCAGTGCCACCAAAACCAAATGCGGACAAAATGTCCAAGCTCCCGCCCATTTGCATAGTAGCCTTTCTACTCTGCCCGACTCTTCTTCCAGAACCATCCTTCTGTTTCCTGTAACCAACCTGCTTGCAATTAATGCATGAAATTACATCCCGCATGTCAGTGCTCAGGGTTTTCCCTGTGTCTATGCAGGTTTTTACCTGGGCCCAACCTAGCTAGTTTTAACTTAGAATAGTCAGTGAGGGGAGTTAGTCATGGCTAAAACAATGCCATGGCTGGCCAATCCCCTCCTAGCACATGATGCATGCTTCCTCTCCTGCATGGTTCATAACCTGCATGCCTAGAGCGTATAGGCTTCGGCCTGAGACGCACTTAGAGTCTTCCCTACCCAGAAAAAAAAAACATTTTCACTAGTGGGAATTTCGATACTGGTCTTCCCTTTACTTTCGGTGCTACGTAGTAGTTTTTTTTTTTTTTTGACGTGACAACATCTAATAAATCGACAAACGCCGGCTATATGCACGAAAAAGTGTCCCGTAACGCACATTGTCCCGTTACGCTGTGTCCCGTTACGCTCATTGTACGCTGGCGCCCCATCCATCTCTCTTCCACTCGATTGGAACAACCATCGATTTGACTTTTTTGAGGCACATTAAACTTGAAACACTCCCATTCGTTTCCTACTTTTCCTATCATCGTCCTATCCTTAACAGAATAACACAGATTGGAAGAAGTTGAATAGCAAACATGTATAAAAGTTATAGTTAAAATAATCTCTTCGTTAAAGTAATAGATGAACATATTTGAATTAATGAGTGCAAATAAAAGTAAATTTATCAATTACATTGTATATTTCATTTCACTCCTTCTTTGTATCCGTACAAAATAGTGATAATTCAATAAAACTGATTCAATTTTATTCATAAAAGTATGCAATCATTTCATCAATGTTTTGTTATGACGTTGTCACGTTAAACTATCGTCCGTAAACCGACTTTACAGACAATCAATTTTTTTTATCAATGGTGCACCTGTCGAAGTAGAAATAGTTTTGAACGATTTAACAAATTTTTAGTGACCAAAAGTAAAAATATTTAAAATTTTCGTCACAATTTTTTTTATTAAAAAAATGTACTTATCTGGTAACGTGAACAAAAAGAACTAATTTATTCTCAGCCTTGCTCTCAATCTTTAACTTCGGAGAAGAAGGGGAAAAAAAACACTTAAACAAACAATAGTTTTAACGCGTGCCAATTCACAGAATTACTAACTTAAAATAACATTTCTTATTTTCATAACAAACTCTAAAGTAAAAAAAATCGTTATTTGAAGGATATTGGCGCAACAGCCACAGGCACCAACTCACACGGCAGTCCGAACACCGATTGTCACTGGCTCACCCGCCCGCATGTATCGCCTTACCACAGGAGAGCAGCAAATGAAATTAACCTTAGCGCGCAATAAATACGAAATGTTATGCTGTCGATGTCTATTTTCGAAAGTACCGAAAGAACAGGGAATCTATTTAAAATTCCCAGTTCTTTTACTATATCAAAATTAGCGGGAATTCCATGTTTTTTTTTTGGACCGGGATTTTGCAATATAGTGTAGACACTTGGGATGCACTATGCACCTCTTAGAAGTTTGTGGGCACCCACCATTTAAGATGATGCAGGCTTTCAGGATTGTCATAATTTAAACACGGGTTACTCAGGTAAAGAGTTCTATGGGGTTATATTTTTTAGATTGGTGTTTTTAAAAAATATATATTACATAATGTAAGGTTTTTCAGAGTAACATATTGGAAAAATAAAAACATTTGCAATGAAGTCTGAAACAAAAACAAAAAATTTTTTTTTACTCTGTTGCAATAAAGTGCGCGCTTTAAACTCCAGTTTCACTCATCGCGTAAGCATTAAGGTCTGCATGTACCATTCACGAAAACAAAAAAAAACACCTCTGAAATATCAGTTTTATGGTCATCACAAATAAGTTTGTCAGTACAGAACCTACCAAATATTTTGTGTTGACAGAAAAATATTTTTTATCCTCAAGGAAATCATATATTAGTGACAACAAAACATTTTTGTCGCTGATAAGTAGGGACCGGAAAAATGGTCAGGTTCAGTGACATCTAGCTCAGACTCCAAAGTCATCTACAAACTCTAACAACCGTCACCTGTTAATTAGCTAGCTGCTCACTTGTGGGACGTCTCAATTGGAATGTCTGATATTCGATATTTACTTTTAGTTGAGGGGTTTCCTTACTGACTCGCAGTCCTTCAGTAAACTGTGGTCCTATAACAGCAGTAGCATCGGAAACGTACAAAGGTTTAAATGTTTTACCTTGTGGCGAAAATAATAAGCTAATTTTTGGTTTATTGTCAACATAAAATATTTGGTAGCGTGCGCGCTGATAAAAGTACGAGGCGTTACTCCTCAGGCCACTGGCGGGACCTCGGAGTGGGCCCAGACACCCGGGGACCCCCTAGCTGGTCCCACACCGCCCCGCCCGACAAGGGCAGCCAGCATCTTGGTGGGAGGGGTTGGGGGGGGGGGGGGGTGCAATTAGGGCCAAGGCGTCGGTTTCCGTCGAGCGCCACTCACCTTCCCCCGTAGAGAGGCGTGCTTTCGTCATCGGAGAAGTTGTTGTCGCTGTCGTCGGGGCTCGCTCGCACTCCCGTCATGGCGACCTGCGACACACAGGACATTCCCGTCAGAACACCGGCATTCTTCCGCGGGCAACACGCAGCAACCTCAGCAACCTCAGCAACCTGTCTGTCTCCACTTCAAAACGCAACACTCGAACAAAACAGTCCAAAATAAATACCTTTAATCCTAATATGAAACGGTGATTAATTGCGTAGCGTTTCCTGCAGACATTACTGGCTCTTATGATTGTATTATAAACTGTAAAAAAAAAGTCAAGCATTTATAGTATACTAGTTGAATTAAAAATGTTTAGTCATATACATATAGAATTATTATTACTTCTAATTTAAAATGATAGTATCTTAAATCACAATCAACAGTCGATAACAGCCAAATTAACAACTACACACGTACCATCTGATGATAATTCACTATCATTCTAAATTATAAAGTAATTACAAACAATACAACTCGTCTTACTAAACAATTCCTTTAGAAAAATGATCAATAAAAGTGAATGCAATATTGTAACCACGATCATCTAAACAGTTATAACTAGGTTGTTTACAGCCAGACAAACTTAGTAGCCAATCAGCGAGAGTGTGTTAAAGTTTAAAGCAGCGTATTTCGATGATAATAAATAGCGAAAATCAATACAACAGTTCGCCGTCAAATTTGAACATAGCAGTAAATTTTTATACGTCTTTTAAATGTTCATAACTGAGCGAGAATAATGATTGAAAATAACTCATTGTAATGATCTATATAGGAGACTTTCAATCAATGTGGACTACATAAAAAGCGCCAAAAAAGTTTTTTTTTCAGGTTTATTAAATATTTTTCACTCATAATTTTATATCAACAAACTTATTTGCATATGATTTATGAGTTGAAAAATAGTGCTTCTGAGCTGCTGGTCAGCTTAATCGTTATGACACAGAATACATTCACTTTCGATGAATCTCCCTCATGCCCGATGGTGACATGGGGATTTTCAGTCTCCACCCCCCCCCCCCCTCCCCAAACCAAAAAAATAATAACGGACGTTGTGCTTGTTCACTTCGCCACTCGCGTGGTCACACTTGGTCAGTGTGCATTATTGACCTCGTGGGCAGGTGGGTTCTTAGTTTTGGATTCGAGTCAAAATTTCTTTTATAGTGTCTCAGCTGCTTGAGGGTGCACCATTGGCGTAGCTGTGTTCATAATGTTTGGGGGGACAAATAATGATTTTTTATGTCATGTAAACCCATTCTCCTCTTACTAAGGTCCGGGGGTCCTCCACCGGAAAATTTTGATTTTAAAAGTACAAAATAGCGCTTTTTAAGCAGTTTTTGTATCTAACCATTGGATACATTGATGTTAAAATTATTATTGTTTCCTTAAGATAAAATTTGATGAGTGAAGAAATTACAAATAAAGTTGGGCAGAATAATATTATAAAATAAAAATATCACGGCCTAGAAACTTGGGGGGGACAGTCCCTTCCACCCAAAAAGTTCAGGGGGACACGTCCCCCCTGTCCCCCCCGGTTCCTACGCCCCTGGGTGCATCCTTCCGCGAGTCCGGTCCCGCGGAGACCCGACAAGCGAGGGAGTCGCGCTCCTGGACGGCTGCGACGGGGGGCGCCACCAGCCAGAGAGAACGAGGGCGGAGATCTGTGACGACCGCAGAGTTGCGTGGCCCGACCAGGCAGCAAGTCTGAGCCAACCGCCGTGTGATCGCAGCGGGCTGGAATCCGCCCGGCACTCGGCAGCCTTGCCCCGATGACTCACCGCCACAGCTGACGCGGCGGTCGGCCGAAGGGGTCTGACGTCGTCGTGGCCCGCCGCGGGAACAAGGTACCTCCTCGTCCGGCTCTGGACCTGCCTGCTTCGCGCTTGCAGTAGCGAGTGAGCCCAGGCTTTCCCCTGGGTCCGTGCGGGTTTTTACCTGGGCCCGACTTAACTAGTTAGGGGAGTTAGTCATGGCATCAATCGCTGCCATGGCCGGCCACTCCCCGAACATAAAGCACACGATGCATGACTGAAACCCAGCATGATCAGGCGTATAGGGCTTCGGCCTGAGGCAAACTTTGGGGTCTTCCCTGAACCAGATACCCTCCCCAAACAAATACACACTTAGTTTTAGTTACGTTAGGAAACAAATTGCTATCAGCACCCTGAGTGCGGGCAGACCCCCCCCCCCCCCCCTCATGCCTTTTCCCCTGGCGCAACGACAACTTGTTTACTGAGAGAAACTCCCTTTCTACCAGCAGTAGTAGTATAATCGAGGTGATGACCCATCAGAGCGTAACGAAAAAACGTAACGCTCAAGAGTGGGGAGCTCGTGGGCGGAAAAGTTTGAGGGGGGAATAACGAATGAAGCACGGATTAATAAGACAACTAGCTGCAAGACCTTTCTACAGGTTTGCGTCGCCGTGTTTGGCACAACTGTGCACCTCCAGTATAAACATCAATCGTGTTCTTTATTGTTTGATATTATCGTTTAGGTTAATTATTGAATATTTGTTTTTATTTTCGTTGAAGTCTAAAGGTGGGTTTACGATTGAAAATTAAGAATTAAGACTTAAGACTTAGTCGTGTACTTACCATATGACTCTATGTAAACTAGTGGAATGGTTTATGATTGTCGTGTGTGAATTTTGACGGGTCGTGTGCGAACCATATGATGACTTAAGACGGAAATGACTTAACAGAAATGGTTATATTTTATATTTTTCGTTAAGACTTAAGGAAGCGACCAATCACAACAAACCGGAACCTTTCAACCGGAAGTTTATGTCTTATTATTGGACCGAGCGAGGCAGTATTTTGGGTTAGAATTCGTATATTTGTCATTTGTAATCATCATCCATTTAGAAAAATAGATATCCCATTTGTCAATAACCTATTTCAAACCTGCTTCTCCGTTTCGAACAATGGCCGACCATGTGTTTTGTGCTGTGATTGGATAGAATTAACGACTTCTATGTCAATCATAAACTGGAAAATGTAGTTTTGACTTAATCGTGTGCTCGATGTTAAGTTATAATTCTTAAGGAAATCAATCGTAAACCCAGCTTGACGCGCGTGGTAGCCACGTGATCCACGTCGCGACAGCGAGGCCACAGAACCGGACAGGCCAGGAAAGTCGCAGGAGGACTAGGCCGTGATTCGCGGAAGACACGGGGGAAAAAAACCAGAAGAACGAAGCACTGGACGGGATTCAAACCCGAACCCTCTCTAATGCAAATACAGAGCTCCATCGTCGCCAGCTCACTCGGCCAGCAGGACAGGCGCAAGCGGGGCGCGCTTCTCAGGCACGGAAACATTCGCGAGATGCTAGCGGAGCGCGGGGCGCTAAGGGCGACGCTGGCTCGCACACTACTCGCTTCTTCGCCTCTACGCGCCAGGCAGCGGACTGGTGCACAGTCTTGTCTTCGTGCGAGCAACGCGCTCCTACGGAACTTTCCTGTGCTGACCCTGGCGCATTTTATAGAAGGATTTATGCGCACGACTATACTACCGACAATGTGGCGTTTCAAATAATTGTTTTCATGGCTTAAACCCCCCGTTTTACAGTTTTACATACAACAAAGATAGCTCGCTAGAAAACAGTAGGAGTCCCACGTCGAAACAATAGAGATGTTCTTCCAAGCCACAGTTACAAAATCTTTAAAAGTGAAAAAGTTTAAAATTAACATAGACAATAGTTGAAGGTTCGGCGATAAGGCCTACTTGATCATTCGTTTGAAATATTTTTTTTAATATTATGATTTTTTATTTCAAAACGCTTTATCATTTACGGCTTTTCTTTCACATGGTCTTACATTATAAGAAACGCGGAATAATCTCTGGCTGAGATCTATGCAGAGCGAGGGACCAGAGACAGTATATTTTTTTCCAAGCCCATGATATTCAATATAAAATTTAAACACATATCCTTACATTTACTGTATGAAATGGATTTCAACCAGCACTAAGATGTTTTTTTTACGGTAAAGCACAATAACTCACATGAGTTTACTTATTTTTCTAGTCAAGAGAAAAATAACACACAGGGTCATTTTCTAAGGAGAAAAAAAAAATGAAGTACGGCTTAAGTTGGAGTGCTGACCCACTGAAGACAGCAAGCGACTTTCCTCACAACTGTGCCCTCGTCTGAATGTAAGAGCATGTTTCTTTCGCTCGAGAGCGAAGCGTATAATCACGGAACAGTTGACGGCTGGAAGAATTTCTCTTTCGCCTCCACGTGATGTGAACCCAGCAGACAACAAGCGAAGGTAGAAATTTATTTCGATATCAAATGGAGATACAATGACACAAATGTGCACTAGAAACAATAAGTAAATAATCAGTTAATAATTTTGCATTGTTGGAAGTAATGTTATATAAATTGCCTGTAGGGATATCTCTTAGCGTCGAATCGAAAACGTGACATAATTCCTATACATATGCAGAAATTATTTGTGATTAATCGGCAACAGTGCATAGTGATTTGATATGTTTGGACCTAGAATTTTCGATGAAAACATTTTGAGAGTGGTGTGGTGTTTATTTTATTTCTTCTGTATAGGAAGACAAATACTTTGGCTGTAATAATCTCAATACTAATATATTCATAAAGAAAAAAAAACAATTTCTGTTAGAAGGCGCCAGGTTTAATTACTAAAATAAAATCTAAATTTAACAATTCCGATAGCCAGTATGAACCAAATTTAACAATTCTGATAAAAGGCAAGAGGCACTCGTGTCAATAATCTTTTAATATGACAAAGAACTACATATCCTATACAATTCCAAAAACAAGGTGATTACAAATGATTGACACGTTGAAAGAATATTCGTTGACAATACAAAATCGGTTATCATCGTATTGATATTTGTTTGTGGGTGTGTGTGGTATGTTGAGAGTGATTGTTTGCGTGTGCGAGATTCAAACGCCAAACATGTTTGAAACGGAAGAAAGAAGATGAATCATCTTTTAGAAAATGACGTGAAAAGTAATTTGTACATTTTATTGGCTGTAGTGTGAACAATATAAGGCATGTATACTACGTATTTTTTTTGTAACAAAACTTTCTTTTTAATAGTAATAAACGGTTAGTCTGCTTATTTAAGGATTTTTGTTTTGCTCACTAGCCACTAGCCATATTACTCGCGATCATATGGATTTTCGATTGTCCACGTTGCCTTCGGTCCTGGTTAGTCCGTGTATCGACGAGGTTTAGCTGTATAAAGGAAGTGTTTTCAACGTGTTTAATATTATCGTTGATTTGATGTTAGACGTGTTCAATTATTGGTGGTTATGTGAACGAGACTGTAGGATGTTTGCAGGCTCCGCCGGACTGCGGCTACCGACGAGTCTCTCTTGCGCCGGTAGGCTCTGCCGCGGCAGCGCCCTGGTCAAGAGAGACTGCGGCCGTTCTTCTCGCCGCTGGATCGTAGGGGCAGCGCCGCACCGGGCGACCTCGCCCGCGGCGCCCAGAACAAACACCGGGGCCTCAACACGCGGCTCGTTGTCGCTCCGCAGGTCCGCCCTTCTTTCCTCCAGCTGCGTATCCTTCCGCCACCCGGGAGTGCGCCTGCGGGGAGCCAGAGCGAGGGTTCTCCGTCATTACGTGTTCTCTCACAACTAGGGCGAACTTGCGTGTTGAAGGAAGACTATCGTGTTGTTCTGCTGCGGACTTGTAACATTTTGGAAGGTTTTTTTGCTACGAGATGATTGCCACGAGTGTAAGTAAACCTAGTGAAAATAAATTTATTTATACATATATATGTAAATGTTAAGACTTTTCCTGGGTATTATCTGTAAATTTAAGGTGAATTTTTTTAACCGGTGTGATAGATTACTTTTTTTTTCCGGCCGAGTGCTGTGCTGTCACTCCAACCCCCCCCCCCCCCCGTGCAGACGGAAGGCAAGGACGAGCCATTGCGGTATCATCTCTCCCCGGGCCCATCCCTCAGCTCATCGGACTGAGCCACGACTTCTTGGCTCGTCACTGTCGCTCCTGCACTCGAGCCACTCTTGTCCGCAAGACTTGGCCGCACGAGGTCAGGTCACGTTTATCACTGCTGAGGGTTGTTGAGGTCATGTCAAAAGCACTGTGGATGATGTATACGTACTTCAAGAATATTTTTGCTAGAGATTGACACCGGGAAGTAAATCAAGTGATATTTATTTATTGATTTTTAATTCCATTCTTCGACTAGTTTCAAATGCCGAATGAGAAGCTATAACGATGACGAGCGACCAGGCAGGCGGGCCAGTATAGTTGTCCCGCTCTACTCGCTGCAAGAAAGCGAGTGGCCGCGGTGGAGTTGGCGCGACCACAGCCTCGCGCGAGGCGTGAGTCATGAGGCGAGTGGATGGCGACGGCAGCCTCTGATCCCGGTCCGCGTCCTCCGCCGCTCGCCAGGAAACTGCGTTCAGACGCGGTCCGACCCTCTTCAGCTGCTCACGTGACAGTGCGTGGTCAGCAAGGCTTCCTGCGGCACTTCAAAGTGTCGGGCGACAGGGCCGAGGTGGCTAGACTTGTACTACTTGCCCCACTTCGTTCTTTAAGGGGCCCGCCTACCTGGGCACACATTCGGTGTGCAGAGCTTCAGGAAAAACAACGCGATTTCAAAACTACTCAAGATATCCGAGTGGGGCCTATTTACGAATAGCATTTAAGATTTCGCTGAGGGCCGAAAAGTACTTTTAATTTCGGATTAAGTTTTTAAACTGTATTTTTAGAAGCGTTAAAATGCCTAAAACGCGTTTTTTCAGAGTAATTTTTAGGCATAAATCAATAAGTACAGATTCTTGAAAGCACTTAAGGGGCTTGCATAACACCTTTATCTTCATTTCTCCGCCATATAATGTTACGGTCACCGCTCAAATTTCACAGTTATCCTGTGACGACGAGACGAATGCGCGCCAGTTCAGAGACTTGCGCTTAGAGGCTATACCGCGCTGGAAGCACCAGCGAGCGTCGCGCTTATCATCCCGCCTCACTAACACACATACACTCCTGACGAGGCGGGCCCCTTAAGTGATACTTGCAACGGGGAATTTCGATTTAATACACTTTCTTTGGACGTATGCCTTTGCAGTTCTGCGCTGTTTGTCATGGTAAACCTATACTGTGTTCGACGGTGTTGTCATCGTTGTATTGTCCATAGTATATGTTTATATTCATCGTTGTGTTCGTATATTTGCTGCGTTGTCTACCTGCATTCACTGTTATTGTTGAAACTGTCCTGTCGTTGTTAGCCCGTTGTGTTCGTCTGTGTTGTTATTTTTTTTTCATTACTGAATTCCTTCCGCGTAATTCTTGTGTTGTCTGATATTTAAAGTTTGAATGTTTTCGTTTGTGCTGTCGTCGTGTTGTCCGTAATACCTGTTTAGGTTCCTCGTTGGGTTTATCTGTTTGACATAACCGATTTAGGGTTTTGCTCTGTGGGTTAATGTTTTCATTTTTATTTCTTAATTTGCATTCTTGCCATGACAGACAGTGCAAAACTGCAATGACGTATGCCTAAGAAATTGTATTAAATCGTGTTATCTCATTATTAAAAAAAAAAGTGAAATAGCGTAAAAAAAGTTTTCATTATCGTTTTCAGCCAAGAAAATTCAGGCAAACATGTATACAAACCACGCGCTCCACATTTATACGACGTACAACCATAGATGCATCACCATAAATTGGAGGCCAGTCACGAACATCGTGCGTTTAGGCGATTTAACAACATATCCACTAACTACTGTGGCCCTTAGCGTTCCCGCGTTTCTAGGCCTAAATCACGCACAATAGTTTCCAGCCAGAGACCACCTTTAAAATATAACTTGTTTGGTTTAATGCGCTGTCTAACGGAAAGAGTAAGGCGCAGTGCATTTGTGCATGTTTTCGCAAGTTGTCTTCAAAGTGTTTCTAACTAGCGTTAATGGACTGCAGATCCGCCTCAACACTCTAAATCCGAATGTGGACTAGTTTTCATCAAAACTAAAGTCGACAGTCGCCTAGTGACTGTCAAATCAGTATATTTTCACCGAGAATCAGGACCTGGCGCTGTGTAAATGTCGTCATCATCATAATCATCATCAGCTTCCAGGTTGTGGCCGGGTCAAGAAAAAAAAATACCTCCATTGTCCTCTCTCCCTCCACCATTCTGCAGCCTTCACTTTATTCCATTCTTCTCCTCTCTCTCCTGCACACCTTTAACTATCTGCTCCTCCCATCTTCCTTGTTCTTCCTCGGGGCCTTCTTCCTGTGTGCTTCAACTCCGTAATTTTCTTAGGAAGGCTCTCTTTTTCGTATTCTCTGCACATGGCCATGCCATCTCGTTATTGTTTTTCCAGTGATCTCGTTCAAGTCCTGTGCTTCTGCCCTTGCATGATCCTGTCTGTGCAAGTGCGGATCGCTGAAACACCAGTGTGAATGAACAAGCCGATGCGGAGCAGCTACCTGCAGGCGGGGCGTGCCACGGATGTGGACTCCAAGGGGGGGGGGGGGGGGTTTGTCACGTGGGAAGCGTGCCACCGGGTGGGAGACTCTCCGCTAACGCGGACAAATGAAGATCGCCGTGAGACGGCTGCGAGGCCTGGCCTCGATTCTGGCTCGGTTTTTACTCGATTAGCAATCCCACCCGTCGCTGGAGGTTTGTATACTTCACGCACACCGCCACGACGGCGAACTTTCTACATGCTCTCTCTCTATTTTTTTTTTCTTCAGACCGGTATGTTTCGATCGACGGGGTTCTGTTTTAGCGTCCATGGCCGCTGTTGTGGAAGTGTCGGTATTTAGTCTAACTGACGTGATCAATTTTTGTTATCACCCAGTATGGGCGTGTTACAGAACCAACCAACCCACAATGCAGTCCAACCCGCGACCCCAGCCTTGAAGTGAGGGACGCTGATCACTGCACTTTGTGGATCAGACGACGGAATGGGGGTTAATATTTTGAAACGATGTTTACGCTAACGTTTCGAAACTAAAATCAGCCACGTATTATTTAATCACTGTTTACAATTAAAAACCTATTTGTCATGTTGGTAACGCACATAATTAAACACGTTTGTATTGAATATTTTGCATCCATCGCTGCTTGAAATTGAACTATTGTGATTTATCAAGAGATAGTAGACTGATTTGGGATCCATTATCAACTCAACTTCTTCGCTGGCGAAAGTAAGTTTTTTTTATTTACTGTTTTGCCAGGGAAGATCTACAGAATTATGAGTAGATATATATTAGTATGAGAAAACTAAACTAATTACGATCATTTGTTTCCGCCTCTATGACGTGTGAAACGGCTAAGTTTGATTTAAAGAAAAAAAATTAATACTTCCGAATCTACTAAATCTAATGGTAAGACATTAAGAATGAAAAACAAGCATTTTTTATTCAATTTTTTTTTTTGTATTTTGATTTTTATGGTTGTGAAGAGGGAGTAAGTTTTGTTTTTATCATTAAAAACTCATATATAAATACAAAATAAAGCTGGATGTAAGAAACAAAGCACTAATAACTTAAATAATTAATTACGTAGTGTGCTTTAACCATTTTTCGAAATTAAACCCCTAGTGGAAATAACGTGGGTATTGTTACATGTTTCGCCGTAATGATTTCCCAAAGCGCTTATCCCGATCAGTTGCAAGCATGTTGACCTGGCCCGCGGGTGGTAGCCGCGCCTCTGGGAGCCGTGCTGGAGAAAGAGCCAGGACGCAGGACTCGGGCCCTTCAAGGACGCCGGCTCTAAGGGCGGGAGAGGGGCCAGTGGTCAGAGCCACGCCCACACTTCCGGTCCCCCCCCCTCCCTCCCTGGACAGTCCGGCGCAACGCCTCCGGCGACTTGAATGCCTCCTGCAGCCATGGCCTCGGCTTTGAATATATATACTGTATAGAAGTCGCGAGTGGATAGGATTTATTCTACGTTTTTCAAAAGCGTTTGATGAGCAGCTTGGGAACTTCACCGCTGCAGTGCGCTGCCGTAACGCCCTGTATCGTCTTAGTAGTTATTTACACGTTAGAGCGCAGCGCTGTCGCCCGCTGTCATTCCCCGCACCCCTCATCCATCATTCTCTGCAGCTCAACGTCGTTCAACAGGAGGGGGAAGGGGTGTTTGAAGAGTTAGACACTTGTCCGCTAGGGACCACCACAAGTCGATGCCCTAGAGATGGTGGCGATTGCGGCGGTGAATTAACCAACTACCTCAAAACCGTATTAGAAATTATAACCTGGGCTGGCGACTTCTATACAGTATATATATTCAAAGGCCTCGGTCTCGACACGACCATCCAGGAGTGGAGAGTGAGTGACCCATGTGTCGACGAGGACGGCTGTGCGGCGTACACTGTGCGCATCTTCGTCCTTATGACATCTCTCTGGGGTTTTCAACTCGCAACCGCAATGCAGCAGGGATTCACCCGTAACTTAGAACAGTCATAACTTAGAATTATCGAATAAAAATCCACATAACTTAAACGATTGTAATTTAGAAACACATAACGCAGAAACATAAAAACCAAGAAACTTCTGAACTTAGAAAATCATAACTTAGAAACACGCAATACCGAACCGCATAACTTAGAGAAAAAAATACAACCTATGACTGTCATAACTTAGAAACACTTAACTTAGAAACACACAACTTAGAACAGGCATAACTCAGAAAAATTAAATCTTGTGTGTTTCTAAGTTGTGTGTTTTCTAAATCATCACAGCAACCTATTGCAGCAGAGTGCATAACGGCTGTGTCGTTTCAGATCTCAAAATTAACACTTGCGGTCTCGTTCTGTACCTAGTTTCGAAGGATAAACATCAGTGGCGAAGGAGATAATAAAACATGAAAATTTCTCAAATGCTTCCTGCAAACAAACACCGCTCTCGTATCTTGAGAAGTTTGCTTGTAGAGGTGAGGTGGCACTTCACGAGCATACCAGTGTGGTCCTTGTCGCCGGCGACTCCCAAAATAGCCCCGGCCAGGCGGGTCCCAGCCGGAATAACTCGCATGGCGGTGTGACGTTAAGAGGAGGGTCGGACGAGACATATCTCCTCATGCTAATGCCGCCGCGGGTATTTCGTAACTCTGACGTCACGGCGTCGTGCTGGAATGCACAAGCCGGCGTGGTCGCTGACCTCTGAGTCTACCTGCGGCGCTGGTGCTCGCTTCCAGGAAGAAAAAAACCCTGGACCCTCCCTCGCCAGCTCCGAGTGGCTGGATCACTGATCCCCTTCAGTCGATAAGCTAGGGATTAGCTGGCGAATCAGCGGAATCAGTAACTGGCATAGCATAAGTAATCCCGCTGAAACAATGTTAAAGGTATTGGCTGTTATGTGTCCACTTCATTCCTTAAAACTTGGTATTTAAAATATTTTTATCATTATTTTTATTTAACTGATTCATCTAAAATTTTACTTGGTAATTCTCTTTTATTTTTTGTTCTACCACAAATATTTTCAACACATATTCACTAAGTGGTGTCGCGCAAGTAATGACAAATGCAATGGAGGTATCGAGTTAAAATTGTAAAAATAGTCCTTAAATAAAAATAATGAGAAAAAAACGAGCATTAAAAACATTCAATAGTCAAACGCCCAAACGTATAGAAATACTTTTAACTACGATCATTTGCAATAAAAAGGGAAACCGTTTCGCTCATGATTTTACAGCAAAGCTAGACTTCGAAGTTTTGTGTGCATGCAACTACTAGTCGTCTGTAAATGGTTTTCTTTCACTGGATTAGTGTTGCCGATGGCGTCAGGTCTTCTTGACGATGGTGCAATCACATAGGTAGAACAAACTATATCAGTAGTATACATTGGTATGTCTGAGCACAGATGCTCGTGCGTGGTGTTGGTGGCGGTGACTGCAGCCATCTTGTATGACCTTTACCTTTGTCCCTGACATTTGAAAATTGCCGAAAATGGCCCCAAAAATAATAATCAAAATTTGCCAAAATTTCCAGTTTTTAAGAAATAAATTCCGCCAAAAATCTAAAAATAATAATAATAAAAGTTAGATATTTCCATTTTCGAGGGAAAGTCCGTAAAAAATTTAAAAATTAGATTCGAAATGCCTCAAAATATTTTTGGTATTAAAAGAACACACATTCCTCAAATAGACTTAAATTCCTCATCTGCAAGCATCAAAAAAGACGCGGACGACATTAGACCCCGACCGCCATCTTGTTTCCGTCTGCTGGAGGTATCCATATTGGATTATGCTATGACGGTGTTGTAGTGGCCGCGCTGCCTTTCTGCCGCGAGCCGCGCCTTCCTCGCGGCGACCACGTGGGTCCAGACCTCAGGTCACGTGTCAGTCTTCACTCGGACAACGACCTCGCTCGGGAAGCAACCACATCGCAGCACCGCGACGCACATCGCAAATATTACATCAGTAGTGAGCAATGAGCAGCCAGCTTGGAACTTTTCCTAACGAGTCTTAACGTCTCGTAGGCGGCCTGGTCAGTAGAGACGGTCACAATCAGCAATACCAATCAGATATATTGGCAAAGAGATCGGCCATGGCCTTCTCGCGACAGACTACAATCCATACACGCTAACATTTTAACTGATTTTATGATGGGTACACAGTTTCTCTGAAGGACTCTCTCTCTCTCTCTCTGCACTATGAAAACCCCTGAACAAAAGAAGTATCAAATCACAAGCGTCCCAGTTAACAGGTGTCACGAGTTATTAGCCAATAAGCAGGTGTTATTTATCCGAGTACGTTGATGATAATGGAGCTTATACAACGGCGAAATTCTATCGCCCCTAGCGATAGTAAAAAGCTATCCCCCATTTTGCTGGAGTAATTTCTGGGAGTCATGAAAATCATGAGAGCGGACACAAATATTCGAAACCCAATCTTCTGGAATGCGATTCCAGTCTCATACTGCTGCGCCATATTACAGTATGAGGTCAAATGAAGCTACCACAAACTTTTTACGACACGACCGCTCCTGTTAAAGTTAGATTTTTTTTGTTAATTAATTGTTTTTATTACATTGTTAAAAAAAAAGATATGTAATTTAGGAGTAAGTTCGTAAGCATAGTCCAGCTGGAGAAGCAAATATGGTTAACGTCTAGTGAGTGATCATGACGCAATTAGTCAAACAAAAACTTTTTTTAATTATTAATACTTGTCTGATACCGATAGCAGGTTTTGTGCACCATAAGTAGAGACCGGGAAAATTCGCAAATTCATTTAGCGATAGGCTAAAATATAAATAGTTATACCTCAGTGCTGCCTCTGCTATTGGCTCACAACTCACCTGGATGAATCTGGGCCAATGAGAAACACCCGACTATAGCTTTATCGAATCACAGGCTGCTACGTTGGGACGTCTCACAAGACAGCAGTCAATGAGTGGGTGACATTTGACCGAGTGTAGGTAGAACTATGGAGTTCATCCTGGAGGTCATTGAACCCGCGAATTTTTCCGGTCCCTAACCATAAGTCTCGGGAAGAGATGTTTAAGAAAGCAACACAATGCATTGCCTACGTGCAGGCGAGCCTGGATGGAACCCCAGGTGGGCGGGGCGGGCGGGGCCTTAAGACACGAAGGCCGGGCAGAGCTGCGGCCATTGCCCGCCGCCAGGGGCAGGTCAGTGCCTCCTCGGAGTGGGCGGCCGTCTGCCGGCGCACCTCACAGAACACCGCTCCCTGTGGCCAGGGACAGCTTCCCTCCGGTAGTCCTTGTCTTGTGCGTGTCGTTCAAAGGCTTCCCGTGCATGTGCTCGGTCCGCAAAGCTGGCTGGCGTTTATATCACCACTATGTAACAAGTAGAGTCACGGAATTTTCGCGCATTCATTTAGTCGCAAGCTAGAATGCAAACCTCCACACTGTCGCACTGTGTTCGCATGATTGGACCTCAGTTATTTGGACACGCCCCTCTACGACCGTGAGCCAATGATGCCCAGCTAGGAGAGAAGTAAGCGAATCAGGTAGTGCCAAATAACAAGGATAAAAATGTTCTCGCTAAGAAATCAACCAATGGGAAAGTAAACATGGGTCGAGCACACCTATAACTTTGAATTCTATCCTGAGGCCAGAGGAATCCGTGAAATTTCCGGCTAGCTAATAAGATCATAAATTTCTCCTTGGCTTTGTTTTGGGGCGAGACCACGTCAGATGTGCCCGACCTTTCAGCGTGCTATGTTGCAGCCAATAGTTTATATCTCTGGGTAAAGTGAGTTCCTACCCAGCAGAATCCTGATTGATCAGATCTTTCTTTAGTCATGGCCATTTGAAGAGACCAATAACAGCTCGGCTGCGAATTTCTCTATATAAATACTGGCCCAAAGTCTAGTGGGAGGGGTAAGTGATTTCACTGGAAGTTTTCAAACGCTAGGCCTGGGTCTGGCACGTGAAGTTCCTCCTAAACTTCATCCCTTTTGGACCAAAAAGAGCCCACAACACCTTCAGCTGTGTGGAACTGACGCTCTTGAGGATGGCTGCATCAAGGCACGCCGAAACATCGGGCACATATTTTTTTTCGGGTGAGGACTCAGCCCACTAAAAAGCAAAGAAGTGGCTGAAAAACTATGGCCACGAAAGCCTATGATCAAATTATCAAAACCTAAATTAACAAACTGAGTCGATTTCCCTGTTATACTTGCCCACGCGAAATTCACACAGTTGACTGAAGAACGCGCATTTATATATATATATATATATATATATATATATATATATATATATGCTGGAAGTTCTCCAAAGCTAGTTGATCGTTCAGCCGTACGAGCGGGAGAAACGTGTGGTTGTTTCAACGTTTCAAGGTCATGTTGGAAGTGAAATCATACCCAGAACTGAAGGACCGCTTATCTCTTGGTCTCTGGATCAGAGAGGCCGAACTCATTGGGAGAGGTTCCGGACGTATGAGTAGGGACTACAAAAACTAGCTGTTACAACAATGACCTGTAAGTTAGATTCCACAGTCCTATTATGTACATTTGGGCGACTCCCCCTTGCTCACCGGTCGCTCATTTGAGAGATTTCCAAGTGATTCGACGAGATGGGAGTTTCTCATTGGCTCAGAGTGCTTTGCATGATAACGTAAACCAATCAAAGAAGCAGGTGAAAGGTGCAACCGTTTTGAATTCTGGACCACCACCGCGAAATGAATCCGCGAATTTTTCCCGGTTCTAGGTACAGTTTACCGAACAAGTATACACGCCCGTGACCTCGATGAGTGTCGCCTCGTGGCCGGGGCAGTTGGCGACACTGCAGGGGCAGTTGGCGACACTGCATGGGGCAGGGACAGCACCGCGGCGACCTGGAGGACAGCCAAGGACAGTCACCCGCGGTCCGTCGGCCGTCGCGCTCATTCTAGACACGGCGCCTGTACAGCACACACCCGTCCCCCCTCCCCCCCTCGTCGCGAGGGGACATCACAACACAGCGCGCAGTCGGCCGACGACGGCAGCCAGTGGCGTAGCCAGGATTTGTGTATGGGGGGGGGGGGGTCCGGGGGTCCTCCCCCGGGAAAAGTTTTGGATTTTAAGGTGTAAAATAGTGCAATTTTAGCAGTTTTCAGTACTTAAATTTAAATATTGCAGGACATGTACCCTGGCGTCCTCCTCCTGGTCCGATGCGCGCGCGTCTACATCTTCCTCGGACTCCGACTTACAAGGGAAGCCTACAACTCACGTAGTTTCGGTTCCCTGCAAGAATTTCCGAAGATTTCCGAAGTTTTGCGTTTTGGTACTAACGCCACTTCAGCTGCTAAATCAGAAGTTTTCAATGAAAACAAGCATGTTGTGACTGACCTAACCTAACCTAACCCTTCGATTTTTTTTAAATTTCAATTTTTGAGAGAAATCCGAAGTTGCACGAAAGTGGTAGGGAACCGAAACTACGTGAGTTGTAGGCTACCGGACTTACACACGGTTACACGCTCCAAGATGAACTTATCGCACTCATAAATAATTATGACGCGATTTTTAAAGTGCATAAAAAATTCGCTAAAACTGTAACTTTCTTTGGAGGTATAAATTAAATGTATTCAATTTTTTTTTACATAGCTACATGATTGAAACTGTCGCTACACACACAGCTACACTTACACACACACACACACATACCCGCTTGCGCTCGTTGGTGGCTTCGCCGCCAAACCCCCTCATGTGCGCGTGTGTGTGTATGTATATGCATGAATTGCTCAAGTAAACAAATGTGTACATCAATTTTTTTCTTCAAATATTTACATTAGTTCTACCTTAATCTAAACCCAAACGGTTATTAAAAAAATTAATTTTATAGATTTTTTGTTCACAGGAGCAGGAGCGGTATACAATTACAAAAATAATTAAATAAATATATATATACACACAAGATATATACACAGATCTATAGCACAAATATACTCTTAGCTTGCTTTTGTAAGTGTTGATTAAATTTCCTAAAAAAACGTAATGTGTAAAACAGGCAATAAATGAAATGTCTGTAGTCATCACGAAATTGTTCCATCAGCACAAACCTATCGGCGGGGTAATTCTCAGGGATACTCCGCTGTGGCCAGGAGAATGTTTGACTGTGACGACGTGTGCAGGGACTTGGCCGGTTGTTGTGCGGGGGGCGGGCAGCGAGTGGGAGGAAGTGGAGGAGCCAGCAAGGGTGCGAACAGCTGACGGTCGCGGGGAAAGTGGCCTCGCCTGTTGGCTCGCGCCTCTGCCTATCGCTATACACTCGCGAGACAAGCGAACCCGTGTCGTCTTTACTCCCGACACGAGGCACAGCAGCGCTACTTGTCCGTCTATCCCCTCCCCCACCCCCTGCTCCACCTACCGCTAGCGCCCGAGTTGCTTGCTTCGTTCTCATTGCTTCTGGCGTGTAAACATCTCAGCCATCAGTATCTACACGGCATTTGGTGGTAGTAATGTGTAGAGACCGGAAAAATTCGCGGATTCATTTCGCGGTAGGCTAGACTCCAAACTCGTACACCTTTATGCTGAGTCAGTGATTGGACCAAGGTTTATCTGAAGGACTCTAAACCAATGAAAAACCTTCAACAAAAGAATTATCAGATCACAAGCATCCCAAGTAACGCGTGTCACGAGTCAATATGCAATGAGCAGGTGCAATTTATCCCAGTACATAGCGGATCGTGGAGTCTATCCTAGAGGTCATTGAAACCGCGAAATTTTCCAGTCTCTAGTAATGTGTAACCACGGTGTTGCTGGCGGATATCGCGAATCAAAGTTCATAGAGACAAAGAGACACGTTGTAGTATTAACTTTTAAATTAATTTTTAACAAGGAGGGCAGTATTTACGTAAAATTCCTTGTCGAAAACCAGGTCCAAAGCCGGGGATTAGTATTTTTTCAAGTCTTTTTTTTTAAGCTTTTATCGGAGCAGTTTCATCATATAGTTTAACCTTTTCGCTCTGCAAATCGAATGATTCGGTAGTCGACGTAGCTGCTACGGCAGCGAATTCTAGCGGCGGATGCGGAAGAAATGTAGATGATTCTCGGCAAGAAATGTAGTTGAAAACACAATTTTCGTAATTTGTCAGACTCGTCATTATTATAACGAAATCTACGTTAAGTTTCGTGTCCGAGTTTCGCGTTTACCAATGACAACACGTAAATTTGATCTTTACCCAGGTTAAATGTTACACATCTCTGACGAGCACTGAGATACTTGCTGACATTATTTTTCCCCTTATGATATTATTCTGAGTTCTCATGCAATTTGTTGGTGATTCACAATTTTTTTTTTTTTTCAAAATACTTTTACTGAACTTTATTTTATATCTGTAAAAGGCTTGCGTGATATTTTTCCACTTGAGAAACTGAGACTAAACATGAAATTCAAGAAAACTATCTTTAGGGGCATGCATTTTTCGTGAAACAACCTGAAGCTCGTTACACTGCAACAAAGTATACCCGCGCCTACAGTTTCTCCGTTTCAATTGACGACCATCTGCAAGAGAGGCCATTGTCCCATTTGACGAGGCCAGACAGTACGAGTTTGTCTCCGCACAACATTGCTGCGGTTCGTGTGTTGTTAGTGGGTATTCACATCAGAGAAATTCAACCAATCACGAAGCACAGTCGATACTACAATGTTTTAACACACAGCTACGCTCGAAATCTTTTCGCGAAAAAGCACATGCCCCTAGCTATCTTTATGAAGTTACAGAAAATCCCAAAGCAACCAACATGCTGCGTTCGAACCATCTGGAACACTTTAGACGCCTGGGTAAGTGTTTTATAGCAAACAATAAGACATTAAAAATAAATTTTAAAAACTTGTTAAAATTTTAGGATACTGATTTTTTGTTCGAATAGTTGCTAAGCCAATCCATGTTTTTTGTTTAATGCTGGGAGTCTGTAGTTATAGGTGGTTTTCAGAAGTAGTTTTCGAAAATTCAGGCTAGCAAGACTGTACTATACGTAGGACCGTGATTTTTTCGCGAAAACATCTGACCTCTCATTAGTAGAGACATGCAAAATTCGCGGATTCATTTCGCGATAGGCTAGCATCAAAACAACTATACCTTCGTACCGCTTCTGCGATTGGCCCACATTTTATCCGAGGAACTGTGAGCTAATGGGTAGAGTCCCGGAAATTTCGCGGATTCCTCTGGCCTCAGGATAGAATTCAAAGTTATAGGTGTGCTCGACCCATGTTTACTTTCCCATTGGTTGATTTCTTAGCGAGAACATTTTTATCCTTGTTATTTGGCACTACCTGATTCGCTTACTTCTCTCCTAGCTGGACATCATTGGCTCACGGTCGTAGAGGTGCGTGTCCAGATAACTGCGGTCCAATCATGGACACAGTGCGACAGTGTGGAGGTTTGTATTCTAGCTTGCGACTAAATGAATCCGCGAAAATTCCGTGGCTCTACTAATGGGAAACACTAAACCAAGAAAGTGCCGAATTACGGACAGCCTAGTTGAGACGTCTCACGCGTCAGTAGCCAATGAACAGGTGTCATTTCCGCTAGTATTTAAAGGACTGTGGAGTCTATCCTAGAGGTCAATGAATCCGCGAATTTTGCAGATCTCTACTCATTAGACTTGTTGATGGTCGTCTGCAAGAGGAATCATTTTCTTATTTGACGGGGCCATGCAGGACGCGTTTGCTTCCACACCGAATGATGTGATTCGTGTACTAAGAGTAAACATGTACCTGAAAGAAACTCGACCAATCATGAAACACAGACGATGATACAGAGTTTTAACCCTCAGCTATACTCGAAATTGTTTCGCGAAAAATATATGGCCCTAACTATACGTCGTGAAATCCACTAATCCTACACTACTCGGAACATCTAGAGTAGTCGGCAAATCGCGTGGTTTCCCAGTACCTGTGTGTGGCCATGTAGGCGGGGCAGATTATTCCGACCTTACTATCGGCAACCTCACGTTCCCTCCCACATATGCGCCCTAATAGAGTAGGGTGGGAGTAGCATTCCAGTTCGCTTTTTTTTAATATAAAAATTCCAGAGCTTTTTAAGAAGAACAGAACTGTTAGGGATAGCTCCCTTTTGTTGATCGGGAGGGTATTAGAGGTTCGGCAATGACCAGCGGCTGGGGAAATTGGAGTATCGACGACACATGAGTCTTTAGAGAGGATGAGAGGAGGATCACGAGGCGAGAGCATGAAGTGCTGGGAGTGCCCCCAAGAAGAAGCCAGCGGTTCACGGCAACGTCCGCCACGTTTCGCAACCGCCGAGGATGCGGCCGGACGGCCTCGGAGAGAGGCGCTGGACGGCCGGACCTCCTGCAGGCGGGGAACTGGGACGCCGCCCCAAGGCTGCTTGCGTCAAGCGCGCATCCCCTCTTGCGCCACGCGCCCAGGTCTCGCCGCGGGCCCTACTCCGTCTCCTGGGCAGACTCCATGCAGCTCCCCGCCCGAGGAGCCGGCTGCTCCACCCGGGGCCACACTGGTGAGGTGGTTGTTGCAGCGACGTGAGCGGGAGCACCCCGAGATAACCCACAGGCCACGGCAACGTCCGCCACGTTTCCCTCTAGCGAAAATTTCCTCTCATCAATTGCTGAAAGCGTGATCGATGTCTCAACTGGGCATGCCTGTCTTTCGGAACTTCTTTTGAGATAGGTGTTTTCTTTCGGGGGGGTTGCAATATTTTACATAGTCACTTCTTGCCTCGAAGTTCACTATGCGCGACCAAAGAATTAGTCATAACTCCGCAAACGGAAAGGGTTACAGACATTCCGACAATGAGCAGAACCAACGGCTACCGGAAAAAAATATAAATAAATGCATTCATAAAAAAGGTGTTTCATTTCTTTCTGCTTAAATTATACCTGATGGTCCACGAGATACATTTTCACGCAAAATGCCAAGCTGTGAGTGACCCCTGTTGGTGGCCATGATTATTTGATGGTCCGACCAATCAGGATGAGTCTGCTGAATTGGAACTCAGTTCATCTAGTTCGGGGATCAGCAACTATCTTCTTCCCAAACACACACTTAAAACTCTTTCGTAGGCTTTTCGTTGCTAGGTTTTTAACTACCTATACTTCGGAACAGTAGCTGAAAGTCAATCCAGTTGGAGTTTTCACAAAACTGTCAACAGACGTTTCGACGCCAACTTCAGCGCGTTCCCGCGTGTTTGCCTTGAGGCTGTTGTTGTTCCTTCAGGAGCGATGCTGGAACACGGACCAAGAGCCGGCTTGTTTGTCCACGGAACTGTCACAAACAGCGAGCACTCTGTCGAGGTCACGAAGTGTCGCGGCTCTCTGTGGTCAGAGTTCTCCGTGCAACAAGCGTCTTACAACCCGTCACCAGCATGGGTCAAATAAGCACTGCGCCAAATCACAACTTCGCGTTGATTCATTTTGCCAAGAGGAGCGTGTCTGCAGGAGATAAATTCGTAAATGAACTTATGTGACTTGTTTACAGCAGTTTATTTTGACAGATTAATTCACTGTATTTTTTTTGTAAACGAAACAGAAATATTCATGTAAAATTAGAGATACTTGTGCATGCGTACATTTATATGAAAACAACTGTACCACTACGAAATAGTGTTCGCGGCTATACTGGGTTCGGATTCTTACCCGGGCATTTATGTTGTCCCAGTAGGCACATCTAAATGTTAAAGTTATTTGTAAACCATTCCCTGACTAACTTTCTAGTATTAACTGAACACATTAATAAGCGTAATAAAACAAAATAAAATCCAATTTCTGAACATTCGATTGTCTTTTCCATGGTTTAAAATAATTTTGCGCCAATTTTACGCAAGATACACTCAATATTATCTCGAAAAACGTATTTCATACATGCAAAAATAACCATAGCCATGTACTGTACAAAGTTACGATATATTTCTTGTGGTATTACATTTTATTTCTTGGTAACTGGTTCCCAAAGGAATTTTCAACTGTCAGAAAACAGTATGGGTGTGGGGGAGCAACAACTAAATTTCCAAAGGGGGGGGGGGGGCACTATACCTTTTTATAAAGAATCATCGATCCCCCCTATTGAAACGGGGGGTCCGGGGGTTCTCCCCCGGGAAAATTTGTATTCCAAGGTGTAAAATGGTGCTATTTAAGCAGTTTTATCATCTAAACATTGATTACACAGCACTTTCTTTGCCTCCGTTTGCCCCCACTTCAAGGTTTCAGAGGGGGGGGGGGCAAAATACCCTTCCCCCCCCCCCTGTTGTTGCGCCCCTGGGTGTGCACGTTGTAGAGAGTTCTCGAGTGAAAAAATGGAATTTTTTGAGGGGGAATGGGGTAAATGGAGAACGGGTTCAGGGACTGACGTTTTCCTCAGTTTTTTGTCAGTAGACGACATTTCAGCGGCGGGAGTTGCCACCGGGAAGAAAGCTAGTGGGTGAAGGGGAGGGACATATAGTCGGGTCCGCGGGGCAGGGACCCCGGTGCTCGTATAGATGAAGGCGCCGCGGGCGGGACGGACTGTCGTCGGGGACCTGCGCTTTCACCCGCGCGCGGCGACACGCGCCCGCGACGTGCAGCTATGAGGCTGCCAGCAGGGACACTGCTGGCAGCCGTGCGCACTCGAGGGCAAGGCCCCGCCGTGACTTCGCTTAACTGTTCGAGTTCCAGGCTGGACCAAGCAGAAACACAATTATCTGTTTCATTTTGCGATAGGCTAAAACTCAAATACGGTTTGCATTCGGGCCACTTCGGCGACACGCTCTGTCAGAAATTACATTAAAATTTTCGGACTTTTCAACGAAGAATTAACCTCAAATAAACGAGGAGTTCTTCGTGATTTCAAACAACTGAATATTCTTAAAAATTACGCCCGTACTCTTATTTCCGAGTTGCATGTTTCGTTCTAAACAAAAATAAACTAATAATGATGTAATTAATCAGTTTTTTTAAAAGGTTTCTCAATGTACCAAGAACATTCTTTTGGGTTCAATTTCAAAGAAAGTGATCTCAGTTTCCGTAAACTAACGAAGATGGCCGTACATTTACGAAGATCCCTGGATAATTCGTAACCAGTATTTTCCGAAAAATTGAAGGTTGAAAATTTTTTTGACAGAGTGTACTCGCAGTTTTACGCGGAGGACTTTGCGTCAATGAGAAAACTCTTAAGCAAAACAGTACTGAACCCACTTTCGACATTTCCCGACTGTACATCCACTGAGCAGGTGCCACTGGCTTCCTGCAGGTCATGTCTTGTACTGAGAGGTGAATTTTGTGCGCTCGTTGGCTTGGGTCGGACGTGATTGGCCAGCGTTTATAATTGTTTATTGCTGGCTTAGGGTCGACGAACGTCCCGAGAGAAGCGTGGTTTAAGCGATTAAGTAAAGAAGTATATCAAGTACATTTTACTGCCAAACTTATCCAAGACAAATTCGTGTTTCTGGTACAAGAAGATTTATTTATTTAGTTTTAATTTATGTTTTCATACTGTTAACATGTATTTCGGTTACTTACATACAGTAACTTTTAAAAAAAAGTATTCTAACCATTTTTTTTCAACCCTCTACAAATGTTTCTTTCTAATTTCACTTCAATGTATTGGTGTGACAAGAGTAGAGAGACACTGACATCTAGAAGTTAAAATTTCAAAATATATCGTGATAAATTTACTGGAATACACTCAGTCTAATAATAAGGAAGTAAAATAACCAACTCGGTGTATGAACTAAGGCTTAATTTGTCTTAAACTACCTTCTGTTGGTTCCACCAAGTTCGTTGTTTGCGCCGTTCGTTTGTATTTTACACTTTTAGAATGATTTGGTAGAATGAAATGTTGTCTCAACCAGGACTCCAGCCAAGTCAACTCCTCTGACGCGACGCTGTCATCTCATTGCTGAAGAGTCTGTAGTGAGATGAGACAGGTCTCTCAATCGATCTAATGTGTGCTCGGAGAATTTTAATAACAGATTAACTGTCTGAATAATGTTTTTTTGGCTGTATTGGGAAACTCCAAAATACTATTTATAAGTTTCAGTGTCATCTGACAAAGCCTAAGTGTTTTTAATTCAAACAAAAACAGGTTATTATTAAATACATCTACGGATGTAAGCTCTGCAAACCTGATTTTGACCATTCAAACTGGGCCTTTTCGGAAGTTATTAATCTCCCCCCAATTGGATTTTAAAATAAATAATCACAGTTTACAGGGCATATTTACTTCATGGAACCACGTAAACAGGATATAGCTTTGGCGACTTGTTCAAGTCGAAATTCATGGCCTAGTGTTTCCGTCACGTATAGTCTCCCGCGTGACATAATCAGCCATTTCTCCCAGCAAGTATACTGGGTGTCCCACAACTGAAAGTCAAGTTGTGAACAGTTGATGAACCAGTAAATTACGGTTCTGAATCAGAAAACCAAAATCTTTAAAGTGTCGTAGTTTTCGAGTTATAGGCAATTTTTGAAAAGTTGTTAAATTCCCACATTACACCAAATTGTTAGATACTGTGACTAGAAATTTTTGCTACGCAATCATAACCAACCCTACTATTGATAAAAATTCAAAATAAAATCAAACTTGCTATACTTTTGAGAGGGAAATAATAATTTGATTTACTTATGTGCCAACAATTTTTAATCAGACAACTTTCTCTATTTACACTGTAAAAAATATTAATTTGCTGTTAGCAAGTTTTTTTTTTTGCTTTAATTAGCCAAATTTTCAAATAACATTGAGTTATGGAACACTCTGCATAAGGAAGCCGGTTAAACAATATCAGAAATGGAATAACGTGGTATTTATTGGACGAACGCTATTCAAAGTTTGCCATGGAAATAGTTTTGAATAATATAGTTTAGAATATAAAAAAATAAAAAAATTGTCGCACTTAATGGGCCGGGAACAGTCTGAGGAAAGCAGGAAGTGGTCGCAGCGTACGAAGGTGAAGGCGCGTAAGTCCTTCTCCTTGTAAGCTGGTCGTAACCCTGAACCACTTCCGGGAGCTGGTGCGCACCGCAGAGGGGCGCTGTGTCTATCCCCCCCCCCCTACACCCCCCCCCCCCCCCTTCTACGCGACCCCGCGGTGACCACAGCACTGATCCTTGTCCGCGCTCTGCAGCGCTGCTTCGAGTCTTTCAGCTCGCAGACAGCTCCCGGTGTACGGCACTCGGTAGGAGTCGTTACGAGAATGGGACGGAAATGAGTAACCGCACGGTGCTGCCATCTGTCGCGGACGGCGCGAACCGAAGTTCACAAAAGCCGAAGGGTAAACGTTTCGGTACTAACTGTCTAACGAATTCTAACAATATGGGCATTATTTTAACTAAAAAAAAAAAAAAAAAAATTATTGACGTAAATCAGGTCCAAAACCGGGAGTTTGGTATTTCAAAAAGTTTTTTTTCTTTTTCGCTTTAATCGGAGCCGTTTCATTATAGGTACAGTTCGACGTTTCGGTGTCCAGACGGAATGATCCGACAGTCGACGTGGTGAGACAGGAACACGAGGCAGGCCTGGTGCTCGCCGAGGCGCGGGCGAAGAAAGTGGCCGGCAGGTGCCCCACTTCGCCGGCTGCCCCGTCGAGGAGTCTCCCCTCCCCCCTCCCCCCTCTCAGCCGGCCAGCTGACGGCGGCCGGCACTGCAGTGCCTGCTTCACCCGTCTCCCTCCTGGACACGGCTTTGTTTCTCAGTCACATTCCCTCTCTTCTTGTTTCACTTTCACCACAATTCGCTAAATTAAAGAAAAAATCGGTTGTCTGTAAAGTCGGTTTACGGACGACAGTTTAACGTGACAACGTCGTAACAAAACATTGATGAAATGATTGCATACTTTTATGAATAAATTTGAATCTTTTTTTTTTAATTATCACTATTTTGTATGGATACAAAGAAGGAGTGTAATGAAATCTACAATTTAATTGATAAATTTACTTTTATTTGCACTCATTAATTCAAATTATGTTTATTACTTTAACGAAGAGATTATTTTAACTATAACTTTTATACATGTTTGCTATTTAACTTCTTACAATCTGTGTCATTCTGTTAAGGATAGGACGACGATAGGAAAAGTAGGAAACGAATGAGAGTGTTTCAAGTTTAATGTGCCTCGAAAAAGTCAAATCGATGGTTGTTCCAATCGAGTGGAAGAGAGATAGATGCGGCGCAAGCGTACAATGAGCGTAACGGGACAATGTGCGTTACGGGACACTTTTTCGTGCGTGCGGCCGGCGTTCATCGATTTATTAGACGTTGTCATGTCAAAAATGTTTTAGTACCTACTCACAATAGGTAGATTGTGTGTGAGCACATCTAGTCGCTTTAGTCTACGTGACGCATTTTGACTAACGTAAACATTTTATCATTTGTATGGTTGACAAATAAATAAATAAAATAACTTAATGATTCTTACGTAAGTTTTT
Source organism: Bacillus rossius redtenbacheri (assembly GCF_032445375.1). Taxonomy (NCBI): domain Eukaryota; kingdom Metazoa; phylum Arthropoda; class Insecta; order Phasmatodea; family Bacillidae; genus Bacillus; species Bacillus rossius. The sequence goes on from NW_026962011.1 coordinate 31,106,110, forward strand.
GTAAAGTTTCAAGTTGAAAGAGAAATTGATTTAAGTACAAGCTGGAGTGTAACATTGTTTCCGAAAAATAATCTATCTTTTCTCCTCAATCAAATTATTCAGCCAACGATGGACATATTTTTTTATCTTTTTGTTTTTAATTTTTCAGGAAGAATAACTATAATTTTTGGAAGTAAAAATTCTAAATATCTGTGTGAAATTGTTTTATTAAATAGAGAAATAGGAAAATTCATGTTCTGTCTGTGTCGTGTAGGATTATTATGAGCTACATAATTTAACTGATTTTTCCCTTTGATACATACTCGTTTACACAACAAAAGCTACACAACTGAACCTAACTGCTTTGAAACTTGTCAGTCTAATATATTTACAGCTCATAAACTCTACAAACATCCAAACCAGAAAATACGGATTAAAATATTTGCCTACACAGTTGCGCAGAATCCTAAAAGTGCTTCACGTATTGCCTTTATTCTCCATGCGATCCTCAGGCTACTCACAGTTCACTGTCGACTGTAGTTTAACGAGCGACTGCCAATAGCTCTGTGATGCATTCTGTTGAAACCAGGAAAGTAACGCACGTGAAAAATTGGTGGTTGAATTCGTGAGTATTAAGTTTAACTTAGTTTTCACTTCGGCTGGTTCACGCTTTAATGGACGTTTCCGAGAGTCCTGCTTGAGATCTACTTTCATTAGGTATACTTACGCGCCTAAATACTGTTGTTTCGAGCCCAGTGAGACTCAAACATGCGTCGAGCAAGGTCAGACAGTTATGTTATACCTATTATTTTATTGTAAACACAGAAATGTTTCCGTCACGCTGCAGTGTACCTACACGAACTCAAACAAACATTGGCAGCCACCAATTTCAAGCCCAGAGTTTTTTCATGAAATGTTAAGTCTAGTTACTATTTTTCTTACAATGCTGTTGACCTAAATAGGCGCGTACTACAGTGTTTACAAATGTTTTTTTTCATTCCCAGTTTACCGAAAGACGCCTGTGTGATTTTCAAAATTAGACTTCTTTAAGCATGGTAATGCCTGAAGTTAAGAGCAACAGAATGCTACAAATAGTTACTCCTGTGAGGGCAATGGAGTTTATAATTGAATTAGTTTTCAGGAATGAAAACAACAATAATGATACTGTCAACAGTCACAACGCTATGGTGTTTGAAAATCTCTTATTGTGCGATCTAAGTCCCAATATTACACGAAGAAAAATTTTTTGTAATTTTCTTCGTGTTAATTTCCTTCGTGGAACTTCTGCTCGCAGTGGGGTGCACGCCGCACCAAGGGACACCATGCGACACCATGAGACACCATGCGACACCACCATTCCTGCTATGGCTGAAACTTCCAGTATCCCGGAGGTCTGGCCTCGCTTCGGAGGTATGACCTCACGCGCCATAGCCTTCCAGTCAGCAGGCGACAGAATGAATGTACCCAAGTGAAGAGTATGGCATCGGACCGCTCAGGACTTTCACATTAGACTACTGAAGAGGAAATCTGGTTGTTAACCAAGCGAATTACACGCAAAGGAATTTAAAGACAAACTTGTTGCAAATGTTTTATACATAGATTTTTTTTTGTATAAATTCAAATAATTTTCTCTTACACACCTGGTCGGGAACCTACTAAGTTATATGATAATTTGTAAACAATCAAAAATTCCTTTAAAACTGTTAACCACCAGGGATCTATTATCGCAATGCCGATATGACGATGACGGGATAATTGGCATATATTAAACAACTTATTCAGCAGCCTGGACCTAGGTGTTGCGTTTTTATTTAGAAGTGAACTTGACGATCCAACCGGTACTCTCTTTTGTTCTTAGAGGATACGCTAATTTTGCTTGTTCACCCCTTGTGCTCCCTTTCTGGTAAATTTACTTGAGTTTCTTTTTTTTTTTTTCATTTTTGTTTCTCAGCACGTCTTCCAGGTTTCTTTGTTAGTCCCGGACAAGGGGCAAGTTTAATTATTCCAGAGCGCGAAGGTGTAACGTTGTACGCATGGCCTCCACATTCGATTACAGGTACTGGACCCAGGATCAGAGACAAACCCCCCTTCCCCCACCCAAATTTTACAGTCGCGTGCTACATTATAATTGCATGGTTATTTCTTGCCTGCACTCTTTTTAGCATGTTATTTAACCTGAAAATACAGGGTATAATTATGGTTACTATTTAATAAGTCCAAACTAAGCTTTATTTATAAAATTATTTTATTTTAAAATGACCACAGCGAGAATGTATATTTATTTCACACACTGAGATGAAAATAAGCAGGGAAGGGGTTGTCACCACAACGCCGAACCGAAATACCACAACGCCGAACGTACAATAACGCCGAGTGCCAAATTGACCGCAAAGCCGACAGCTAGAAAACTGCTGTGTACCACAACGCCGAAATACAGTAACGCCGAAAAATGTACCACAACCTAACCTAACCTAGGCTAGCCTAACCTAGCCTAACCTAACCTTACCTTACCTTACCTTACCTTACCTAACCTAACCTTTGTGGCAGTCCTGCAATGACATTTTTCGGCGTTAATGTATTTCGGGGTTGTGGTAATTCGGCGTTGTGGTACACAGCAGTTTTCTAGCTGTCGGCGTTGTAGTCAATTTGGCATTCGGCGTTGTGGTATTTCGGCGTTGTGGTGCGTCCCCTAAGCAGGGCTGGGCCCGGGCCCCCACCCTTGTGGCGGCCATGGTTGTACGTGCTCGAAGACCCCAGCTGCAGCTCTGATTGGTGACTGCCGCGGGCTGTGGAGGCAGTCCCGGCGTCGCTCTGCGCGGAAGTCAGCCGCGGCCCCCCCCCCCTCCCCCCTCCTCCACCCGGTTGATCCACGGTGGGTGTGAACCCCGCTCGCTTCCTCTCCGCGGCTTATGAAAGACGTTATTATAGCCGCGCGTGGGGCAACGCCACAGCCGCCGCCGCCGCGACGTAACCGTGGCGCGAGCTGCCAACCCACCAAAAAAAAAAAAAAAAAAAGAATAACCTCACTCAGCGAAAATATTTACGTCGCGCGGCGTTTCGCGTATAGTTCTAGCAATTCTTCCACCAAAAAAAAAGGGGGGGGGGAGGGTTTGTCTGTAAAGTCGGTTTACGGACGATAATTTTACGTGATAACGTCATAAGAAAACATTGATGAAAAGTTGCATACTTTTTTTTTTTTAATTTTGAAATATTATTTACAGTTTTTTTGCAAATTTAATTTGAATAATTTTTGTTTAAATATAATCACGAACAATTAGTTAAAATGCCCGCCTCAACCTGTTTGATATTACAGAAGATTTTCTCGCACGGTGGTTGGCCGGTTCTTGCACGCTCGGCTCAGGCGGAACGTGTCAATTTTTCGTGCGTGCAGCCGGCGTTCATCAATTTATAAGACTTTATCATGTCAAAAAAAAAAAGAAGTTTCGTTACCCCACCTAAATAGTTTGTTTGGATTCGCACCACGACAAAAACAATTATTTTACCCCTCTACTAAATATTTATAGGATGAATTATGTGTATATACATACACACACTCAGGGTGAGTCTGAATCTTACCGACAAACTGCGGCTCCAGGTACGTCACGACAAATTAAGTTCAAAACATTTATACGACTCATGGTCTAAAGTGCTTCCTAAGGCTGGTATACACCTCTGAAATCGGGGCTGAACAACATTTCTATTTCATATAATAGAGAAAATATTTAAGATGGAACCCTGGGCGTCGGGATTGTTTTTTTAAGTAATAAGTTCCACAATCACCGTAAATTTTGTTGCTGTAGAAAAAAAATGTGATTGAAATAATTTGGGGTGGTAGAACGTCACAAACATTTACGGAAAACAAAGGTGTTACTCCCGATTATTTCAATCAAATAATTTTGCTACAGTCAAAAAATTTACTGTGATCGAAGAACTTAATTTAATTAAACTTAATCCAGACGCTCATTGGTCCATCTCAAATTCTTTCTTTAAGTTTTGCTGCTATTGTGATTGGGCCACAGTTAATCTTTAGAACTCTGAACCAATGAATAACCCTCTATAAAAAGGAGTATCGAATCGCAAGTATTCCAATCAACAGTTCTCACGAGTCAGTAGCCAATGAGCAGGTGTAATTTGTCCGAGTACATAGATGATTGAGTAGTCTCTAGTCCAGAGGTCATTAGAACCACGAAATTTTCCAGTCCCTAGACAAAACGCGACAAGTTAGGCTCTCGAGCACGGGGTTAGTTGTTGTCAAGAAATGGCAATGCTGTGTCGTAGTTGACGACACTTTCTAACTTGCAACGCCCGAAACATTGCGGAAATGGTGTTTTGACTGTTCCCGATATGCAATAGGAGCATGTATTATTCTCGGAAAAAAAAGATTTTGAGATCACCTGATTGTTAAAAAACGTCGGAGCACCAATCACACCCATTTGCGCGGAAGCAAACGCGTCCTGAATTACCTGACTAAATGACGCAATGACTTATCTTGCAGACGGCCGCCAAATGAAAGGAAGAAAACCGTTGCAGTTTAATGAGCGTTCAGATTTTTCCGCGAAAAAAAACATGCCTCTATTAATAAGCATTAATTAGAATTTCTGTCGTAACACACAGCCATTTACATAAGATAGTGTCCTTTAAAAATGTTTGTGCCTCGAGCCCACACGGCGCAGGGTATCAGCTGGTGACTTGGTACCCACGTAGTCTCGAGAGCTGGTCCCGACAGTGTTGTACTTGAGGCGGGGAGAGACTCCAGGGGTGGGACTGCGGCCTTGCGGCACTACCACTGCCCACAGCACGTGTGACGGGGCGAGAGGGACGCCATTTTCCACTCCCCTGGCCGTCGAGGAAAGTTCCCCAGCGGAGCAGGACGGCCGCAAGTAGAGCGTGGGGCTGCCGACAGGAGCGACCGCAGCGGACAGAGAGTCCTGCCTTCCCCTCCTGCCTCGTGTCCTGACTGATGTCCTGCCTCGTGTCCTGACTGCTGTCCTGATTCATGTCCTGACTGCTGTCCTGCATCGTGTCCTGGCTGCTGTCCTGCCTCATGTCCTGACTGCTGTCCTGCCTCGTGTCCTGACTGCTGTCCTGCCTCATGTCCTGACTGCTGTCCTGCCTCGTGTCCTGACTGCTGTCCTGCCTCGTGTCCTGACTGCTGTCCTGCCTCGTGTCCTGACTGCTGTCCTGATTCATGTCCTGACTGCTGTCCTGCATCGTGTCCTGGATGCTGTCCTGCCTCATGTCCTGACTGCTGTCCTGCCTCGTGTCCTGACTGCTGTCCTGCCTCGTGTCTGAATGCTGTCCTGCCTCGTGTCCAGACTGCTGTCCTGCCTCATGTCCTGACTGATGTCCTGCCTCATGTCCTGACTGCTGTCCTGCCTCATGTCCTGACTGCTGTCCTGCCTCATGTCCTGACTGCTGTCCTGCCTCGTGTCCTGACTGCTGTCCTGCCTCATGTCCTGACTGCTGTCCTGCCTCGTGTCCTGACTGCTGTCCTGCCTCGTGTCCTGACTGCTGTCCTGCCTCATGTCCTGACTGCTGTCCTGCCTCATGTCCTGACTGCTGTCCTGCCTCGTGTCCTGACTGCTGTCCTGCCTCATGTCCTGACTGCTGTCCTGCCTCATGTCCTGACTGCTGTCCTGCCTCGTGTCCTGACTGCTGTCCTGCCTCGTGTCCTGACTGATGTCCTGCCTCATGTCCTGACTGCTGTCCTGCCTCATGTCCTGACTGCTGTCCTGCCTCATGTCCTGACTGCTGTCCTGCCTCGTGTCCTGACTGCTGTCCTGCCTCATGTCCAGACTGCTGTCCTGCCTCATGTCCTGACTGCTGTCCTGCCTCGTGTCCTGACTGCTGTCCTGCCTCGTGTCCTGACTGCTGTCCTGCCTCATGTCCTGACTGCTGTCCTGCCTCGTGTCCTGACTGCTGTCCTGCCTCATGTCCTGACTGCTGACCTGCCTCATGTCCTGACTGCTGTCCTGCCTCATGTCCTGACTGCTGTCCTGCCTCGTGTCCTGACTGCTGTCCTGCCTCGTGTCCTGACTGCTGTCCTGCCTCATGTCCTGACTGCTGTCCTGCCTCGTGTCCTGACTGCTGACCTGCCTCGTGTCCTGACTGCTGTCCTGCCTCATGTCCTGACTGCTGTCCTGCCTCATGTCCTGACTGCTGTCCTGCCTCATGTCCTGACTGCTGTCCTGCCTCGTGTCCTGACTGCTGTCCTGCCTCATGTCCTGACTGCTGTCCTGCCTCGTGTCCTGACTGCTGTCCTGCCTCATGTCCTGACTGCTGTCCTGATTCATGTCCTGACTGCTGTCCTGCCTCATGTCCTGACTGCTGTCCTGCCTCGTGTCCTGACTGCTGTCCTGCCTCGTGTCCTGACTGCTGTCCTGCCTCGTGTCCTGACTGCTGTCCTGCCTCGTGTCCTGACTGCTGACCTGCCTCATGTCCTGACTGCTGTCCTGCCTCATGTCCTGACTGCTGTCCTGCCTCATGTCCTGACTGCTGTCCTGCCTCGTGTCCTGACTGCTGTCCTGCCTCGTGTCCTGACTGCTGACCTGCCTCATGTCCTGACTGCTGTCCTGCCTCATGTCCTGACTGCTGTCCTGCCTCGTGTCCTGACTGCTGTCCTGCCTCATGTCCTGACTGCTGTCCTGCCTCATGTCCTGACTGCTGTCCTGCCTCGTGTCCTGACTGCTGTCCTGTCTCGTGTCCTGACTGCTGTCCTGCCTCATGTCCTGACTGATGTCCTGCCTCATGTCCTGACTGCTGTCCTGCCTCGTGTCCTGACTGCTGTCCTGACTGCTGTCCTGGCTGCTAGACAGCAGAAATGGGAAGGATATGAGAAGAATTCGATAACTGGAACAATAAGATGAACAGTGATCTGTTAAATATTTTGTCATTAATGCGGGGGGGGGGGGGGGGGGAAGAGTCCCTACTAACCAAGTCATAACGACGTCAAGTACCTACTGCGTGACGCACATGACCCGGAACAACACAAGGGACATGTATAATAAATATATCATCACGACTGCACTGATAGATTCCAGGATGTAACTTAGTTTCTTTCTTCTTGTTACTACAGCAAATAGCAATATACGACGTATAACACGCGTACGTTATCGCAACACATAGAAGCATATTCTCTGGCTATAAAATAAAATTATAATATACGACATTTATTCATGCAATATAATGTTCAATTTCATAACAACGGAATACAGCGGCTAGTGCCTGTTCTATAACGTTGGTGTTATGACGATTACGGCGTCCAAAGTTTTGTCAGGTATGTTCGCAAAGATGTTGGTCAATCTAGGGGATGGAAAGGGGGGGGGAGGAAATTGGTTTCTCACGAACTGCTGTGTGCCCTTAAGCCACAGATTCACGCTAAGAGTCCACCACCAAGTAGTGCTTAACTATGAACTTTAGTTGCAGCTTCGAGTGTTGTTGTATGACAGAGACGCGAGCAAAGCTGCGGCAACTTTCTCCTCGACAGTGCGAGTGTCGGTCTCGCTCCTCTGGAGGCGCGGCATCTCAGCATCTCACGCGCAGTCGCCCGCACGGCTGTGGAGGCCCCCCCACCCCCTTCCCCCACAATCATCTTTCTCTTCCCGCTCGTTCCAGTAGACGTGATCCTAGCGCCAAAACCATCTCGCGCTTTCATTCTGCTCCAAGCCGGTCTCAACCTGCTTATTTTACAACCAAGTCTTTTGAGAACGTTATCAAAAAGGTGCTGCAAGGAGTTTCCCTTGAGAAATAATGCTAATCGCCACTAGAGAACATAGTGTATACATTGCCCTTATCAAAAAACCATTAAGTTGTAATCAGTACCAGACGTCATTTACTCGAAGATATATGTTGAATGATCATCGTAAGACATGCACTATCAAGCTTGGTGATGATATCGAGGTCGAGTCTACAAAATTAAGGAAGTGGAATGAAGGAAAAAAAAATATTAAACGAATATCATAATCTCAAAAAAATGTGAAATTGCTGATGCCAGCAACTATATCCCAGATCTCGCAAATGAAATGGATTTGAAATATGATTAAAATAGGTAGCATCTTCATGGAAAATGAAAAAAAAGAAATTATTTACATCAAATTCTAATCGTCTCTGCGAAATTTTAAACAATATAGAAGCACCTGAAGCTGATAAGATCGAATTTTGTCATAAAGTTCTGAAACACAAACTGAAGGAAACGATGCATTAAAATATGTAAAAATTATCCTGATGATGCTTATGATAATGACGATCACTGGAATTATGAAGCTTTTAATGACTATGAGGCTGGTGTTAAATCAAAAAACCGTCCAGATTTTAGAAGGGTTGATAATAAACATCTGAGGAAGATGACAGTAGCAGAAGAGATTGATTACACTTCATGGGGAGATCCTAACATATTGGTCGACAGGTTAAGACTTCTAATTGCGTCGAAAAATGCAAAATTCATTTATCACCAAAGTCTACACTTCATGAACCAAGAGGTACGGGCTAAATACAATGAATGACTTCTATAGTATATTGTATGCGTCTGTTAAAACCAGTAATTTGTAACAATGTAACTTGGCTACAATTGTAGATTGTTAGAGACACATTTAAATATATTTGTTAAAACTATATTTGAAAAATAATAAACTGTCAAAAATAAATTAAAGTGATTTTTTTTACTCACAAATTATACCAGTCGCCACGAGTATATAAGTGTAAGCCAAGCGGTGGCTTAGTTAGAGTAACGACTGACTGTCTCTTATAAGTAGAGACCGGAAAAATTCGCGAATTCATTTCGCGATAGGCTAAAATACAAAGAGTTATACCTCAGTGCTGCCTCTGCACACTGCTCACAACTCACCTGGATGACGCTGGGCCAATGAGAAACACCCAGCCAAAGCTTTATCGAATCACAGGCTGCTACGTTGGGACGTCTCACAAGACAGCAGCCAATGAGTGGGTGATATTTGACCGAGTGGACGTAGAACTATTTTGTTCATCTTGGAGGTAATTGAACCCGCGAATTTTTCCTGTCCCTACTTATAAGTATCCTGGAATTTAGTTTGCATTTGTACATTTCCAGTGCCAAATCCGATGGAAGGTTTACCATCGTCAGCGGGGGAACCTGATGTCAGCGACGTCGACGTCGACCTCGGAGATCCCGATGGAACATGTACCATCGTCAACGGAGATCTCTATGGTAGCGACGTCGACGACCGCGAACATTCCGCTGGTACGTGCACCATCAACACCAATAATTTATTTAATGAGCTCATGGCCGTCAGCCGAAGAAACATCGATGTCGCCAATACATCATCAAAACTAGTTTGACTATGGCAAAACCTGTCAACGATGACTATACTGGAGGTACAACAGTGTCTTCCGAGCATCGATGCCACCACTGGTTTTCTCGAACAACGGTAATGCTCGTCGACACGAGAAGAGAGAAAGTGCTACGAACAAACCTCGCAAAATGTTTGGCTGTAAAAAAATGTCGCCAGCAATTTACAAGAAATTATAAGTTGAAAAGACAGTAGAAGACATGCAAAGATCCTGCTGCATGGCAGTGAGTAAAGATTTAACTACTACAGCGTTGCATTATTGCACCTAAGTGTACAAAGGAAATTGGTACTACAGCAGTTACATCAGCAGCTGGCTCGGGCCTGGTTCGTGGCCATCGAATTGACATCCTTGCAGCTAATGCGATGATGCACGAAGACAAAATGGTGGAGAGACCTATAATTCATTATGGCAGCTGTGACGTTGTAATCCAATATGGCGGGCCAGTTGAAGGCAAAGACCAAAGTTAAGGTCAAATGTACCCAGAGGCTTATTGGCGGCTGGTAGCTTGGGAATTTAAGCCACTTTGGGAACATTTCAAGCCTTCGACAATTTTGGGGGAACAATAAAGGGAATTTTTTCCCTTAAAACCGGAATTCATCATTCGAAAATGGGAATCATTTAATTGTCAGAATATTTTTTTTAGATTTTTTTGGTGAAAATCTTTTACTATAAACGGGAATTTTTTTGTCATTTTGGCCAATTTTTGGTAATTTTTGGCAATTATTTTAGGTCAAGTTTAAGATCAAAGGTCAAGGGCAGCCAAGATGGCCACCATGACGTTACAATACAATATGGCTGCCAACAACTCGACTGAAATCGTGCCACAGGAGGATAATTGATATAAACTACTGTTCTCTTAAACTTTTCTGTGAATATTCTACGATGAATTGATATCCATGCACCCTTAAACGTTCAAGTCAATGTTTTAAACATAGTGGAAGAACCAAATGTTTAATAAAGTTGAATTGATACGACTCAGCCATGCTTAGGTAACTTGTATTTAGTTATTGGTGCGAATGTTTTATTTTTAAAACTTGAGTTAAAATTTGTAATGTTTTAGCATACGTTATTATAAGCATATTTTGGGAGATTTTATCGAAAGCTATATTGTAAACTACACAATAGTTTTTCGGAACGATTCGTTCATAGCAATTAGTACAAATGTTTGTAAAACATTAAATGGCGAGTTATGATGACGCAGATTTGAAACGACACAAAATCCTCCACTCGGTGACTTTATCAGCGGGTGTCGGAGATAGCTTATCGGAGCGATGTACGCAACTTGAAGGGTTCGCGGACACCAATTGGTGATAATCTCCGGCTCACTCGCGACCACCCCTCGCTAATCACCCCGCGGGGGTGGCGGGCGGACAGAGCGACAGGCAGATAGTGACCGCCCCGCAATATGACCCTCGGCGGTGGGAATATTCTGATAGCCGGTGACAGTTCTGTCTTGTGTGCTGAGTGACACCGCGGCGTTGCGGAAACTCATCCGCGGCGGACAGATTCAGCTGCTTTCAGCTGATAAAGTCGCTGGAGCGCGCAAACGCAGCAACATCACCACTGGGAATATTTCGTAAATGGAACTGAAATAATCACGTAAATTACAGATGTTTGTACATTTCGATGAATGCAACTGCATCGTTGCAAAAAAAATAGTTGACAGTAATACTATATTAGGATTCTTCCCCGGGAATTTATGCTTTGTGTTGTCCCCAGTACCTGCAACAGTTGAAGCTGTTTGAAGCCTTTGTCTGAACAGCTTTCCAGTAATGACTGCGCACATTAATAAGCATAATAAAACCAAAAAAAAAAATCCAATTCTTGAATATTAGTTTATCGTTTCCATGGTTTTTGAAAAAAAAATTATGCTTGTAAAAGTTATCAATCAAAATTTTAAATTATGCGCCAATTTTCGTAAGCAAACAAGAAACATTCAGTGTTGTTACCATAACCGTATATTCATAAATGAAAAAAAAAAACCCATAGAAATGTGTTGTACAAATTTGCAATAGCTTTCTTGTAGTGTTATTTATTGGCAACTGGTTTCGAAATCGAATATTTTGTAAAAGTACAAAAAAAAAAATCTGTGTAAATGAGAACTGTGGGTTAACACAGTTTATAAACCTGACATTTTTTTTTTTGAAAATTTACATTGCCAACAGTTATGTGATCGAGTGAAGTGGGCGTACTGACAAAATAATAAACTGGTGCACAATGAAGGAAGCGGTGGAGAGGGGCGTGGGTTCGAATCCCAGGCCAGCCGCTAAATGTCGGAGTCGACAATAAATTCCTCGCGGCGGGTCATGTACACCGGGGAGTTGGCACGGCGTCTTCATAAACACCAAACACTTGCGCGTTAGTGTTGCATCTTCACTGGATCACGGCTTGCACGACTCGCCTTCCAGTGGGCTGGGCCAACGAGGGGCCTACATTCAGACATTCAGGCCCCGGTCGTCAGCTGATGTCGGGTCGTGTGCACCTGAGCCTTGCGCAGTCCGAACCTACACACCGCCGGACCCGCGCCATCTCGCAGTTATTAGACTTGACCAGTGCCCAAGTCCTTCGTCGATCTCACTGCATTGCGTTCTTAGAATATTTCCCAAGGACGCGGCCAGAATTTTATTTCGGGGGAGGAATTTTTTTTTAAAACCTAACTTCATATTCCATCAAGTTTGACTGCAACTAAAGTGTGCCTCCATTTTGTACCACTTTTTTTTATTTCGTTTTTGAAAAACTATACACTCTTAAAACACGATATATTTAAATTACTGTGTATCTGCGATATTCAACTGTTAAAGGTGTGATACTGCATCATCAGTTGATCAGTTTCAACACACTAGTAGTGAAACGTCACAGATATGCAGTAGTTTGAACGGTTCAAAGTTTAGAGTGTACACTGCTGTGTTAATTTCTTTGCTATTTATTGAGTATTTCCTCGTTTGGTACATTTTCTGTTCGCTATGTGCTTAGTATTATTCTGCGCACTCATATCGGAAGCTTTCTAACATCTCTTCATTCGCAGTTTATATCTAAGTCGAAATTTCAAGACAAGTCCCTGTCAGTTTTCGAGCCTGTTGTATATTTCATGTCACCTAGATCTTAATTTCTAGAAATGTGACGTGCCCATTAATTTCCCTCCTTCGACTTGTCCCGCTGACACTGATCACTGGTTCCTGGCTGTCCGGTGGAGTCGAGGCCAATCCATTCTCCGTCAGTTCCGGCTCTCGGGGTCGCATAACTGTTCGACCTGGAGCAAGGAGCCACCAAACGTCTTCACTGAAATTACTGAGGACTTTCTGGGGACTTGGTGCAGTAACTGCAGCTCATATTAAACACTGGCTAGTAACGCAATTGATCCTCGTGATAACAATAAGAAATAACGCCAGGAAACTTCTCGTCCTGTTTCACTCCAAACTACAGGCCTTCCAGTCAGGTCTGCAATTGGACCAACTGCATAACAAACGCCCAGGAGCAGCCTGGGTCAAACAAGAAGGCATAAGGAACAGGGAATCTCTGGCTATCGGTCGCACGAACAGCCAGGGGAGGTTCGTGTTGGCAGGTTGCTGCGGAATACAGAATGTTGGTCACTGGAATTCGGTACTTCTGCACTCCACGCTACCTGGGCGCGCGCTGCTTAATCTCAAGGGGCGTGGTTCGATTCTTGTCAGAGGAATTTCTTTATTTTTTAATAACATTATAATATATTATATCACAATAATGTTGAATCATCTCAGTAAGGTTATGTTTTGTTCATGTAGGAATTATTTACAGACATATTTCAGTCGTTTAAGCAAAAACAAATACACTCACAGTGTTATAATATGAATTTTTAAAATATTTCCGGTTATGCATTAGTAATGCAATAGAAGTGTAAGTTCTAACGTGCGTGGACACTTTATAGGAACTGTTTAGTGAATTTTAACAAGATGGACAGTATTTCAATGTCGAAAATCACGTCCGAAGCCGGATTGTTAACGGAGCCGTTTCTAAATTTCCGTTTTTTTCGTGCTGCACTGCTCTCTGCGTTTGACGGAGGCAAGCGACGGCGATGATCCAGGCAGCGAATTGCAGCGGCGAGCGCAGAAGTGTGTGTGTGTGCGCGTGTGTGTGCGTGATTCACGTCCAGAAATTTTTGTTACTCGAAAAGCGAGTATTTATGTTTATCAACATTATTCAAACACGCTCAGCATTATTTTAAAGAAGGATTCTAAGTGAAATGTAATGCAGTGGCGTAGCCAGGATTTGTGTATGGGGGGGTGTTAAGAACGTATCCCCCCCCCCTTATTAAAGCGGGGAGTCCGGGGGTCCTCCCTCGGGAAAATTTGGATTTTAAGGTGTAAAATACTGCTATTTTAGCATTTTTCTGTACTTAAATTTAAATATTGTAATGGTAAAAATTTTATTAATTTTAGTATTAAATTTGTTTGAGTGAATGAATAAGAAATTTAAATAATGATTTCATGCTAGGGGGGAGGGGGGGGGTTGAACCCCTAAAAAACCCCCTGGCTACGCCCCTGAGTCGTGTGCGAGTGTCGTATTCTTAGGTGTGTTCGGAACACGAGAACACAAGAACTCACTCGTTGCCGAGGTTAGATGCGACGCGTCTCCGGCTGGGGCCGTCGCGGGACTGCACTCCCGGGGGGGCAGGGGGGCAGGGGGACAGGGGGGCAGGGGGCAGGGGGCAGGGGGGCAGGGGGCAGGGGGCAGGGGGCAGGGGGCAGGGGGGCAGGGGGGCAGGGGGCAGGGGGCAGGGGGCAGGGGGCAGGGGGCCTGGGGCGAGGCTGTGTTTACAACCGGCGGAAGTCTGCGCGGTTGCGCCACCAGGAGGGAGCCGCGAGGCACGCACCGTTACGCCGTCGCCGACCTTGAGGGACGACTGCGCTCAGACGAGGACACCGCCTCCCACGGGGTTCCCACCAACAACCCGTCCAACGCTCTTACGGTGATTCTCTTATTGATAGAGACCTGCAAAATTCGCGCGGATTCGTTCGGCGATAGGCCAGAATTCAAACACACAATACCTCTTAGATAATTTTGCTATTGGCTTGCTGTTCATCTGGACGAATCTCAACCAGTTATGAACCCTCAACCAAAGAAGGATCGAATCACAGACAAACCAGCTGAGACGACTCACAAGTCGGCAGCCAATGAACTTGCGTTATTTGCCCGAGTGTACAGAGTTATGTGCAGTCTATCCTGAAGGCCATCGAAACCGCGAATTTTGCAGGTCTCTACTTATTGATTTAAACCTTTTCGGGGGGGGGGGGGGTAAGGGGGGTCCGCTTACGCTTGCCAAATCGCGACCGTGAAACGTGGTTGACAAACGTAAACGCCAAAAACTATGTTTTTTTTATGGAAAACTTCCTGTATATTATAAAGTTTTCTGTTCATTGCACGCGTGCGGGCCAAAAATATTGGCAGTACACACGACAGACAAGCACCCCCAATCCTGCGTGAAGAGTCGAATAAATCACGGCGCGATGTCTTAGCAAAACTGCGAGAATTTCAGAGAACTGTAACATGTCGGAAAACTAAACCACGGAAATATTTAGATGTTTTGCCGACGTGTCGAGGTGTTAAGGCCGCCCTACCACGCGGAGCTGTCGTCGCAGGGTGCCACCGCGTGCTCCGGTGACGCGCCGCAGCCGAGGAGCGACGGGCAAGGATGTCGAGGTCCTCCGAGACGGCCTGGAGGCGGACAGGCGGGAGCACGCTGAGAAAACCCTCCTGCCTCGCGGTTAGTGGTGAAACCAACTGGGCCTGGCTCCGCCGGGAAGCTGACCCTCGTCGCCTTGAGCTCCAAGTGCATCGTGTACCGTATCCATTGGGAAAAGACATTTCCGTCCCGGCAGCTTTAGAACAAGCAAGCACACACTCCAGCGCACAAATTAACAAGCATATATGTTTGCGGGTAACGTTACTTAAAACGCTGCCTGCAGCCAGACCCCGCAACAGAATGTTTATTCTTAGGCCTGACCTGCAATGGCACGGAAACATAAATAATGGCGATCAATGAGATTTCATTTCCGGATTACGAAATATTAATTTTACTATAAAATATATTGCGCTTCGAAATCATAGCACGGGCATAATTTATGTATATAATAAAAATAAAGGACCAAGTTATAGTAAAACACTAGATATTCTTGTACTTGAAACATATTTTAACTTATTTAGAACATAAATATGTTTACCACCGCAGCCAGGATCTCTGCTTCTATTGGTCGCACGGAGCAAGGTAAATGGATTTGCTCAGCATTGCCGAGTTAATCCGGACGGGTGCGTCTCCGTCTGCGTCTGTTGTAGGACGGGCCTAGAGCCCTGCGCGCGCCTTCGCGCTACTGCCAGCCAATCAGCGGACAATCAGGAGGCTATTGGTCGCGATGACTGGCCACTCTCCGCCCGGCACCTGGGACGCGGCGGACTTGAACAGTCCCATGATGAAACAGTGACCTTCCAAGGTCTTCCTGAGCTCCCAAGTGTCTGGGAGGCTCTGGTAGCCAGGTTTTCATTGGACGGTAAATCGAATTTATTCGCTTACACCTGTGTGAAGTTTACTAGAAAAAAATGCCAAAGTTACCGACAAAAAGGAACGGTTACGTAATTTCTTCTCGCAGAGAAGCTGTACCAGAGAGTGAGCAAAAACTCATTGCCACAACAAAAGACGATCTTTCCTGAGTTCACACCGGGACCAGCTAGAGCAGAGGAGGAACGGCGCATGCGCAGACCGCAGAAGAACAGAGATGAGCAGAAGACCGCCGTGCGGAGGTAGCCGAGCTCAGCCGAGAGCAAGCGAGCGTGGCAGTCACGTGGTCGCAAGTGGAAGTGCGTGTCTTGGGCGAGAAGGACCAGTGTTTTCGGAACAAGAGTGCCAGAGGCAGCGAAACACTTCCAGAAACCAATGGGCAACTGTTTTTTTATAAGGAGGGTTTCTTGGTACCGATTTCAAGTGTATTCATGTCGGTGGCAACTGTGCCAACAAATAGCCAAACTATTTATTTAATTTTGTATTGAATTTTCTGGTTGTGATAAAGCTTTCCTGGAGAGGGGAGGGGGAAGACGAAACTTATTTTTGGAATGTCCTTCGTAAGTGGACTTGGCAGTCGTGAGAATCCTTCCCCGCATTTCCATCCGTGAACCGGGATGAGGACGGGCGGATCAGGATGCGAGCCCGGGCCGTCAGGAATGACCTAGAGACCTGCAAAATTCGCGGATTCATTCGGTGATAGGCTAGAATTCAAACACATATACCTCTTAGATAATTTTGCTATTGGCTTACTGTTCATCTGGACGAATCTCAACCAGTTATAAACCCTGAACCAAAGAAGGATCGAATCATAGACAAACCAGCTGAGACGACTTACAAGTCGGCAGCCAATGAACTTGCGTTATTTGCCCGAGTGTACAGGGGGTATGTGCAGTCTATCCTGAAGGCCATCGAAACCGCGAATTTTGCAGGTCTCTACGAATGAGAGTGCAGTGTCTTACCACTGCACCGCCTCGGCTTCGTCTCCACGCCCTGGGTCTCCGAGGGAGGCGTCACCCAGCTAGGGGCCGAGGTCCGGGGGCAGACGACGCAGTTGCGCTCCGTGGACGTGGGGGCGGGCCCCCAGACTCCCGGGGGCTGGACCCCCCGCCCCCCGGTACCCCGACGAGGAGATACGAGCGCAGACCACTCGGTCCGTCGCTGGAGGAGACAGGCGAGCTCCAGTTGTGGAGCTGGGCCTGGAGGCTGTGCTCTGACGGAGGATCGGCGGTTCAACATCCATTAGATCTCGAAGGTTTCTTTTCCTAACGCCTCGCGCAAACTGATCACTTTTCCTTTAAAGTGTTTTGCAGTCGACACTACAATAATTTTTCTGTTGCGCACTGTTTCAAGTCCAGAACCCTAGAAGGAAAGCCTTCCTAATAAAATACAGAAGTAGCGTACATGTGAATATGTGTTTCTTTTCGCTGCGTAAATCTTCATTTTCGCTCAATGTTCGTCTCCGTAAGCACCGACAATAAGAATAAAGGGGAAAAAAAACCAATTTTGGCTTCAACAGATAATTTAATGTTGTCTAAAGCTATTGAAACAATTTAGTGGGATGCCTGTAATTAAAAGTGACTTGCTGCTACAAATGGTTTAGCCTGTGAAATCATTGGCGTTTAACCGAATTTAGTTTTGGGGATGACTACAGCTGTAAAAGTAGTCAGCAAACAACTCTTACAATGTGGAACATTTTCAATATTTAAAGATAAAAATTGGTTATGCCATAAAATTGGTTAAACCAATATGGTGTCTCTTGGTTGCTACCCATCTCCGAAAAGACTTCCGGTGTTCCTCTGGTTACTATCTTCTAGCCAATATCTTGCTGTGCCGCCTGCTCGAAGCTGCTCAAAGCTGCTCGATGCTGCTCGAGCCGCGAGACAAGGCGGTGAGTCCGGCGGCAGGGAAAGTGGCCCAAAGCTTCAACAACATGGCGCAAGCAATGGCGCCGATCTCGAGTACTTGAACTGCTGAACTGTAGGACGATCGAGCAGCGTCGCTGTTCACGTCTCTGAACTTACTTTCTAGGAACAGCATTCAGGTCAGGTACCTCCCCCAGTTTGAATGCCAGGTATTCGCTGTATACATCCGTTGAAGTGCCCGGGTCGACTCCTGGCCAGGTTGGAGATACTTTCAAAGTTAAAAAAAACTCTCCAGGATACGAGATTGATTAATGTGTGGTAATCTGAACTCTATGCCGCTACATGGAACGGGAAACTATCGCCAACCTAGTCGCAAATCGTTCTCATTCTCATGTACGTCACATGTGGTTCTGACGTCTCAGCAGATGCTTGATATGCACTTAACTCTACCACCTCTACACTCCAGCACACACATTATATGACTGACGTATGGTATTATCGAAAGGTTACGCAAATTCGGAACACTAAATTCCAATACTTCATCACAGTCAAAAGTTTTTTTTTATACTTACTTTATGTACTCTTGAAACGTTAACCAGCTAAATACCAAACTAGGATATGTACGTGAATGTAACTCTGGTACAGACATTTCACACATGAAATTTTGGGATCATCACTCAATAATTACGTACTTTCTCACTATACAATCTAAATACAACTTTGTGCTTTAAATGTATTACCACTTAAGATGCACCAGCTTCTCAAACAATAACACATATCCAGCTATGCGGTCCTCATAAGTAAAGCCTACGTAACTTATACATTGTTGACCACAGTGAATGATAATATCTCGTGCAAGGTAGAGCAAAATAATCATGTTGTGGCGGTTAGTAAACGTTCGGCGAGTCCATATGATCGAAGGTCCAAACGCCGGTCAAAGAAAACAATTACAAGACAAAATAATGAAACCAAACCTTATCATACATAGTATAAGGTATAGATGTTGTGTAATTTTATGCACTGTTACACAAGCTAATGAAGTGCTTAAGTCTAACATCAAGAACTAAGTCTGAAAAACATATAAAGGACAATCACTGAACTTACACTAAAATATAATTCGAGTGTCGGGGTTATTCATAATATTATCCTTCCGTTGTACACAAATATATGTAATATGTAGAACTACTAGCGACGCACCCTGGCTTCACACGGATGTGATCTACTAATGTGGCGTCTTTTAGATTTGATGAGTAGGTATATGTACCAAGTTCTCGTAAGTGCCCGGTGTTTTCAAAACTTATGTACAAACTAACACGTACTGCCCATCACTATAGAATTCATTTGTAAACAATTTTGACATAATTTTTCTCATGAGACAACACAGACAGGTTTTGATTAGAAGGCACACGTGAAAAGGCTACTAATGGCTATCTATGTGAAAAACAGTCATCGCTAGAATCTACGTCGGTCAAAATATATTCGCAGATAACTAATTATTTTCGAACCAATTTTGAAAGATAGAAATGGTTACTGTGTGGTCATTCTTAGAAGATAGACACATGCTATCGTGGAATTTTGTGTAGGCTTTTTTAAGACCTACAATTATGTAGTACATTAATTTGATCAGGGGCGCAACAACAGGGGAGGGCAAGGGTATTTTGCCCCCCTCTAAAACCTTGAAGTGGGGGCAAACGGGGGCAAATAAAGTGCTGTGTAATCAATTTTTAGATAATAAAACTGCTTAAATAACACCATTTTCCACCTTGAAATACAAATTTTTACGGGGAAGGAACCCCGGACCCCCGCTTCAATAGGGGGGATCGATGATTCTTTATAAAAAGGTATTTTGCCCCCCCTTTGGAAATTTAGTTGTTGCGCCCCTGAATTTGATGTATCATTCATGTTTAAGTCAGCATAAGCCATGTGAGCGCCCTTAAAAAGCATTATTTTACGACTTGACTACAAAACGAGATTTATCTCCTATCTTCAGATTTTATATGAGTTTTTTTATACACACAAACCTTCCGGGAGTAATTCTCTAACTGATGGTGAAAACTGCATCAAAATCCATTGTGTAGTTTAGGAGAAAGCGGAAAGACAGTCGCGGATAGCGACTTCGTTATTATACTATCTATAGATTCTTCAATCAAAGCATACGAATCAAACAAAGATAAAGTTCTTGGATGCCACAGCTACGTTCAATATTTGGAGACTCCAACATTCATTTAGGAGGACCTGGGTTCTAATCTCAGCCGGCCGCCTGCAAATGTTGGGGTGGTTCCTACCCAGGGCATGGCTTTCAGCCAGGGGCGTAGCCACGGGGGGGGGGGGGGGGGGTTAGGGGTTCAACCCCCCCCCTAGCACTAAATCTTTAATTAATTTCTTATACATCACTCAAACAAATTTCATATTAAAATTAATAAAAATTTTACCATTACAATATTTAAATTTAAGTACCGAAAACTGCTAAAATAGCACTATTTTACACCTTAAAATCCAAATTTTCCCGGGAGAGGACCCCCGGACCACCCGCTTTAATACGCGGGGGAGGGGGGCCATGCTTCTTAACACCCCCCCATACACAAATCCTGGCTACGCCACTGCCTTCAGCAATCAGCCTGCACCGTGTTCGACACGTGCGTCCTCTCTAACCAACTAATCGAGAAAAGACGTCAAGACCAAAAATAATATTTTTAAATGTTCAGCGCGTCGGAAAGATACTACCTGCAGAGGAAAGCCACTCACCGCTGAAGTTCTCTGGCGGTGGCAGCAGGTGGTGGTCAGGCGCTGCCCCGGGATGTCATGCCGAGCACTTGTGGGTAGCGCATGCGCGCTGCACTCGCGCACTAACAAGCACCCTTCCTCGCGGCGTCACAGGCGCTACTGGCCCACTATCTCGCCCATCTGACTCGCCCCGCGAGGGATGGGAGGGGGAAGAGAGAGCGCGCGCGCCGCCGGGATTGGCCGCGCACCTGCGTGACGTCACGACACCCACGTCCAGGGGCCTCCGGGACCCGGCCTCGCGCCAGCAGCGGTGTCTCTGTCCCAGGCGGCCGTGGGCGAGGCGAGCCACCCCGTTACCACAAGGTTGCGACACTCCGCGGCCCGCGCTACGGGACCGGAGGACATTCTGCTGACGCATCGTCGTCGTCATCATCATCAACATCATCATTAGAGACCCGTGAATTTCGCGGATTCAATGACTTCCAGGATAGACTCCAATATCCTCTACACACTCGGGCAAATGCCAACTGTTCCTTGGCTGCTGACTTGTGAGTCGTCTCGACTGGGAGGGCCTGTGATTCGACACTTCTATGAGTGAGTGTCTCTAATTGGCCCTCAGTCCTCCAGATTAACAGAGAACCAATGACAGAAGCAGCACTAAGGTATAATTATTTGAATTTTAGCATAACACGAAATGGATCCGCGAAATTCACGGGTCTCTAATCATCATCAACATCATCAACTGCTTCCAGACTGCGGCCGGGTCAACAAATTAAAATGCCTCCATCTTCCTATGTCACTCCACCATTCCTCCTGTTCCATTCTTCTCCTCTCTCTCCTGCACTGCCCTTCCCACATACTCGTGGGTCTTCTTTGGGGCCTTCTTCTTCCAGTGCATTTCAACTCCATCATTTTCCCAGGCAACCTCTCTTTTCGCATTCTCTGCACTTCTTGCTCTCACAATGATCTCATTCAAGTCCTGGTTTTGCATTCCACAATTTCATTCCTGATCCTTACAGACCGGAAAAATTCGCGGTTTCATTTCGATATAGGCTAAAAATTTAAATACGTATACCATTGTGCTGGATCTGTTAATTGGCTCACGAGGAGGACTGTGGGCCAATGAGAGACCCTCGACCAGAGAAACACCGAGTCAGAGACTAACCGGTGAAGAGGTGTCGCAAGTCAACAGCCAATGAGCGGGTTGTCTGATGCCCGAGCATACAGAGGATTGATGAGTCCATCCTAGAGGTCGTTGAACCGGTCCCTGCGGATCCTTTCTCGCCTCGTAACTGCTAACATACTCCACATTAACTTGATACCTATTGCTCGTGAGTAGTATGTAAATGGGCATACTAGATCAGGCGCCAGGCGGTGGATTGAAGATTGTCGGTCCGCCATCTTGGATTCTGACGTCACGGCGGCCATCTTGGATGGTTGTGACCTTGACCTTTGACCTTGACCTTGAATTTGATCCTCAAAATCCGCCAAAATTGGGCAAAATTTGCCCAAAATTCCTCAAAAATCGCCAAAATTTCCATTTCTGTGGAAAAAAGTTCCGCCAAAAAATTTCAAAAAATTCCACAAATTAACAATTTCTCTTTTCGAGGGAAAAATTTCCCGTTTCGAGGGAAAAATTCCCGTTTTTAGTCCTTAAAAATCCCAGCGGCTGAAAATTCCTAAAACTGGCTTAAGCATCCTTAACTCAAGCCTCAGTTAAGCCATTTCTAGGAATAAGGATACCATGACCGCCATCTTGGATTATGTCGCCACCGTTGCAATTTTAGTTACGGTCGCCATCTTTAAAATCTTCATTTACTATCCGATTTTAATGAATTTTTTTTAAAAATTATAAAAAAATTCAAATAATAAAATTTTAATAAAAAATATTTAAAAAGCATACATTAACGACACGGAGCTCGGAGTCCGCGGTTCGAACCCGGTAGGTGCAAAAAAAAATTAAAAATGACGACAGATCCTTCCCCCTAGGTGGCTGCTGGCAGACTGACCCCCACCACTTTTACCAATGCACATATACCATCAGGTAGTATGACGTCATGTCCGCCATCTTGTCTTCGATGCTGGAAGCCAACATCATTGTATAGTCGGCTAGAGTGCGCTGACACCATGCTAGTTTAATTCTTACCCACTAGAGTGCAGTAATCATTTATTACTGTGACACCCGCCATCTTGTCATTTGGCCGCCATCTTGAAAATCCGTAATTATTTAGCTAGAAATTCGGGAAAAGTTCCAAAATTCATTAAATAAATCACTCATTAATTTACATATTGATTCGATCGATTCCCGTCCTCGGTTCGATACCCGATCGTTGCAATAATGTTTAATCTTATGTAAAAAATAATAATTTAAATAAACCATGTTCAACATTCGTAAAGAGACTCTAAATCCTCTACGACCACCATCCTATCAGACATCAAGACCACCATATTGGAAATGTGTAATTTTAATGCTAGAGATCCGGGAAAAAGTTCAGAAATCATTAAATAAATTTCCGATCAATATACTGATTAATTAGATCGACTAAGGTCCTTGGTACGATCTAGGATGATGCAAAAAAAATTAAATATAACATCAATTTAACATAAAAGTAACAGGTTCGAGGAATTAAACACCACAAGTTCTTTTACAAACATAATATTTATTACATAATTTCTATTCTACTACAGGATCACTTACGAAAGCCAGCAATCTTATAATCATTTAGTTCCGCAGCGGTGTGAAATGACTAATTCTTAGCTCCAATCGGTTTATACTAGACAGAGTCCAGCCAGAACCTTTACAGACATAGTCCACCTCTTCTTGACAGAGTTTCTGGATACCGTTTTTAACAGTTTGCTTCACATCGTTAGAACTGTAAATTACTGCAGCCGATGTCTTGAATGCACACTTCTTCACTTTGTCATCGAACGGATATGGCTTTCCATATATACAGTCCAACCACAAGTTATATTTCAAAGGTCCGTTTGTTGCTACATCATCAGTAAGCTGATTGATTATCATCTGTCTGATATCGTCAAGAAAATTACAACTGTCCTTCGACTCACCGAACGTATTTAGATAATAGTAGTCTTTCAACGTTCCACGAAATGCAGACTGCGCCAAGTAGAAGCCATTTCGTTCACTTGTAATGCTCCGAACACAGTCTTAGGTTTAGTTCCATGTTCAGACGTCATAACAATCGGTTGCTGGGCATCTGTTTTTTTGGTTGTACACTTTCGTGTCTCCAATCTAAAGCGAGGAGTCGAAATGTCGGTAGGTAGTTCAGCAGTAGGAGCACAGACTCCACCTTTACATTTTTTCGCATGATGTCGCAAACTATCGATTCGAGTAAACCATTCATGACAATCATCACATCGAAACTTTATACGAGAAGGATTCTTTTTGCATTTGCTCCGCTCATGTCTTCGTGCATCATGGAAAAATGCGAACGACGTATCACAGTAGCTGCAAGGATACCGTGCTGATGTAGACGAACCTTTCAGACCCGATCCAGATATGAACGTTGCAACAGTAGTACCATTTCCAGGCATACTCTTATGAACATCGATGCATCGCTGTTGCACCGAAACCTTTACTTTCTGCCGCACAGCAGGACCTTTACATGCCTTCATGTGCGTTTTCATATTATCTTTTCTGGCAAACTGCTTATGACATTTCTCACAAACAAACATTTTACGATATAGGTTCTTGACACATTCGCTCCTCTCGTGTCGCCGAGCATTGCTGTTGTTTGAGAAAATCTTGTCGCAGTAACAGCACCGATGTTCGCTAGTTGTCAAATCAGCATCCATTGAAGTCTCCATCGAGGTCGTATCGTCGATCGTCGTGGTTTCCTGCACATCCAGCTCAGTAGTTATTAAGCTATCTTCTGCTGGTGGTATCACATCTATTGAAATCTCCTCCAATGTTGACGTCGTCGTCGTTGCCAACGAGATCTGCTCCACCATTGTCGTCGCTGACGTCAAGGTTCCCGTAGACGATGGTACAACGTCCATCGAGTTCGACGTTAAAGTCGGTAAAGATGCCATCGAGTTCTCAAGAACAGGTAATTACGCGACTTATGCACCAGATGAAATAATCTAGGTGATCCTTACACCGTCGACGACAGTAACAAACTGACCGACCTGCTGTCTAGGACTCGCTTATATACATGCACCGGATGGAATAATACGCTAGTCAAATCAAGAATCATTTACAATAATACTAGAGTCAAAACAACATTAAAAATAGAAGGACCATCAACGAAAAGGCAGCACATTTGGAAGCACCGACAACGAAAAGACAGCACATTTGGAAGCACCGACAACGAAAAGGCAGCACATTTGGAAGCACCGACAACGAAAAGGCAGCACATTTGGAAGCACCGACAACGAAAAGGCAGCACCGACAACGAAAAGGCAGCACATTTGGAAGCACCGACAAAGAAAAGGCAGCACCGACAACGAAAAGGAAGCACATTTGGAAGCACCGACAACGAAAAGGTCGCACCGCCAACGAAAAGGAAGCACATTTGGAAGCACCGACAACGAAAAGGAAGCACCATCAACGAAAAGGCCGCACCGCCAACGAAAAGGAAGCACATTTGGAAGCACCGACAACGAAAAGGCAGCACCGCCAACGAAAAGGAAGCACATTTGGAAGCACCGACAAAGAAAAGGCAGCACCGCCAACGAAAAGGAAGCACATTTGGAAGCACCGACAACGAAAAGGCAGCACCATCGACGAAAAGGAAGCACATTAATTTGTCATTGACTCCAATATTCATTGGCTCCAATATTCATTAGCTCCAATATCCATTGGCTCCAATATTCATTGACTCCAATATCCATGAGCTCCAATATCAATTGGCTCGAATTGCTCCAAAAGGTTCCATCAGCCTTTTGGCTCCAACAGTTTTTTGGCTCCGATAGTCATTGGCTCCAATAGTCTTTGGCTACAATATTCATTGGCTCCAATAATCATTGACTGCAATATTCATTGGTTCCAATATTCATTGGCTCCAATATTCATTGGCTCCAATATTCAATGGCTCCAATATTCATTGACTCCAATATTCATTGGCTCCATCAGTCATTGACAACTACAGTCTTTTGGTCCCAAAAGTCTTTTGGCTCCAAATATATTAGGCTAGAATTCTTCGAGTCTAAGAGACTATGAGACCACATGGTTACAGAACTACGTGACTACGAATCTTCAAGTTTACGAGACTGCGAGGCTACAGAGCTACGAAGCCTCTAGTACACAGGTTTACGTGACTGCGAGGATACAGGACTACCAGTCTGCATGAGTACTTGACTACGAAGCTACTCGTCTACAAGGCTACAATTACAGCATCTGTTTTCGTCAGAATTTTCTCTTTTGCTCCAACTGCACCACCAGCATTATGTTATAAGATTACAAGGCCGCTTGCTTACGTAGCTTCAAGTCTACGAGGATACTTGGATACGTAGCTTCAATTCTACGAGGTCCTAAGACTTCATGACTACGCGACTTCGAGCCATGAGGTTACGAGATTACGTGACTACGAATCTTCATGTTTACGAGACTGCGAGGCTACAGAGCTACGAAGCCTCTAGAAAACGAGTTTACGTGACTGCGTGGATACAGGAATACAAGTCTGCATGAGTTCTTGACTACGAAGCTACTCGTCTGCAAGGCTCCAATTGACACATCTGTCTTCGATGGAATTTTCTCTTTTGCTAAATCTACACCATCAGCATTATGTTATAAGATTACAAAGCTACTTGCTTACGTAGCTTCAAGTCTACGAGGCTCCAATACATCATGACTACGAGACTACGAACCATGAGGTTACGAGACTATGCGATTGCAAGTCTTCAAGGTTACGTCATCGCGAGGCTATAGGACTACGAAGCTTCCAGAACGCATGGTTACGAGAATGCATGACTAATTGACCGCATGGCTACGAAACTTTATGTCTCTAACTGACTACAATAGCACTATTCAGTGGTGAGAGTTAATTTATTTCATGCAAAGGTACTTGCTGCAAGCAGTTCCGCTTTTCAACATCAGATGACGTCATGTTTTGCTTGCAGGTAAAATAATATTTATTTATTTTATGCGGGATGCGGTTTGTTCACTATCGGTCGCATAAGAAGAATGGCATCGATAGTCTTCAAGGAGAAGGAAGTTCGTCCTTCCTGCTAGTGCTTCTCAGATTTCTCACGGTCCGCCATCTTGGATTGCGACGTCACGGCTGCCATCTTGGATGGGTGTGACTTTGACCTTTGACCGAAACCGCAGGAATGATCGCAAGCACACGGATTAACCATCATAATATTGATAAGAATAATCAGGAGCACACGGAGAAAACCATCATAATATTGGCAAGAATAATCAGGAGCACACGGAGAAAAACGACACATGTTTTCTTTGATATCATAAAATTACAGGAAAAAAATATTTAAAAATTAAAATAAATTAATAAAGTAATTTAAAATAAAAACAAAAAATACATAAAATTCTGGCTTGTACTAGAACTCTATCTTTGCTCAACAATGATAAGTTTACAAGCTAGCAGAATCAGTTTATGTATTTTTTGTTTTTATTTTAAATTTTTTTATTAATTTATTTTTATTTTTAAATATTTTTTTCCTGTAATTTTATGATATCAAAGAAAACATGTGTCGTTTTTCTCCGTGTGCTCCTGATTATTCTTGCCAATATTATGATGGTTTTCTCCGTGTGCTCCTGATTATTCTTATCAATATTATGATGGTTAATCCGTGTGCTTGCGATCATTCCTGCGGTTTCGGTCAAAGGTCAAAGTCACACCCATCCAAGATGGCAGCCGTGACGTCGCAATCCAAGATGGCGGACCGTGAGAAATCTGAGAAGCACTAGCAGGAAGGACGAACTTCCTTCTCCTTGAAGACTATCGATGCCATTCTTCTTATGCGACCGATCGTGAACAAACCGCATCCCGCATAAAATAAATAAATATTATTTTACCTGCAAGCAAAACATTACGTCATCTGATGTTGAAAAGCGGAACTGCTTGCAGCAAGTACCTTTGCATGAAATAAATTAACTCTCACCACTGAATAGTGCTATTGTAGTCAGTTAGAGACATAAAGTTTCGTAGCCATGCGGTCAATTAGTCATGCATTCTCGTAACCATGCGTTCTGGAAGCTTCGTAGTCCTATAGCCTCGCGATGACGTAACCTTGAAGACTTGCAATCGCATAGTCTCGTAACCTCATGGTTCGTAGTCTCGTAGTCATGATGTATTGGAGCCTCGTAGACTTGAAGCTACGTAAGCAAGTAGCTTTGTAATCTTATAACATAATGCTGATGGTGTAGATTTAGCAAAAGAGAAAATTCCATCGAAGACAGATGTGTCAATTGGAGCCTTGCAGACGAGTAGCTTCGTAGTCAAGAACTCATGCAGACTTGTATTCCTGTATCCACGCAGTCACGTAAACTCGTTTTCTAGAGGCTTCGTAGCTCTGTAGCCTCGCAGTCTCGTAAACATGAAGATTCGTAGTCACGTAATCTCGTAACCTCATGGCTCGAAGTCGCGTAGTCATGAAGTCTTAGGACCTCGTAGAATTGAAGCTACGTATCCAAGTATCCTCGTAGACTTGAAGCTACGTAAGCAAGCGGCCTTGTAATCTTATAACATAATGCTGGTGGTGCAGTTGGAGCAAAAGAGAAAATTCTGACGAAAACAGATGCTGTAATTGTAGCCTTGTAGACGAGTAGCTTCGTAGTCAAGTACTCATGCAGACTGGTAGTCCTGTATCCTCGCAGTCACGTAAACCTGTGTACTAGAGGCTTCGTAGCTCTGTAGCCTCGCAGTCTCGTAAACTTGAAGATTCGTAGTCACGTAGTTCTGTAACCATGTGGTCTCATAGTCTCTTAGACTCGAAGAATTCTAGCCTAATATATTTGGAGCCAAAAGACTTTTGGGACCAAAAGACTGTAGTTGTCAATGACTGATGGAGCCAATGAATATTGGAGTCAATGAATATTGGAGCCATTGAATATTGGAGCCAATGAATATTGGAGCCAATGAATATTGGAACCAATGAATATTGCAGTCAATGATTATTGGAGCCAATGAATATTGTAGCCAAAGACTATTGGAGCCAATGACTATCGGAGCCAAAAAACTGTTGGAGCCAAAAGGCTGATGGAACCTTTTGGAGCAATTCGAGCCAATTGATATTGGAGCTCATGGATATTGGAGTCAATGAATATTGGAGCCAATGGATATTGGAGCTAATGAATATTGGAGCCAATGAATATTGGAGTCAATGACAAATTAATGTGCTTCCTTTTCGTCGATGGTGCTGCCTTTTCGTTGTCGGTGCTTCCAAATGTGCTTCCTTTTCGTTGGCGGTGCTGCCTTTTCTTTGTCGGTGCTTCCAAATGTGCTTCCTTTTCGTTGGCGGTGCTGCCTTTTCGTTGTCGGTGCTTCCAAATGTGCTTCCTTTTCGTTGGCGGTGCGGCCTTTTCGTTGATGGTGCTTCCTTTTCGTTGTCGGTGCTTCCAAATGTGCTTCCTTTTCGTTGGCGGTGCGACCTTTTCGTTGTCGGTGCTTCCAAATGTGCTTCCTTTTCGTTGTCGGTGCTGCCTTTTCTTTGTCGGTGCTTCCAAATGTGCTGCCTTTTCGTTGTCGGTGCTGCCTTTTCGTTGTCGGTGCTTCCAAATGTGCTGCCTTTTCGTTGTCGGTGCTGCCTTTTCGTTGTCGGTGCTTCCAAATGTGCTGCCTTTTCGTTGTCGGTGCTGCCTTTTCGTTGTCGGTGCTTCCAAATGTGCTGCCTTTTCGTTGTCGGTGCTTCCAAATGTGCTGCCTTTTCGTTGTCGGTGCTTCCAAATGTGCTGCCTTTTCGTTGTCGGTGCTTCCAAATGTGCTGTCTTTTCGTTGTCGGTGCTTCCAAATGTGCTGCCTTTTCGTTGATGGTCCTTCTATTTTTAATGTTGTTTTGACTCTAGTATTATTGTAAATGATTCTTGATTTGACTAGCGTATTATTCCATCCGGTGCATGTATATAAGCGAGTCCTAGACAGCAGGTCGGTCAGTTTGTTACTGTCGTCGACGGTGTAAGGATCACCTAGATTATTTCATCTGGTGCATAAGTCGCGTAATTACCTGTTCTTGAGAACTCGATGGCATCTTTACCGACTTTAACGTCGAACTCGATGGACGTTGTACCATCGTCTACGGGAACCTTGACGTCAGCGACGACAATGGTGGAGCAGATCTCGTTGGCAACGACGACGACGTCAACATTGGAGGAGATTTCAATAGATGTGATACCACCAGCAGAAGATAGCTTAATAACTACTGAGCTGGATGTGCAGGAAACCACGACGATCGACGATACGACCTCGATGGAGACTTCAATGGATGCTGATTTGACAACTAGCGAACATCGGTGCTGTTACTGCGACAAGATTTTCTCAAACAACAGCAATGCTCGGCGACACGAGAGGAGCGAATGTGTCAAGAACCTATATCGTAAAATGTTTGTTTGTGAGAAATGTCATAAGCAGTTTGCCAGAAAAGATAATATGAAAACGCACATGAAGGCATGTAAAGGTCCTGCTGTGCGGCAGAAAGTAAAGGTTTCGGTGCAACAGCGATGCATCGATGTTCATAAGAGTATGCCTGGAAATGGTACTACTGTTGCAACGTTCATATCTGGATCGGGTCTGAAAGGTTCGTCTACATCAGCACGGTATCCTTGCAGCTACTGTGATACGTCGTTCGCATTTTTCCATGATGCACGAAGACATGAGCGGAGCAAATGCAAAAAGAATCCTTCTCGTATAAAGTTTCGATGTGATGATTGTCATGAATGGTTTACTCGAATCGATAGTTTGCGACATCATGCGAAAAAATGTAAAGGTGGAGTCTGTGCTCCTACTGCTGAACTACCTACCGACATTTCGACTCCTCGCTTTAGATTGGAGACACGAAAGTGTACAACCAAAAGAACAGATGCCCAGCAACCGATTGTTATGACGTCTGAACATGGAACTAAACCTAAGACTGTGTTCGGAGCATTACAAGTGAACGAAATGGCTTCTACTTGGCGCAGTCTGCATTTCGTGGAACGTTGAAAGACTACTATTATCTAAATACGTTCGGTGAGTCGAAGGACAGTTGTAATTTTCTTGACGATATCAGACAGATGATAATCAATCAGCTTACTGATGATGTAGCAACAAACGGACCTTTGAAATATAACTTGTGGTTGGACTGTATATATGGAAAGCCATATCCGTTCGATGACAAAGTGAAGAAGTGTGCATTCAAGACATCGGCTGCAGTAATTTACAGTTCTAACGATGTGAAGCAAACTGTTAAAAACGGTATCCAGAAACTCTGTCAAGAAGAGGTGGACTATGTCTGTAAAGGTTCTGGCTGGACTCTGTCTAGTATAAACCGATTGGAGCTAAGAATTAGTCATTTCACACCGCTGCGGAACTAAATGATTATAAGATTGCTGGCTTTCGTAAGTGATCCTGTAGTAGAATAGAAATTATGTAATAAATATTATGTTTGTAAAAGAACTTGTGGTGTTTAATTCCTCGAACCTGTTACTTTTATGTTAAATTGATGTTATATTTAATTTTTTTTGCATCATCCTAGATCGTACCAAGGACCTTAGTCGATCTAATTAATCAGTATATTGATCGGAAATTTATTTAATGGTTTCTGAACTTTTTCCCGGATCTCTAGCATTAAAATTACACATTTCCAATATGGTGGTCTTGATGTCTGATAGGATGGTGGTCGTAGAGGATTTAGAGTCTCTTTACGAATGTTGAACATGGTTTATTTAAATTATTTTTTTTACATAAGATTAAACATTATTGCAACGATCGGGTATCGAACCGAGGACGGGAATCGATCGAATCAATATGTAAATTAATTAGTGATTTATTTAATGAATTTTGGAACTTTTCCCGAATTTCTAGCTAAATAATTACGGATTTTCAAGATGGCGGCCAAATGACAAGATGGCGGGTGTCACAGTAATAAATGATTACTGCACTCTAGTGGGTAAGAATTAAACTAGCATGGTGTCAGCGCACTCTAGCCGACGATACAATGATGTTGGCTTCCAGCATCGAAGACAAGATGGCGGACATGACGTCATACTACCTGATGGTATATGTGCATTGGTAAAAGTGGTGGGGGTCAGTCTGCCAGCAGCCACCTAGGGGGAAGGATCTGTCGTCATTTTTAATTTTTTTTTGCACCTACCGGGTTCGAACCGCGGACTCCGAGCTCCGTGTCGTTAATGTATGCTTTTTAAATTTTTTTTATTAAAATTTTATTATTTGAATTTTTTTATAATTTTTAAAAAAAAATTCATTAAAATCGGATAGTAAATGAAGATTTTAAAGATGGCGACCGTAACTAAAATTGCAACGGTGGCGACATAATCCAAGATGGCGGTCATGGTATCCTTATTCCTAGAAATGGCTTAACTGAGGCTTGAGTTAAGGATGCTTAAGCCAGTTTTAGGAATTTTCAGCCGCTGGGATTTTTAAGGACTAAAAACGGGAATTTTTCCCTCGAAACGGGAAATTTTTCCCTCGAAAAGAGAAATTTTTAATTTGTGGAATTTTTTGAAATTTTTTGGCGGAACTTTTTTCCACAGAAATGGAAATTTTGGCGATTTTTGAGGAATTTTGGGCAAATTTTGCCCAATTTTGGCGGATTTTGAGGATCAAATTCAAGGTCAAGGTCAAAGGTCAAGGTCACAACCATCCAAGATGGCCGCCGTGACGTCAGAATCCAAGATGGCGGACCGACAATCTTCAATCCACCGCCTGGCGCCTGATCTAGTATGCCCATTTACATACTACTCTCGTGTA
Organism: Bacillus rossius redtenbacheri; assembly: GCF_032445375.1. NCBI lineage: Eukaryota > Metazoa > Arthropoda > Insecta > Phasmatodea > Bacillidae > Bacillus > Bacillus rossius. The sequence continues at coordinate 31,138,413 of NW_026962011.1, forward strand.
TATCTTCCCGTCATCTCTCTTGTCAACAATCCAAGTCTCTGCTCCCCCTATCTGCTCACATGACTTTATCAACAAATATTTCTAAAAATTTGACTATATAAGTGAAATAATTGTATGCCTTACCCAACTGAGAACACAAATAAAATTAAATTATAATGTGTGACAATAATGCGATGAGCCAAACAATAGTTTTAACTAAGGAATACTTGTCTAACTTTTTGTAAACAACAAGAAATATGAAGCACATCGGTAGTGACAAAATCTTCAAAATAAAAACTAATGCAAGCGAGTGTTTCAGTAGTCGCTAGTGATGTGTAAACATCTAACTTCGGTAATGAGCTAATTCATGTGTTCTCATGTTGTTGATGTTGCAAATAAACTTTTTGATAACGAATATTATTCAAAAACTATCCATTTTGTTAAAATTCACTAAACACGGTATTAAACTCTATTAACTTGGGTGAAAAATGAGACGTAAGGGGGATAATAGAGTAAAATTACGAAACATTTGTTTTTTACCAAAACGTTACAATTCTGACTCGAATATTGCACCCTTATTTCCAATACCACAAGAGCATGCTAATTTAATAAGTGTTGTGTCTTTTAGTTTAATAATTTATTGATTTTATTCTTATTTATTGCGCTTAATTTTTTCCCAAACACACTTTCGAAAATACACATTTACTCGGTAAAATGTACTTTTGCCATTGATTTTATGATTTTATAGCACAGTTGGATTAAACATTTCGCTTCCGTTTAAAGCTTGATAGAGCTTAGAGCTATGTATCATAACGAAATTTTAACCCCAGGGGGATTGAAATGGGAAAGTTTAGCATTATAAAATGACACAATTCTCTGAAGAAAATGAAGCTAAAGGTAAGAACTGGGGCTGAAAAATAAACTTACAGAAAATACCAACTTATTTCAGCCTTTTCCCTTAGTTCCTCACTTAAGGCGAAGAAAATGGTAAGGATAATGATTACAAAAAAATTAACAATACATTACCATGTTCCGAAATTCCGCTCTTAATGGGGATGAAAATTGGTTATGTATAGTTTCATAAAGAAAAAAAAACCAGCGAAGGGTTTTTCGTGAAAAAGTCTGTCTTGCGTTTACTACAATTCCAAGCATACTTACATGTCACGAGTCATATGAGATGACATCCTTAATTATTCTATTTCCAAGTTAACACCGATTTTCACTTACATTCCTGCGAATATTTTTATTGTCTCACTTTGGGCCCTAGATATGCTTTGCAAGCACGACAAACACGTACAGACGCGGTCTAACCGTTGTGGGCTCATCATTAGCCTCGTATGTACTTGCGTAGTTATTAGTTATTTTGCGGAACAAGAAAGTTCAACCGACTATCATTGTAAAGAGCGTATAGACGTTTTCACATCAAAAACCATACCATCGACTGTAATAAGTAGAGACCTGCAAAATTCGCGGTTTCTATGGCCTTCAGGATAGACTGCACATACCCCTGTACACTCGGGCAAATAACGCAAGTTTATTGGCTGCCGACTTGTAAGTCGTCTCAGCTGGTTTGACTGTGATTCGATCCTTCTTTGGTTGAGGGTTTATAACTGGTTGAGATTCATCTAGATGAACAGTAAGCCAATAGCAAAATTATCTAAGAGGTATATGTGTTTGAATTCTAGCCTATTACCGAATGAATCCGAGAATTTTGCAGGTCTCTAGTAATAAGGGATAAGGTAGAATGCTCGGCGTGGACTGACGGCAACCCTCAACGCACGCAGGCAATGCAGCTGGCTTCAGGCGGAAGTTGCTTTGGCGAGCGAAGGCAGGGCTACATTCGCAACAGCCCGCGCACAGCAGCTGCTACACTGTAAAACAGCACACATACAGCAGCTGCTACATTGTAAAACAGCACACATACAGCAGTTGCTACACTGTAAAACAGCACACGCACAGCATAACAGCCCGCGCACAGCAGCTGCTGCACTGTAAAACAGCACACGCACAGCATAACAGCCCGCGCACAGCAGCTGCTACACTGTAAAACAACACACGCACAGCATAACAGCCCGCGCACAGCAGCTGCTACACTGTAAAACAACACACGCACAGCATAACAGCCCACGCACATCAGCTGCTACACTGTAAAACAGCACACGCACAGCATAACAGCCCGCGCACAGCAGCTGCTACACTGTAAAACAGCACACGCACAGCATAACAGCCCGCGCACAGCAGCTGCTACACTGTAAAACAACACACGCACAGCATAACAGCCCGCGCACAACAGCTGCTACACTGTAAAACAGCACACGCACAGCATAATCGCACGCGCCAAGCAGCTGCTACACTGTAAAACAGCACACGCACAGCATAATCGCACGCGCACAGCAGCTGCTACACTGTAAAACAGCACACGCACAGCATAACAGTACGTGCACTGCGCACAGGACATTTACTAACTTCTAACTCTTCTCTGTGCTATGCGCCGATTCCCGTTTGCGGCCAATCAGCGTACACTACTTCAGCGGCATTGAACAACTGACTGTTGTTTTGTTAAGTACATTCCAAAAACAAAGAGTGAAACTAATTTGAATGTGTTTTAATTTGGTGGAAATTCTTTCTATCTATCATCCCTAAACGTTAAAAACAAAACAGCGCAATAAAATGCATGGGTTTAAGTAAACGACAGCTTAGGTAAATAATATCTGGCAAAATTTAAACATTTGGACAGAAGTAAATGGGGGAAAAATCGACCTGTTATGTATGCCTACTTCTGTGTTGTGCATGTGCAACTGTGCTATTTATATGTTGTTTGCATGCAATTGCAAATAAGGCCTAGGCTTAACGAATTGTAGTCACATTTCGGTATACAAGTTCTACTGAAACTGTGAAAAACAATTAAGTTTATGCATGGCGCTGATACATTAGCATATTTAGCCCAGAACTGAAATGAAATTGATCGAAGCATTGATATTCTAAATTTAATAAAATCATATGGATTTTTAAAATTTATTTTGGTGATAACATATAGTATTTTTCGTGTGTGCCAACGACCGCACTCAAGCGTTACCATCATCGAAGCGAAACTTATTTGCAGCCGGTAGGGCAAGTAGAGACGATGACGTCACCAGTGGCAAGGGAAATTTAACGCTCAATGGACAACAATGAGAAAAGTGCGACATGGCGGAAAGGGCTTGAGAGCGGGGCGCTCGATTGCATGTTTTCATGATAGCACACTTGCATATTTGCACACTTGTACACATTATTCTGCCTCCACTTTGAAGTTTCACTTCTCACGAGCGTGGCGACAAAGATTCCATATACTTTTTAAAAAAAAAAAAAAACTTTGGCTGCACGTTTTGTTGCCAGCGAGGACATTAACGACGGCATGACGACACAAATCAAAGACACATAACTAAGGAAACATTTAATCACTTGGTTGGTGAGATTTCGGATAACCAGCGAAACCAAAAATTAGTAAGGGTGGCTGAAACGGGATTCGAAGCTGGTGCGTCCAGCGCGGCAGAGTTGTGGCGAAGCCGATCGTGTGATAACGGCTCGGGAGCAGCGTGACTGCGCATTTCTCCTTGTCCACGGTCCTCCCCTTCCCCACTTCTCCTTGGCAAGGCACCGCCCCTTTCCTACCGGCTCGCATTCCCTACACAAGCCGACCAGGCGACCTTCGGGAACTGTCGCCGCGGTGACCTCGGAGTCAGGGTCCCAGCTATGAATATAGGTATATACTGTATAGAAGTCGCCAGCCCAGGTTAAAATTTCTAATACGGTTTTGAGGTAGTCGGTTAATTCACCGCCGCAATCGCCACCATCTCTAGGGCATCGACTTGTGGTGGTCCCTAGCGGACAAGTGTCGAACTCTTCAAACACCCCTTCCCCCTTCCCTAGAACGACGTTGAGCTGCAGTGAATGATGGATGAGGGGTGCGGGGAATGACAGCGGGCGACAGGGCTGCGCTCTAACGTGTAAATAACAACTAAGACGATACATGGCGTTACGGCAGCGCACTGCAGCGGTGAAGTTCCCAAGCTACTCATCATACGCTTCTGAAAAACGTGGAGTAAATCCTATCCACTCGCGACTTCTATACAGTATATATATTCAAAGATCCCAGGGAGCCCCGTGGGTTAGTGGTCAGAGCACTCGCCCGCCGACCCCAGCTGGGGCGAGCGCCCATTGTTCGCAGCTGGCGTCGCTCTGAATCACCAGGTACTCCTCGGGCAATCCCGTTTCGTGGGAACACGATGGAGTTGAAGTGCACGAAAAGAAAGTCCCGAGGAAGAGCAAGGAGGCGGTGGGAATAGCAGATAGCTAAAGGAGTGCAGGAGAGCATTGGCGTAGCTGTGTTCATAAAGTTAGGGGGGACAAATAATGATTTTGATGTCATGTAAACCCATTCCCCTCATACTAAGACGGGGGGTCCGGGGGTCCTCCACAGGAAAATTTTGATTTTAAAAGTGCAAAATAGCGCTTTTTAAGCAGTTTTTGTATCTAACCATTGGATACATCGATGTTAAAATTATTATTGTTTCCTTAAGATAAAATTTGATGAGTGAAGAAATTACAAATAAAGTTGGGCAGAATAATATTATAAAATAAAAATATAACGGTCTAGAAAGTTGGGGGGGACAGTCCCCTCCACCCAAAAAGTTCAGGGGGACACGTCCCCCCTGTCCCCCCGGTTCCTACGCCCCTGCAGGAGAGGAGTAATAGTGGAGGAGAAGAGGAAGATGTAGGCGTTTTACTTTCCTGAACTGGCCGCAGGCTCGAAGGAATTGATGATGATGATGATGATGATGACGACGACTCCCATTTTATCACGCTTTCGTTCGCCACTGCTCTATCTTATTGTTTCCAACACTCTCCGTCTTTAACAACCTGGGCGTCAACAATATGTTCAATCCTGATTCATTTGGAGCCGCTCCTCGAGGGCACGTCAGCTCGCCGCGACAGAGGCAGGCCGCACTCCGTTCCTTTGCGCGATGGCAATAACGTTCGAGTCCACGACCCGCTGTTCAGTTAACTACTTCTCGATTCTTCGGCGCATTTGCGTCTGCGCGCCGCTGTCTTGTCACCAACGTGCGAACAGTCAGGTGTCGTCGCACCGTTTGAAAACTGCTCACCAACTGCTGACACGAGTTCTCATCGTGAATAGCATTTAAGGGGCCCGCCTAGTTTGGAGTGTATTTGAGTTGTTGAGGCGGGGTGATAAGTGCGACGCTCGCTGGTGCTCCTCTGGTCTTATCGACGTGCATGGAAGAACTAAAAAGATTTGAAAGAGGTAATCATAACATTATGTGGATGGGAGACCTAAGATGCACATAAAGTTCTGCCATTACACCCGAACAATTCACCCTCGGCCAACTTCGGGATTTGTTTTATTTTTGCGCAGGAAAAATGAATTCAAATATTAAAAGTGGTCGGTTAGGTTAGCTACATTAAAACACTTTAAAACACTATAGACGGTTAGTTAGGTAAGTATAGCTACATTAAAATAAACAGAGAAATATAAATATATATAAATAAACCCGAGGTTGGCCGAAGGTGAATTGTTCGGGTGTAATCGGGAATGGCAGATCTTTGTGTGGATTTTAGGCATCCCGTGGGGGATACATGAAGATAAATGTTGTAATGCAAGTCCCTTGAGTGCTTTCAAGAATCCGTTACGGATTTTTTACGCCTTAACATTATCCTTAAAACATGCAATTTAGCTTTTTTTTTTTTTAACACTTTTAAAAATGAAATTCAGAAACAGAACTACTTATGTGCCCTCAGCGTATTCTTAAATGCTTTCAGTTTACAGAACCCACTCGTATATCTTGGGCAGTTTATAAATTGTGTGATGTTATTTGAAGCTCTGGATACAGGCTGTGTCCTGGTAGGCCAGCCATTAAGGCAGTTATCGGATTCAAAATTAAGCTCATTCTCGCTCTACACTCTGGTGTATGGACTAAATGATACACATTCCAATGAGTTCTGACATTTAACCGCGGCTATATTCTTGGCACTGGATGTTAATGCATTCTTGTGGAAGAAATATAAAACTAAAACACACATGACTACTCATACTTCATGCCCAAGGAATAAAAAAATAACATAGGCAAGTGCATAGATGTCCATGCACTCAACTGTGCACATCACCTGTGAAAAATTGATTGATAATTAATTATTATGGATTAATTTTACCCAATAAAATTTTGTGATAGATCATTAAGGCCTAAATTTGTTGGTAGTGTTAGTAAATAAGTATTTTACGCATAATCCTCCTGCAACAGCTGACCTGTAGGTTGTAAACACAATTTTTCAACGCATTAAAAAAAATATATTTGTTTATTGAAGAAGAATCACATTTTTTTCTTTATTCTAGGCCACTATTATTTCTGCTTTGATTACTTCCTTTCATTAGCTCAATGACAGCAAACATTTTAATACACTGCAAGTATAATCAATATGAAAATGTTTATTGAAAATTGTTTTAATATTCATACATCACTCAAAACTAAAGCATTTAATTTAATAAATAAATGTGTCAGTGAAATTTTACATGAGATTAAATGTAACCTAGATTCACTAAAAATAATTCTATGATTGAATGTAATTTTACCCATGAATATCATTATGAATTTTAACTTAATTCATTAAAATATTTTAAAAATATTACTTATTAAATGATATTACAAACTCCTGAAGGTGTTTTTTTTTGGTAGTACACATTTGCTTACCATTTAGTATATTTCACAAGCACATTTCCCTACATTTTATTTCATTAGACCACCATTTTATCAAGATGGTTAAGGTCAATAGCGAGTTAACACCACCTTGAGCCAGTCTTTAACACAGTTATGCATGAAAAGCTTACCACAGAAGATATTACTTCACTCTGCAAAATAATAAACAATAGTATTACTGATCTTATCTTCACTAAGAGGGCTCCTTAAAAAATTACAAATAAACCACCAGGTTTGACTCCACTGGTAATCCCAATTGGATCACCGAGGCTGTAGCATATAGCCTGAACCAATAGATCTCTGTAACCCCGATTTAATAAGGTATAAATCGTTAGTCACAATCAATCTTACACCATGTGATACAGTTGCAGCTTATTTGCTGTATATATCTCAGACAAAACAAATTTGTGACTAAAAAATATAAATATACAAAAAAAAAGTAAATACCATGTAATGGTTTAAGATTTCAGATGAAATGAACAAATATTGTGTTTATAATATTGCTGAACTTAAATAAAACTTACCTGGCTTCAATTAACAACAAAAAATTGTGAATAACTAGGGTTGAAATATGTTAATATTATTTCATTCAATCACCAATTTGGGAATACAGCATTTTAGAAAAAAAGGTTTCACGTTTTTTCATAAAATAGTTTGCAATAGATTTCACGGTATTTTGCAGATCTCAAAAATTTTCTGGATCAAGATATATAGTGGGTTGTGGAAAATCAGGTGGATAGAAACTGAAACCAAAGGTTGGCTGGTTGGTTAGGTTAAGTAAGGTTAGGTTAAGTTAGATTCGCTGCATAAAAATAAAATTATTTCGTAGTTTGACTAAATATTTTTTACAAACATATTTCATGTAAATATTGCAACTGACTTATTTTAACTAAATTTTCATTTTAGTATTATTTGTCTAAATTTCCATAAGTTGTTACATGATGTGAAAAATTTTTTTATTAGGTTTATAGTTCTCATTCTTACCAAATCTGATATTTGTACAGGCCTACAATTAATACTTAATATAGTTTATCATTCAACATATTGGTAGATACTAGAAGCTCTAACTCTTTTACCTTAAACTAATAAAGACTAATTTCTCAAACTGTATATGAAAAATTTTGAACTATGTAAGTGTCATTAAAAAAACACTGTAAGTGTAATTAAAATAAAATTCCAAAATGTACTTCATGTTGTCATAGCAAGTTTACACCCTATTTTTAATTAAATCATCAAGCACATTTTTGTCACAGTATAAAAAAACAGCATATTCAAGTAATCACTTAAGTTACTTTTATTTTCTGTGTCAAATATATTTTAATATAAAATACAATGATTTTAGTTTCACTATACAACAGAAACAATACTGGCACATACAAGTCAAATTATTTTGTGACTTAAATGCAACTGAGATTTTAATGCCCTATCCTTATAAGTCAAAGGTTGTTTAATAGTATTTGTAGTTGTAAATGAAGAAATATAAATTGTGGCTACATTTCCAAAATAACATCAATTTTTTGTATCCAAGAACACAAATCAGGAGTATGTAGTTTCATAAGGGTCAACAGAAAACTTTAAATAAAAATTGACTGTTTAAAAAAGGCAAAAGCAAAGCAAAATGTCTGTACTAAATTGTTCATTATTGCTATGTATTACCTTAAAATTTGTATTTTATACCCTATGAGAAGAATCTGAAGAATTGTTGATAATTGTTGATAATTCTTAAGAAAAACTCTTGTCCAGAAAAAAAAAAATTTTTATGCCTTTTCTTTTTATTTTTTCCTTCAATTCCTGACATGTTTTCTAATCATTCTCTAAGAGGGTATTCTGTTACTTGAAGTGGTTTACAGTTTTAATAAGTGGTACGGTTAGCTAAATTTTAAATTGGTAATTTCTAATGATTTTATTAAATAAAGAAGTGCACCAACTCCTATCATTTGGCATAGAGTAGAATCTACACAATTTGTTCACTTCTAGATGATGTAATAACAACTTAAGTAAATGTAATAAAGGGGAAGTGCTAAATGTACGTAAACACATTGTAACATGTTTTCTCATACCAAAAACAATTATTTCTTGGATTGAACTAAAAAAATTATTAAAACGTTAAGGGTAAACAATAGGGATGGGTTGAGTACACATTTTTATCGATTCCGATACCAGTACCGATTCCTAAATTTCGATTCTCGATTCCGAGTCATTCCAGTTTTCGATTCCTGGTAATTCTGGTCACATAATTAAAACTACTTAAGAATTGAATGCATTACATAATGATAATAACATGTATAAAGGATAATTATAGACTTAGGATTAAATGTTGAGGTTTTTTTTTTTTTTCAATTACCAGTGAAGAAGCATTTTCACATAAAGTTTGTTTGCTAGTAAGTACTAGGCTGTGCACAAAGAAGTTCAACATTTAGACAAGGTTCTTTAACAGGCGATAACGCCGATAACATAACATCTTTGTTCAAAATGGGTTCAAAGGTAGCACTACTTTTTTCTGTGGTACCTTTTGACTTAGTTGGTGACAGTGCTGTAAACAAAAGTTTGTTTTTCTTCAAAGACTATTTTTTCTGGTAGTAATGTGTGCCGGGATTTCAAATGCTTCATTAAATTGGTTGTAGATTTATAAGTACCGCTCCGTGAAATTTGCACACTACCATTATTACAAATTGCATATTTGTCATTTTCACTATTGATGCGAAAATGTTCCCAAACTTTAGACATGTTAATACAATATCAGAACATTCGCATCGTAATTTGAAACGACAGTCGGCGAACATTTTTTTAGTAACAAACTAGCAAAACACTTGAAAATAGTTTTAGCAAAACAATATTTGTGCCAAATAAATAGCATAAATGCGAAACAATTCACAGTAACCTCAATAGCACGACGGTGAATTACGCCGTAATTCACCGTCGTGCTATTGAGGTTACTGTGAATTGTTTTGCATTTATGCTATTTATTTGGCACAAATATTGTTTTGCTAAAACTATTTTCAAGTGTTTTTCTAGTAATTATTACGGTTTTCCTTTGCAAGAAATAAACACGAGCCTCTGTTGGCGGTATGGCCAGAGAATTCTTTATTATCGATTGTTGCTTTCATTATACAATTTGTCCCGTACGCAACGAATCGATACGTTTCGACTTGACTTTATATTTTATGGCCACCAGAGATTTTGTGGAGGCCATCATCCTTGAATGGCTCACAACTAAACTGGTGACGACACGTGATGTGATCTCGTTTCATAACCGTCACTTTCTTCACAAAAAACAATGGACTTTTCTTAACTGCAAATAAAATTAATAACTCTTTTTACAATTTATTTACGTCTAATACATGAGTGAGGAATAATGTTCTTCGATCGTGGAGTTTTAATTAGAGGTTAAACATGCCCGGTAACATTGTTTTTATTTATTTTTATTCGTATAAAATTAATATTTAATAATAATGAGCATTATTAGGAATTTTATGCGCATACGGCAGGTAAGATATATTAAAATAAGTAAGTAAAGTTCAGACGAAAATATATTACTACTGTATTTTCTTAACTTAACCGATTCCTAACCTACCTTGCCCTTTTTTAGTACCCGATACTGAGTACCCAAATTTTTTAATAATCGGTGGTATCGAGGAATCGGAGAATCGAATCGACCCATCCCTAGTAAACAACCAATAAGATAGGATAGTTCCATATTATTATTTTTTACATTTGTTCAGACATTTTCTGAGAAACAAAAGTTTTTCCACTTAAGAAAATACATTTTTTTGTCACGTAAAGTAATACTATTAATAGAAAATTTACATAAAACCAGGTATAAATAGCTTCTCTTATTAACAAAGTTTCACTAAATAGCCAAAGACATGAAGTTACAAGATATAAGTTGGTGGTGTACACATAGCACAAAAAGCAATGTACCTATCATGTTTGTAGCCTTCATTAATAATATAGACTGGCTTTGTAGTAGGAAAAAAAAATTCAGATATCAAAATACTTTCTTACTTAAATTTGTTTCCTGTGATACATAGCTATGATGTACCATGGAACATTTTTACAAATGGTGATCAACTTGTGAAAATAGCTGTATTTCGTGCCAAAATTTGTATTTCAACCAATATTTGTCAATATAAAAAAAAACAGTAGTTATTACATTATACATCGTTAAACCACTATTCGCAAAATTGTCATGTCCCTATTGATAAGCATTATTTTTAAGAGTACGAATTCTGATGGAATTGGAAAATTATAGGAATCGACATAGTAAAAGTCACAAGTGAACCACTCGCAAACTCAACTGATAAAACCTGAATTGTTTCTTCTTCATTTTGAAATCCTTAACTATGATTCGCAACAAAAGAATCAATGATATTGAGCAATCATTTGAAGCTGCAGAAATTTCTGCCTCTATCAGAAGAGGCTTCTGCTCAACCCTCTTGCTTTTTGATTATTTGGCACTATGTTGTCTACATACGAAGTACATAATGAATTACTACGCAATTTGAAACAATTTTCCGGGTGCTCTTATCTATGCTCTCTCCTTCATGAAATTGATCACATATGTAAGGTGACCTTTCTTATTGTCAGCCAGGCCAAATAAGATAAATAGTGGAGATGTCTGATAAACATTGCTGGAAGTTACTACAGAAGGAGTACAAGAAAGGGCAGGCACTCATGGTTGCTGTGTATTATCAACATGGAAAATGTCATAGCCTGGCAGGGTTGCCGAGTCAATGTTTTAAGTTAAAAGCTGAATGTTTTCTACTAGATCATAAATCACCAGGAAAGCACAGCTATCAACTGAGTTGGCGTCCTGCTATCCTACTCTCTCGGCTGTTGACAACACTGAACACGATAAACTGAATTCCATTTACTTAAGATCATATTGAAACTAGGTATATGTCTGATAAAACTTTATTCCCCAGCTGACAGTGTTAAACTATTTTGACTTTTTTATGACTTGATTCGTTCCCTTTCTGGTCAAACACAAATGTGAATAATGCCAAACTTAATTATGTCTGTATGTAACTGTATCATCTAAACTTTATGAGACCAAAAAAATTTTCAAAATGAGATTGAGATTTTTTTTATCTCTAATTAATTATTCTCAATGTTGTTGATTCACACTACTAATTTATAGTTTCAAATTTTTTTTTATCACAACCATGCATTTATTGTGATAAAAATATTTATCACTATTATACATATATTTTTATATATATGTTTATGAATGTAATTTTGAAGGTTTTATAAATCTCATTTTAACATTTTGAATATTATACGAGCATTAAACTAAAACACACACTTACAAAAGCAAACATACTGACTACACAAAACTATAAATTATGTGCTACATTTTAACAGGTTTCTAACTTTATTACTATAAAAAAATTGTATCACTGTTATTGAATAAAATCGGAGGTATAAATAAGATTCATAAGTTTTATGGTTATCTTAATACAAATTACAAACAAAAGTTGTTTCAAATGTTTCATAAGAAAACTTACAAAACACTTCTCTATATCCATGTAATTTATTTACTTTCAAAATCCAGTTAAAACACTGTCTTGTGGTCAAGTAAACGTAAGAAAATACTTCATGGCATATGTCCACTGGTCACTGTACAGTTTTTATCCAAATTCTCAGGAGCCACAAAAGTAGTGGAGTCTATTTGAGCGAGCTTCATGCCAGCCGGAATGATATCGGACGAGAGGTTAGGAATGGACTTTGACGTGCTCGGCATCGGGTTGGCAGCGCCCACGGAGATGGGCTTGAGCAGGCTGATGTTGTCCAGCTTGAATCCGACAGGTGGGATGAAGATGCCGCCCATAGCGAGGCTCGGGGTGCCCAGCATGGCTCGCGACGAGTCTCCGCTCAGGCCGACCAGGGAGGAAGGCGCGGGGAACTTGCCCGATGCGAAGAGCGCGCTGGCGAACTCGGAGCCGATCATCAGGCTGGTCGCCGGCGTGATGGTGGTGTTGGTACCGGCGCTGCTGCCGGTGATGAGACTCCCCAGGGTGGTGCCTGCACTGCCGCTGGCAAGGATGCTACCGAGACCGCCGGTGCTACTGCCGGTAATGACGCTACCCAGGGAGCCTGCACTACCACTGGTGATGACGCTCCCCAGGGTGCTACCTGCACCACCACTGGTGATGATGCTCCCCAGGGTGCTGCCTGCACTACAACTGGTGATGACGCTACCCAGGGTAGTGCCAGCACCGCCACTGGTGATGACGCTCCCCAGGGCGGCGCCAGAGTTACCGCTGGTGATGATGCTGCCGATGCTGCCGCCTGCGATGATGCTCCCAACGCTGCCTGCGATGACTCCCCCGGTGGCGCCCGGCTTCAGAGACGCCGTCACGCTCGGCACGAGCAGGTTCACCCGCTCCACCGGCGCGCTCGTGCTCACGATCGACGAGATGTCCATCGGGGAGAAGGTTCGACTCTCGGTCCCAGCCGAGCCGGGAGCCACCAGCTCCTGGATGAAGCTCCACAAGATGCCATCGCTCTGGTCGCGCGGGAACTTGGACGTCAGTGATGTCTGCGTGCGTTACACAATACATTGTTATGTCTACAGATTTTAATTACCCGTAAAATATTACGTTGAGAACTTTATATGTATTACATCTATTTAAATAAAAATGTAAATGTTCATTCAAAATCTAAAATCTCCTAAAGTTCTTCACCTTGCTTTGGAATTGTGACACAACGGTGCATTCAAACACACACGTGTTTTTATATACCTATGTCACACCAGTGACAGGTTAAATGATAGATAAAAATGTAGATAGGTAAAAAAATATAATTTTGATACATATTTTTTTTGCTATAGAATGGCATATATAGATATAAAGGTGTGTGTGTTTATATACATATATACACATACATAAATATACATATATACACACACATATATATACATGCAGATAGTTATAAATATAAATTTAAAAAAAAAAACTGATTGAGGCATTACAATGCATACCGGGTATTAGGTAGTTTTAAATAAAGTTATAAAGAACCTTTTGAAACATTAACATAAAAAAAACTATGAAATAAATTTATCAACACTAATTTGTAACCAGGCAAGCAGGATTAACAAGCAAAATACAACACACAAAAAAGTTCATTCATTTTACGGTACCTTTAGTTTGTCCAAGTATGAAATATTCCCCTTGTACTTGTCAGTGAACTTGATAAAATCTCTCTCATTCTTGTAGAAGTCAATGCATCGTTTCTGGTGAACACAAACATTCAATTCTACATTATACATAAAACACTATATCTCAAATCTTAATAAAACTGAAAGGTGAAAGAGCTTAAACTGAAGTGCCCATACCAATTTCTTCATACATCCAAAGTACATTACCTACAAAAAAAGTTCATTTATTAAGAATAAACATTCAGTTGTAGCAAGACTAAAATCACTCCCTTTCAAGGTCAATTTTGAGTGCTAAAGGGCTTATCGGTATTAAGTACCACATACATCAAGTAGTTTTCCTTTACGTTTATAAACCTTCTACATATCTGTCTACATTAGCCTTGTAAAATCAGGTTTTTACATAATTTTAAGCTAAACTGTGACACTGTTACTGTTGGGCTTAGTGAACAACATTTTCAAATACACCTGTCCCTCGAAGCAATACCCTATTTTGTTCCAGGTAAACAGAGTGCAAATCAAATACTTTTTTTTCATAAGAGTATATATTAATCAAAATAATTCATTTTCCAATCAGGTAAATATGCTTGCTGAAAAACATTTTAAATAAGACACTACTCCTTTAGAAAACCAATTTACAGTACTAATATATGTCTCAATTAGGGATGGGGCGACCGAATCCAATATCCGCCGAATCCACCGAATCCTAGGGATTCGAAGGTTCGGCGGGTCTGATATAGGATTCGTCAAAGGATTCGGTTTTTACTATTTACGGGAAAAAATACAGTAAAACTCACTTACGAGGTCCCGCATGGTAGGTTTTTCCGTATAAAGCGTTTAAATTGCCCGAGGTCTCGTCATTTACGCCATTAAATGTGTGATATAATGTCCGTTAAAATTTTTTCTGAAACTTCTTGTCTCAAATAATGGCACACGTAAATATGAAGAAAAGACAAATGAACAACAACATACGAAGAAATATGGATGATGTACCATAACTACAGTACAAACCCAATAGTTATTTTAAGATAATTACCATATAAAGAACTAAAGATTCTTTGTAGAATACCATAATTACTACAGAAGCAAGATAGCTACCATATTTGCACTATAGTTACCGTAACAACTGAGATGTATATTTACCGTGATAGTAATGTATTATTTATTTATGACATATTAAATTAAAGAACATTGTTAAAAAAAAAAAAGGATGTTAAACATTGATATGTACAGTTGGCACATGTTGCTAAGAAAAAATGTGATCTGAAAGAATGCAGTAATACTACGAAAAGTGACAATGGTACTCGTGGATTTTTAGGTTATGGCAGTCTCTTTCGTTTTTCAGTAATATCGGCCGAAAATTAACGAGCGTACTGTATCGGAAGTCGGCATAAATTCCGATTCAACTAAATATTGGCAAAATCGGCTTCTTCAATACAGCTCTACATTTAATGACATGAGTAAACATATTTCAGACTTCAGGATATTGAAAAAGACTTATTTCCATGTAGGTTTATTGTGTGTATGTTTTTTTTGCAAGTGTAAATTGAATGAAGTAAAATGTTATTTTTATTACTTTCAATTGATTAAACTTTAATGACCAGTTACAGATATTTATGACACTAATTTTGAGGTTAAGCAATTTTACTAAAGCATTCCAGCCAAGCAGGTTGCCAGCGAGAGACGCTTCTCTTCTGCTGGAAACACTATCTCCAATCGTAGAGCTAATTTAACTCCTGAACGTGCAGAACAAATTATTGTTCTGAATGATAGATTAAAGAATAGAATTTAATACTCTGTGACAATCTCTCTCAGAATTATTGTGCTGAAAAGTGGAAATGTTGAAACAATGTGAATGTACTTTTCAAACAACATGATTTTTGGTGCTAAGTTTGTTGAAGCTCAGTAAGGACTCCAGAAAAATTGACAAGGGTGAAATTTTTCCAAAGATATGTTACATTTACACAAACATATACTTGGTTATGTTAGTTGGATGATATCAGTTACTAATGAACCAATGGAAACAGGTAAGATTCAATGAAAAAAAATGTTATTTTTTTTCTAGCAGTGCAAAATGTAAACACACTCTGTAAATAGTTACCCAAAATTAATAAGCCCACTTCATTTTAATACTTTATTCAAACATGATATTAAGTTTAAGATAAAAATAATTTCCCAAAAGTGTAACTGTACCACAAAAGCTCGAGCTCGGCTCGAAGTAAAATTCTTAGGCTCGCAGACCTCTAGCTTATTTATAGAAAAAATCCTAACCGCTAATCTGTACTAAAACTGAAATTTCTCAAGAAAAAATTGTTGTCTTTATATACACTTATACCAGAAATGTACCAATCTACATGTGATAAAGTCAAGGGACTTTTAGTGCAAGCAGAATACATCTCACTTACATTAGATATGTGGACATCATCTGTTAAAAGATTCGGGTTTGGGTTCGAGATTCGGCAATTCCAGTCGAGGATTCGAGTTAGGATTCGGATTCGAGGAAATCAGGATTCGCCCCATCCCTAGTCTCAATACATTTGAAGTACATTTAAATAAATGTTTAGTAACTTTTTCAGATTACAAAATGTAAGATTAAATTTAAAAAATTCATGGACAGCGTGATTTACATAAAAGTGTCTCTAACAACATTTCTGAGTTACAAAATAATAATAATATTAATATAGCACATCCTAGTAAACGGAATGGTGGCATAAACTAAATGTTGGTTGAACACTCGCGCATCATCGGAGATAAATACGTAATGAAGGGAGCGAATAGCTATTAAGTAAAGGGCAAAATATTGTTTGTTGATTAGTCACATTATTAATTCGTTGCAATGCTACACAAGTGCTATTGCCATTGCGCATGCACGGAAATAAAAAATTAACGTAAAAAAAAGCACTAATTCGAATCTACTTCACGTCATGTCGTAATTTACTGGCGTTGTTACTTCAAAACCGCGCTAATCAAACAGCGTTACTTGAAGAGGTGGGTGTAGCTGCGAAACCAAAATAAAAAGCTTTATTTGCGAAATGGTAATGTGATTAGCTCATATTTACAATTTTAATACTAGTTAGTCACTTGTTTTAGTGTTTTATGATGGTCACATATTCTTTCGCTGATATTCCACACACATTTACTCTGAATTTACTTTTATTTACCTTTACTTTTTTTTTTGCTTTAGAGTCACAAGTCACAATAACCATAATTTTTATTTTATTTATTTATAAATTGTGACATGCACACCAACACTCTGAGAAGAGATTACAGGGGTGTGCACGGTACAAAAAAACAAACAAGATACACAAGAGACACAACAGACAAAGGACACAAAACAAAATAATGTCATAGATAAGCAAGTAAGATGATACTGTGTGAAGATGGTAGTAGACTGATTGTACCCATAGATTTAAACACAGTTTCAACTACTGTGTTCGCAAAATACATGTTCCTTACACATTTTAATCATGGACGCAGTTCATTCCTCTAATGTTTTGCAACAATAGTTAAATAAATCATGCTCCTTTCTTGTATGTTTAAAATGCTGGATGAAGTGTTTGTTACAATCATGGCTGTGAATGTTTTTATGCCACTGCTTATATCACTGAATTAAACAACTGAAAATTGTGTGTTTTCGATTGCTTGCATGTATCGTCTTTGGTAAAGGTGCAGTGCTTTATTTGAAAGATGTTTGTTAACAACCATATTAGAACATGGAGATGTATACCATCACAATAATATCAAGAAAAGGGTAAGAGTAATTTCCCGCCAAACATTTCGGGTTTTCCCCGAAAAATCGGGATCACAGTTTAACTTAAAAGTTTTTTTTTTTTTTTTAAATGAAATAAACTTATTAATGGTACAAAATGGTAAAAGTCCCTTTAATATAGTCAGATATTTTTGATATATATTTTTTTTACCACCACCAAATATTTACGTCACCTTAACCTCCCTTCATGGCTTTGACTTGCGTGGTAAGCGCAGAGAAGTTTGAGTACGGGAAAGACCTACCAGCTCGTTGAGCGCATCCTGCGACAGGTACTGGTCCTGGACGATGCTGTAGCTCATGAGCATCGGCCGGCCGTACTCATGGGGCTTCGTCTCCGGCGGGGGCATCACCCAGTAGCTGACGACGGACGACTCCAGCGACTGCCACTCCCTGTTGTAGGGCGCTACAAAACCAGCCACAGTCCATTCGCTCTTCAACAGCCGTCAACACTCACATCAACGATGCGCCTGCTGGAAGCTGTTCGCATGGTGTCTACGAATACACAATAAACCAGTTGCAGAACTTTTGAATTTTTCTTAAAAAGTTTTTACATCACAGGGTCATTTTTAAATGCAACACTTAGTAGGGATGAGCCAATCAAATCCTCAAATACCATCAAATCGTTGGTATTAGTAGGATTTGATATTCAATAAAAAAGATTAGAACATTAAAGGAAATAAATTAAATAAAACAATTTATCACTGATAACCTCTGAAGTTTACTAGGTCAATTTTTTCTTCATACCTATTCCATTACCATGCCTCAAGATATTAAACTTTTAACATGTAATTTAATAAATAAAAGTATGTATTTATTCTGGAAACTTAGTTTGTGAAACAAACATTTAAAAGATAGACTGTTTCAACACCATGGTTAATATTTTTCATTTATTGTACTTTATTTTATTTTTGACCCTTGATACCTATATTCGGATTCGAGGGATACATTCGTGTTACTCTCTGGGATTCCGAATTGAGAAAATTGGGATTTGACCCATCACTAAGACTTAACTGAATGAAACGTAACATGAAACATATATACTATTTTCAGGAAATGTACTAAATTAGTAATTTAATAATAAATTCATATTAAATATTGATGTGAATAACCAATTTATTAAGTTTAATCATGTTTGTGAAAACAATGAAAAGGAGACACTGATTCAAAAAGTTAAATTAAGGATAATATTGTATAGAAAATTACGACAAAACTGAATTAACAACAAAATGCATGTCAATACATTGATAACACCGGAGATTCAAGTTAATAAACCACAAATTGTAGCTGACTTAACCTAAGTAACCTTTCAATTAGTATTATTTAATTTCCCAGATGCCACAACACTACACAATCACATTTTCTTTCAAAATGTATTTATGACATCCCCCCCCCCCCATCTTTCCCAAAAAATTATTCTTACTAGTATTTGAATTCAATATTCGTATTCAATTCAAACTAAAAAAACTGATATTAACACAGGCATAATAAACATATTTCATAAAACATAAAACCAATAACACTGAATCAGTTTTAAAAATGAAGTTGACCAGAAAATAAAAACCATATAATCTTATCTCTAGTTATAATCCAACTACAATTTCCTAAGATTACCCTCAAATTTGAAGTTCAATTTTTCCTTACATGCTAGCTATAAAAAAAAAACCCAGTTGAAATTTATCTCAGGGGAAATTCACTTAAAGAATTTAATAGAGATGGATAAGTCAGCTAATATTTGGTTTAAACCAAACGGTTTAATAAAAAAAAACCTAAATTTTTTTAAATGATGTATTTTTTATAGACATCTTAATATTTTTAATGAAAGATCTAATTTCACTCTAATAACAATAGTTTGCTCATTAATGTTTCTTGTGATTTAAAGGAACAAAAAAATACTAATTAAGATCTTATAAAAATTATCTGAATAAGTTTTAAATTATACCCAGATAATTACTCCTCTAAAATTAAATTAATTAGTGAAAATAAGTAAAATCCTATTTTGTGGGAAATCTTCGAATGTACTGTAAATCCCCAATCAGTGGGAAAAACCTATTCTATGGAGAATCCTATTATACACATTAGCCTTACTCAGAATGATATCTACTGGCAAAACGTACAAGGAAGACACGTACCTCTCACCCTCTTCCATGTCTTAACTCCTCTCTTTTATCCTCTATTTCGCTGCAACATCCTTATCATCTCCCTTTTCTCTCACCTACATTTTTCCTCACCAGACATAGGGAGTATGACTCAGGAAAAATAACCTGCTAACAGGCTAATGAGTCGCACTTGCAAAAAGAAGTTTCGAATGAAGATGAAACACGGAGGGCATTGATGAAGAGCCAGAATGCATTTTTGGGGGGTAAACGGAAGGAAGGGTGGGAGTACCCCAAGAAAACCCGACCCACAAAAATTTGCCTGGGACATGAGAAAAATTTCCTGCTGAACCCAAGTCTCTGTGGTGGTAAGCCACAGACGAATGTTGAGCCAAAGTGTTTTCAGCTGCGGACGAGGCGGGCCGGGGGAACTCACAGCAGATGACACCGACGCAGGGCGTGTAGCTGGCATCGCTGTTACCCTTCATCCGTATCTCGTAGTCGAGCTGGGCGTCTATGTCCCTCAGGGTGGGAGTCGCGCTGGTGGACGGGTGCGAGTGGTACCAGCCGACCAGAGTCAGGCGACGCTGCTCGATGGCCCGGTAGATGTCCGCCTCGACCAGGGGCGCCAACTCCCGGTCGCCCAGGCGCGAGCGGCACGGGAACGCGTGCGTGATCGCCAGGTCTGCAACATATTCCCTGCTCTTATCAGGCCTTTCATACGCTACCAACACTGCACGTAACCAGTGCAAACCAATAATGGTGAATGTCAATTGAAATAATTTTAAATCAATCTCCCCCCAAGGCAAGGAACATTCAAAGGATGCACATTTATACATTGTGAGATATGATGTGAATATTTGTGAGACCGTAATTCGTTCAATATAATAAGTTGTAGTAATTTGGACTTCTGTTTTATTGTAATATAGACAACACACTACGTTGGTTTTACACAATTTTCACAAGTACACAACGTTCGAGCTCAAAGCCATTATCTGTCATGTCTACATAAAATACATAGGTTTCAAAAACTCCACAGAAAAAAGACCCAGTTTCCTCTTGTTGAATGCTGCATTATCTAAGTGATCAACATAAATATAACACAAATGACTTCCGGCCAAGGAAATGCATGTTTATTCTACCAGAAAAAAAAAACAAAAATAATGGAGGTTTAGATCGATACTTTATATTGATTCAACAAAGTATTGACTGGTATGTATATCAAAGTACGAAAATATCAAAAGACCCACATTGAACATAAATATATTTTTATCGAAAAACTACATATTTCAGAGGTTTGGACAACACCAAATGAAACCTCTAATATTAAATTTTATTTTTTTGGTACTTTTGGTCTCCAAATATATATCCCTAGGTTCAACGACAATGTAGTTCACATAGAGGCCTTAAGGTCTGCAGATGTCGAGAAAGACTCGGAATGAACGCACGCACTGTGGGCGTTGACGTCCCAGTGGCCAGCCAGGTAGCCCACGACCTCCGACGAGGTGAGGTGGCAGTGAAGGTCCATCACCAGCACTGCATTGGTCGCCATGGAGACCAGGAACGGCTGGATCTTGCCCAGCGACGAGAACGGCGTACACTCCACCAGGGTGTTGAGGTCACTGCAGACACCAGCGCAGCCGTGATAGCATCACCGGGGCCAACTCTTCCGGTGAAACTGAAACCCTTCATTAATGACCTTTATTTACAGAGCTAGTAAGAATTATTATTATTATAATTTTTTTAAGTCTTGCTTTCCTAAATGTACCGTGTGTTTGGGTAAATGCGATATTTCACAAAAATTGGAAAGTGAAATTTAAAAATTTGTATAGTTCCATTTGCATTTCTTACAATCCAGAGTTGACTTCTAACCAGTATATTATTTTCACATAAACTAGATTAAACTTTCATTTGGCAATTGAATAATCATATAAAATTTAACATTATTTAATTTCTTATTGAAATTAAAAATTAATGCTTTGGTATTCAAAATATTGAAACGGCATGAATACGTAGTCGCACAACACACAACCTCACGGCAGAAGGCCAACCTGAAAGTAATTGCAATTTTGGCAATACTACATACTAAAAGTTTTGTGCTGACCTAAACAATTACACATTTCAATGGAAAATTCAACTTCTCTTTATAATAGCTATCATGCATTCCAAATATTTTAACTTAGAATATAAACTAAACTTATCACAGGGTTTTTTCAGTGGCAGAGTTCGCTAAGGCATCAAGCTTTTATGGGAAATGTCGGCATGTCTAACGTTTATGTTCTATGAGTCGGTGCCCACTTTGGCAGTGCCATCACCATAAGCCTCCTTGTATAACCTTGTGATGTAATCACAATCAAATCAACATGACAAATACTTTACATAAATTATTGTTTTCCATTACTTAAGTCTGTGTTGACAAAGTTTTGCTTTAAATGGTTATATTACATTTTATGTATCAAAACAAGGAAAAGTCAGCTTAAATAAAATACTGATTCAATATAAGCACTTTAAATTTTCTTGACATAAAGAATTTTGACCAAACATAGTGAACATTTTTTTACATACGAAAATATAATACTTTGTTTGATAACTTTTTTTACAGATTTTTTTTAAGGTTATGTTTCTTTAGACACGTTACAAAAAACCTTAACTGAATTTATATGATGCATGCGCACCATGCAGAGAAATTTTCACACGATTAAAAAAGGCTGCATACAAATAATAATTATATATCTCTGCTTTTAAATCTTATACTTTCATGATTCATATTGAATACTGGTCCATATTAATTAAAACATTTATTTACTGTGAATATTAGTGATGTAAATTGTGTTTATCAACTTTTTCAAGTGTATTTACAAGTGTTTTTTTTTTTTTTTAATGTATTTGTATCAAGTGAGTTGTATGTGCCCATATGTACAATTTATTTGCATTATAAATAATAAATTATTAAATAGTTTATTAATAATTAAAATTAAATTAATATAAATTTTGGCATATATATTGGCTTTTATTAAAAAAAATTAATTTTATAGAATTTATACTTTACCAATCATATTTATATCATTACAGTCCTTTTATTATTTTATTTCTATTAATTATTTGCATGCAAAATTAAAGTTAGTTTCGCACCAATTATTTTTTTACTTTACATATGGTACTGTAACTGATAATACTGCCAACTTTACAGTTTAAAAACCCAGCTGCCAATAATTTGAAGGAAAAAAAAAAAGAAAGAAAAAACTACTAAATCTAACTAACACTAATAAGTATGTAAGACACGACTAAAATACTTAAATCATTGTGGCGGCGAACAGGCGGGCTGGATTCCTGTTCATGATTTGGCTACGGCCCGCTCTAACCAACCTTGCCGTGATTCTAGCGAGTACCACACGAGTAGGCGCCCGGCGCCTATACTCACTGGTGAGGCACCCTGTTGCCCAGCACGGAGTGCTTCACCACGACGCGCTGCACGGGGGCAGGTGGGGTGGGCGGAGCTAGCTTCTCCCTCTCCATGTCTTCATCTACACGTCAAACCAACAACCACTTGTATGAGACTTCACTTGTTCCAACACTGACTGCATCTAGGCTTCAGGTCTGAGGCCAAGTCCGTGAAAACTATGGAGACTCTAACGACCAGATATACCTACACAAGTTACTTTTCTTGACCTTCATTTTTGCTTTATTTTGTATTTGTGTTTACTACAATTATTTAATGTGTGCTGCAGGTACGTACTATCTTTTTTTTTATGATTACAAGGATTATATAACAAAAAAATTATTGTACCTAACTTGGTTAAACAAATGATAAAAATTTTTGTTATGAAAGCCAAATAAAGAGTAAAATAGCAAGTACCTATTTAAATATACGTAGTATAAATTTTGATTGTTAATTAATTATTAAAGTTCTGTAATCTGACATTTAGGACCATAGCCATGCCGAATTCGCAATTTTTTTTATAATAAAATGTAAATTTAGTTTTAGTGGGAATACTAAAGAAAAATTATTATACAGTCCTATGACATTTAAAACAAGCTGCTATACGGCTGTACACTTTGCACACAGATATGCGCCAAATTGTAGACAGCCAGATTAAAGAGCTATGTCTGTATCACAGATATACTGGCACCTTATTGCCCCCAAATTTCTATAAAATGCTTACCATCCGACCCTTCGTTTTCTTTGTTCTGATCCTGCTTCTTCTTTTTGAACCAAATGTTTTTATATGCATCCAACTTCTTTCCTTTGTACTTCACCTGCAATTAGCAGTTAAGTACACACAATTACAATATTTATAACAAATAAATGTAAACTAAAATTGATAAAATGAATACAAAAATAAACAAAATAACAACCATGCTACAGTTTACCTTCTTCCTAAAAAAAAAAACCTTTAACAACACGTTATCTTGTTTATTACCTATGTCTGCCATACCCATAAGACAAATCCCAAAAGCTGCCAGTACCCAAATTCCAACATATCATATTATGTACTATTAACACATTCTTTAAAAATAGCTAACAAAAAATTTATTTGTAACATTACAAGTAAAGTTATCTAAATTTTACAAAATACATTGGGTAGCTATTTCTTTCTTTAAAAAAAAAAAGTGTTCTCACTGCTTCTCCTCTTTTTGATGGATAAACATCTTGGCTCTCTGTATACTGCATTTGGTAGAAGTAATTTCCTGAATGGAATGGAAGTCAAATGAACGGTAATGTGTAACCGTGGTGCTTCCATCTGTGCAATTCTCTGAAATATCTAAACTATGGCGGACCCATGTGATTCGTCCATATATATTGCTTTTGTGAAAATGGCAGGATTTACACCCCACATAGGTATTAAAAAATATATAACTTTATTATAGTACAACTAGCCTTTAATACTCTTTGTTATAATTTGTCATAAAAAGAAACAATGACAAACTGTAGACAGCCAGATTAAAGAGCTATGTCTGTATCACAGATATACTGGCACCTTATTGCCCCCAAATACTTAAAAACTTAAAAAATAGACATTACAATTTTGACAATCCTTATTTAACATTAAAATGTAGAGATAGTGCAGTTCTGTCATACACATTATGAAACAAACTCTGCTTTGAAAAGGATTGTACGAGGCCAAAGATACAAATAAATTTTACTACAGCAGGAACATTTCAATACCTAGCTATGCAAATAAATTTATGCTTCAGGACGTGCACTATCTTTCAGCTCGTCATTTCATAATGACATCACACACAGTATTTAACCTGTAAAATTTAAAGTGAGTTAACTTCCATTAAACAAATTTTTTTTTGTAATTTTATTGTAATTTTTGCGTTATTATCTAACAGTCAAAAATTTTTTTAAGTTATTGGGATCAACTAATAACAAAATAACTACATATATGGATAACTGAACAGAGATATAAATTTAATTTTAAGATAAAAGTGTCAACATTTTATAAGATTTTACAGCATCACACATACAGAGTTCATGTTTGCCCAGGAAATAACCTGTCACAGTCTCTGAAAGGCCTCCATATGATAAGAGTTAGAGAGCGTGTGTACTGCCCACTCTCAGCCATGCTCATGCACACATGCCAAACATGCAGGCAGGCCCACTAACTACGAAAGTGCAGGTGTGTACGGTACCCACTGTTGAACTTACTGAAGCCCAGCCGCAGCCAGACTTCTTCTCCGGGTTTATGATTCTCCTGCAGTGGATCGCCCACGCGCTCGGCGACGCAAAAATTATGTCCGTCTCCTGCGACTTGATCTTCCCATCAGGCAGGAGATCTCCTATGAATCTCTGGCCCTGGAAAAAGAAGCGCACAGATATTCTCATGACCTGAAGTTAGAAAACAAAACAAAAAAAAATACTACTCTACAAGCTAAAAAACATAGTAAAACAGTGTTGTGCTTAATAAGTGCTGCCGGAAAAAAAACTGAAAGGAAAACAACAAATACAACATTATTTTAAGAAAAACACATGTTACAAAAAAATCAGATAGGTGCATGAAATGACAGCTCAAGCAACATAATTAACAACAAAATCCAGACAAACTATATAAAAAAAAGTATGAGAACCACAATATAATAAATAACAGTTTAACACACATGAATATTGTATACACAAAATAAGGTTCTGGTTAAAAAAAAATCACATATTTTGAGCCATTACATTAAATTTTTGTTTGGCTGCTAACTTAAATGTGACCACAATACAACTATATTTTATAATGTTCCTGCTGTGCACCAACATTATACATTAAGTGTCCCGCCTACCTGGGTACATATATGGTGTGCAGAGCTTCAAAAGAAACCACGCAATTTGCAAACTGCTCAAGATATCAGATTGGGGTCTATTTAAGAAAGGAATTTAAAAATTCTCTATGAGGGCGGATTATGAGTAGTTATGTTCCGTATTTCAGAGCTGCCAACCTCAAATCACACCCATCAGTAATGGCAATTAGGTATATGAAAAAAGTACGCGTAAATCATGCACGATAAATTTTTCCTGGGGCATTATAACACACTCACAAGATAAAACAACGACAATAATATGCAAAAGAAAAAGAAAAATATGAATACAATGCAAATTAATACATAAAAAAATCTATTTGAACAATACAATCATCTGAATATGTAAGAAATATTAATAATTTTACTGGATATTTTGAATCTTCAATTCAATGTATTCAAAGTTAAACTTTAAAACAACTGTCTTTTTATTTGCTTCTTTTATCCTGGTTCGATAAGAAATGTCATGTAAACAAACAAGACAAACACAAGGACTTGTAAACAATAACTGCGTTCGTTACTTTCGTTTCTTCAGATGTAGCGAAAAAACGAAAATATAGATTTATTGCTAGTCACGGCTTTAAAATGTTCTGCATGTTTCTTTGATTCAATATGCCGTGTACAGTCATCCCTTTCACCATGTGCAATCGAAAAGTCACACGCGCATACATTACAAAACCGTGGCGTTCCAAACATTTAAAAACGACAATCATGGCCATTCTTTTGAATATTTAAGTGGAAAGTTCTGAAGTCTTGCGTGTTTTTTCCCACAGATGCACATTATTCTGTCTCACGCTTCATTTCTACAACCGGCACTGAAGAACACAACACTATCGAAAAAAATAAAAACATTTTCACGTCTGTAGACACGACAAAAACCGGACAAAAACACTATGATGAAAAAAATGGCTTTCAAGAAATAAATTAATACAACACAGGTTAGCCAAAGTACCGTACAAAAATTATCGTGATGTAAGTAGCCTTCAAACGATAAGTCCGAGGATATGTACTAGTTGTATCGTACAACGGACGTAATACCATCCCATTATTATTTGAAAACACGAGAATTAATTTACTTATTTCGACAGTACATCGTACATGCGCACACTTACTAGTTCCGTTATTTGAGCAACCAACCGAAGTATTCAAACAGCGTTCACGAAACACGCACAGCAGAAACGTAAATTTTTCCGTTACCATGCAGCACAAAGCCTCGTTTCCGTAATAAACTAGCGATGTTCCGTAATTCCGTAATTCGGGGTTAAAATCCGTAATAATTACGGAAAATCCGTAATGGTTGGCAGCTCTGCGTATTTTGTTCTAAACTGTATTTACAGGAAAGAAAAAAAATTGCTAAAAATTCATGTTTTCAGAATAATTTTTAGACACAAAATGCCTAGTACAGATTCTTGAAAGAACTCAAGGGACTTGCATTTCACCTTTATCTTTATTTCTCTGCCATTTACGTTATGGGTACTGTTTGAATTTCATAGTTGCCCTGTGCACGAGAAGACACAGTCAGTTCAGAGCCTTGCGTTTAGACGAGATACAGTGCTAGAAACATCAACAAGTATCGCACTAATCATACCACCTCACTTACACAGATACAACCCTGACTAGGCGGGCCCCTTAATGATCCAACAACTTTAATCAGTTATACTTCAAGAACTGGTGTCTATATAGTCATTAATAAAATTTGTTGAATTTTGAGGATGGTGCTGTTTTATAGTTAAAAAAATTACATTTTGTATGGTAACATTATAAAGTTGCTCTCACAGTTTTCAAACTAAGTCTAAATCTAGGTACAAGGAAACTGATAGAGACAGTAAAAATCTGGTGGTAATGGCCATAATTCCACTTGCAGGTACTAAGAATATAATATGATTATTTTTTTTTAATCTTATACACTACAAGACACAAAAACATTTAACTCAGGAAAGTAACAAATAAAAAAAAAAGCATAAAATGAGTGCGGCAAGAAACATAAATAGTGCTGGACAGTGCACGCTAAATAAACGTAACTCAGCGTAACAGAGGCGGGAGCAAAACGCAACACGACACGGTGCGTGATGACGACGACGAAGGACCGCGGCGTGAGAGAAGAGGAGGCGGACGTGGGGACAGAGAGAAGGCTCACCAGGTACTCGATAGACATGGCGCCCTCCCCAGGCTGGAGAATGCTCGCTGACAGCAGCATCTGCAGAGTGACCGACCGCCCGGTGGGGCCGGCGCCCAGCCGCAGGCGGCGCTCCCCAGACTCCTCATAGTCCTACATGTACATCGACTGTCCTGGTAACTCGCACCAACGCCCTGCTGCCCCCCACACTCCAGCAAGCTCTGCACTCTCTCTCCGAGGTCACACCCGCCGTGGATATCCACCCTGACGCTCAGTCGTAGCACAGACCACAAACGGCCTCTCGAAACACAGTAGTATTCATAGCCAAAAAAAAAACTAGTGGCAACTAGTAATTTTCACTGTATATATATTTTTGGTAAAATAGTTTAACTCTTGAAAATGAAAACTTGAACCTATGTGCTGCATGTTTGGAAATGCTTAAGCAGTCTGTCAACCAGTGTTAAGTTTTAGCTTTCACACTTAAGCACTTTCTCATAATCTGATAGTTGTTAATAATTAGCATGATTACCCACTGTTTGATTTCGAATTTATTCCATTTCTTGGTGGGAATAATAAATTTTTTAGGTTAACAGAGTAGGCCCCTGACTTGATGTGCTTATTTCAATTAGTGCAGTTTTTAACTAAAGTGGATACAGACCAGGAAGATATGCAGAGTTAAAAAGGAAATATACAAATACAGACAGGGCTGTTATAACAAGGAGCTAGTATATTCACGTGATGACAACATATTACAAATGAACTATAGCATGGTGAACAATAGAACAGGTGTTTGAACAAAAAGGTCTTAAGTAATATAGAAGAGGGAAAGGGGAGCTTCTTATTTAAATACTTTTAAGAGTGTATGTTCTGTTCCAGGTAATTATTTTATATTTATGTTTCTCACAGTTAAACTTGCAGACTTCTTGAGAGGCTTGACTCTCACAAAACGAGAAAAAAAAATTCATATATTGCATACTTTTCACATAATAAGACGGTAAAGTTGCATTTTTAACATTGTTGTGCAGTATGGATATGGAGAATGAAATAGAATATAGAATTGAAACATTTTTTGGTTTAAAGTCAATTTTACTGGCTGCTATGTGATATAGATTAATTTATTTCAGAAAAAAATTATTTAACTTTACCTGAACTTTTAATTTCATCAGAATTTTTATGATTTTAAAAGGCTAAATAAAATTAAATATTATTTTCTAAAGGAATTTAAAACTATACCACGCAGTAGCTACCAGCATTGCTTTTAAACACAGAAAATTTCAGTTATTTATTCCATTTGGTTCTCCTTATTCATACTGGGACAAAAATGTTAAAAATTAAACTTTGCCATTATGCAAAAAGTATGTACTATATATTTTTTTTCATTTTGTTTATGTTCGGCCACTCAGGAATTCTACAAGTTTAACTGTGTTAAACGGGACATACACTCTTAAGTAAGCGTGTGTGCAATAACAAATTAACAAATAAACTGTATATAACTAGTATACTAACCTTGTGGAGCACTATATTGAAACAAGCATGGCTTAAGTGACAATCAGACAAATCTACACCAAATCATTCCCCAGTTCTGTTTGTGTGTGTTAAATGTGAGATGAAACATTTTTGGGCTGAGAGGTGAATAGTTCCAAATTAAAACAGCATAGTTTAAGAGCAACCACCATCAACAACTCTGTAGTCACAAAGTTTTACAATCTTAGTTGGCTTGTATCTTTACTAGAGATGGCGAATAAAATCTTCCAATACAATCAAATCTTTCGTATCCAAAAGATTTCATATTCGTGAAAAAATATTTGAAAAAAAATGTTTTGACACAGAGAAATTTAAAAGTTCATATTCTCTCTACAGAAACTATCAAAAAAAAGAATTTGTCTCAGTCACAAATTAAAATGATGTGGGAAGATTTAACTTTTCAAGGAACACTATACAATAATTGTTTATATTCTTAGTAACATGTAAATATTTATCGCTGTAGCCCAATACATGTGTGCATTCAAACCAGACGTCCATAAAAGCCAAATTTAATTTTTTACCTTTGATTTTTTCACAATTATCACATCTCAATCAGAATCTTAGTGATTTTTATTTCATATTTATTTATGATCACATTATAGTTTATTTTCAAACATAATCTGTTCATCTTTCCAAAAAAAAAAAAAAAAAATTGTTCCTTCAACTGTTAATGCTGTCTCTTATAACGTAAGTATACACAATAGGAACTAGGCTATAATTGAAAACGAATGAAAAATATGTTTTAGCTACTTTACAATCATTTAACTGATTACCAATTGAAGAAAAAATAATTCTCTCCAAAAAAGGACCAAAAACAATTACTTATCCAAAAATGCTTACAGCTAGTTATGTTATCCAAAAATGCTTATTGCTAGGTATGAATCTTTAAGTACATAAACAGTAAATTGAACACAGAAAACTTATTTTAAAAAATTGTGTAAAAACTAATTTTGAAAAATACAAACTGTGTAGAAAAAGAGCAAGCACAGCATAAAAAAACATAATTATGAACTGTAGTTATGTCTATAATAATTTCTACCAACAAAACCTAAAAAAACAAATGTTTAGTAACACATTAATTTATTAGAACCATTCATTAAGGGAGCGTTCAAGTATTACGTAATGAATTTTTGGGGGAGGGGGGGGGGGGTCTTGTAAAACGTTACGATACGTTACAGGGGAGGGAGGGGGGGTTTGACCTAAGCGTTACGTCACATTGTTTTTTTTTTTTTTTAACCCTCAGAACGGTCGCGTAGAGACAGATTCTTTCACACATTTTTTAAACCTTTTTTTTCCTCAAAATTTCAAATGGCATGACAACTTAATTTTTTTTACCTTCACAAAATTGCTTCTGCTTGCTTTACAGGATTAAAGAATGTTTTTTTTAACTCCAAACGTAAAGCAAAATATATATATATATAAACAGCTGTGATAGTTTTTCTCGTCACTGCAGTAAAGTAGTTAAAACAAAAAATACCGCTTTCGGATGGTTTCGTTATACTTCGGTTGTCAAAGTAGACTCCAATCGCCATATTAGAAATTATGTAGGTATTGATATTCACAATACACGGTTTTCTATGTGTGAGATTTTCTCTCATCACAACAGTAATGTTGTGGTACGAAAGACGATTGGTCTGAAGGGTTAATAAAACTACTAGTGAATTAAAATCTCCCAAGTTTGCAACCCTTTTCGTTTATTTTTTACGGGGGATTCCCGATTGAATTGTTCGTATTTTGTTCTCCCAAGATGGCAACCCTTTTCGTTTATGTGCTCCAAGCACTTGGCCGACTGTATGAAAATTGACAACTACGATGTTTCGGCGGAATATAGAAACCCTGAAGATAGTTTGCAGGATCCAGCAGAACCTAATATGGCGTGGTATAGCGCTCACGTCCGTGAATCGGAATATTTCTTGCAAGTTATTAAATGTGCGGATGAATCCTGCTGTTCCCGCTTGAGGAGTGCATTAAAATCTGTCTTTCCAGAAACTTTCCTGCCGCCACCCTGCCCAATCCTTCAAACCACAAACAAGCTCGTGGTACCTAGTCAGATAGACAAAGGATCATGCAAGTTTTCGCCACTTCTTGTGAGGTTGTCTGTTGATCTGTCGCCTCCTCTAGAAGGGTTTAGCAGATGCCTTACGATTTATTTTGCCCATCGGTACAATCCGACCTAAAGAACCGAGTATGTTCAACCTGTGGGATTTATTTTACATCCCACAAGAGTATGCAAATGCACAATCGTTTCATGCATGGCAAGACTGCCCAAGACCTTCATGAAAGTCGAGTACGGCCACAGCGACTTGCTGCAAGAAGGGCAAATGAGCTTCTCTGCATTGTGCGTCGCTGTGAAACATCGTCTGAGGATGCCGATTGGCTTGACGAAGACGAAGTTGATGCAAGCGGGTTAACAATTCCGGAACTCTCTTCGTCTGCTCTCCGGATGCCAGTAATGAAAGAATCTGAGTGGCTGGCAAGCCCATGGACAGAGGAGCAGTAAAACTTCAATTGAATTTTTTTTTTTTACAATCTACTTATTTTAATTATGGCTAATTTTATTTTAAATGTTTTTCGTTTTCGTTCGATCGTATTCTTAAATACGATTATATTTTGACAAATATGTTTTATTTCAGTTAGTTTTATGTTTGTAATTGCATTGCCAAAGGTAAAAATAATTATTATAAATAAAATTTGTTATTTGATTTTAATAGCTTTATTAGTAAAACGCTAAAATAGGAGAATGCGTGAGAAGAAAAATGGCGGATAAAGCAAAAAGTGTGTAAGGACAGGGCCAAGTCAGAAAAACGACGTTATTAAATGTATGATTGCTAAATGTAGTAAAAATTTATTAGGACAAAAAAAACATTAGAAAGCTCTTGCTTTTAAAAACAAGACATTTCAAATGTTAATAAATAACATTAAAGCGATTAAAACAAATAACAAAGGTATTTTAGTGACTTATTCCGGTACGTTACGCCACATAATTGTAACTTTAGGTAAAAATGGTCACTTGGGGTTACGTAACGTTTTACTAGGGGGGAGGGGGGGTACATAAAAACGTTACGGCGCAATACATGGTGGGAGGGGGGGTCAAAAATATCAAAAAATTGCGTTACGTAATACTTGAACGCTCCCTAAGCATGGGATGAAAGATTTTAGAAACAATACTACCACATTTATATAAGCACAAAAAGGAAAAAAAAAAATTGCTTGCTACAAACAATGACATTCATTGCACCATAGTATGTGTGCACCTTTAAAGCAACCAATATAAAAATATGTGGCAAGAATTTTAAATTAACGTTACAATTATTAACACACAACACTAGTTATGAAAACTGACTTCCAAGCATTAAATTTCAACAGCAGTTTTTTTTTGTGTGTGGCTTGAACTGGGTAAATTTGGTTGAAGAAAATTGTTTGCTTCAACGAGAGCGAAAGATCATACAACTTTATAGCTGACCTGACAAACTTTTATAAGGTTGAGGGTTCAATTCAAGGAGCCTGTTCCATAAAACAAGTTCACATACTACAATCTACTACAAGTTCCCGAAAAAAAGGGAAACTGCTACAGGTCCAGTTTACAGGTGTTTATTTCAAAAACTGTGGCCATAGGCGGCATGGCCACTTGATTTTAGATTTATTTTAATTAATTTTGAATTATGGCTGCTACGTAATTTTAGTTTTAATATTTGCCCCTTTCTTTTTTAAAAAAGTATTGGTTTGTTATAAGTTTTGTAAATCTTATTTTTAAATATGTTTTTATATTATGTTATTTTTTACGTTAATGGTTTAGTTTCTTAATATTTAATAATAACGCTTTGGACTTTCAATCAAAATACTGTGTGCGACGCTCCCCCGCTGTGAGCATGCAAATGGACTGTTCCAAGGCTATAAGGTGGTGGGGGAAATACGTCAAGAAAAAAAAAAAAGACAGAATGAGCTGTAGGCGGAGTGTCGTCAGCTGATCGCCGTGTGGCGTGTGTGCGCTTCGAGCGTAACGGGCGCGATGGCTCGTGGTATTGGGCCTGGGCAAGCTCGCGAATACTTTTTCAATAAAATCAGCTGACATGTATTGAGCATTGGGGGAATACTTATGTCCTCACGGGTGCGCCAAGAAGAAGAGTTCACGCTACATTTTCCGTTGATTGCAGAGTTAATATGAAGCATTTAGCACCTCTGCTAAATTACAGCCCGCTAAACTCCGGGCCAGGAGGTCCGGGGTGTGATTCAACGTACATTGTTCGTCCAAGTAAGTGATTCCGGCCCTGAACTTTTACCCCTGTAATCCCGGGGCGTAGATTTGGACTTGGCCAAAATAAGAGTGAATAATTCAAAAATAACTTCTGCAAAAAGACCCTGCCCACAACTTCGAGTGTATGTTCCATCGTGGGACCAATTTTAACGAACCTTGTATCATGCTTGCTGCGAAGCGTCAAAAATTAAAAATCACCCGGGTGTAATTAAGACATTTTAGAGTGACATTTATTTTTATTAACTTTTATTTATATACATATTAATATATATTTTTTTGGAGCAGCTTTTCATCAATGTCTGATTTTATTTATGGGTTTATTACAGTATTTATTTATTGGTATATACTAAAACGTGGCTCTATTAAAAGCCTCTGTAGCTCTATAGGGCAAAAGGTTATAGGTATTATTGTAATCTTTTTGAGATTTTGTCTTTAATTAAATTGCCTGCCATGTTCATGCGCAAGTAGTCCTATTAAAGTTTTTGGCATTTCAAGTAATTACGTGTTTTTAGTTTTAAATACTATTACTCTGTTCTCTTCCTTTTCCAAAAGGTCTTTGAATAATTTACTTAAGAATTTTGGGGCACCCGTTTATTGGAGCAGCCCGCAAAATAATAATTTGAAAAAGATTAAGAATTTACGTGGAGTGTTTAAGGCTGTTCCCAGACGGGTGTCTGACTTGTGGTGGTGTGACACAGGGGGTGCCAACCACGACAAAACTTGTAAACTGTTTACGAGCTGACTGATACCCTACACTCCTGCTAAACTGCTTGGCTGTAAACACTGAAAAAGGGTATCCAATTGTATGTAAAATGGGGCAATGCAGCAAGAAGCAAAAAGCCTTCTCAGCTCTCCCAGATCGCATGGAGATCTTTCCATCCCACGGCAAGCCCGGAGGGTTGCGAAACCAACGTTGCGCTTGAGTCAATCTTACACCAGCAGCAATGTCGTGATCCAAGAATATTATTTGATCACTCATTTGGCAACTTAACATCCCAGCTTTTAAAATTTTTGTCCAAACAAATGAATTAATTTTTTTTATTGTTTGATATATAATTTTGTGACTGGAAACTAGAATTTTGTTTCAATTTTGTTGTTTATCCACAAAAAAAAAACACAAACAAAATTATTTCAGATATGCCCAAATTTAAAGGCCCTTTACAAAGGTATTGCTTAAGAAACTGTAATGAACAAAGTATAATTTTTTGGCATAGGTAAAGAATTTATTTGCATCAATATTTTATTGAAGTACTTTAGTAGCCATTTAAAACATAATTGCCACTTCACTCAGAACACTGAAACAGGAGTAAAAGTACTACCTTGCATGAAGAAGAAAAATTAAAACAAACTATTTTTTTGTTGGCCCACTTTTTAATAAAAGCAAAAGATTCACTTTCATCATGGTTGCTAGTCAGCCAGTTTTGAATGCCTTGTTTAACCAAGGTTCCACCAATGGTATGAAATTCACATATTTATTTGTTTCCAAAAATTTAATACAGGCTTTTCAACCAAAATATTTTTCTTAAATCTGACGTTTTTTCTCAACAAAAACTTAGCAACCAATTTCTCAAGTATTTCTCTGCAGTTAAAATTGGAGCCTTCTTGCAAAAACATATTTAACTTTTATAATATTGAGACCAATAATTTTAGAGAATAAATTGGACAGATTTTTCTCTGTGATTATTTATATATTTAACTTGAGGGAGTCAAAAATATAAAAAATAGTTTTGCACTGTCAAAATTAATTCTATTGTTGATATTGAAACACTCTTAACAACACTAGTTGTTTCAGAGACATTGACGCACAATGTCACTGAAATGTGTCGCAACACTTTAAACTACATTTCCCGCTTGTCGCCATAGTGGTGTGCTGATTTAAAACACAATTTAAATTCAGACATAGAAGCCATTCTGTAAATTGGATCGTGACAATTCGGACTGCACGCAACTGACGTTCTCAGCTAGCAGGCAGCCGCATGACCAAACCCCTTTCCTTTCAGATGTTCTCCTCAAGTGACTGCCCCGTGACAGTGGGGTCTGCGCAGATTCTTTTGCCTCCTTTCACATAATTCTTGATGGAAAACCACAAGTGAAAAAAATATTGTGACGTGTTTGGGTGATGCAAACGAAATCCTGAGATCTTATGACATAGACAGACCTCTTACATTTAAGTATATATGTGGGTTTCGTTACATGCACCAACATCAACTGTATTTATATTAATTACTTATTGGTGTTGGGCTACGGTGTGAGCTATGAAAATTCCTATATAACTTTATATCAACAAAACAATAATTTATATTTATTTTATTCAAACAAATAGTCCATGAACCACACATGAGACTTCAACATTTATAACCTTTCCCTCGTCACAATTTGAATAATTTACTAGAAGAAAACTGATGAGTATCATTAATGTAACAACAGAAGATAAGGTTGAATCCAACAGTTACGGACAGTCCAATATTATTAGCTTCATTTTTTTATATAATTTATTAACTGTAATTTTTAAATGGGCAACAAACAAGTATGATATTTATTAGCAAACAATCAAATAATTACTTTGGTTTTATGTTCAAAATTACCTCAATCTAATACTTCAGTCTAGGCAGAATTTGGACTGCTGGGTACATTACTATAAACAATCATGTTCAAATTTAACATCAATAAGGACATTGAATTGATATCTAAGTTTAAAAGATAACCATTGTAGGTACACTGTTTGCGGTCCTTTCTCACACACACTGATAAACACAGCTTTTGGTGCACATAAAACTGGTCACTCACATCTACATAGGCGTGTTCGTTCAAGATGCCCGCCTAACACAACTATTTGCAAAGAAACACGAGGATTGGTGATTTCACAGATATTCAGAATGAATTTTATAAAATCCAACAGTATCAAAATGCCTTATTGTGGCTATGTTCAAAGACTATGAATAAGTTAGTGATGTAACAATGTAATTTATACTGTCAGCATTGGTATCTACCTGTTACCAATGTTCTGGATCTCCTAATTAATTGTTTCCAACTGATAATTAACTGATGCACATAATAAAAGTAAAAGATCATTCATAAAGGTTTTTTATTTTACTTGTTTGTAGTTCCTAAATCTTTTGGTAACCCTAAATCTTTTTGAAGGTTAGGCTATGTCACTGTGCTGTACTAAACTTATATGTTGTATTTTTTAGAAAAATCATGGTGAGGTAATGGGCTTGTTTGTAGAACATCATTCAATGAAAAAATTCACAAATGCATTTTCTTTCCAACGTATCCCAGGGTTGAAGCAAGAGAACTGACAAGAATGCAGTACATGGTTGCCTGCCATATCGTAAACAACTGATCCGCATAGTGCAGTGCTTGTTCAGTTAATCAGAAATTGAATTGGTATAAGTTTTTATCTGTAATCACTCATCACTGGAATAAGTATTTGTTAAACACCAAATGTCTGGAAAACAAACATCCTGCGACATCTACAGATTTTTTTTTCATGCAAAAAAAATAACAGGATATATTCAGTAATTTCTTGTAAAAAAAATTGTATATCAAACACTATCCAGCATTATTTTGGGCCAGGTAATTAATTTTATATGTGTGTGTGTGTGTGTGTGTGTGTGTAAATAAATATTTAAGTTTGAAGCAAAGCTTGTAAAGCATTGAGCAATTAAAAGACCAATAAAAAAAAAATAATAACTCAAAACATTAATCATTAGAAGCAACTGAACCATGCCGAACATATTGCACCTCATCGTACTCCTCGTCTTCTACGTCTTCATCAAGTTCATCTCTGTCATCAGTGTCATCCGACTGCTGCATCCTCCAAGGCCTTGCGTGAAAGAATTGAAGAAATGTGCAGTCAGGATATAAAAACACTGCAGAACCCAGGTAACAAATAGCTTTTTACGTTCAGTTGAAGGAAAAAAACAGCCACACAAATGCTGTTGCAGCTCTTAGTAAAATAAAAACAACCACCACACAACATGAAGGCGGGCTCGTCACTGGACAGAATACCCACCTACCCCACCCCCTCCCCACAAACCGAACACTGTTTTAGGATTACACAGAGGAATGACTGAAGTGTTTGAAAAAAAAAAAAAAAAAAACCTGAATTTTATTATTTTAGCTACGGAAAAGCCGCTACTCTAGGAATCTACCCTTTCCAAAAGTTAAATGTTTCAAGTGTATTTTACGATACCGGATTCCAATTGGCTGAAAATAACGGCGGGGAAAACCATGATGTCAATATTAGTATGAGATGAAAGGCAATTGTTTACAGCTATAATTGCGGGAAAACTTAAAATGCAGAACAAAATATTGGCAACATCGAAAAGCAAAAGAGTTGTGTGAAAACAAAAGACAAATAACAGTGATTGTTATGGCGCAGATGAGGTATGAGGAGTGACGTACTAAGGAAATAACAGTTGTATTGGATAAATAAATAAGTAGGTCTATACAATAGGTATTAAGAATGTTATACATATTGTAGTAAGTATGTGCAAAAATAAGTGTACTTGCATCTAGAGAAGAGCAAGGTGGTGTTTATTTGTAACAGACTGTTAGAAAGAGGTGCAGATGTGTGGATTGAGATTGTGTTAGTAAATGAATGAACGATGGTTAGCGTTTCACGATAGGAAAATGAAATGAAGAAACTGCAAGTGGATTTGGAGTGAATGATGCAACTGTAAGAGAAAAATTGATTGTATAGAATCACTGCAGTAAAAACAAGAAAGTTAAGTGGGGTTGAATAGATGGGAAGATTTTGTGATTTGTAGTTGTTTTATGTTGTATGTCGTGTTATGTGATAGGCGACAGATACGTATTTAATTTGGGTGAAATATTGGTTTAGGTAATCATAAAGTAGATTTAATGTCAAACAAGGTTCTTTAGGGATACTGGTATTTAATGTGGTGAAAGAGAGACATTTTCCAATAAAATTTTCACGGTACATATCGTGAAGCAGACTATATTCCCAACTAGTGTAGTACAATTTGCAATACCAGTAAATAAATTATAAAGTAATAAAAAAAAAACTTAACGGTATCATGAATTAGATTTGATTGTAATTTGCAATAATTGTATTTAATGAATTAGAAATAA
Organism: Bacillus rossius redtenbacheri; assembly: GCF_032445375.1. NCBI lineage: Eukaryota > Metazoa > Arthropoda > Insecta > Phasmatodea > Bacillidae > Bacillus > Bacillus rossius. The sequence continues at coordinate 31,177,436 of NW_026962011.1, forward strand.
GTTAATTCGAGGTAATATTTCATGGGTATCATGAAGTAAAATACAAACCCACACATTAGGTATAGTCAATTATGCAATACCGGTAATTAAATTGTTGAAAGAAATAATTTTAAAAAAATCTCCATTATAAAGAAGTAGAATGCAACCCACCCGTTCTATTGTATGTGCTAAAACCGGGAAGAATTATTTGAAAGTAAGAATTTTATAAATTGCAGTCACGGTATCATGAAGTAGACTACAGTCCCACCCAGTAAAGTGTATTTGCGATACTGATATTCAATATATTGAAAATATTTATAGGAAATACATTTCGCAATTTTGTGAATAAAACTAAAGTCCTCACCGGTCTATTGTATTTTGTGATACCGGTAAATTATTTGTTAATAGCAAAAAAAAGGAAAAAAATTGTGGTATCGTTAAGTACACTTTAGTCCCGCCCAATCTATTGTCTTTTGAGATATCGGTAAATAATTTATTACAAGTAATAAATAATAGAAACAAATTATAGCAGTATCGTGAAGTAGACTGCAGTTCCACCTGTTCTAGTGTATTAGGCGATACATGTTTTAATTCTTTATAATTAACGTTCCCCACAACTTTTATTTTTCAGAATCATGAAGTTTTCTAATAGGGCAAGATGTTATAATTCACGATACTAAAGTCATTTACATAATGTACAGAAATAGTGTCTTTGATAAGGAAATTTCGGTATCACAAAATAGACTAGAGCAGGGGGGATTACAGTGTAGTTTACGATAACAATAAAACATAATATTAAAAAATATTCAATACGTGAGAAAGTGTTTTTATTGTTCCCCACCCAAAACCCCCATATCCCCGCGCTTGTCCCGTAAGAATGTAGGGGTGGTAATGACGTAAACAACGCCATCTTCGTGACGTCATTAGTAATGTTATCGAATCGTAAAATGCCCTAGTCCCCTAGGAACTTAATAAGCCCATTTTCGGGTTTTAACCTTTCTTAAAGAATGGCACTGATACAGTGAAAAATTACTTCGTATTTTTTTAAGTAATGACCTACCATTCAAACTATTAGCATTGTGTACTTTCGAAACAGCTCAAAATTACTATCAAAATTTTAACACGTTACATTCCAAAACCGTCTTTAGTACTAAACTACTTATAAAAGCTTACAATAACACTTCCATTAAATAAATAACTTTTATTTCAGACATTCAACAACCAAACAATTGAAATTTCAATTCCAAATGGTCTTGCACCCGGTGACAAGAGTCCTCCCCAAATAACTTACCAATTTCTGTGTCTACATCTTCTTGCGATTATTTTATAATTTAATCATACACCAAGACAAACATGGTATCTCTTGATTCCGTTTAACTAAAACACTAAGGTTATTCTAAAGGTAACAAACACATTTAAATAAATCGTTTTAACATTTATCTGCCATTACCGGCGGCGGCTGCGGTAGTGAGTTGTTCGGTTCGCACACACTGTTTGATTTTTTTTTTAATTGGTTGAATGGTTATCGGCTTTCGCCCACAACCAGCAGTAGATGACTTTTCTTAGTTGAAGCCTTCTATTATCATATCAACTATCAAATATCCGTACGTAATTAATACCCATGCCTTAACCGGGACTCGAAACCAGAATCTTTCGCACCGTAAGCCGGTGTGCATCCGACTATGCTGCGGAGGTCAGCTAAACAGTTTGATTAGTGGTAATGTTTTGGTCATAAACAAATCTCCAGTGAAAACACCCAAAACTCTTGCTATTATTGGGTATTATTTCTATGACATCCTAATCATAGCATAGACTAATAAGATACACTAACAAATGCATTTAACTAAAATAATATTGTTTGCCTTCGATTTATTCCGTCTCTATCTATAGACATCGCTCCGACTGCTAATTTTATGTATTATATGCTGCCTCCTAAAATCATATTACAAAATTACATTGTGTGTTGTGGTTAACTGCGCCGACCTCTGTGGCGTAGTCGGATGCACACCCGCTTACGGTGCGAGGGGTTCTGGGTTAGAGTCCCAGGTAAGGCATGGATGTTAATCTATGTACGGATATTTGATTGATGATATGATAATAAAAGGTTTCTACTAAGAAAAGGCATCTAGTGCTGGTTGTGGACAGAACTAATATATATTTCGAAATGATGCTAGCTTGATATGTAAGACAACGATGCTCTTATCAAATCCCCTTTATTCAAAAACGTGCTTAAATTATGGTTTTATACTAATCTTTACTAATATGCATAAGTGTATTGTCTAGGTTTGAACCATAATTTATGCACGTTTTTGAAGAAAGGGGCTTCGATAAGAGCATCGTTGTCTTACATATCAAGCAAGCATCATTTAGAAATCTATATTAGTAATAAGTTATAAGCAAAATGAAAATAGCATTGAATCTTATGAGGTTAACGCGGGTTGCGTAGTGCCCCTGAAACACTGGAGTGGCCTCTTAAGGCCCCTGCGACGCACGGCGGCGCGCGGAGAACGAGTCGGCCGGAACTGAGAACATTCGAGCGTAGAGCCGAGGAGAAGAAGTACTGTTTCCGCCCCGGGACTTGGCTCGCAGATGCTGGCGAAAAAATAGGAAGGAAAAAAAAATTGGTTGTCTGTAAAGTCGGTTTACGGACGATAGTTTAACGTGACAACGTCATAACAAAACGTTGATGAAATGATTGCATACTTTTATGAATTAAATTGATTCATTTTTATTTTAATAATAAAAGAATAAATACTTGAAATTATAGTAGTAATCAGATTTTTAAAATGCAAGAATAATTAACCATTACTGCCGTAATTGTTGTTGTAATAAGCAATGAAAACCACATTAACTTTTCACTTCACTTTATAAACAGTCGACGAAACAGTTCACGTGTAGATGACTTGTAATTAATTTTAAAAACTTGCGTTTAGCTATAAAGTTTAAATATAATTTTGAGCAAGTTTTCATATAAATAAACTGTAATCAAATATCTATCATCAATTATATGAATCACCATAATTTTTTAGTAAATTGTAACATAACCTATTATTACTGCACTCGCCGACAGCGTAACGGAACACAGCGTAACGGGCAATGTGCGTAACGGGACACTTTTTTTTCGTGCGTGCAGCCGGCGTTCGTCGATTTATTAGACGTTGTCACGTCAAAAATTGTGAACCGGTGTCTAGTACTCGCCAGAGACGTTTAACATCTAACCTCGCTAACGAGCCAATTCGCTCATTCTTGTGTTGCAAACACACGTATGATACCGAAACTCCGAAGCGAAATTAAACGCAGAATATCTTTAATGTAATGCTGCGAATCACACGTTGCTTCCGCACCCGCCACTAGAATTCGCTGCCGGAGCAGCTACGTCGACTATCGAATCATTTGATAAACAGACCGAAGTTTAAATTTAATGAAACGGCTCCAATAAAAGTGAAAAAGACTTGAAAAAAAATATATTGAACCCCGGCGTTAGACTTGATTTTCGACAAGCAATTTTTTCAGAATACTGACCATCACGTTAAAATTCATAAAACATTTAATACTTTAAAATTTCCATTCAGCTTTGTAATTTTTAATTCGCGCCATCCTCCACAAATGGCAGCACCTTGGTTACACATTTCCGTTCCATGAAACTTCCGTTCCATTCACGAAACTACTCTCGCCAAATGCCGTATACCAGGAGCTAGGGTGTTTTACATCAATAATTGTTACGGCATGTAACGTTTTAAACCGATCAGTTCCTCCTTCTCGCCACTAACGAATTTTTCGGCCGTGAATAATTCTCATGAAGTCGACTTCCATTAGTTGATCTTGCACTTTCTACTTAAGTGTGGCGCCACAAAAATAAATGTATTCAATAGAAAAAAATGTTATTAGTTAAATACAAATAAATATGTATCACGTTTTTTAAACGGACTTAAAAGTATAAAATAATTAATCCTAGTCACATATAGTTTTATAAAACCATCATGATTCCTGGCTGTGTGAAAGGGCAATTTTAGCGCCGACTAATGAGATAGTTAATAAAATAAACGAACGAATCATGTCAGACGTGGAGGGGGGGGGGGATGTTGTCGAATACCTCTCAGTAGATAATTTTATGGACACTGAACAAGTCACATCATACCGTATAGAGTTTCTCAACTCTTTAGAATTATCAGGAGTGCCTTCCCATAAGTTGAGGCTGAAAGTTGGTGTTCCAGTCCTTTTAATGAGAAATCTTGACACGCCAAGGCTATGTAATGGTACACTGCAACAATTTACACATCTGGGGCACAACATTATAAAAGCTACAATCATGACTGGAATGGCAAAATGAGAAAATGTTGTGATACCCCGTATTCCAATAATTCCGACTGATTTGCCATTTCAATTTAAAAGAGTGCAGTTTCCACTGAAAGCAGCATTTGCAATAACAATTAATAAAGCTCAAGGACAGACGCTTAAAGTTGCAGGAGTTCATTTAGAAAAAAAATGTTTTTTCCCATGGGCAACTCTATGTGGCATGCTCATGTGTATCAAATCCGAAAAATCTTTTTTGTTTTGGCAAAAGATGGGAAAACAAAATAAACGTAGTTTATAAAAATGTACTTAAATAGACTCATATTAATACTTTATACCTTATGTACTTATATATTTAATATTCAACGAATAAAAAAAATTATAAAAATTTTGGTTACTGCACAGTGGTTTAGTTCGAAGGTCGTTTAGCAACGAAAAGGTCTCAGTACTGAGAAGCAAAGGCACATCGGCTGGCATGGTTTCAGTGCAGGACAGTGTGAGTGCATCGAAGAACATTTAACATGGTTACTACTCTCTCTTTCGAAAAACACTGTGATACCGGATACCGTGTATTCTATGGAATACCGTGTTGTCAAACTTTCGATACGCAGATAGTTTGTTTTTTAATTTTCAAAAGTAAAAATGATAGCGGACATTAAAAATATCAAGAATTTAGCAGCGGATCTAGAAAAGCAAGAGTTGGATGTAGGTGAAGTTACTAAGTTTTAGTGTCAGTGCAAAGTACTGTAAGCTTGGCTGAACTGCCAGTAGTGCAGATTACCAATTCCTTAGAGTAGTAGTATTTTATTTAATTAAAAATACACGCCTTAAAAAAGAATCCTGGACCTGTGTTTGAATTGATTTAAAATTACTTTTATTCACTTACCTATCAGCCAAGTACCAAGTAACTATATATGTTATTAGGTCTTCTACACAATGCATGATAGTTATTTTGGTAATTATTGAGATAGGGACGCATCCAAAAAACCTAATTTTTTAAAACTACATTGGAGAAACTGGAGTGCTGGTCGAGAGAAAATGAAGTGGGAATAAAGTAGGGAAAACAAAGGTGGTGAGGTTCACGAGGAAGAGAAGGGTGGAGGGAAAAGTGTACTACTGGAAGGGACAGGTGATCCAGGAAGCTGAGGATTATAAGTACCTGGGAGTGATCCTGCAGAGTGACTTGGGGTGGGGAAAGCAGGTCAAGGAGGTGGTGCAGAAGGGCAGGAGGGGATTGGGGCTGCTTAGCAGGACACTGAAAGGGACAGGTAGAAAAGTTAAGGAAAAGATGTACGCAACATGGGTAAGGCCAGTGTTGGAATATGCCGTGGCGGTGTGGGACCCCTATGTGGAGAAATAAATTGAGGAGTTGGAGAGGGTGCAGCGCAAGGCAGCGAGATGTGTGACAAATATGTGGTGGAGAAGGGAAGGCAGGAAGGGGGAAACACACAGACCATCGGTGATGATGAAGGAGCTGGGGTGGGACACGCTGTAAAAAAGGAGGAAAGTAGAAAGGCTAGTGAGAATGCATAAAGTATTTTGAGGGGGGGGGGGAAGCTGAGAGCTAGGTTGAACAGAGGGCTGTATCCAGGAAGGAGGGATCATGAGTGGAAGATTCAGAGGGAATTGAGACGGACAGAGAGAGGAAGACAGGTATTCCTTGTGAGGACAGGGCGAGAGTGGACGTATCCAAGTTCATCCCATGATCCTGTGGTGCATGGTGTTTGCTGTTTTAATTTAGTTAATTTGTTGTTTTAATTTGCATTGAAAGATTCTGTATGTAAAAAACTCAAATATAATACAAACAAGTTATATCACTGTTCTTGTGGAAATTTTTCTTTTATGTACATTTTACAGGGTTTGTATGCCTCCTTAATACCCTTAAAAAGTCCTTACTTTGCATTTAATTTAATGACTGTCCTTAAAAGTCTTTAAAAATTCACCAAGAATCCTTAAAAACTTCTCAGTAAATACTAATTGTAAATAGTGATTAAATTTGGGCATTTAATGTTTTTTTTTTTGTTTCTGACTTGGCAGCAAACAACATTTGTGCATGCGCAGTACAATTAGTGAATTTTGGGCCAGGCCATGTGATTAGAAGTTGTAAATAAAAAATATTTTGTGTTCATTTTGTGTATTTTGTATCTCACCTTTAAACTAAAAATGTAGATTTTTACTTCTTTTGAATTTATAAAGTTAAAGTAATTACTGATAAAATGAAATGTCAGGGCTGCAGATTTCAGAATTTCCAGGGATAATTCTGGACAATAGGGGCTTGTCTGTAAGAATTAAACTAGGCCCTACGCTTAAAAATTTTTTTGGGCATGTGTTTTTGTGAGGTATTTTATGATATACAAATAGTTTTCTTCCTTATGATGATGACGGCAATGACGTGAAGAGGTCCTTAAAAACTCCTTAATTTTTGATTGCAAGAGTACGAACTATGTTTTGGTATTATAATTCTTGTTGTATTACAAGTTTTTATGTCCAGGATTTTTTGAGTTACTAAAATAAAACAGCGGGCATGTACCACAGGATCACTGTGTACAGGATCATGCCATCAGGATCAAGGGATGAACTTGGATATGTTATACAAATTATGACCAAACATTGAGATATGTAAAGTATTTAACCAATTTTTTTTTTCATTTTAATGGTTGGTAAATTTTTAAAATTACTGGCCTTTGAGGAAAATAGATTTTGGAAGTGGTATTTTTTATATTACCAATATTGTTTGACAATCCTGTGAAAGAGATGTGTTTATTTCCAACTGGATAGTAAGAAACTCAATAGAGGGTAGGGATTTGAATACGAGGGACATAGTTAGGTTGGTATCGTTAAAAATGAGGAAATATAATTGGAAAACTGCTTAAAATCACTGTAATGAAAACCTTTTGTGCAGTAAAACAACTTGAAAGCAAATGAACCTGAAGGTAAAGAAAGCATCGAAGCTAGAATTAAAGTAGAAGTTGCTGTGATTATCGCTTCGCCTTTACGCCTGGAATCTGAATGACGCAAGTTCTCCCTTAAAGTTATATATATATATATTTTAATGTATTCTGTATTTAAGGGATATTTTAAGAAATAATCTAGCATAGCTTATTAAATAATTTTTCTTAAATATTAACTCATTGTACTACTTTTTTTTTTTACATGATTTCATAGCCCTTCACCACAAGAGAGTTTTTAAAAACAGTCTAATTAAAAAAAACTCACTCCTCAGAGACAGATCTTATTTTTAATGTGACTATCATGTCCTTTCTTAAGAAGCATTTATTTTTAATTACGTAGGCAGCTGCTTGAAAATCCTAGGTCTACATTTTCTTAGCTAACTACAAAATATAAAGGTCGAAGGTTACCTTGGCTTTTTACTTGAACCACAGAAAACTACAGAAATGCCCAAAATATTATGGGTAAAAAATTTAATAAAGAGGAACACAATGAGAAACCCCAAAAATTCAGACACTATTAATTCTAGGATAATATAGGAAATGTGAAAGAAGGTTCAGCAAACCTTTCATAATGCCATTTTGAAAAATATTATTAATAATATGTTAGTGAAAATGTATATATCTGACAAAAGTAAGTGGGCTTCATTGTTATAAAAAAAATTATAGTAAATCTCAATTGTTTTTAGCAAGGTTGGTTGATTTGAATCATAATGGTTAACCACAGTTTAAGTGTTTTTTTTAAAAGAAAAAAAATACTTTTTTTTTAATGTATTATTAAATAGAATGGCTTAATAAATTTTAATGAAAGGTGTCTATTCTATTAAGTACAATAGTTTGCTCATTAATGTTGCTTGTGATTTACGGGAACAAATAATTTTATACTAATCAAGATCTTATTTAAATTATCTGAATAAGTTGTAAATTATACCCAGCTAAATATTCTTCTAAAATTAAATTAGGCTAATTAGTAAGTTGTATACAAAAGTGAAAGAAAAAAAGGAAATAAATTTATTATTTAAAAAAATTCCTATTTTGTGGGAAATCCCTGACTGTACTGTAAGTCCCCTTTCTGTGTTCAAGTCCCAGTTATATGTGCAGATTGATGATGTAACTTTTCTGGTTCAACATGAGTGGCAGAAAGCGGGATGTTGTATGGCTTTCATTTGCACGTGCTGAGAACCAAAACAACTAATCCTTACTAATATTATAAATGGGAAAGTAACTGTCTGTCTGTCTGTTTGTTTGTCTGTCTGTCTGTCTGTCTGTCTGTCTGTCTGTCTGTCGCGCATTCACGCCAAAACTACTGAACCAATTTAAATTAAATTTGGTACACAGATAGTCTAGAGCCTGAGAAAGGACATAGGCTACCTACTTTTTAATGCGAAAAAAGGGTTGTAAGGGGTTAAGGGGGGATGAAAAGTTGTATGGAAGTATCGTCATTTTTAGAGCTAGAAGCTTGAAACTTAATTTTTAGGCTGTTGATTCAATATAAATAAATATAACATTCAAAGTTTGTAAAAGTTTTACCCTCAAGGGTGTAAAGTAACAATAGTGAATAGGGTATGAAAGTTTGTACGGAAATATGTAAGACTGTTTATGTGAATGTTTTATAAGTTTGCGACAAGAGACAAAATAATAGAGCTATTCTGATGTAACATTTACAGAGTTATTACAAAATGTGAAACTGAAGTTAACGCAAGTAATGGTAATAATAATAGTAATAGGGAATATTACGGGCAACCAGGATATCATGGGAGGGGTGACTTTAGACAGATCCTTCCAGTTATTACTAGAGGTACGCCGGCAGATGAAATAAATGCCTGTTTGAAAGCATCTGTATTATGGGTACACGTAAAAAAGTTTTGTCTCACTACAAATATGCGAGTACAACTTCATAATGATTCTCAAGCAGGGCAATATGCAGCTGCTCTTCTAAAAATCGGAGAAGATTGTATGCCAACTGACAGTAACGACATGATTACACTGAGACGTGAGTTCTGTCAAATTGTCGATAGTACAGATGACCTAAAAAATAATGTCTATCCTGATCTTCAAATAAATATGGGCAATCGAGAATGGCTGTGTGAAAGGGCAATTTTAGCGCCGACTAATGAGATAGTTAATAAAATAAACGAACGAATCATGTCAGACGTGGAGGGGGGGGGATGTTGTCGAATACCTCTCAGTAGATAATTTTATGGACACTGAACAAGTCACATCATATCGTATAGAGTTTCTCAACTCTTTAGAATTATCAGGAGTGTCTTCCCATAAGTTGAGGCTGAAAGTTGGTGTTCCAGTCCTTTTAATGAGAAATCTTGACACGCCAAGGCTATGTAATGGTACACTGCAACAATTTACACATCTGGGGCACAACATTATAAAAGCTACAATCATGACTGGAATGGCAAAATGAGAAAATGTTGTGATACCCCGTATTCCAATAATTCCGACTGATTTGCCATTTCAATTTAAAAGAGTGCAGTTTCCACTGAAAGCAGCATTTGCAATAACAATTAATAAAGCTCAAGGACAGACGCTTAAAGTTGCAGGAGTTCATTTAGAAAAAAAATGTTTTTTCCCATGGGCAACTCTATGTGGCATGCTCATGTGTATCAAATCCGAAAAATCTTTTTTGTTTTGGCAAAAGATGGGAAAACAAAATAAACGTAGTTTATAAAAATGTACTTAAATAGACTCATATTAATACTTTATACCTTATGTACTTATATATTTAATATTCAACGAATAAAAAAAATTATAAAAATTTTGGTTACTGCACAGTGGTTTAGTTCGAAGGTCGTTTAGCAACGAAAAGGTCTCAGTACTGAGAAGCAAAGGCACATCGGCTGGCATGGTTTCAGTGCAGGACAGTGTGAGTGCATCGAAGAACATTTAACATGGTTACTACTCTCTCTTTCGAAAAACACTGTGATACCGGATACCGTGTATTCTATGGAATACCGTGTTGTCAAACTTTCGATACGCAGATAGTTTGTTTTTTAATTTTCAAAAGTAAAAATGATAGCGGACATTAAAAATATCAAGAATTTAGCAGCGGATCTAGAAAAGCAAGAGTTGGATGTAGGTGAAGTTACTAAGTTTTAGTGTCAGTGCAAAGTACTGTAAGCTTTGCTGAACTGCCAGTAGTGCAGATTACCAATTCCTTAGAGTAGTAGTATTTTATTTAATTAAAAATACACGCCTTAAAAAAGAATCCTGGACCTGTGTTTGAATCGATTTAAAATTACTTTTATTCACTTACCTATCAGCCAAGTACCAAGTAACTATATATGTTATTAGGTCTTCTACACAATGCATGATAGTTATTTTGGTAATTATTGAGATAGGGACGCATCCAAAAAACCTAATTTTTTAAAACTACATTGGAGAAACTGGAGTGCTGGTCGAGAGAAAATGAAGTGGGAATAAAGTAGGGAAAACAAAGGTGGTGAGGTTCACGAGGAAGAGAAGGGTGGAGGGAAAAGTGTACTACTGGAAGGGACAGGTGATCCAGGAAGCTGAGGATTATAAGTACCTGGGAGTGATCCTGCAGAGTGACTTGGGGTGGGGAAAGCAGGTCAAGGAGGTGGTGCAGAAGGGCAGGAGGGGATTGGGGCTGCTTAGCAGGACACTGAAAGGGACAGGTAGAAAAGTTAAGGAAAAGATGTACGCAACATGGGTAAGGCCAGTGTTGGAATATGCCGCGGCGGTGTGGGACCCCTATGTGGAGAAATAAATTGAGGAGTTGGAGAGGGTGCAGCGCAAGGCAGCGAGATGTGTGACAAATATGTGGTGGAGAAGGGAAGGCAGGAAGGGGGAAACACACAGACCATCGGTGATGATGAAGGAGCTGGGGTGGGACACGCTGTAAAAAAGGAGGAAAGTAGAAAGGCTAGTGAGAATGCATAAAGTATTTTGAGGGGGGGGGGGAAGCTGAGAGCTAGGTTGAACAGAGGGCTGTATCCAGGAAGGAGGGATCATGAGTGGAAGATTCAGAGGGAATTGAGACGGACAGAGAGAGGAAGACAGGTATTCCTTGTGAGGACAGGGCGAGAGTGGACGTATCCAAGTTCATCCCATGATCCTGTGGTGCATGGTGTTTGCTGTTTTAATTTAGTTAATTTGTTGTTTTAATTTGCATTGAAAGATTCTGTATGTAAAAAACTCAAATATAATACAAACAAGTTATATCACTGTTCTTGTGGAAATTTTTCTTTTATGTACATTTTACAGGGTTTGTATGCCTCCTTAATACCCTTAAAAAGTCCTTACTTTGCATTTAATTTAATGACTGTCCTTAAAAGTCTTTAAAAATTCACCAAGAATCCTTAAAAACTTCTCAGTAAATACTAATTGTAAATAGTGATTAAATTTGGGCATTTAATGTTTTTTTTTTTTGTTTCTGACTTGGCAGCAAACAACATTTGTGCATGCGCAGTACAATTAGTGAATTTTGGGCCAGGCCATGTGATTAGAAGTTGTAAATAAAAAATATTTTGTGTTCATTTTGTGTATTTTGTATCTCACCTTTAAACTAAAAATGTAGATTTTTACTTCTTTTGAATTTATAAAGTTAAAGTAATTACTGATAAAATGAAATGTCAGGGCTGCAGATTTCAGAATTTCCAGGGATAATTCTGGACAATAGGGGCTTGTCTGTAAGAATTAAACTAGGCCCTACGCTTAAAAATTTTTTTGGGCATGTGTTTTTGTGAGGTATTTTATGATATACAAATAGTTTTCTTCCTTATGATGATGACGGCAATGACGTGAAGAGGTCCTTAAAAACTCCTTAATTTTTGATTGCAAGAGTACGAACTATGTTTTGGTATTATAATTCTTGTTGTATTACAAGTTTTTATGTCCAGGATTTTTTGAGTTACTAAAATAAAACAGCGGGCATGTACCACAGGATCACTGTGTACAGGATCATGCCATCAGGATCAAGGGATGAACTTGGATATGTTATACAAATTATGACCAAACATTGAGATATGTAAAGTATTTAACCAATTTTTTTTTTCATTTTAATGGTTGGTAAATTTTTAAAATTACTGGCCTTTGAGGAAAATAGATTTTGGAAGTGGTATTTTTTATATTACCAATATTGTTTGACAATCCTGTGAAAGAGATGTGTTTATTTCCAACTGGATAGTAAGAAACTCAATAGAGGGTAGGGATTTGAATACGAGGGACATAGTTAGGTTGGTATCGTTAAAAATGAGGAAATATAATTGGAAAACTGCTTAAAATCACTGTAATGAAAACCTTTTGTGCAGTAAAACAACTTGAAAGCAAATGAACCTGAAGGTAAAGAAAGCATCGAAGCTAGAATTAAAGTAGAAGTTGCTGTGATTATCGCTTCGCCTTTACGCCTGGAATCTGAATGACGCAAGTTCTCCCTTAAAGTTATATATATATATATTTTAATGTATTCTGTATTTAAGGGATATTTTAAGAAATAATCTAGCATAGCTTATTAAATAATTTTTCTTAAATATTAACTCATTGTACTACATTTTTTTTTTACATGATTTCATAGCCCTTCACCACAAGAGAGTTTTTAAAAACAGTCTAATTAAAAAAAACTCACTCCTCAGAGACAGATCTTATTTTTAATGTGACTATCATGTCCTTTCTTAAGAAGCATTTATTTTTAATTACGTAGGCAGCTGCTTGAAAATCCTAGGTCTACATTTTCTTAGCTAACTACAAAATATAAAGGTCGAAGGTTACCTTGGCTTTTTACTTGAACCACAGAAAACTACAGAAATGCCCAAAATATTATGGGTAAAAAATTTAATAAAGAGGAACACAATGAGAAACCCCAAAAATTCATCTATTTTGGAGACACTATTAATTCTAGGATAATATAGGAAATGTGAAAGAAGGTTCAGCAAACCTTTCATAATGCCATTTTGAAAAATATTATTAATAATATGTTAGTGAAAATGTATATATCTGACAAAAGTAAGTGGGCTTCATTGTTATAAAAAAAATTATAGTAAATCTCAATTGTTTTTAGCAAGGTTGGTTGATTTGAATCATAATGGTTAACCACAGTTTAAGTGTTTTTTTTAAAAGAAAAAAAATACTTTTTTTTTAATGTATTATTAAATAGAATGGCTTAATAAATTTTAATGAAAGGTGTCTATTCTATTAAGTACAATAGTTTGCTCATTAATGTTGCTTGTGATTTACGGGAACAAATAATTTTATACTAATCAAGATCTTATTTAAATTATCTGAATAAGTTGTAAATTATACCCAGCTAAATATTCTTCTAAAATTAAATTAGGCTAATTAGTAAGTTGTATACAAAAGTGAAAGAAAAAAAGGAAATAAATTTATTATTTAAAAAAATTCCTATTTTGTGGGAAATCCCTGACTGTACTGTAAGTCCCCTTTCTGTGTTCAAGTCCCAGTTATATGTGCAGATTGATGATGTAACTTTTCTGGTTCAACATGAGTGGCAGAAAGCGGGATGTTGTATGGCTTTCATTTGCACGTGCTGAGAACCAAAACAACTAATCCTTACTAATATTATAAATGGGAAAGTAACTGTCTGTCTGTCTGTTTGTTTGTCTGTCTGTCTGTCTGTCTGTCTGTCTGTCTGTCTGTCTGTCTGTCGCGCATTCACGCCAAAACTACTGAACCAATTTAAATTAAATTTGGTACACAGATAGTCTAGAGCCTGAGAAAGGACATAGGCTACCTACTTTTTAATGCGAAAAAAGGGTTGTAAGGGGTTAAGGGGGGATGAAAAGTTGTATGGAAGTATCGTCATTTTTAGAGCTAGAAGCTTGAAACTTAATTTTTAGGCTGTTGATTCAATATAAATAAATATAACATTCAAAGTTTGTAAAAGTTTTACCCTCAAGGGTGTAAAGTAACAATAGTGAATAGGGTATGAAAGTTTGTACGGAAATATGTAAGACTGTTTATGTGAATGTTTTATAAGTTTGCGACAAGAGACAAAATAATAGAGCTATTCTGATGTAACATTTACAGAGTTATTACAAAATGTGAAACTGAAGTTAACGCAAGTAATGGTAATAATAATAGTAATAGGGAATATTACGGGCAACCAGGATATCATGGGAGGGGTGACTTTAGACAGATCCTTCCAGTTATTACTAGAGGTACGCCGGCAGATGAAATAAATGCCTGTTTGAAAGCATCTGTATTATGGGTACACGTAAAAAAGTTTTGTCTCACTACAAATATGCGAGTACAACTTCATAATGATTCTCAAGCATGGCAATATGCAGCTGCTCTTCTAAAAATCGGAGAAGATTGTATGCCAACTGACAGTAACGACATGATTACACTGAGACGTGAGTTCTGTCAAATTGTCGATAGTACAGATGACCTAAAAAATAATGTCTATCCTGATCTTCAAATAAATATGGGCAATCGAGAATGGCTGTGTGAAAGGGCAATTTTAGCGCCGACTAATGAGATAGTTAATAAAATAAACGAACGAATCATGTCAGACGTGGAGGGGGGGGGATGTTGTCGAATACCTCTCAGTAGATAATTTTATGGACACTGAACAAGTCACATCATATCGTATAGAGTTTCTCAACTCTTTAGAATTATCAGGAGTGCCTTCCCATAAGTTGAGGCTGAAAGTTGGTGTTCCAGTCCTTTTAATGAGAAATCTTGACACGCCAAGGCTATGTAATGGTACACTGCAACAATTTACACATCTGGGGCACAACATTATAAAAGCTACAATCATGACTGGAATGGCAAAATGAGAAAATGTTGTGATACCCCGTATTCCAATAATTCCGACTGATTTGCCATTTCAATTTAAAAGAGTGCAGTTTCCACTGAAAGCAGCATTTGCAATAACAATTAATAAAGCTCAAGGACAGACGCTTAAAGTTGCAGGAGTTCATTTAGAAAAAAAATGTTTTTTCCCATGGGCAACTCTATGTGGCATGCTCATGTGTATCAAATCCGAAAAATCTTTTTTGTTTTGGCAAAAGATGGGAAAACAAAATAAACGTAGTTTATAAAAATGTACTTAAATAGACTCATATTAATACTTTATACCTTATGTACTTATATATTTAATATTCAACGAATAAAAAAAATTATAAAAATTTTGGTTACTGCACAGTGGTTTAGTTCGAAGGTCGTTTAGCAACGAAAAGGTCTCAGTACTGAGAAGCAAAGGCACATCGGCTGGCATGGTTTCAGTGCAGGACAGTGTGAGTGCATCGAAGAACATTTAACATGGTTACTACTCTCTCTTTCGAAAAACACTGTGATACCGGATACCGTGTATTCTATGGAATACCGTGTTGTCAAACTTTCGATACGCAGATAGTTTGTTTTTTAATTTTCAAAAGTAAAAATGATAGCGGACATTAAAAATATCAAGAATTTAGCAGCGGATCTAGAAAAGCAAGAGTTGGATGTAGGTGAAGTTACTAAGTTTTAGTGTCAGTGCAAAGTACTGTAAGCTTGGCTGAACTGCCAGTAGTGCAGATTACCAATTCCTTAGAGTAGTAGTATTTTATTTAATTAAAAATACACGCCTTAAAAAAGAATCCTGGACCTGTGTTTGAATTGATTTAAAATTACTTTTATTCACTTACCTATCAGCCAAGTACCAAGTAACTATATATGTTATTAGGTCTTCTACACAATGCATGATAGTTATTTTGGTAATTATTGAGATAGGGACGCATCCAAAAAACCTAATTTTTTAAAACTACATTGGAGAAACTGGAGTGCTGGTCGAGAGAAAATGAAGTGGGAATAAAGTAGGGAAAACAAAGGTGGTGAGGTTCACGAGGAAGAGAAGGGTGGAGGGAAAAGTGTACTACTGGAAGGGACAGGTGATCCAGGAAGCTGAGGATTATAAGTACCTGGGAGTGATCCTGCAGAGTGACTTGGGGTGGGGAAAGCAGGTCAAGGAGGTGGTGCAGAAGGGCAGGAGGGGATTGGGGCTGCTTAGCAGGACACTGAAAGGGACAGGTAGAAAAGTTAAGGAAAAGATGTACGCAACATGGGTAAGGCCAGTGTTGGAATATGCCGTGGCGGTGTGGGACCCCTATGTGGAGAAATAAATTGAGGAGTTGGAGAGGGTGCAGCGCAAGGCAGCGAGATGTGTGACAAATATGTGGTGGAGAAGGGAAGGCAGGAAGGGGGAAACACACAGACCATCGGTGATGATGAAGGAGCTGGGGTGGGACACGCTGTAAAAAAGGAGGAAAGTAGAAAGGCTAGTGAGAATGCATAAAGTATTTTGAGGGGGGGGGGAAGCTGAGAGCTAGGTTGAACAGAGGGCTGTATCCAGGAAGGAGGGATCATGAGTGGAAGATTCAGAGGGAATTGAGACGGACAGAGAGAGGAAGACAGGTATTCCTTGTGAGGACAGGGCGAGAGTGGACGTATCCAAGTTCATCCCATGATCCTGTGGTGCATGGTGTTTGCTGTTTTAATTTAGTTAATTTGTTGTTTTAATTTGCATTGAAAGATTCTGTATGTAAAAAACTCAAATATAATACAAACAAGTTATATCACTGTTCTTGTGGAAATTTTTCTTTTATGTACA
This sequence comes from Bacillus rossius redtenbacheri, assembly GCF_032445375.1. NCBI lineage: Eukaryota > Metazoa > Arthropoda > Insecta > Phasmatodea > Bacillidae > Bacillus > Bacillus rossius. The sequence goes on from NW_026962011.1 coordinate 31,194,236, forward strand.
TTTTACAGGGTTTGTATGCCTCCTTAATACCCTTAAAAAGTCCTTACTTTGCATTTAATTTAATGACTGTCCTTAAAAGTCTTTAAAAATTCACCAAGAATCCTTAAAAACTTCTCAGTAAATACTAATTGTAAATAGTGATTAAATTTGGGCATTTAATGTTTTTTTTTTTGTTTCTGACTTGGCAGCAAACAACATTTGTGCATGCGCAGTACAATTAGTGAATTTTGGGCCAGGCCATGTGATTAGAAGTTGTAAATAAAAAATATTTTGTGTTCATTTTGTGTATTTTGTATCTCACCTTTAAACTAAAAATGTAGATTTTTACTTCTTTTGAATTTATAAAGTTAAAGTAATTACTGATAAAATGAAATGTCAGGGCTGCAGATTTCAGAATTTCCAGGGATAATTCTGGACAATAGGGGCTTGTCTGTAAGAATTAAACTAGGCCCTACGCTTAAAAATTTTTTTGGGCATGTGTTTTTGTGAGGTATTTTATGATATACAAATAGTTTTCTTCCTTATGATGATGACGGCAATGACGTGAAGAGGTCCTTAAAAACTCCTTAATTTTTGATTGCAAGAGTACGAACTATGTTTTGGTATTATAATTCTTGTTGTATTACAAGTTTTTATGTCCAGGATTTTTTGAGTTACTAAAATAAAACAGCGGGCATGTACCACAGGATCACTGTGTACAGGATCATGCCATCAGGATCAAGGGATGAACTTGGATATGTTATACAAATTATGACCAAACATTGAGATATGTAAAGTATTTAACCAATTTTTTTTTTTCATTTTAATGGTTGGTAAATTTTTAAAATTACTGGCCTTTGAGGAAAATAGATTTTGGAAGTGGTATTTTTTATATTACCAATATTGTTTGACAATCCTGTGAAAGAGATGTGTTTATTTCCAACTGGATAGTAAGAAACTCAATAGAGGGTAGGGATTTGAATACGAGGGACATAGTTAGGTTGGTATCGTTAAAAATGAGGAAATATAATTGGAAAACTGCTTAAAATCACTGTAATGAAAACCTTTTGTGCAGTAAAACAACTTGAAAGCAAATGAACCTGAAGGTAAAGAAAGCATCGAAGCTAGAATTAAAGTAGAAGTTGCTGTGATTATCGCTTCGCCTTTACGCCTGGAATCTGAATGACGCAAGTTCTCCCTTAAAGTTATATATATATATATATATTAATGTATTCTGTATTTAAGGGATATTTTAAGAAATAATCTAGCATAGCTTATTAAATAATTTTTCTTAAATATTAACTCATTGTACTACATTTTTTTTTTACATGATTTCATAGCCCTTCACCACAAGAGAGTTTTTAAAAACAGTCTAATTAAAAAAAACTCACTCCTCAGAGACAGATCTTATTTTTAATGTGACTATCATGTCCTTTCTTAAGAAGCATTTATTTTTAATTACGTAGGCAGCTGCTTGAAAATCCTAGGTCTACATTTTCTTAGCTAACTACAAAATATAAAGGTCGAAGGTTACCTTGGCTTTTTACTTGAACCACAGAAAACTACAGAAATGCCCAAAATATTATGGGTAAAAAATTTAATAAAGAGGAACACAATGAGAAACCCCAAAAATTCATCTATTTTGGAGACACTATTAATTCTAGGATAATATAGGAAATGTGAAAGAAGGTTCAGCAAACCTTTCATAATGCCATTTTGAAAAATATTATTAATAATATGTTAGTGAAAATGTATATATCTGACAAAAGTAAGTGGGCTTCATTGTTATAAAAAAAATTATAGTAAATCTCAATTGTTTATAGCAAGGTTGGTTGATTTGAATCATAATGGTTAACCACAGTTTAAGTGTTTTTTTTAAAAGAAAAAAAATACTTTTTTTTAATGTATTATTAAATAGAATGTCTTAGTAAATTTTAATGAAAGGTGTCTATTCTATTAAGTACAATAGTTTGCTCATTAATGTTGCTTGTGATTTACGGGAACAAATAATTTTATACTAATCAAGATCTTATTTAAATTATCTGAATAAGTTGTAAATTATACCCAGCTAAATATTCTTCTAAAATTAAATTAGGCTAATTAGTAAGTTGTATACAAAAGTGAAAGAAAAAAAGGAAATAAATTTATTATTTAAAAAAATTCCTATTTTGTGGGAAATCCCTGACTGTACTGTAAGTCCCCTTTCTGTGTTCAAGTCCCAGTTATATGTGCAGATTGATGATGTAACTTTTCTGGTTCAACATGAGTGGCAGAAAGCGGGATGTTGTATGGCTTTCATTTGCACGTGCTGAGAACCAAAACAACTAATCCTTACTAATATTATAAATGGGAAAGTAACTGTCGGTCTGTCTGTTTGTTTGTCTGTCTGTCTGTCTGTCTGTCTGTCTGTCTGTCTGTCGCGCATTCACGCCAAAACTACTGAACCAATTTAAATTAAATTTGGTACACAGATAGTCTAGAGCCTGAGAAAGGACATAGGCTACCTACTTTTTAATGCGAAAAAAGGGTTGTAAGGGGTTAAGGGGGGATGAAAAGTTGTATGGAAGTATCGTCATTTTTAGAGCTAGAAGCTTGAAACTTAATTTTTAGGCTGTTGATTCAATATAAATAAATATAACATTCAAAGTTTGTAAAAGTTTTACCCTCAAGGGTGTAAAGTAACAATAGTGAATAGGGTATGAAAGTTTGTACGGAAATATGTAAGACTGTTTATGTGAATGTTTTATAAGTTTGCGACAAGAGACAAAATAATAGAGCTATTCTGATGTAACATTTACAGAGTTATTACAAAATGTGAAACTGAAGTTAACGCAAGTAATGGTAATAATAATAGTAATAGGGAATATTACGGGCAACCAGGATATCATGGGAGGGGTGACTTTAGACAGATCCTTCCAGTTATTACTAGAGGTACGCCGGCAGATGAAATAAATGCCTGTTTGAAAGCATCTGTATTATGGGTACACGTAAAAAAGTTTTGTCTCACTACAAATATGCGAGTACAACTTCATAATGATTCTCAAGCAGGGCAATATGCAGCTGCTCTTCTAAAAATCGGAGAAGATTGTATGCCAACTGACAGTAACGACATGATTACACTGAGACGTGAGTTCTGTCAAATTGTCGATAGTACAGATGACCTAAAAAATAATGTCTATCCTGATCTTCAAATAAATATGGGCAATCGAGAATGGCTGTGTGAAAGGGCAATTTTAGCGCCGACTAATGAGATAGTTAATAAAATAAACGAACGAATCATGTCAGACGTGGAGGGGGGGGGATGTTGTCGAATACCTCTCAGTAGATAATTTTATGGACACTGAACAAGTCACATCATACCGTATAGAGTTTCTCAACTCTTTAGAATTATCAGGAGTGTCTTCCCATAAGTTGAGGCTGAAAGTTGGTGTTCCAGTCCTTCTAATGAGAAATCTTGACGCGCCAAGGCTATGTAATGGTACACGGCAACAATTTACACATCTGGGGCACAACATTATAAAAGCTACAATCATGACTGGAATGGCAAAATGAGAAAATGTTGTGATACCCCATATTACAATAATTCCAACTGATTTGCCATTTCAATTTAAAAGAGTGCAGTTTCCATTGAAAGCAGCATTTGTAATAACAATTAATAAAGCTCAAGGACAGACGCTTAAAGTTGCAGGAGTTCATTTAGAAAAAAAATGTTTTTTCCCATGGGCAACTCTATGTGGCATGCTCATGTGTATCAAATCCGAAAAATCTTTTATGTTTTGGCAAATGATGGGAAAACAAAAAAACCTAGTTTATAAAAATGTACTTAAATAGACTCATATTAATACTTTATACCTTATGTACTTATATACTTAAATAATTTAATAAGCTCTTTGCAGTGAAACACTGCAAATAGCTCATTAAAGTATTTATACGTATTTATGTGTCTTATTTGTAAAATAATTAGTCTAAATGATTAAAAATGCTACCCAAAGACACTATTCCACCTGAATGAAGTCGCGGGCACAGCTAGTGTAATAAATAAAATACCTGGTTTAAACAAAAAAAAGTGTTTAAACAAAATAAAACAGGTTGTTTGGTTTTTTTTAAAAAACCTGTGATTTTTTTTGTTCATAGTAAGCTGACTTTTTTTTTGAATGACAGGATAAAAAATTTCCAAAAGACATGTTGACTATAAAATGTGAAAAACTGTCAAAAAATTTCACGAATTGAACATTTACTAGTGCATACGTACTGAAGCATACATTACTGAAGCGTTATTTTAAGGGCAGCACTTGGATGGAAACTTTATTGTCATTACAAACTGACTCTCCTGTGACATTCAAGCACACGGTCACAATGCTGGACCTTGAACAGGAAGCCACTGCTGGCCACAGCTCTGTATTTACAATTATATATGCATAATGTATTTATTGCAGAATTTAAGCATGGGAAAGGTTACAGTTATAATCATGTTTCACAATGTGGTACAGTACAGCGACAAGTCGAATTGACCGCCTAAACAAGATCCAGTTCCTCTAACTATAATGCCAAAATAAAAATAAAAAACTGAGAAATGTTAAACTTTATTTTAAGACTAATGATGAGACTTAGTCGAGAGCGAAGTGAGGTGTTCAGTATACGTGTTGTGTTGCAGGCGCTGGGCGGCACAGCCTCCGCTCAAGTCTATGCTCAGCTGCTAGCTGCCTACTTGTACCAGAATGATCTGTGAGTACCCTCACCGTGGGGCCTAACTGGCCGAGAGGAGGGACTGCTAAATCAGGTGGTGGATGAAACCAGTGATGAGCCGAATACACTTTTTCGCAAATCAAAATCTCAAATTGGATTCTTAAAAGAGTGTCGCGGTACAAGATATATATCTGAATAGTCAGAAATAAAAAAAATTAGAGCAAAAACATACATACTTTGAGTTTTGAAGAGAGAAAAATAACAACATTCAAACCATGGAATTTTAATTTTTAAGATAAAGAACGAATATTTACATGTTCATGATATAAACAATTAATTTTTTTGTCGCAGATATTTCCTGGTTCCCGATCGCTGTAACTGGTGAAAACCCCAGAATTTTTTGGTAGTTTCTGTAGTGTATAATATTGTTGTCTTTGTCAACTGCACTAGTGCTTGTGTTTGAATTTCAGAATTTTTCTTGCTCAAATACTTTTCTTTGAAACACATTTGTTTAGCAGTAGCATGCACATCATTATCGTGGCTAGTCGAGGCAAACTGTTACTACTGCTGGATAGTAGCAGCACATACACATGCTCATAAGTTGTTTGAACAAGAGTTATTAATCATCAGTATGATGTGTGATTCGTCCTATTTCACAAACCAAGCTTCGGGTAATTTTTAATACCTCTGCATACAACAATACAAAGTTTTGTTCATCTACTTTTCACAAAACAACCGGTCTATTCAAACTTCTGGTCACAGTCGAATGCTCTGAGCGATAGGAGGTTTGCTTTCGTGATGTCGACGGAGATCAAGTTGAACAGAACCTTTCCCATGAGCTGCAACACCTGGTACAGCCAGCACGCGTGCTCATTACGCAGTGAGATGGTGACAACACTGCAACAAAAAAATTTGACGTTCCTCGTTTCAACAAGTGTGAGTCAGTCATAACTGTTAAACGTGATTTATGTCTTAATTACTGCAGTAAACCTATTACCACTCGGAGCATTCAATAGTGGCATTAACAGTTTGAAGAGTCTGGTTGTTTCGTGAAAATAAAATAAAAAACTTTGTATTGTTTTATATGGTATATCTATCAAAAAGTCACCCGAAGCTTATACATCTTTTTCATCTCAGAGTTATAGGCTTGTCACATTGGATGAATCATTTTGAAACATTCCGTATATTTTTAAAATCAACTGCACAGTGCTTGCTGTGAATTCTCACACAGACGTGTATTTTGACTCTCTGCACATTGATTTCACATAAATTACTACCAGAAAACTCCATGAACTAATTTCTTTATTATTTTTTTCAAATTTATGTACTTATTTAATTATATTTAATATTTATTATATTTAAGTTAATGGTTAGTTGAAACCAGAAATGACTTAATTTTTCTAAATGATTTAAAATTATGAATTTATATTTTAGTTGCTATTATTTCCAACTTGCTGATAACTTAACAACATAAAACAACAACAAAAATACATCTGATACAAATATTTTCAAATGGAATGATTTAGCCTTAGTTTGCAGTTTCATTTACCCCAATATCTGTCAAAATTTATTGTAATGTAATTGTATTTTACTTTCCGTTGCAGAGAATTTTAAAATTTCAAAATATAAAATTGCAGCATTACTTCTAAATTATATTACAGTAGAGTCTCACTAATCCGGACTTGTCCGGACCGGACCCTGTCCGGATCACCGAAAGTCCGGATCATCCGTAATCAACTTTAAAATGTATCAAAAACAAGTTTTATAGGCTAAATAAAAAATCTTTATGCTTAAAAATCAACTGCGTTTTATTATAAGGTACTTAAGAAACTATATACATATGTATGTAACATATATAAAACAATAATATGTATTGTACATACCTACATGTAATTAAAAAGTATAAAACAATTGAAGTTTAAAAACAATTAATTTGCTCGAAAAAGTCTGTAATATTCTTTTGTTTTAAAGAAGATTGCCGTCGTTTTGCCGTGTGATCTCGTAGGCGCCTCAACGTCAGTAGCTCAGCAGACGTGTCGCTTTGCTTCTCAAAGTAACTCAGCAACCCCTCCAGCATTGTAGTCGCTTCGCCATGAGTTGGGCCAGCTGATTCCTCCGTACCTCCATCGTCATCTTCCGAACTGTCTATTTCAGTTGCTGTGTTTGCAATGCATGCCTCCACGATTTCATCTTCAATTAACATTTGATGACCAATACCGTTGTCATCGTTAATCCATTCTGATATGTCATTCTCCTCTATGTTGGCACAACCCTCCAACTGTTGAAAAACATGTACAAAATCAAAGCTAGTTGAAGTTGGTTGAGTTTCGTCTTGTCCCTGTTTTTCCTGTGAAATGCTTGGCCACAAATTTTTCCAGCTTTTTTGAAGAGTTGACGGCTTAATTTCTTCCCATGCTTCTGCGACCAAGTAAATGACAGTCTTCATTGTCACTTTCTTAATATGATCCATTAAGTTAGCTGACGGGTCTGCTTCTTGTTGCCCTAAAAGAAACATGATCTTTTTTTTTCCTATATCGCCGTTTTATTGCTTCAATCACCCCTTGATCCATTGGTTGTATCAAAGCAGTCACGTTTGGTGGCAGAAATTTTACGAAAATTTCACCGTCTCGCAATTCTTCTTCACTCGAGTGGCATGGTGCATTATCAATTAACAACACAGCTTTTTCTGGGCGGTTTTCGTCTCTCAAAAACTTTTTTGTTTTAGGAACAAATGTTTCAAAAAACCAAGCTTTAAAAATTTTGCTGTCCATCCATGCTGATTTTTGTGAAGTGTACTGGGCTGGAAGAGCATTTATATTAAGATTTTTAAGGGTCCTAGGCTTAGCCGATTTGCCTATAACCAATAGTGGAATTTTCAAGTTGCCAGAAGCATTACTACAAGGAAGCAAAGTTACTCTTTCTTTTTTTACCTTATGACCTTTGGCTACAGAATCCAATTTTGATGCTAATGTTTTTTTTGGAAGCATTTTGTAATTTAATCCCGTTTCATCAGCGTTAAACACTTGGCAAGGCTCTAAGTTTTCATCTTTAACAAACTTTTCAAATTTTACTTTAAAGTCTTCACTTGCACTATTGTCACCTGACAACATTTCACCAATTACACTAAGTTCACGAATACCGTGTCGATCTTTCCAACGAGATAACCATCCCACACTGGCAGTAAAAGCAGGGTCACCTTTTAATTTTTCATTGAGTTTGAGCGCGAACGCTTGTAATGTTACGCCCGACAGCGGAACGCCTTGTTCACGTTGTTGGCAAAACCAAATGTACAAAGCCTCGTCTAAAGTTTCATTTTTTGGTTTTTTTAACGTGCTTCTGTTACCCAGACTGTCCTTACTCACCATTTTAGCACAAAAATCTTCAATTTCTTTCCGATTTTTTTTCCAATCAGAAACAGTTTGTTTTCCTACTCCTAGATATTGCGCGATTCTAGTTAATGATTCACCCGCATCAATACGAAATAAGGCTTGGAGTTTTTGCTCCATAGTTACAGTCACTTTCTTACGTTTAGTAGCCATTACGTTGCTCTTAATAAGTGTACACAATACAATGCTCGCACTGAATAAAATTAAACTGTCACAAACACTTGTCACCAGCACGAGTAACCATCGACTGAAGGGAACAAAACAAAACAACTCGCAGGTATAGATAGAGTGAGTCACTTCTTGGAAAAGACGATGAGCGGAAAACTAGCGGTAATACTCCCGGCTACTGAGGGCAAGAGGACCCTCTCTTACAAATATATTTTCTTATTTTCCTTTGTCACAATATTCTTATTCATCATTTACGTATTTTTTATATCCGTCCGGATTAACCGGATGTCCGGACTAGCGGGGTCCGAATTAGCGAGACTCTACTGTAATTATATTTTAATTAGCGATATTGTATAAAAAAAATTGCATTTATTAATACACACACACACACACACCTCTACCTTTATTATTATTGAACTTATTTTACATGTCAATCTTTCTTAGGTTAGGGATGTATTTTATCTTTCAACATTGGTTTGGAAGATTCAGCTTCCATTTATGTGTGTGGCTGCGGACAGGTGCAACGCCAAGTACCTGTGGAAGCGCATCCCGCAGAACATCAAGACGTCGCACGCGGAGCTTGCCACAATCTGGAAGGTCGGCCAGAAGATGTGGCAGAGAGACTTCCCCGGCATGTACGCTGCCCTCCGCGTCGATTGGTCCGAGAACGTCGCGCAGATAATGCAGGCCTTGTTGGGTGAGTCGTGCTCAATTTAGTTGCTGCATTTTGTAACGTCTTTGTTTCCATTCTGCTACTTTATTCATACACTTGGTCTGATTTAGATATATTTATTTAAGATCATGTGCTACAATATAACAGCTTTAAATTTAATTTTTTTTCCATTAAGACTTTAATTATGGTGGGTACAAGAATTGGTACAAGTCATTTTTACATAAATCATTGTAATATTTAAAGATTTATTATCCAAAAGCATTCTAAAATGAAAATAAGACATAGTGAAAATTAATTATACATTCACAACAAAATAATATGTAAATGGCTTTAAGAGATGACAAGTTTCAAAATTTTTTACATTTATATTGTAAAGATTTAAAGAATTGTTTTTTATATACTCACATCTGTTATTAATTTATGGATGCTTAGCAAATAAAAGAATGTATACAGTATGAACTAAAAACAAGTATAGTATAATTGCTACGTACGTACATATATAACTTGATTTGTAATTTGTTTTGTATAACTGTTATTTCTTTTAATTTAGCAGTTATAAGATCTTCGTAACATGTATTTTGTTACTCACCAGCATGCAGTGGGTGACGAGCCACTTAAATGCTGGCTTGCATGGTCGAGTAAGTGAACCAAGCTAAAACGTTGCAGGTTAATCAACTGGACACATGCTTTCCTGCGTCTGAAGTCACGACTTCAAGCCGGCCCACGAGACGGTCACCGCTGGTGCGTTGTTCTCGAGGGACCTGTTGTTGGGTTTCAGTCTCGGTGCAGGAGCGGGCGGCGAGCCTGGTGTCGCACGCCTACTCCTCCATCGGGGTGGACAGCCTGGGGGCGATGCTGGGGCTGCCTGCGGAGGAGGCGGCCCGTGTCGCTGTGGAGAAGGGCTGGCAGGTGGACCGCGCCTCGCGCACGGTGATGCCGGCGCGGCCGCCGCCCCCGGCAGACGACGCCATGTGCAATGAGGACCAGCTCTACAAGCTCACCGACTTCGTCTCGTTCCTGGAGAACTAGCGCCGGCGCGCGAGGCGTCTATCTGCAGGAGTCGTCAGTTTGTTTTTGCCGAGAACTGAACGTCAAGTGTAATTTTATTTGTGAATACTTGAGTTATATTTGTGTTCCTTTGTGTGGTACATTCACCTGATTGTGACTGTTTTAATGACTGTGCAAAAAAAAAAGGATTTCTATAAAAAATAAAGCAGGAATGAAAAATCAAAATAAAATTTATTATTAGTATTTAGTGTATATTATTCTCAGTACTAGCTCTGGGCCGCACCAGCGACATAGCCAGGTGGAGGTCCATGGGGTTCGGACTCCTTCTTCCAGGATTTCAAAGGAAAAAGTAAGCAGATTAACACGATTGCATAAGGTTACAGAAATATTATTTTGGAAGGAATTTTTTTATTAAATTTCTTAGTGGGCTGCAATAATGTATGTATTTCCTCCCTATTATAACCCGGCATGTCGCATACACGCAAAAGTGTTAGGAATTGTGTTTCCAGGTAGTCTATATTTAATTCCTGTTTGCACACATGTGTGTTTTGTATTTCTTTCATACACATTTGACAGGATTGTTTGATAAATTTAATAACATTAATATATGTGTGTTTGTGACTTGTTTGAACAGATTATTCAAATAATTGATTTAAGAACAAAGTATGAAATAAATTAAATAAAAACTAAAATACAAAAAGATTTTCTCTACTCAAACCAAATCATTGCCTAAATTTCTATGTGTGAACTTTGGAGTTCTAACAGCCCACTATTTCCGGATATTCAATTATAGGGAAAAATTACTAATAAAAAATGATATAATTGTTGAACCAGACACCATCCTTCACCCTGGTGGCACACTTATTCCATGTGTTTCCTTTCAGGCCTGTATAAGGGTGAGAAAAGAACAAATACTCTGTGCTATGTGCAGGAACTTGGTGGTCATGTGGTTAGCTGGCAGCCGTTTGTCTCGACTGTTTGTTTCACTTTTGGTGAGGTCTGTTAGGTACTTGAATTGTGAATTTTACTTAACTACAAATATTTCAGCACTTCTATTACTTACCTTCGTTTCAAATGCACAAGTCAATCCAGTTTTCTGTTTATGCAGCTCTTTATCATGAACTTCTTTAAATCATTACATTTTTTGGACATATAAATGAAACTGTGCTCCCTCCCTTTTTTTCCTCCCTCTCTTTTGTAGGATGATAGAAGTAAAAAAATGGTCAGTGACAAGATTGTTTGACAACTAAATAAACAATAAAATAATCTACTCTTCCGCACATTAATTTGAAGTCAGTTCATCTATTTTTATAATTTTTTTTTTCTTAGTCCAACTATACTGTATGTAATTTTTAAAATTTTTTAGATTACTCTTAAAAAATCAGATAAATCTGTAGTTTTGATTATATCATTTATAATTTTTGAAATAGAAGATTTGTAAACTCGACTGAGTTGCTAATTAGTTTGATGTACAATTATTTTCATTTAAGGGGGATTAGGCCTCGCCATTTTGCATTGGTAATATTTGAATACAGCTTGCAATAAAGCTACTATGCTAAATTTGGCATAGGACTTAGCTTTGACTACTTATTGAAATCAACAGTTGTGAACTGGTGTGATTATCATGCATGTATTAAATAAGTAATTTCCTCACGGCACTTACAGACTAGAGCCTTTTAGTAAATAGGTATTTGCTTGCAACAAGGTATAGAAGGTCTTGGAGATATGATTTATGCCTTAACATTCCAAAAATTGGGATTAATAGTTCAAAATTAGAATAATAGCAAAAAATTTGGAAAAATTCAAGATGGCGGGGCCTAATCCCCATTTAACGAACATTTTAAGCATTACAAAAACAAAAAATCTTTTGACGAAGCATGTCAAAATCAAAACCTATTGAAAGTTAAGGGATTGGTATATTTATTACTAACTGTGCTACCTGGCTTCGTACAAGTATATAAATATTTTTAACAAGAAAAGTTTTCTTTTAAGAATCACTGAAATAAATGGATAACCAAATTAATGTCAATTTTCAAGTAATTTTTTTTATATCTGGCCTTCAAATTCAAATGAATTTAACCAATACTGGTTTGAATGAAATTCGAAGATTGTGTTTACTTGCAAGTCAGTGACAATATACTACATAGATACTACATAAGGACATAGAAGTCAGCATATTTAGAATGCATGTTGCACCATGTGCTGGCTTACATGACTTGGCTGTGTTATATCTATGATAGTTTAAACAGCATAAGCCAATAACATAGCCAATGTTTTTTTTTGTTTATGATTACTACAATATTTTATGGAAAATTTTTTTTAAGCTAAAACTTATATGCATCTCAAATATTGTAGCTTTGTAACAGTAAAAGAATTTTTGAAATCTGTCCAGTAGTTTTTGCGTTTACTTCTTACAAACAAACAAACAGATAAATTGTGCATTTGCCGTTTAATCGTGTGTTCTTCTCACAATATCTGCATGCGGGAGCCTTGGGTTCAACCCCCGTAACATGCGCTGGGGTTTGGTTTATGCCAAAGTGGTTTTCCATCTCTTCTAGGGAAAACACTGGTTTGGCACTTTAAAATAATATTGTGTACTGTCTGTTTTACCAAGCCTTGTGATGGTCATTTAAGTTGTCAGCACAATTTTGAGCTGAATTAAAATAAAGTTTGTGTTTAAAATATTTTATTGTATTGGAAAAAAACCTAGTTCATTTGAAAGATTAAATTTATGGTAACTTCAAAGTGTTTTGATAAAATTGACCTTTACCATCTTAGATATTTTTAATATTTAGGGAAAAATTGTAGTACAGAAATATTTTTTGCATTTATTGGTTCAATGAAACATAGGTCATGGTATTCTTTATATTTTTTTCTATAATTGACAATCATGATTCAGTTCAACTGCCTAAAATGACATTCCTTTTTGTGCACGTGAAACAAACAATTTATTCCCATTCTTAATAAATATTGTGTTGAATCAACATAAAGCTTTAAAAAGATTTTAGTAATACCAAAGAATGATGAAAATTGATGTAAGTGATGTAAACTATAAATACAAACCCAAAAAATTCATGAATATGAGAGTTCAAGGATAAATAAATCCCTTTGATCTTGCATTACAGAAGTGGTGAGTGAGTCTTCCAAGAGATGCTGGGAGGGAAAATTAAATGGGCTGTAAACCCGAGGGACGCTAGTTATTTTTAAGTGGTGGATGGGGAAAAATGCATCACATGTGCAGTGCACATTAAAACTGGCTCTGTCTCTCATGAACCTCAATTGAGCTTGTGATGTCACCAGCTTAGCTTTCATTTTGTTCTTAGCAGAGCACATGCCTGACCTTTGTGCTGGTTTCTTGCTAGCTCTCTCTTTGTGTTGCCTTCAAATAGATTGTGATTGGACTTGTGAGATTTTTACTTCATAATGTTTTAAATAATACTAGCTACATAATATAGTCATGCTTTGAATAAGTCTTTCTGTAAGCTGACTAGATGTTTTTGTAATGTTTCATCAAGATAAATTAGTTTGCTTTTTGCAACATCTGAAATAAACAATTAAGTCTCTCAAATGTGGAAACCATGTTCCAAACTTATAGCAATGTGAATGGTTTAACCTCTACAGCATTTCAATGGAATCCTGGGAAGTTTGTTTGGAAGAAATTATTAAGCCTTTATTGGCCAGTGACTCAGTGGTAAAAAAGATTTTCAAAGTGGGGTAGAAAGTGGGCATAGCTCCAATCTAACTTCAAACACTAACAGGCTGATGATTGTAGCTTAGTCTGCAGTTGGCTGAAGGTTGTGTGTGTGACTGACTGCTACACCCTGCACACTGGCCATTGAGAATTGGTTGGTGAAAAGTATGGGGGTAAAAATCTCCGGGGCACTGCACCAGGGGGCTGGGTTGAGTTTTGAGACTTTTTTTATTGCACGAGTTTACCCTGATAGTAGGATGAAGTAACAAATATTGCTTATAGAATTTATTCGAAACCTTACAAGTAATGCAAAATGTGCAGGTCACATTTACAGTTAAAGAAACAGTTACATTTATTCTAAAGAATATATTTTAGGTTTTACAGTACACTCCTGATTATCTGCCAAATTAAGTGGCAGGGCCACCGCGGATAGTGGAAACCGCGGATAATCAGAAAAAGAGCAGAAAATGGGAAACATTAATTTCAACTTAAAAATCTAAAAATTTATGTACAGTAAAAGAGCGACCTTGGCTGACTGTCTGCTCGTCAAAGCAACCATACGACTAGAAGCAAAGCGCGACAGAGACAAAAAATAGCAACGCATGCCAGCCTACTGCGTGAGTTCTGAGAAGGCCTGTGGCGTTTTATTGTATACTGTAACCAATACACTCGTCGGTAGAGTTCAAGTTTGCTCACTTTTAATAATATTATTTCGTAGCATGCGCGTATATTAGGGAGTTTACTGTATTTTGTTTGAAAAATTGTACATTAAGTAATACAGAGATAGTCCAACAAAATTATTTTATTTTCTCTTGTTTGTGCATGTTAAGTTTATCAAAACTGTATTGAAATAATGGTGTACGATACCCAAGAAAGTGCATGGCAGTTTTCATGTAAGCAGGCGTCTCAATGCATGTTTACAAAATTATTTGTGATTTTTTTCTTAGGGTCATATATGAGTTTGTAAGGAGCGAGTTGTTACCAACAATTCAAACACAGTGTTTTGCAGTTGCTAGTAGAAAACTAGTTGTAATGGCCTTTCTTAGCTGCGGAATTGACATTTCTTTCAAGTGATATCAGATTTATGATGTCTTCATCGGGTACCACAGCCTCTACAGCACATTGTGAAAGTTCCAGATTTATCTCGCGGGAAGAGTAAAGCAGTTTAGTTCAGTTTGTGACATACGGAGGGATGTTCGTACCTGGAAGCCCTTTCTCTAATGGCACACATGCGGACATAGATGAACTGGGCAATGCTCATCTCTTCCGTTTAAGTTACTCCGTGCAACCAATAGAAGCAGAGTACCTATTTGGATCAGCGGCAACCATGTTTGCTCTACGTTGCTTACTTTAATAACATTTTTCAAGAACATGAATATTTGTTTATGACTATCGTTACTTTGTGGTTTATTTTTATTGTATATTTAAAAGCCGGCCGTGTTACTTTCTAGCACTTAACCCAGATCTGGTTTTATAGCTTCAGTAATAATTATCCTTGACCTTGTAGTGCTGCATTATTGCGTTTGCACGCAGGTGACATTGTTATGATTGTTTGGTCATAAAAATTTTCCAAACAGTTTCAATGGTTGCGGTTCGTTACGCAGACGAATAGTGAAACACGTACCTAAACATCCCGCGCTACCCGTGTTATCGGGTTGTGGCTCGC
This sequence comes from Bacillus rossius redtenbacheri, assembly GCF_032445375.1. Taxonomy (NCBI): domain Eukaryota; kingdom Metazoa; phylum Arthropoda; class Insecta; order Phasmatodea; family Bacillidae; genus Bacillus; species Bacillus rossius. The sequence continues at coordinate 31,209,493 of NW_026962011.1, forward strand.
ACGTGGCGTCAGTCTTATCGCGTCACCGGCAGCCGCCCGCTGGCGAACAATACAAGCCGAGACGCCTGCTGATGTAACGGCTTTCCGAGGAAACGGGCGGAGGGGAAAAAAAAAAAAAGTGACGTTTCCCGCCTACGTCTTCCGCTCGCCGCCGTCAGTGTCCGAGCCTGTGATGTCACAGCCGGCGCGTCGGTTACATCTGGTGCGCGGCCGCTCTGGGGAGGACGTCATCGCTTCCACAACCGTCTTTACTGAACATCACGCGCGCAACGTGCGTTACTTCATCACTCGGAGCTGGCGAACTACCGGAGTAGCCTTCATGTCACCAGCTCTTTAAAATAAATAAGTCCACGAGAGTCCGTAAGATAAACTCTGGTTCTTAATTTGCGAAATATTTTACTAAACCATATACGTATAGTCTGTCCTACAGTAAATAGTGACCTAGACTTTGCTCTTTCAGACAACATTATTAACACAACCCGTAACTTAAATTTCGACAGTTATTTTGCTAATTTATTTTTGATATTTTTTTTTCGGGTCAGTTTTATGAATGCTGACTATCAAATTTCCGGTAGAGTCGCGTCATATGCGGCAATAAAATCTTTGGACTATTTTACTAGAAGACAAAATCTTGAATTGAAATAGGCAATGACCAGCACAGGATAATAACATATTAATTAACTTTTCCCAATAATGTCCCTATTTTTTAACAAGAGACAATAATAAACAGCTGTTACAAGGAGCCGCGATAGTCGCGCGCCCGGGCTGTTCCGGCCTGGCCCCTGCCTGCAGCTGTCACTGCCTGCCACTGTTTTCCAGCGGGAGCCGTAAACAAAGCAAACCGTTAAAATGGCACGTTTCGTTGTGATAAATAATGTAACCAAATAGATTAACAGATTTTCAGCAATTTAAAAGAAAATAGACAGTAACTTGGAAGGTGAGTTCGAGACTTGGTTCAAGGCCACACGCGCGCGTGACCGTCTCGTCTGGCTCGTGACAGAGACGTAGCCAGGGGGGCGGAAGGTGCGTGGGGTCTGCCACCCCCCCCCCCCCCCCAACCGCCTTTCGATGAATGAAAAACGAGGGAGGAACAGTCGAAGAAAGAATAAGACAATTACAGCTACTGATCTACATAAGGATACAGGGAGATTATTTTAGAACTATTGCAATTGTTAGTGGCCTAACAATATGTGTTTCCTCCCGATTGTAGCCCGGCATGCCTTTGACTCGACAAGTGTGTTTCGTGTATTAAATATCATAGGCTACGTACCTTTATGTTTTGTTTCATCGAAATCATAAAAAAAATTACGTAGAAGAAAGTGTTAGAAGCAATAAAATAAAATAAAAAAAAAACTAGTTTTCGTTTCTCAAGAAAAAACATTACTTAAATTTATGAGTAAACGTTGGAGTTCTTATAAAGTCTACAATTTCCTGAGATTTTAATGTGGATACAATATTATTTTTAAATTCGATTACAAGGAAAATTAAATCATCAAAATAGACATATAACGGTTGTACATATATCACGAGGTGCCAGCCACGGAGTGACGGGAGTGACAATGGCGGCCAGACGCGGCCAGGTGTGGAGTGAGGGCGCTGGAAGGAGGCTCGGCGGCGGTATTTTTAAACGAGCGCGAGCTTGCGTTGGCAGCGCGCGCGCGACAAACATAGCGGCCGGTGGTGATTGAGCGACGGACGCCCCCTCCTTCTCCGACTCGCGCAGGTAGAGTCTCGCCCCCCGCCATTCCCAGGGTCATCGGGAGAAACCAGACAGACCAGGAGAGCATCGACCGTCAGACGTGTTTTGTTCTACTTCTGATTTTCACATACCAATATGGCGGACTTTCGTTTATATTTGTATCAGCTGTTCTAGCCTGCTTTTATGAACGACTATAATTAAGCTGTTCGAAAAAAAAAATCAGTTCACAATATTACTGGTTAATATGTTTGTATATATTAAAAGTCCGAAACGAGTCTTCACAATACTAACGTAATTATATGAGTTGACATTATTCTTCAATTTAACCTCCAATGCAAATACAGCTGATACATTTGTAAACAAACGGCTGCCATGTTGGTACGTGTAGTACACTGAAATAATCCCCCTCCCCTTTTGGCTTCACACCCCTCATCGAGAATCGGACCTTATGCACCATCTATATATTTCCCACAATCTCTGAGAAACCAACTCCCCAATTAAAATAATAATAATAATAATGAAAAGACACTATAAACGTTACTGCGGCCATAACTGTAGATGCAATCTGCGCGTATCTGCGTGTAAGGTTACCTGCGAATTCTTTCAGCAAAATACTTTTAGCTTTCATCCTGTCAGGGTAAACCCAAGCATAAAAAACTTCTTGAAACTCAAACGGGGCTCTCCTGGTGCCCCCCCCCCCCCCCCCTTCTTAACCCTCCCTTCCGACGGTCTTACAGTTTTCAACACACTATGTAAAGTGTTTGCAGCAATTCTTGCATTTTGGCTCTCAATTACTAAAGAAGTAAATGACCAAAAGTGAAGTAAGCTTTTCAAAATTTTTACGATAGCAAAACGATTTTTACACGTACAATAATGGAAATTATTTTGTACTGAGTCCACTTGTGGCCATCATAAGTGGAAAAAAATAAAATACATACCAGAATTAAGTTTCCAAAAATAAAATTCATAGATTTATGAATGTACAAAAAAATTAGTAGTCTGATTTAGCAGCCCTAAAATCGCCTTAAATTGCTCTTTCGTTGGGGATAATTACTTGCCCACGCACATGTCAAATTTGCATGAAAGACATACACATGTGCAAACTGGCATTGCATATACACTGTACTTGGAAAAAATCATTTCCTGCCGTTTCCGTGCATGAGGGCTGTGGATCGTAACAATATTTCCAAAATTATATCTTTGCAGGGGCGTAGCCAGGGAGGGGGGTTAGGGGTTCAACCCTTCCCCCCTCTCTTAGCACCAAATTTTTAATTAATTTCTTATTCATCACTCAAACAAATTTCATATTAAAATTAATAAAACTTTTACCATTACAATATTTAAATTTAAGAACCGATAACTGCTAAAATAGCACTATTTTACACCTTAAAATCCAAATTTTCTTTAATACGGAGGTGGCCATGTTTCTTAACACCCCCCATACACAAATACTGGCTACGCCACTGTATCTTTGTAACCGGAATCTCTGTTATTTTCTAATTCTGTTTTCGCGTGAGGGGGAAGGGGGGGGGAAGGGTCGTTTTCCATCTGATTCCTGGAAGGGAGCGGTCCGGACAGACACCCCCCCTCCCCTCTCGACAGGAGGTCTGGCCGTCGACAGCGGGGCAGTACCAGCGACCTCCTTGGCGGGACGTGGGAACCACTGCTGGCTGCGAGGCTGGCGACTGGGGCATCCCGAGGTTTACGACCTCCTTGTTTACATCATCGCAACGAGCGAGGAGGACGACTTGGTGACGGCGGCCACCGCGACCCGCCTCCCCAAGACGACACTTCTCGGAAGAGAGTCCGAGTTCTGAATCGACAAACATGGTGCAGTACGTCCGTGAAAGAATGTCCCAGTTAAAAGAAAAAAAAATAATAGTACCAACTGTAAGCGTTCTAAGGGCCGATATTATGACCTCCGGCTAAATCCTCAGGTTAGCTAGCCCTCAGGTTAGGCTAGCCTCCGGTTAACGAACGAGGGGTGTATTATGACCCATACTTAGCCTGCGGTTGGCTAACCGGAACCTGACGAAGCGTGTGGTGTACTATTGGGTGTGTTGGTATTGAAATAAACCAGAATTTGGTAACTTTTGTTGCAAGACAGTTTTTTTTTCCTGGTAGAATGTTAGTCAGCTGTTTGTTTGTATTGTGATTTGGAATGTTTACAGCTGCAGTAAAGAAATATGCCGCGAACTTTATCTTGCAACAGATATAATTAAATTAACCAAAAACTACTTTTACGTCAAACCTACTTTGTATTAAACCATAAAATTACAATTTACGATTCAAAACCGTGTGTTTTCAACTTTACTCTTGTATTGAAACTCATGATTTTGTTAGGTTATATATTAAGCCAAAACTAACGAAGTAATTCTATACAAACAAGTAAATAGGGATGACATTTTTGCTAGAGAACACTTATTTCTTTCATAAATTTCTTTCATAATCAAATAATATAGACCCTGTTTCGGGAAAATACTTGTCGATTTTCATTTCACTGGTGTAGGTTTCATTTTTGTACTAATAGTTTCGTATCACGTATCCAAATTAATTCGATCCTGATGGAATTAGTTTGTGGTATAGGATGCTTACTGTTTTAATTTAGTACGTCGAGAGATCCTAGACTTATTCATTGGGGAAATAATTATGATTGTAAAATGTATACGAAAGAAATACATTTTTACAAGACCTGACATAATTTGTTTGCATCGTGATATGTTAAGGTATTTTGTGTTATGTACAGGATTTTTCAACATTCTAAATTAAAACAGCAAGTATAATGTAAAACAAGACCAACATATAAAGGGTCATGCCGATAGGATCAAGGGATAAACTTAGATACGGGAAACAGAATAATTCCAGTGCTGTTTTGGGTTTGCACTTGCGTGGCAGGTAGATAATAAGTACCTAAAGGTTTGTAAGATAGGGAAGGGATAATTGGGTAACATTTATTTTCACATTCAATTGTATTCATTGAATTAGAACCACGTCTGAAGTCGTATGAAGTGCATTTCATACCCGGCATATGTCCACTGTATTACGAATAAAAATTCACAGATACAACTTCCACGAAAACACGCATTTTATAGGTAATAATAACCCTCGTTTTGCAATTTTAAAATTCACTTATTTACACATATTCTTAAGCAGGAACATTTAAGTTTATATACATTGCATACGTTTATGTACTTCGTGATCAATTAAAGTCAAATAATGATACACGACTCGACAATAATAGAAAAGCTTGACTACACTTTCATGACATGTAATTTTTAATAAAACTTTGACGAATACAGCGAAGCATTTCATATATAGTAATAAATTATTCCATCGCATCCTGCAAATATTCAATAGAATTCCTCAAATAGTAATCATCACTATCAACAACTAACCTCGCCTGATACATCGCCATTTTATTTTCTGTTGCTTAGCCTCCGGTTAAGCAGCTAGCGGCCGGTTCATCCACCCGCTAGGTTAGCCGGAACTTTAACTGGAAGGTAGACGTTAACAGGGAGTCATAAAACCGAAATAAGAGCTAGCTTGAGGTTAAATTTTAGCCGGGACTTTAGCCGGGGGTCATAAAACCGGCCCTAAGAGTGTTGGTTCAAGGTCGCAATTGAAAGAGCAACTCAAAACATGCGCGAGTACTGCTTTGTTGTTTTCTCGCTTGCAGCGCGATATAATGACTCTTTTCCCCAATTAGTAGAGGTGAAGCTGTAAACTTAATTTGGCAATAGGATGGAACAGGGACGTCGGAACGTTTTCATGAGTGGTAAGGGGGGGGGGGGGGCGAAAAGATGTATCACACTTACCTCAGTCCTAGAGCGGGGGAATTTTAGATGCAAAATTGTGCTATTTAATGAGTTTCCGAACCAAAATATTAAATATACCATTCCACGAATTTGCTGACGTAGTATGTATTAAATACTACTCTGACAGTAGATGTAGTACAATTTAAATAAAATACAATCTAGGAATTTGCAATCATTTTACAGTATATTGACAATCATAAATTTGATTTTCTAATCAATGTGATCACCAATGCAACGTTTGTAACTACTGGTTGAGAAAATTACTGCTAGGACCAAACATTTATTCCGAAATGCTACTCTCACCCCCTCCCCCCCCCCAAATGCATAACAGCACGGGGGCGACTCGCCCCTGCTGCCCCCCCTGTTCCGACGTCCCTGGGATGGAGCCCCTCCCCATTGGAATCTCTTTGTACAAGAGTGGTTGAACGTCGAGGTCCCGGACCGTTTGGATTGGTCGTAATGGTCGAGATGACAGAGCTCTTTTTCGCTGGGCTCCATCCGTTCACCTGACATGACGCCATGCGATTTTCTTCCTTCGGGGCTTTATAAAAGATCGTGTATACTTTCGGTGGCTACCTAATGATTTGCCATAGTTGAGACACAGAATTGAAGTGGCTATTGCTTCCATTACTTAGGACGAGTTAACCAAACTGTGGGAAGAATTATACTTTAGGTTGGATATGTGCGGTATAACTAAAGGTGCACACATTGAACATTTTTAAGAAAATATTAGTTATTTTACCTTCAATTTGATGTATGATATGTTGTAAATAGCCTAAATTAAACGGTTATAATATACCATTGAAACTGGGACAATCTTTTATAGACATCTTGTACGTAGGAACTGGAAATATTCACGGTTTTAATTACTTTTAGTGTGGACTCCACAGTCTGCGCACACTTGGGAAAAGTACATATACCTACATTCCTCATTGGTTGCTTAATTAAGATATTTCTAACCTGGGTTGCCAGTGATTCGATAGTTATATTGATGAGGGCTTGTCATTGGCTCAGAGTCCTTCATACGAACTGTGGGCCGATCATAAATTAATTTATTTGAATCTAGTTTACGGGGGGGGGGGGGGGGGGGGGCAAACCCTAGGAACCTAGTCTTGATGTGAGACAAGGAGGAACCGGGTGTGCATAATACGTAGCGATTAACGTAATCTATCATTGAAAAATAAAGCTTTGCGTTAAATTAAGAGACTATATAAATTTCATTGGCTGTGGACTTCAGTGAGGCCTCGACCGAGATGCCTGTGGTTCGACACTCTATGGTTGAGGCTGGGTTCATAAAGTACGTAAGGAATGCCAACGCAACTAACTCAAGAAAATCACGGTCTTTTATAAAGCACGAAAGTTGCAAGACGTCATCAATCCTACAATTTAAAATTGCAAAACAGTGGATAACCTATTTCTACCCCGGGTTTCTTTTGATAATTGATGTCTACCATCAAAACACATGGAATTTCAAGTGTTATTTTCTCTCACTGCGCAAAAGTTAAACATGTGAAAGAGTGACGTATATATAAAAAAGATCATTACGACGTTTTATGCACATAATGTCTATATATATATATATATATATATATATATATATATATATAAATATATATAATTTCAATACGTCACTTCAAATACGGAAGACACAAACGCAAGACGAAACACAAGAAGTTGAAAGTTGACCGATGCTTTCGTTGCGTTTTTTTTGCGCATTGCGTGGTTTGTAACGCGTATTTGAAAACGTCGTTATTGAACTTTTCGCTTCTGGAGTTTGTTGCGTAGTTGCTCTGCAGGAGAAGCAGCGCAGAGACGAACACTTGGCCGGCGCTGGACCACGGGATCCCGTATTTCAGCGGGAGACCAAACGAGCTAGCCATAAAGTAGCCACATCCCACCATCCTTATAGTGAAAGCTGACCCACGGACAGAGTCGGTGATTGAAAAGGAGGGGGGGGGGGGAGAGAGAGAGAGATACTATCACTATAGCCGACTGGACTGGTGATGCGTCGGTGACTTCCTCATTTGCATAATCAGTTGGACGCGAGAGGAAAGTGAAACGGTGTGGGATCTCACCGCTGGCTTGATGGGGGGGGGGGGGGGGGGGGGGGGGAGGAGGAGAAACTCTAGACAACGTGTGAAATATATTCCGTCGTGAGGACGTTGGAGCTGGCTGTCTCTTACCGGAGTGCATTCCAAAGTGACGGTCCTCGAAGTAGTGTCGGCTGGAGAAAACCCGACTTCGGACATACCTGTGCGGCGCATGCTCTTCACAGTGATGGCGTCCGATATCCGATACACGTCCGTCTCGCGGGGCAGAAGGCTCCATCAGCAGGCGTCAACCTGTCCTCTCCCGCCAGGCAGACTCGTTCCAGACTCCAGGGCCGGCGACTAGCCAAGGCTCATTTCCTCGAAGGTCTGGCTTTGTGTGAAACATTATTGGCGTCGATGGGAAAATTAGGTATTAAATTATTACCTACTGTTTAATTAAAAGTGCTGGACGGTACATTTCGATTTCAATTCAGTTTCCATGAATTCATGTTAGAAAAACTTTCAAAGATTTTATCGCCTCGCGCGATTTTACCGATTTTGACCGTAATTATTCTAAAAACATACCCATTAATAATTCATCAGGAAAGAATATAAAAATTCCTCAAGCGTAATCATCGTCGAAATCTATAAGTTCCAGGTTGGTTTAAAAACGTTGGTTTAAAGAGTTAGTAATTTTTCCAATTTTCCGAGGGAGACCCTTTAATACCAGCATTCTCTGGGGGGCTATTCCATACCCTCAGCCCCCCCCCCCTCCACCACCAATATGGCTGATATCATAAATACAGGATGTCCATAAATGAATGTTCCATTTTCGATGGTCTATTATAACATTTTAATACAGACTTTTTACAAAAATCATACATAAAATTGAAGATAAACTAACATAGTTTTTTTTCTTCAAATGTTCAATATGTGAACCTTCAGTTATAAGGCACAGCGCAATTCTTCCCACACTTTGGTTAACACGTCCGGAGTAATGGAAGCAATAGCCTCTTCAGTCCTGTGTCTCAACTCTGCCAAATCACTAGGTAGCGGCGGAACGTAGACACAATATTTTATAAAGTAGGTACCAAAGGAAAATATCGCACGGCGTTATGTCAGGTGAACGTGGAGAGGCCAGCTAGAAAAAAAAAAAAAAAGCTCTGTCGTCTCGACCATTACGGACCAAGCCTACAGTGTACGTTCAACCACTCTCGTTAAAAGATATTCCAATGGGGAGGAGCTACATCTTGTTGTCAAATAAAGTTTACAATTTCACCCTCTACTAATTGATAGAGACCGGAAAAATTCGCGGGTTCAATGGCCTGTAGGATGGACTCCATAGTTCTACGTACACTCGGTCAAATGTCACTCACTCATTGGTTGCTGTCTTGTGAGACGTCCCAACGTTGCAGCCTGTGATTCGTATAAAGCTTTTGTTGGGCGTTTCTCATTGGCCCAGAGTCATCCAGGTGAGTTGTGAGCCAATAGCAGAGGCAGCACTGAGGTATAACTATTTATATTTTAGCCTATCGCGAAATGAATTCGCGAATTTTTCCGGTCTCTAGTTATTGGGGAAATAGCAGTACTCACGCATGCGCTTATCTAAAAACTGTCTGAGTTACTCGTCAACTGTGGCCTTGAACGAACACAGTTGTTACTATTAAACGTTATAACTGTGGACTTTATTTAACTGACATGCTGTGTTGAGTTACCGCCGAAGAGAGTGGTCCAGTAGGCTCCAGGTGGCAGCTCTGACGGGGCACGTCACTGCTAGGTACGCCAGGGGGGTGGAGGGGGGAGGGCAGGGAGGGGCTCCCATTCAGGAACAGTCTAGCGGCATCACTAGCACGTGAGCGTCCGGGATGGGAGAGTGACCGCGTCTGTTCTCAGGGAGCTATTTCCCGCGCCGGCCACCCACCGCTCAACCCCCCCCCCCCCCCTTCACCGCCCCCCCCGGCGTGTCCACCAGCCGTCACGAGGCCCGTCCTGCGAGTGTGGGCAGCTGAAGTTACTACTTCCGCTAACTGTCACGCGATAATCATTCTTCAGGGCACACAACATTTTACACTAAAAAAAAAAAAAGATGCGTTAACACCTAAGTCTAGAGAGTAGAGTGGGAAAAATTTCGGTTTCAATTACTTTTAAGTTAGACTTCACAGTTCTGTGCACACTTGGGGCAAAAAGTACCTTCTTCATTCATCGCTTAACTGAGATGTTTCTAACCAGGGTCGTCAGTGATTAGTAGACACCTGCAAAATTCGCGGATTCATTTTGCGATAGGCTGGAATCCAAATACGTTTGCACCTTTTGCTGTTTCAGTGATTGGGCCACGGTTTACCTGAAGGACTTTGAGCCAGTGAAAAACTTTCATCAATAGAAGTATCGAATCACGGAACATCCCAGTTAACAGGCCTTATACCTCAGTAGCCAATGAGAAGGCGTAATTTGCCCGAGTGCATAGAATATTATGGAGTCTATCCTATAGGTCATTGAAATCGCGAGTTTTGCAGGTATCTAGTGATTAGATACTTCTATAGATCAGGGCTTGTTACTGGCTCAGAGTCCTTGACACAAACTGTGCGCCAATCACAGAAGCAGATCAAAGTTAAAACTGTTTGAATTCTAGCCTACCGCGAAATGAATCCGCGAATTTTTTTCCGGTCACTCTCTACCTATGACTCCAGAGAGTAGGTGGTGCCTTCCAGGCGCCTGCGTGAGTTTACCATTGCTGGTTGAATGCAAGCTCAGATTAAGCTTTAAAATTTGTTTATGTCAATTTCACTAATATCTTAAGGTCTACAGCAAAAAAATCCTTAAAACGTAAATAAAAATTGTAACTTTGGAAAATAATTACGCAAAAATACTAATAATTAGAGACCGGAAAAATTCGCGGGTTCAATGACCTCCAGGATAGACTCCAATATCCTCTACACATTCGGGCAAATGCCAACTGTTCATTGGCTGTTGACTTGTGAGTCGTCTCGACTGGGTGGCCTGTGATTCGACACTTCTATGAGTGCAGGTCTCTAATTGGCCCTCAGTCCTCCAGATTAACAGTGAACCAATCACAGAAGCAGCACTAAGGTATAATTATTTGAATTTTAGCATAACACAAAATGAACCCGCGAATTTTTAAGGTCTCTACTAATAATATATACGTATAAATGTTCAATCACTCAAAAATGTTAGCAGTATAATTGAATATAAATATATATGTAGAGACCGGAAAAAATCGCGATTTCAATGACCTGTAGGATAGACTCCATGATCCTCTATGCACGCGGGAAAATTACATTTGCCCATTGGCTACTGACTCGTGACACCTGTTAACTGTGACGCTAGTGATTCGATGCTTCTTTTGTTAAAGGTTTTTCATTGGCCGAGTATCATTCAGATAAACTGTGGCCCAATCACTGATGCAGTATAAAGGCAAACGTTTTTGGATTATAGACTATCACGAAATGTATCCGCGAATTTTTCCTGTCTATATATATATATATATATATATATATATATATATATATATATATGTGTGTGTGTGTGTGTGTAATTAAAACCTGGAATGGGACACAAGCCTTAAGTACCTACCTTTGAAATCGAGTCAGAAATTATGTCTAGGGGCATGTATTTTTCGCGAAAAGATTTCGATACTAGTCTAGCGCATGTCTACTGCTGGTGAACGACTCACAGCCATTCAGTTGTGGAAGCAAACGCGTCCTGAATGACCTGGCACAAACAAGAAGAAATCGTTTCGTGGACACACCTTATTGCAGTCTAGTGAGCGCATTTTTTTTTTGCAAAAATTACATGGCCCTTTATATGTCGTGTTACGTTGACAAACAAAAGTTTTTTTTTTTATTGAGTTAACATTTCATCAAGCGTTAACGCTGTATGAACGTATGTCTATTATATAGTTTCGTCTCTCGTGATCACATAATATGTACCCAAATGGAAAAAAAAGTGTTAAAATTTAACCTGGGTATTTAGGCACTGGTAAGTTTCGTACATTTGCACAGAAAACTTGCAAGGAAATATGGGGTATCGCTCCGTGACTGTTATGAAAAAGTGGGAGCATTTGGAACAACTAACACATGCCCAATTTTTGGTTCCAACATTACACGGTGTGTTTGCCAGTAGAAAATATAACGTCACACGGTTTATGCTGTTGGTTCATTGTTTGGGCTACGATGCTGTGAAATAATATAACGTTTTGGAGTTACAATGCAGATAGTGTTTGATGATTCTTAAAGTTATATTTAAAATTTTGTACAAGTAAAATTTTATATTAACGTTTAGTTTTCAGCTTGAAATTGAGAAGTATGTCATCAAGTGAATTTCATTATACTAATCTGTCATTATACATGTTTTTACCAACAGCCATAACTCTGTCTACTACACTTTAGTTAATTGTTAATCTTCGGGACAGTGTATGTGATGCCAAGCAACGAACATGCTAGAGCTAGACGCCACCCCTCCCTTCTTATCTTCCCCTCCCACCGTGAACCCCCTCTCGTGCCCTTCCCCTCACTTCCCCTCCGACGCCGCCGCCCCTACCGCGCTCCGAACTGCGCATGCGCGCCCCCGGCGTCACCGACGCGCGGCGTGAAGTGATGTCACGGCGACGAATGACGTCACCTGAGAAGGGGTTGCGAGGGGAGCAAACGCGGTGACGTCAGCAACGCCCCCTCCCTCTCCCCTTCACGGGCGCCGTGATGGGGTGAGACGCCAGCCCCTCCTCATTGTTTGCCGTAGTGACCTTGGCAGTGACACCAACACCAATCTAACACGCAAATTTTATCTAAGTGAAGACTGTTGTTGGTTTGTCTCTCGTCGTTTATGTGATTCCGTGATTTATATGCGCAGAGGCTTAATGGACGCACGAGCTCTCAGAGCACGGGGGCTCTAAGGGTGACACTGGTTCGCGCATCAATCGCCTTTACGCCTCTACGCTAGGGTGACCAAATCATAAACTTGAAAAAACGGGACACATCCAAGGAGGGTTTGGGGGCGATACTCTACAGCTAAAAAGGAGTCCAAGGGGCCTCCATCGAGACATAATCATTGAAACATGCTCTTTTTTTGCTAATATGAGACCTATAATTATTTTTCAATTTATCTATGAATATGTAATTTAATTTAAATTGTGAGGCGTATAATAAATAAAAACAATAATTTTGCAGTGAATACTTATTTATTATAAGTATGTCTGACATACTTAAAAACATAATTAAACAAGGTAACTAAAATGGGTGAGTTCAACTGTCGAGAAGAGGGGAAGACGGTCCGAGGAGAGGCGCGACAAAAGTGTATCATCAACCCAACGTAAATACGGGACATTTAGGCGTCCCGGGAGACTTTTTCGGGACCCCGTGTACGATCGTTAAAAAAAGGGACAATCCCGTTTTTACGGGACGTTTGGTCACCCTACTCTACGCGCTAGGCAACAAACTAGAGAACAGTCTCGCGTCGGTGAAGCGGCTCTATGGGACTTAAATTGAGGCCGGCTTGCAGAGTCGCGACTTGAAGAAAAGTAAAGTATTTCTCAATTTGATTAATATGCAAAGTTTTTGCTTAGATTTTAACCTACCTGACTCTACAAGCGGCCCTAAGAGTTCATTCTATAATTTTATGGTTGATTATTTAATTTAAAGGCTCCTTAAAACTTTTCTATGCCATTCACAACACTGTGAATAATATTGTTCATACCTAAAAAAAAGTCACAGCAAACACTCCTGTTAGCTTTTTCCACTGTTCAAAAAGTACACGTTATAGACAAAACCATAGAACGAAACTTGTATAGAAAAGTTCAAAAATCTGGGAAGGTTTGTAAATCGCACGTCGATTGGCGGTATGAATCAGCGCGACAAAGAGATATCACGTTATTGAGAACATGTGATACTTACATGCGCGCCAAACAGATGTAAACAACTATAAATAAGATGTTTCCTGGCATTAGATACGCACCAAACATACCACAGCCATCAATGTTTACAAGGTGTTCTAAATCGACAATTGTGAGAAATATGTTAAATTTAAAATTAAACATTTATTCTCATACCCAAGGAGTGAAAATAAGCCTTAGAGAGCTCACGGATGAATTTAGTAAACAAACCCTAAAAATATACATCAATAATAACAATATGACCAGTGCACCAGTGTGACCATATTCTGAAAATAAATTCTTCAAACCTTCTCCCTGGGTTCAGGTTGGTCATATAAAAAAATTATTTCAGACGAAAAATGTAGATAATAATTTTTAGGTTTTACAATAAAACAGAACGGATTCAACAGTGTACATGGTACGTAAATTATACATTTTTAAAATTCGCCCCATATATTTTTTTCACCCCTCTGCAACAATGGTTCGTCTGATCAAATATTGTTTCAGATAAAAGTTTTAGGTAAGAATTATAAGATTTACAAACAATTTAAACGGATTTGATAGTGTACCTACTAATGGAGTTATGATTTTTTATTATACCCTTTATTTTTCAACCTTTTGCAGCAATAGTTCGTCTAATCAAAAATTGTTTCAGTAAAGTTAAGACAAAAAGTATAAAATTAATACATGATTTGTACGAATTCGATGTTTTGCCTACGAAGGGAGGTATGTTTTTTTTTGTCCTCCAACCCTTGTTTTTTCAACCCCTTGAAGTTATGGTTTGTCGTATCGAAAACTTATTCTGACAAAAGATTTTGGTATTACTCCTACGAATTGTAATACGTTCAAACGTATGTGATATTTTCTATGTAATGGGAGTTACAGCGATTTTTCTGTTTTTCAAAAAACCTTCCCCATATCTACCCCTTTGGTCGGATATTGCCCATTAAGGAACTCGACCGAGATTTTCCACTATTAGATTTTATGTATCAGTTTGGAAGTGATTTGTGAAAAAATGCGACAGTTATCCTGTCCACAATATATATATATATATATATATATATATATATATATATATATATATATATATATATATACTTTTGAGTTGATGTTTTTGGGTTCTATGGAACATGAAACGAAAAACTATTTAAAAAAATTTCCGAAAGTCGTGCTTCAATAGGCTACAATAAGTAGTATTTATTTGAAATCTACCTAAAATGTGGGCGATTCTTTCAGTACTCGAGTGATGTGTAACGTCTAAACTCGGTAACGAGCCTTCAAGGCTTGCGACCCGCGAGAGAGCGACTTAAACAAGTTGTTGTTTATGTATTTTATTTCATAAGAGTAAACAATATAAACAAATGTTCCACCCTGTGACTTGTGAAGAGCCATGGCACAAGCAGGTGTAGGAGGAAAATGGTTTCTATTAGAAGCGATGGTTATTTTATTGTTGAGATATATGGAGGCGTTTCGACGACCAATGGGTACCCATTCGTCTTAAAATCCATCTTCTACTTGTTACTTATTGTTCTTGCATTCTTCCTTTAACGATCAGATCGCCTTGTATAGAGCCATTCTTCATTTTATAAGTTATATTTTAATACAACACTTTTTTTTCTTTCATTTCTGGTCCATTCCTCTTCTTCTTGTTTTTTTATTGTTCTTGCATTCTCCCTCTAACGATGAGATCTCCTTGCTCGTGGTCTAAGCTTCTGGAAACAGCGTGTGTCAGCGGAAGCCAAGGACTGCGTCACACCGCGACTCGGCAGCTCGCCGCAGAGGTCACGCGCGTGTTGACGCCTGGCGTCCCGCTGTGACCACACGACAGTGACGTGTGACCGCACGACAGTGACGTGTGACCCCTCTTCCTGCGGGTCGCCAGTAGAGACAAGCCTGCTCAAGGTTTGCCCGCCGCTGCCTCAAGCCGTCGCGAAGACATCATTGTCGACAATGTCATCCAACATTTTTTTAACATAATATATCTAAATAACTGTAGGTACTCTTTTCGGGCGCAATTGTACTAGGGGCACAAAACCTATTTCATGACTTTCACTCTGCGGCTGATTTCCATTACGAAATAACTTATTTTCTTCCACTCAAGGTTTGTTCAATCAACTATATATTTTTTAACATCAACGTAATTAAAAACTAGTTTACTCTAACTTGACGGAACAGGAACCACATTTTAAGCTGCCGGAGGAAAATTGTTCTACTACTTTTAATGAAACACTTCCTTTTAGATTAGTTATTGGGGGACTTACACGGTAGCGGCGCACGTGATCAAAAATTTATAAACTTAAAATTCTATTAAGTTAATTTTCAGACCCACGAAGAATCATTATTATCTATACATAGCACACTCGTGATTCTTGTTTACATATACACAACATTTTCCTTCTGCAGTGAATATATGACCTGATTTTATTTTCTTGTTGTAGTCAGTTTGCATTGTAGTGATTCCCGTACCAGGAAATGAAACGGCAAGTTTTCGGAAGGAAGCTTCAAAATAAATACAGAATCAATACTTCAAGGCGATAGCCTGCTATCCAGTGTGAAATTTCATTCCTCTTTGCTAGAGTGTATGGCGTCCTCTAGGGGTAGCCTTATTTTCACAGACGAGAGAGCCAAAACCCGAAGTTCCCCGAAGTTCGTGCTTTTTTCCGTATCTTTTATGTAGCTATCCTAACCAAATCAACCGTCCACAATGTTTTAAAGTATTTATAATGTAGCTAACCTAACCTAATTGACCATTAGTATCCTTTTATCAACACCGCCATGTTGATTTACAATGAACAAAAAAAAAAAAAAACGAAGATGCACGTTCGGGCGTTTGGCTCTTTCGTCTGTGAAAAGAAGGATTCCCGTCCTCTAGTGGTAGTGACAGCAGCACTCGTAAGACGGTTGCCAAATGGTTCGATGCCCACTTTAATCCGGAAAGGTTTTACCGGCCAGGCACAGATTGCGACCACGGGTTTAATAACATGACCCAAGTAGCTAATGTTGCACTTCGCCAAGCGGAAATCGTACTGGCTACTTATTACCATCCTCCAATAACAGCAGGTCGCGTGGACACAGCCAACCAGAATCAAAAATCACGTGATCCGAGCGAACTTCAAGGCCACGCACAAAATGGTTCATGCGCACCTCATAATGTCTCACGAGGTCGGGTCTCGCAGGAAACATTCATCGCTTGAGATCTCGTATGAGATTTTAGTTGTGCATTTTTTTGCTTGCATTTTGTATCTTACGAATTTGCTTAGTAACGTAAGGATAGACCTTGCATCATGTAGTTACTGACCCTAATTCTAAATGCTAAAACACTTCACGTATTTGTATTTCATAGTTTCAATTTTTCCGCTGTATTAACACTGTATCACACGTGACTTGAGTAAGTATAAACGTGGTAGTTGGTATTTATGGCTTTGTTTACCATCTTTCCCGTTTCAACTGTCATAAGTGAAAACTAAACTACATAGTATATTACGTTAAATGGGTTGTTTTTGCATAAAGCAAACAAATATGTTGAAAATCAGCATTTTTTTTAGAATGCATGGTTGAAAAAATTGCGTACTAGGTTCCGCCCGATAATTTACTATCATTTAAATAAAACACACATCTCTATTTTTTCAAAATAGTTTAATGTAAAAAATAAAAAAAAATAAAACTTTTAACAATGCCTGAATACTATTATTATAATGAAAATAGTTATTCATAAGAGATACCAATCGTTATGGTAAAATAATTTGTTTACTATAAAAATTAAATCACCTGTCTTGAAATGTTTACGGCTATGAATCTGTTATAACTTATTGAATTCAGATGTCAGTAAATCCTAAGAAATTAAAAATAGCTGCTATAATAAAAAGTAAATATTGAATATTAACTTAAACTTGTGTTATAACATATTACATATAGAAATATGAAGTTGTCCACTTTGGTGGACGAATAGGTATACACAATGAGTTCTGAAGAGAACAGACAATATTTATAACAATTATTTTTTGTTTCATACCAGTATTCAATATCGATTAATGTAAGAACGACAAAGAAAAAAAAACTTGATGATAAGGGGTAGAGACGCTCATGAATATTGGGTTTATATATATATATATATATATATATATATATATGTGTGTGTGTGTGTGTGTGTGTGTGTATATATATATACATACATACATACAGGGGCGCAACAAAAGGGGCGGGGGCAAGGGTATTTCCCCCCCCCCTCTCTGAAACCTTGAAGTGGGGGCCAACGGGGGCAAAGAAAGTGCTGTGTAATCAATTTTTAGATAGTAAAACTGCTTAAATAGCACCATTTTCCACCTTGAAATACAAAATTTCCCGGGGGAGGACCCCCGGACCCCCCGCTTCAATAGGGGGGATCGATGATTCTTTATAAAAAGGTATATTGCCCCCCCTTTGGAAATTTAGTTGTTGCACCACTGTATATATATATTAATGATATAAATTTGTATAATTATTTAAGGTTTGCTTAATCATTGTCTTTAAAGTACTGATAATTGTTGTAGTCTACTCATAATTGCGTTATTTTTATTTATGCTATCATCACTAATTGAGTTAAAATTAATTCACGACATACAACGTACTTACTATTTTTTGGAACAGTTGTCACTAGGTTTTAAACATTATAGGTACGGTAACTCCTTTGGTATGAATCTTAGAATGTTTTTGAGTATGTGTCATGCTCCAGGATTTTTCCGCGTGTTTCTATTCGGCCATTATGCTCAATAAAGCCCATCATCTTCATTTATTCCAATTCAGCTATATTTGCCTTATGATGTCGCACGATGACGGCACGGCTCACGGGTGCGAAATCAGAACGTCAGACTACGCGAGGATCACGTAGTTCCAAGCTCAATCACTAGGTAGCACTGCCAGTCACAAAAGTTCCTTTTGGTACGGCAAACAGAAGCAAGATGTCAGCCCAGTGACCTCAATAGCTCATTGCTGTTTAAACATCAACCGTGTCAACAATATAATTTTATTTAAAAAAGTAAAACAATATATTAAAAGATGAGGAACGATAAGAGAAGACTTACACGCAATGCTAAGGCAAAAAAGTTGCATGAATAAAATCCGACGTACACGCCAGACAATACACTAAGAAGAAATTATTCGAGGATTGTTGCGGCCGCTCGAATTTTTTACTTCACACGACACGCAAAAATACTTCACTCGAGCCGCATTATTAAATTAAACATATTCTCCCATGCTACCTAGCCCGGGTTGGGGGAAGTGCAGACGGAACAGATGCGCGAATAATTCATGAAGCCAGAAGCGATCATGCTATGCCGCTGACATTTTGTTCCCATTCGACCATCGGCCGCTCAATTATGCACGGACGGAAGATCTGAATTATTCCAAGTAGCGTGACCGTTGACTGGCAGCGGTTTGATTGTTGCTCGCGTGTGCTGAGCGCGCGAACCACCGAAAAATTCAATTAATGTCGCGGGAAAGTACCCCTTCGTAAAACAAATCTGGATACTCACGACAGCGCCACAAGTAAATCTGCTGTTTATTTTTTGTTCTTCCTGTATTAATTTATTGAAGTACATCTCTGCCACAAGTAACAAATATATTTCTCACAAAGAGCTCGCCATGATGAGTAAAAAAAAGTGTGTTGCGAACTAAACAAAAAAAACTGATAAACTAGCGTCTATGATTTTCTTTACACAGGAATTCGATTTAAAATTTATTTATTTTATACTGACTTAAGCTAATATATTTTCTACTTAAATTTTGTGATTTACCAATTTTCCCAAACTTTAATAATCTTTCAATAATATTCTACAAACCCTTTTCGAAGTTTTCTTTGAATAATATTTATAATTAAAAAAATATATATATGATCTTCATTTTCACTGAGACCAACATATTCCTGATCGATTCAAACTTTAATTAATAACATTTTTCATCTCACACCCTCAGACTTTTCCCAAAATTTCGATTAGTGATAGCAACCTTGTTTTCAGGGTTCTGTACTTAAAATTGTAATACCCTATTGCCCAAGCTGCTCCGATAACCTAGATCCTTCAAATTTTACATATTAAGCACTGATTCCAATAGAAACCGAAGAATGTGTTAACAATTTTGTAAATTTTTATGAAAGGTACTTATTGCTGATGAAATTACTGAAGAATAACTCCAAAGTATACAAAATCTTTTTGGTGCGGTAATTGGGCACTTTCTACGTTTCCTTCCGAATGACTTCCGGAAGGCAGATAATGTTGGTATCGCCAACATTAGCAGGCAACATCACAGAAATACTCTTTTTAATGTGTTAATTAATTAAAACTAATTATTTAAAAAATAGAAGCCAAGTGCTTATCAGTGTGCCTGTTCGTGGAAAAAAAAAGGGGGGGGGGGGGGGGAGTGTAATACCAAAGAGTTTACAAAAATAAGTTTGATATGAAAGGGTATTTTAAACTTAAGCATGGTTTGTATTCATTTGAAATAGCAGTTAAATATATTATTTAAATCCCCTTTTACTATCATAGCAAATAGAGCGTATTGGGTTATTTTTACATTATGCTAACACATATGTTAAAAAGTAGCGACAAAAGAAAAGATTTTTATAGAATGCATCAGAAAAAACCTTGTTGTTATAGGTTCATAATAAAAAAAAAGAAGGAAAGTAGCGTGATTAAACACAAACGAAAGTGGGGTGGAAAATTATCTGCGCACCTGCCGGATAGAAAGATGCCTTTGGCCACCCCTGGAGGTTCGCTCATAAGGCAAGGGATATGGGCTCGATTCCAACAACCCGACATGACTCATGTTTATGAGCACCTATTCGGCAATCAAGTGGTACGGAGCCCACTGTAATCCTGGATAGTGGCGGATCCAGGATTTTGGTTTGGGAGGGGCTTGACCCAGCTGAGGGCCTTTTTATAGAAATTTATAATTTGAAAAATACTATACTTACTTAAAAGGGATTACCGTAAGTAAGTATAAGTGATGAAAATTGTACTGTAGGCATTGTAGTACTAAGAAAGTAGGATATCAAATTTAATTTGGGATTTTTCAAGGGTGGACCCAGATGCTTTGGCGGGGGGATCCACTATTGATCCTGGAGTTGCTGTCAACTTAAGCCGCTGTGAATGACCGTGAGAGGTTAAGGTGGGGTCCCAAACGACAAGTCGATTTTATTTTTCATTTTATCGTTATTACTATTAGTTAAGGGCTATTTCTGTAAAGCTTACACTATATTCTCTCGCATTTGCTGTTCTTTCACAAATATTTCTACCACATATTTACTAGCGTTATCATGGGTATAAAAATGTCACGGAAATGTTTGTAATAATTATCAACTTATCAACCGCGCAAAAATTTACAGCAATTATAAAACACTTGGTTGGAAATATTTGTTAAAGAACAACCAATACAAGAAAGGTATATGTAGTGTTTAATTTACAGAAATAGCCCTTAGCTAATAATTGTAGTAATGATGAGAAAAATAAAAGTGCGCGTGGAGTCGAAACGCGACAGAAATTAAACTTCTTTCTTATTAGGTATAGATGGAGATAAATTATTAGTATTTTTTTAATTGAACAAGGGCTAATAATTGAGAATAGAAAGCTTGCGAATATGACCTCAATTTTTTTTTAAAAAAAAAAGCCTTATTTTTTCACGGCCTGTACTATAGTATCCGTTCACTGTCACTTTTTGGCGCCTCTTTAGGCGGTTTATTCCCACGTTGCCTTTGATAATACCTCTTATCTGCTTCTGCCTTTTTATTATTTTTAGGAATGATATAAAACACGACATTCAGCCGAATAAAATGAGGAAAAAAACTCAATCTAAAATAGATTGCACTTGTAAAGGTTAGCTTACAAGTCTATAAGTCCTTTTGGCATTTAAAATAACAGTGCTTACATAACAAAAAATATTACACTTGTAAAGCTAATCTCTTAGTCTATGCTTTTTTTTTACATTTTCAATCACACTATTCACATAAAAATGAATAATACTTATAAAGTTGATTGTACAAATCAATATATCTTTTATACACGCATAAATAAACAATTGTACATGGTTTTAATTAATTAAAAGAAATATAGCCGTTACGCAAATTGAGGAGTAGACAAGCACAGGCAGCCTTTACGAGAAATCCGTAGCTTCACTGCTGCGTCATTTCTACCTTTCCCGTGCCGTCTCCTCATCCGGGCGTTACAACTAGCTTACAGCATACTACGCTACGTACATAACCCCAGATCCCCTCCTTCCCATTTTCCCGTTAGACCGCTAGCGCATGTATTCGAACACATTCTGAACCAGCAAGGAGAAAATAAATATGGACAATACAACGAAAACATCACAGACCAAATATTTAACCTCAAAAAAACTAGACAGCACAAGAATTCCGTGAAAGGAACTTAGTCAAGAAAAATAATGTATCAAACACAGACGAACACAGTGGACATACAGTGAGACATATTGGATGCAAGCAAACAGAAAAACTGGACAACGCAGCAAACACATAAACACAACGATGACGCACTCTCCTCCTCTACCGGTTCCCACACCACGTACCTGTTCCCCTCATGAGATCGGAATTTTCGTAACGCTCGAAGATTGTAGCCCCACCCAGCAAATAACAAAAAACAAAAATCAGCACAGCGTGGGTGACCCCAACTTAAGACATACCAAGCCACACTCCGTGTGTATCCATGACGACTGCAGTGCGGGCGGGCGAGAAGGCTGACGCAACACAGCGGCAAGTAGGCCAGTGCGCATGCGCGCCTCGCCCCGGTAGCAGCTGCGCCGACCCGCCGTCTGGCGCTGTTGTTCCCCTGCGAACACACGGTGCACACTGGTGAAGCCTAAGATGTACATCAAGTTCTGTCCCTGCCCGAACACGCCCGAATATTCACCTTCGGCCAACCTCGGGATTTCTCTTATTTTTGCGCAGGAAAAATGAATTCAAATATTAAGAGTGGTCGGTTAGGTTAGCTACATTAAAACACTTTAAAACACTATGGACGGTTAGTTAGGTTAGTATAGCTACATTCTAATAAACAGAGAATTATAAATATATATAAATAAACCCGAGGTTGGCCGAAGGTGAATATTCGGGCGTGTTCGGGCAGGGACAGAACTTTATGTACATCTTAGGCTTCCCGTGCACACTTACTGGACACTCACCACTACACGGCCCTCGCGTTACCGATGCTTCCATAGTGGGAGGCAATTCAAAAAACCGAAAGATAACAAAATCGGGGGGCAGAGTTTGGTGTTGCAGCTACATATCTATCATCTCCATCCAAAATTTAATTACACTACTGGATAGCTAAAGGATCAAAGAATTCGTTACGCTCAGTGAGGACTGTGACGCATCGCGCGTGGCGGAGGGAGAAGCGCCGCCATTTTGAAGTCATTTTGCTGCGTTTCGAGATTTCCATTTAGTATAACTTTTGAGTCGTAGAAGCTACGACGTTCGTTTGAGTTTCAATCGTCAGCTCTCGTCAAAATCTATAGATTGCATATAGGCCTATAAAATATTAGTGTAATATTAGTTACAGTGAATATATGGTGTTAAAATTTAAAAAAAGATCAGAAATAAATATCGGTCAAAAAGCCAAATCCAAATACAGAGATCGTATGCGGTTGGAAAGGGCTTCCCAAAAGCTATCGAATGATACCAATAAAACACCATATGACTGAGTGAAGCATTGCTGGAAACGTAAAAGAATGAATCCTGCCGAGCGGATCAACGACGGTTCCAGTACATCTGCAGCTGGGGCGGTTGAAATGATGCAATCGCTTCTATATCGACGCTGGACTGTGTAGGCATCGATTGCGTACAATCGTCGATTCTGAAGACACATTGGGCAGCAACTAGTGCACGTTTCACTGCGACGTTTGTCAACAGTCAATTCGGACTTAAGTGTGATGCGTGTGATCGTCTATGGTTTCTGCGCTCATTGAAGCCAACAAATTAAAAAAATGGGTGCGTGTACTTAGGTACGCGCATGTGAAGTTATACTTATTTGGCATCTTTAAAAAATAGTTTTTAATTGCATGCAAAAATCGTGCGTGGAGTCCCTCCGTGCGGAAGAAGTGAAACTTCGTAATGTGGAAATGAAAATAGGAAGGGGTAGAAATTGATTTTTAGTGAAATCATATTGTATCAATTCAAACTAAAAAAATAAATCATGAAATCATTCAACGATAAAAGCTGTTTATTTAAAAGCGGACGGGTTCGCCCCAAGGAGAAAATTGACGCGGCGAGACCTCGTGGACATAGAGAAATGACACACATCACTATTTATGTGTCTATGAAACATGATTTTTTTTCTGCAATTTAAATTGTAATATACAAAAAAGGGTATTGAAAATTGAAACAAATATGGCGACACTACAAACTGTCAGGATCTTTATTTTTTTCTTACTCTCTACTTAGTTCATTACTCTCGCTGTCTCTTTCTATTCCCCCTCCCCAGGAGCGTTAAACGTTTAACGCAACCTTGTTGGAAGTCGCATTAGAAGTATAACTTCAAAAAAACAATTACCCGTTACGTACACGTATTCACGTACAACACACGGCCGTGTCCATGACACAGCCACAACCCCCCCCCCCCCCCTTTTTTTTTTGTGATAAAGACGCCAGCTGGCGTGGTGCTCCTGGAGCATCAGTGGAGTACGCTGAAGGAACACGTCATCATCCGCTCTCTAGGAAAACGGAACTGTACTTCCCCACTGACGAAGCGTGCGGCGCAGGAAAACGTAGCTTTAGCGTTCGCTGTCGCGCGGTGACGTCATTGCGGGTGTCGCGAGGGGAACGTTTGCGCCTGCGTTTCCCGTCAGAGCGGACTTTGCAGTGGCATGGTTATTGTTAGCCTCAAGGGTATAGTTTAGCCGTAGTGGGCGTTTCAAATTATCATATTTGTGTGTCGCCTAGATTCTGTCATGACCCCCCCCCCCCCTCCCCCCCGGGTAAGAAACATAAGACGTTCATCGAATTCACGTCAAAAAATAAAATAGTTGATAACATGTATACGATTTGTGGTATAAGGTGCTCTCCAATATTAATATATTGTTACGAACGTGAGCAAGGCCACGTCACGCGCAGGTGCAGAGCTAGCTGGGCTGCATCACATGCCGCCGTAACATGAGATGTGCAGTGCGCACCTGGGTCGCCGCTTCCCCTCCCTCCAGCCCTCAGCTCCCCGCGCGGCGCTGTTAGTTTGACATCCGAAACCTGACAGCTGCGGGGTTACGCGAGCCGCCGATACGTGTTTCGAGAGATTTCTGCCGTCGTGTCGGCGCGGAATGACGCGGCTGGCCCCGGCCGCGATCGGGAGTTCTGGAAGGTGTCTGTGGGCTGATATAAAAGCCAGGGGACGCCGGCCTCGAGTAGTTCAGAGTGAAGTCGGGAGTTTTCCCGCGGCGGGGTTTCCGGGCGATAGAGCAGCGATGTCCCTGGACGCAGGTTCCAGGGTGAAGAGTTCAGTTCCGGGCAATAGTGTCGCCGGCGCGGCGAAGTCCCGAGCGAAGTTCCGAGCGAGGCGTCGAGTGGGATCTCGGCGAAGGGAAAGTGCGACGGCGGCGGAGTGCGGCGACGGAGTCCTGCGACGGAGGACCACGAGGGGTGCTGCGGCGAGAGTTGCGCCAAAGGTGCAGCCCAGCGAGGTGTGCTGTGTGTAAAAACGATGACTGAGGAAGCAACATTTTAAAGTACAATTGATTAATTGGCATTTTTAGATTATTTGCTAGTAATGTTAATAGTGACAACAAATAAAACTGTGTGTGCGATAAAAATCTTTAATTGGGCTATCCTTTTACGAACCCGGTAAATCGTAACAATATTAATATACGCTTTGTTTGCTGTCGCAAAATAATTTTGCTGAAATAATTGGGAGTATCACCCTTACTGTTTATGTATCTTTGTGGCGTGTTGTTACAATCAATTATTAGAGTGAAATCACTTGATGAGAGAGCCAAGATGGCGGCGGTGCTAGACAAGGGTAGCTCCAGGACAGGGCAAGCCGGTGACACACAGGCCCGACTCTAAACCAAACCAAATGTACTCTAAAATGTTTGTCATTAAATTATAGAAATGTACTCATTCTATTACATCAACATTATTAATTAGAATTTTAACAACGCAAAAGCCATATGTATTGTTATTAGGTTTTTTGTGCTTTTAACATATAAATAAGCAAAACCAATAGCAAAGTTGATGTTCCCGGTTGGCTTAAAAACGTTGATCAAAGAGATAATTTGTCAAATTTTCCGAAAACCCCTTTTCTCTGGGGATTATAACCATCAAGTCTCATCTCGGTAAAGCCACCTCCCCTCGGTAAAGCCACCTACCCTCAATAAAACCTACTCCCCATGGTATAACTTCCCCCTCGGTAGAGTCTTTTCCCCTTGGTAGAGCCTCCCCCTTGGTAGAGGCTCCCCATCGGTAGAGCCTCTTATCCTTAGTAGAGCCTCTTCCCTTCTGTATAGTCTCCCACTTGGTAGAGCCACCCCCTTGGTTTAAGCTCTTCCTCGGTAAAGCCTCTTACCATATGTAGACTCCCCTGGGTAGAGCCTTTACCCTGGTATAGCCTCTTCCATCGGTAGAGGCTTCCACTCGGTAGAGCCTCCTCCCCTCGTACAGCCTCCTCCCTTTCGGTAAAGCCTGGCTTTAAAATATGTTCTAATGGCCCAGGGCCCTGGTAAGTCTAGGACAGACACTGGTTTTAGGACTTCGTTCAACTAAATACTTTCCAGACGCTTAGTATTCAATCCTTAACACTTTATTACTATGTGCAATAAACCAGGTGTTCAGCTCCAACTTGGGTAGGCATATAGGTACCAGCTTTGGGAAACATTTAAGACTATTTGTCGTTTAATGTTTTCAACTTAATCTTCCGTGATGAACCTGCAGCCCAAGTCTGTCACCCTGTGTAAGGAGACCCTGTCCACGCCTTGTTTGGACCGTCATTAATGCGACACGCGCTAAGAAAAACTGCAATAACAGTGCAGCAGTTTTCCACCTGCACCTGCGCCTGTGACATTGCAACACATCACACAGCTTGCTGACAATAAACCCCCGCGATGTTAAATTATACATTTCTTTATTCCAAACTTTAACTTACACAGTATCTCTTCAATTATGGCCGAACATACATACAAATTTAAACCAAGCATAATGTTACTTAGCATTCTCTTTAAAAAAACCCTTGTATTCCAAACTGGAGGTTGTGGGCGACATTCCACCCTCCTGGTAATCCTTTGCGGACTCCAAGGTTCGATGCCTTCGTCTGACATTCGGCCCAGTGGCCGATACCTCGGGAATGAGTCATATTGCAGCTGTTCTCAGCTAAGAATGCCTCAAGCCAAAATCAATTATTTAGTTTTCGGTCGTGCTTGGCGTGTCGCGCAAGGACAAAGCCCACGCAGAAACAGATTTATTTCAGAACTGTAACATTATAGTATACCGAAACATTGTAAATTTTCTCCAACGTTACATAACTCTTCCAGAAAATTTCGTGCTGCGTGGGAAGTGAAAGCTATTGAACTGTTCACAAACACAAATCTGTCGCCATGGACGTAGATTCCCGGGGTGGGGGCAGGGAGGGGTCCTGGAATTAGGAAGTCCCTCGCTGAGAGAGCCCACTTGTGCTTACAAAATATCAACGTCAAAACTATGGTCTATGGAAATCGTTCTGTATATTTTAAAGTTTTCTGCTTATTGCATGCATTATGGGCAGTGTAGGACACACAAGCACCCGTCCAGAGATGACTTGTGTCTGTTGAAAAAAAAACGTGCACATCTCGGGGACGCACCACAACGCCGAAATACCACAACGCCGAAATGTCATTTTGACCACAACGCCGACAGCTAGAAAACTTCTGTGTACCACAACGCCGAATTAGCACAACGCCGAAATACACTAACGCCGAAAAATGTCATTGCAGGACTGCCACAAAGGTTAGGTTAGGTTACACTAGGTTAGGTTAGACTAGGTTAGGTTAGGCTAGGTTAGGTTAGGCTAGGTTAGGTTAGGCTAGGCTAGGATAGGCTAGGTTAAGTTAGGTTAGGTTAGGTTAGGTTTGATTGTGGTATTTCGGCGTTAAGGTACATTTAAGGAACACACAAATTCATTCAGTTGTTATTTCGGCGTTGTGGTACACAGCAGTTTTCTAGCTGTCAGCGTTGTGGTCAATTTTGACATTCGGCGTTATGGTATTTCGGCGTTGTGGTAATTCGGCGTTGTGGTACAGTCGGCGTTGTGGTCAATTTTGACATTCGGCGTTATGGTATTTCGGCGTTGTGGTAACGACCCGCACATCTCTCGGGCCGCGCGGCCATGATCTGTGTCGAGCCACGATCCCAACGTCTGTCCCGAGTCACATCCGGAAACCACGTGACCCGGATGAGGATGGCCCGAGCTGGGCTCGACCCCCCCCCCCCCCCCCCGGTCCACTGGTGTGCGAGTCCGCGCCACTCGGCACTCATGTGTGTGCGTGTTAAGGTTCACATTCCCTGGCCTGCCGCGCGCAAACACGGCCCTAAGACCCGGCGACACGTGGGCCGCTGCGTCAATCTCAATAAGTGACATAGTAAGTCATCGAAATGCTCGTCACTTGAACTAACACGCTCGTCTTGTCTGGCGAACCAGCGGTTCTTTTTACTGAATAACAGTGCCTGGTATTACGAAAATTCTCCTCAAACTCAGTTCAAATCACTGCAAAATTATGTATAATCGCAAATTGATCAGCGTGATTCTGCAATATAACAATCAGTAAAGTTCACTGGTTCCTATAGGTAGAGACCGGAAAAATTCGCGAATTCATTTCGCGATAGGCTAAAATACAAATAGTTATACCTCAGTGCTGCCTCTGCTATTGGCTCACAACTCACCTGGATGACTCTGGGCCAATGTGAAACACCCAACCAACGCTTTATCGAATCACAGGCCGCTACGTTGGGACGTCTCACAAGACAGCAGCCAGTGGGTGGGTGACATTTGACCGAGAGTACGTATAACTATGGAGTTCATCCAACAGGTCATTGAACCCGCGAATTTTTCCGGTCCCTACCTATAGGCGGAAGCGAACGCTGCAGTCCAGTAGCAGCGACCTCCTGCGGACACAGACAGCGCTCGGCTACACTCGAGCTGGGTAACGGGAGTGGCTTGTGAATACGGCCTTCAAGCAGCGAGGATTAGGATCCTACTTAGACAAATGAAGCTTTCCAAGATGTAAAAAATGAAAACAAACAAAGCAACATGAGTTAAAAATATTCAAACAAAAAAAAAACAGTTAAAGATAACACGATACCTCCTGGGAAGAAAATGCAAGGATGACATGTCATATCAACACAAAATTTTTTGACATCAATAGAAGGAAGAAAAAAATTGAACGAGAAAAAATATTTAACGAAAAATAATTGATGTTCACTCAAAAGGCTTAGAAATATTGCTGTGGTAGCCACATATGCGGAGTCTCCCTTTTCACAAATACTGTAGTTGAGTCAGGTAATTTATTTACCAGAAAAAAAAAACTTGGAATTCATTTGTTAATGCAACCAAAACTCCGATAAACTTAGGTTTTTGAAACACTATTTTTAGTTCTCTGGGAGAACACCGGGGATTTAGAGACATAATTTTCGACAAAAAAAAATGTTTGTATAACCCTTGTCAAAACTTTTTTATTCGAACGCAGGTTTCGTTGTCCCTCAGTGGCTTATTTTGGGAGCGGATAAAAAAATAAGAATTCTTCCTATTTGAAAAAATTACGTCATGAACAAGGGGTTTGGACAGTTTAAATTATAATTCTCAACACGCATAAATGCTTTTGTGGTTCGTGATTCACCCATAGTAACAAACTTATTTATTAATATCTAACATATTTTTTTCATGACTTCAGGGGAGGGAAGGGGTATATAACCCTACCCCCCTCTTACCTTCGCCTCTTGTTCCCCCCCCCCCCCCCCCCAAAATGCAGCAACGGCGTCTGGAAATATTTGAATCATAATAAGGTATATTTTTTCCAGTGAAGTCCGTGGAACACACAAGAAGTTCCTGTTCCGCGGTGTTGTTGCTCGCCAGAGCCGAGGCGCAGATTCGCAACTCGCCTGTTTGTTCATCCGAGGCGAGCATTGTGTAGGGATCACGCTTCCAACAGCGGCGTTGCGGATAAAAACGAGGGCTTTTATGGGCTATTGTTCTCCGAATTAATTTATTCAATGGTCGATCCACTTCGCGTACTTCACTTTCAACATTCGCCTAACCGTAATGATGCTTAACTGCATTCATTAAGTGCGTAATTACGATGGTACTTCGTTGAAGCTGTCGAAGTCACCACATCACGACGCCATTTACGTGTGTTACGGCACTGACGAGTCCAAGCAAAACTCGCCTACAGGTCGCATCTAGCAGTGCCGTCTCTTTCCGTCTCGTGCTCTAGGTGTTTATGTTCATTTAATACATGTACAGGGCATTGACGGCCTAGACTTTGGGTTCGTAAAAAACATGCAGAAGTGTAGTTTTTATTATTTTCCAGCTGTTCCATCCTTTATTAAATAAACTGTTCTCGTACCATAAATGACATATAAAAAATGTTTTAGCCGCAAAAAACCAAATGCAAAACATATGGTCGGAATTAACTATTCAAAGAGCAAAGAGAAGTGCAGTCGTCGATGTTTTAATCCTCTTTATCTCCAAAAGGTCCCATGGTACATCAGCCGTAAAGGTGTTCTTTAATTTAACACTACTGTTTTTAATTGCCATCGTAATTATCGAGTTATGAATAAAACATACATTGCAGACCGACATATTATTACTACCCCAAAAAAACACAGTATTTATACTTTATTTAACTATGAAAATGAAAAAGAAACCACGGAGGATGAAGCCAAATAGCGATCATAAACCCTTAGATGTTTAGTGTAGGCGTAACCATTCCTTATTGGTGGCACGGTCAGTCTGAGCGAACTCTACATATCAGCGCCAAACTCGAAATGTATAAGCTGTTCTACCGGCTAGGCTGTTGCATACAAGACACTGTGCACTCTAAGAAATTTATGATTTATTAATTAAGTATGAAATAAAATTTACAATCATCGCATGGTTAAATTCACCACACAATTAAAGCTTATTACGAAAGTTACTGTTCCCTAACAAATATAGTAGAGATAGGTACCACAGATTCATGGTATATTTACCATACAATCAAATAGGTTAATAATTTCCATCACATGTTTAAGAATGTTACTCAAAATATTTCTAAAGTGTAGGCTACTTTGATTGACCAGTACAAGGTTAGCTCCCACTTATACCAACACCCACTTCTACCAGTACTACTATTTACCACATATACATATATTCTAATGTATTTATTATATCATTATCAATAACCATTTCACGATTTATAATAATAATTTTATTACATGTGTGATATTTAAATTAAAAAAAATCACTGTGTAATTATTTGCACGGGGACACACATTAGTAATATAAATAACACGGAACCAGAAAACCAGAAAACAGCCATCAAGAACCCTTCCATTGGCTAACCACCTCAGCCAATCAGGAGCCAGCAAGCCTGTCATTGGCCGACCAGCCCAGCCAACAAGAAAACAGCCACCCAGACACCAGGGTATAAAAGGACCTGCATCAGTCAGACTTTGTCTACCTGATGATGGCAGCTGCAATGACTGCCGAAACGTCGCAAGACAATTAACTGACACGGCCTACACCCAGAAGCCAAGAAAATGTATACAATGGCCGTGAAAGCCTGCGATCTTTATTAACACGGAATATTTCTTAAAAGTGATATGAAATCCAATGTGTGTGTATTCTCTATGCAAAAAAAAAAACACATCACTTACATAACAGTCTTGGGAATTACCACTTTCAAGGACATGTATTTGTAAATTTCGTTTGCATCAGTTAACAAACGGATTGACTGCGGGTTTTATTGTGTGCACGAATTGCGCGCAGCGTATAATTACAATGTTCGAAACACCATCGCGTACGAAACACATTTCAGTTCGCAGTAATAATCGCGGGGAGGTCTGAAAGACGGTAATTATGAGTAATCATTGGAGCGCCGACATTGACCTGTAAACCCTAACAATGTTCTCACTATTGTCCTGCTCCGCGATGCACCGACAGATAGCACGTGCGATCTCGCCAGGCGAACGAGAGAGAGAGAGAGAGAGAGAGAGAGAGAGAGAGAGAGGGAACGAGAGAGAAATTGGCTGATGAGCGATGA
This sequence comes from Bacillus rossius redtenbacheri, assembly GCF_032445375.1. Lineage (NCBI taxonomy): Eukaryota > Metazoa > Arthropoda > Insecta > Phasmatodea > Bacillidae > Bacillus > Bacillus rossius. The sequence continues at coordinate 31,241,155 of NW_026962011.1, forward strand.
TTTACGGGCCATTTATTATTTTCAACGCATTCCATAAATCCCGGCGTGAGCTCCCTGGAATCTGATAACAGCCCATTGCCGTCTAATAACAGCCTTGGAGGGCGCACCTGCATTGTGGCCGTGGTCACGACCACAGCTCTCGTTCTTTGCTTCCTCTCCGCCAGTGACGTACCCCAGAGTCCGCGACAAAACCCCGGTGTTGCGAGGGCTGTTCTTACAGCTCCGTTTGGTCATTAAAAAAAAATGAACTCGTGAGAAGTTCTAGTTTACTTTACATTTTCACATAGTCGCCATTCAGTTCCAGGAACTTTTCCGCAACGCTGCACCAGTTTCTTTGACCCCTCTGCGCAGAAGCTCACCGCCTGGGAATCAAAAACAGTTGACAATCGTTATTTTGCAAATTTTTTGCTGTAATTGTTGACCCACGTTTCATCAAATGAACCAAAATGACGTCATTTTTTGTTTTAAAAAAAATGGTAGCCATCATTTTTCGACTCCAATATGGAGATCGCTTAAGCGCTTAGACTACACGCATTGCGTATTAGAAGTTCGTGATGCCTACGGCCAAGGAGTCCGTTCCATTCACAGGCGGCGAACTACCATGCAGAGGGGTCAAAGAAACTGGTGCAGTAATGCGAAAAACATTCCTGGAACTGAATGGCGATCATGTGAAAATGTAAAGTAAACTAGAACTTCTCACGAGTTTATTTCTTTTTAAATGACCAAACGGAGTTATACCTTACGAATAGTCCTCGTATTTTTCAATAGCTTTCTGAACGTTCTAAATACACTGTGGGGGCCAATTTTGGAGTCGAAAAGACACCATCTTGATTTCAACAGCTTCCAAACCGTAACGATTGACCATCGTTTAGTTTTTTTCCAAAATTACTTTTCATTACAGCATAGCATGTATAATTTCACGGAATGTTTTCAGTTAGTAACTTACTGCGGTCAACCTCCACCACAGCAAGCTGCGCTCCAGCGAGGTTCCCCTACCACGGGCTCACGTAGCAGGAGCTGGTAGGCGCTGCGCTGCTTGATCTTGCTCTTGGCTGACCTCTGGGTCGGGCACGCTCCTCAGCCCAGTCTAGTAGCGCCGTGGTCACTACCCAGATCCACACACCAGGGGACCGCACCACCTTGGCGGGACATTCAAACATCCTAAAAAGATCCTGAAGAATGCCTGAAGTCAACAGCGACTTGTTGTTGCAAATCATTTAAGTAAATTCTTGGGAGTGACTACAAGCATGGGCGTTGATTCTGAGGGGAAGGGGGCAGGAGGCTCGCCCCCCCCCCCTGAATTAAGTAACCCCTCACTCAGGGGCCCGCTTGCGTTTGCAAAAATCACGACTGTGAAACGGGGTTGATAAACGCAAACGTCAAAACTACGTTTCATGGAAAACTTTCTGTATATTTGAAAATTTATCAGCTTGCTGCACGCATGTAGGCCAAAATATGGCCAGTGTACAACATACGAGCACCGTATCCGGAGGATGACGTGTGTCGGTTGAAACTTACGCCCAAAATTCACGGGCCACGCGGCCTCTCTTTCGAATCCTGCAGATTTGAGCCCTTGCGTGGTTGTAACAATACTGTCGTTAGACACTACATAGTTATGGTCTATGAGAGTTACTTAATTTATGAATGTTTGCCTCAACGATGACGGATTTTTAATATCAAAAATCAAAACATTTGAAACCAATATGGTGTCATTGGTTTCATATCTTTCCCCTTTATGGACAGCAAATAATTCATTTTTTTGATTTGAAACAAAAAATAATAATTTATGTAACAAGTAGAACATGTTAATCATGATTTCACTTGAACACAGAACTCACGCTCGTGAAACTTTAAAGACGAATGTCCGTTACAAAAGTTGATAAAAGGCGAGACCCAGCTTCGAATCTTGGGAGGTGTGAATGATGGAGTGTTTTGGGTTGTACTACATACCTCCTAGTTTATTAGTAAGTCCTTGCGTCTTTAAAATTCATAAACAAAGATATGAATTAGATTAGTGTTACAGTGTTTTAGTTCCAGTGGGTGTTAAGGACCGCCACTGAGCAAACGCCTGCGTCACCGCCGCTCACAGCGCTCGCTGCGGGCGCGTGAGGCATGACAGTCCCGCCCCGCTCTTCAAGACGCTCGGTTAGGGATTGCAACGATGTATCGATACTTAGAAAATATCGATGCTTCAAGTTCCAAATATAAATAATTTGGCATCGATTTTTTAGTGCCTATAGTTTTTTTGCTTTCGATAATCTATTCCGTTAATATCGAACTTAAATAAAATAATATTTTAAAATAAAAAAAAATGTTATAGAAATTATCTGTAAACCAGTTTGCTACAAAATTGTAGACTAAACTAACAACTAAGTAATTTCTTAATTTTTATTAGTCATTATTCTTTTTTCTACATGTTTGTTGGCTTCCGTTTCGCTTGAAATCTTCAGAAGCATAGATATAGATAACAATAAAAAAATCCATAAAAACTACTTAAAAATTAAAAAAAAAGTTGGAGGAAATCTATCAAAACTTTTAGAGAAGGTTTTATTTAATATTAAGGCAATTGAAAAAAAAAAAATTGTTGTATTAACTTTTGCTAGAAAGAGCTAAACTTGTATTGGGCAAATCCTTTATAGGCCAATTAGTTCAGAGATATCAATAACTCAATATAACATGTAAATTTTATAGTAAATAAAGCATGGGTAAAAGTTTGAATGTCATAATAGTCCCAACATATATAGAAAACATCGATACAATTCCTGCGATACATCGATGTGATGAAAAGTTTCGGCATCCTTACTTACGCTCTGGCAGTTCTCCCGCGCATCTCGGCCGCGCACGGGTGAGTCAGCCCGCAGTCTGGCGGCCGCCATCTTGTGCACGCACGGGGTCGCCGCGCCCAAGCGAATAATGGATGCAGCTGGTCTCGCGGAAGGGTGGCTGCGGTCGAGGAAGGTTCGTGAAGGAGGGGGAAGGACTCCGTTGACCCTCTCTCCCCCTCCCCACGAATCCACGCCGTTTCAAGGGGCGAGGGGTCAGCGGCCCGGAGACCACAATTACATGGACGGAGTATGTCGGTTTTGGTTCATTGTATCCGGTATAGATGTTCAGTTAACTATTCACTAGCTCTCACATCCCGTCCCTCGTGGTAAGGTTGGATTTCGGTCTTGATTTGAAACAATCTCGTACACCTAGCGGATATTCAAAAGTGAGAACATAGTATAAAAAATTGGTTGTCTGTAAAGTCGGTTTACGGACGATAGTTTAACGTCACAACGTCATAACAAAACATTGATGAAATGATTGCATACTTTTATGAATAAAATTGAATAATTTTTATTGAGTTATCACTATTTTGTATGGATACAAAGAAGGAGTGAAATGAAATCTACAATTTAATTGATACATTTACTTTTATTTGCACTCATTAATTCAAACATGTTTATTACTTTAACGAAGAGATTATTTTAACTATAACTTTTATACATGTTTGCTATTTAACTTCTTCCAATCTGTGTTATTCTGTTAAGGATAGGACGATGATAAGAAAAGTAGGAAACGAATGGGAGTGTTTCAAGTTTAATGTGCCTCGAAAAAGTCAAATCGATGGTTGTTCCAATCGAGTGGAAGAGAGATAGATGCGGCGCAAGCGTAAAATGAGCGTAATGGGACAATGTGCGTAACGGGACAATGAGTCATCCTTTTTCGTACGTACAGCCGGCGTTCATCGATTTATTAGACGTTGTCGCGTGTCAAAATGCAATGTAAATAAAATAAAAACGATGAAAACTTAATTTTAATTAAAATATAAAACGCAGTTGTATTTCTTCTTATACAAAAAAAAAACACGTTTTGACGTTTCGTACGGTCTTGATGAATTATTTTAAACTAATCCATCATCGAAATAATTTCGTGTTGTGTAGACTCCATAATCAAATTAAGCTTACAATATAGTGGCTATGGATGGGGGGGGGCTGGGGGGGGGGGGTTGGGGGGAACTCGCGGTTTCATTCGTAACAGAACAAAATTCAAGTCCACGTAATTTTGAGCTATGTCTGCAATTGGCTCGCAGTTCGTGCGGAGTTCTCCCTGCGACAACAAACCAGCAAGTGAAGAAGTGCAGGATCACGGGTGTCTCATTGGAGTCTCCAGTCAGAGGACACCAGCCCGTATGTGCAGAATCCTGTGGAGTCGGTCCCGCGGGCTGATAATCCCGCGGAATTTTCTGTGGCTGTGATAATTTTTTTTATAATTTAAATACAAGCTTATTGAAGTAACAAGAAGCCTAACAAGCTGAATCCAGACAATCTCATTCAATTGTTGCGTGGTTTTAACCTGCCTTTTGCGACCTTGCGGGCGAAGACATGCGAAGTCAAGTTAGTAAACTGGGTTCTGATCCAGGACTCCATGTTGTCTTATTTAAGACAATTGATTTTAATGGAAACAATTAATTTTAATGGAAAAGAAGGGTGGGTTGCTTGATATCAGTTGTCTTAAAATTTATATCACTAATGACTATTTGTTAGGACTGAGTTATTACGAAAATGAAAGAAGACTGCAACGCTGTCTTAAATTTTCTGCCCATAATGGCTATTCTTTAGCACAGATTCATTATGAAAATGAAAGAAGCTTAGATTTGATTACATAGTTAGTTACAAGAGAAGCTAATAAGAGCGTGACCCGGAGGAGTCAGGGAAACGCCAGGGAGTTCTGTCCGTGGGTTTTGCTGGACTGGCAACAGCACGAATGCCACAGGTCCGTGCCGATGGCGAAACAACGCCGATCGGGTAGTGTTTTAGAGCATGGCCCGCCTCGCCGAACGGAAATTGTGAAATTGGCCAGGTCTGTAATTATCACGGGTGGAAGGGAATGGCGTTGTTGCGTGTAGCAGCTCGCTAGTGTGGCGTGGGTCGGCCTCGCGAGAATGAGAGAGGGGGGGAGGGGGTTTAGGCGGGGGTGGTGGTGGAGGGGTGGGGAAACAGCTGCCAAGCAGCGCTCGCACCGCCGAGCTTACAGTAGCCGCCGCTAGGAGCGCTGCGTGATTCACGACTTGCGGGAAGCCTTCATTTCACAGACGTGAGAGCCACACCCTAAGTTCCCCGAAGGTTGCTTAGAAAATAACTTTTTAATATGTAGCTAGCTATCCAGGGCTAGGAAACAGTTTACATGATTTCACAGTATCTTTAATGTAGCTATCCTAACCAAATCAACCGTCCACAATGTTTTAAAGTATTTATAATGTACCTAACCTAACCTAATTGACCATTAGTTATCATGAGTTGTCCAAAATAAAAAAAAAATCGAAGATGCACGATCGGGCGTTTGGCTCTCTCGTCTGTGAAAAGAAGGCTTCCCACGACCTGCAGTCCGTCCTTGTCTCGACACTTACATCATTCCATACATTTACTTACATATGTATGTGAATATACACATATGTCTCTACACACGCACACACGCTTATACCTGTCACTAATTAGGGACTGGAACATTTTTCGAAATCATCTTAACTTAGTTTATCTTCTACAAATTGACGACAAATAATTCCACATAAATTTTTCTAGCTCATCGCCAAATAAAAAAAAAAGTATAAAATGCAAATGCAAATTTGCAAATGCAAATTCAATACATATGAATATATTTTAGTTTCAAACGAAATTGTGATTTTTCAGACTACTTTGTACCATAACTGTACTATAATTGTATTAGAAAATTTAATGTGGCTCTCCCTGACCAACATTCTGGCCCCGCCCTTGGCTTAATGTGCTTGATTCATGATCAAAAGATTTTTGGTTCGATCCTCCGCTGTCACTCGGATGAAAGGAAGTAATTACTTGCTAATTAAAGGGCGATAAAATAAACACTGAATATAAAGCACACATTTTTCAATAACAGATATTATGTACAAAAATTAAAGTATTTTTGGAATTGGCACAGAGTCGCATGTCCATTGCTAGTGTAAATATAGTAAACTATGCAGTAAAATTAACTGAAATATGTGGTAAATTTACAAATGAATGCATGCATGCATGATATAACACAGAGTAAAAATAAACCAACAGCTATGGCATATTCACAAAACTGTAGTGATTGTAATTTTACACTAAATGTATGTAGCAGCAGAGTCTGCATCGATGTTAGTGAAATTTTACACATACACGCGTAAGTGTAATTTTCTCGTGTGTATAAGCAAAAACACACCAACACACTTTAGGTGTAAAATTACACTAACATCGGTGGAGCCTGCTGCTGTAAAATTACAGTTTTGTTACGGTGATTTATTGTATTTATCTGAAGGATTATTATTTAATTGAATACGGTAAACAAACCAATTTTTAAAAACATAGACTTAAGTATACTAACTTATATAATACTTGTTTAGTTTCATCGTTGGTTCCGTTTGTCCGACATGAGATGATTCAGACTTATTTTCTGGGAACTTTTTATGTTCATATTTTTATTTATTTTTGATTTTCGAAAATTTTCCATGACAACGGTTCAAAAATGCAATGGCGTACGTCCAAAAAAACTGCATTAAATCAAGTATACAGCAGTTAGAGAGGCAAGAGACAAGAAGGGAAAAAAGATGAAGGGGAGAGGGATATCCACGCTATACCAAACGCTAAAAATCTGGGTTTTGACCTCGACGGGAATCGAACCGGCTCGCCTCTGCCGAAAGGCGAGAGAGCTGACCAATAAAACCCCGCGAATTCAGCTTGCAAGTAGTTAAGCCGAGTCGAAAAATACATCACCCGGCCATAAACGTCACACGAAGCTTGAGCGAATTGAAAAATGTCCATACGGGAACATTATCGCGATAAATGGCCACTTATAATAATAGCGTTCGTTAGGATTGCGCGCTGGCGGGATTACAAAAGAGCCCACGCGAACACGCAAGCCGCTTCCAACACGTGTCACGGGGTTTTAAATACGATACGTCACGGGACCGCTTGAATAGGTTCCTGTTTAACGTCGCCATAAGTAGCTTGTCCGAGTGAAAAATCTTGTGATTTATGCACGCGTCTACGCAGGCGCTTTTAAGCGCAGATAATTCATTTGTATGTACGCTGCCACGCGCTAAGTTGTCATTTGTAGAGGTTGAAACGACCGTAAACATGTCAGTTCTGTTCCGTTCACTCATATCTGCACACCGTGCGGCATGAAACTGGTTCCTTTTCCCTCACTCAGGCGTGCGACAATCCACCACTGCCATCATTAATAGGATGACTAAATAAACATTTTCAGTTTCGACGCGCTTCATATTTTGAAGTGAAACTTCTTTGGGCGCGAAGAGAGTAAAATTTCAATGCCGAATTTTAATGCAACGTTTTCGTGAAAACATTGTTGTGAAACGTTTCTGACGCTAAATGGACAGAGAATATGTACTTGACCAATTAACTCTTTATAACGTCACTCGATTTAACGACAAACTTCTTAAAACGGCGAAATTGCTTGACTTTGGTTGGTTTACCTTGTTTTATATACAATAATACACTCCATATAGCGTCACGCTCACTCTATTTAACGACAACAATACGGCATTATAAATCGTTAAGCAGTACATTCTAAGTTGCCGAAGTTGATGAGAACTGCAGCTGTGTACGTTCTTTTGTTTGATTTTTTGTTGTTGTATTATCTAGCACGTGTTTACTTCGACTGACGTACCAAAGATTCTAAGGAATTTTGTCTTTTGATTTTGTATGATGAACTTGCAAATGTTTACCTCGGTCACTAGACTTTTGTCAAGTTGTTACACGTTATCATTATCGCAGTTGCTTACATACTTTCGAAATGTAAACATGGCGAGTAAACGAAAATCTTTGTGTATTGACGAAAAAGTTGTATTAATACGCTCAATAGAGGCGGGAGAAAAGATCAGTGATATTGGAAGACGCTTTGGATTTAGCCGCTCTACCGTGTCTACAATATGGAAAAACAAAGAAAAAATAATAGACTATACGCAATAAGTGTTGTTATTTGTATGAATATTAATGTTTAATTAATTTAGTAAAATGTGTACAATATTAATAAATACATATTATTATAGAATAGTAAAATGATATCTTTTATTTATCTCCATTTAACGACCACTCTCTATAACGCCGAAAAATGCAGTCCGTTAAGTGTAGTTATAAAGAGTTTACACTGTGCGTGTGTATATGTATGTATGTATGTATATATATATATATATATATATATATATATATAGAGAGAGAGAGAGAGAGAGAGAGAGAGAGAGAGAGAGAAAGAAAGTGTTATGCTAAATACGTTGCTGGGCTAGTTTTCGTTTTCCTCTTCGTGCGTCCACAGCAAAAAAAAAAAAAAAAAAAGAACCGAGAGAGAATGAATAAGACAGAGAGTGCACATTCGCTTGTTTCAGAAAAATAGATATAGGTATCCTATACAGTCAGCTCACGTTCCACCTGGTTCAACCAGCAGCATAGAGAGCGCTGTTGACTGATAGTATCGATGTTATTTACTTAAGTAGAATCCTGTCGACGGAGGACAGGGCAACCCAGTGGCGACTGTCCCAGGTCAGTTTTTGGCAAGTCCCGCGGCGGGGACAAGGTCGAAGCCTCTTCTCTTTCATGAAGGGAGGGGGGGGGGGGGGCGATTATTTTCGTAACGGCCGGAGGGCTGGCGGCGGGACGACACCTCCTCTATTTGCTTCCCGGTCGAAGAGCCACCACTGCGTTGCGGCAGGTCAGTGACTTGCGGCTAGGAGCGAAGTGCGACTCTTACAGTGGAAACTGAAACCATGTTTTGCGCGACATGTTGCGCTATCTGTTGGATGGGCCCATAACTAGGGGCAGGCATTTTTCGCGAATAAATATGAGCGCCTATTAGACTGCAACAAGGTATACCCGTACCAGTGGTTTCTTCCTTGTGATTGTTTGGCCGTCTGCGAGATAATTCAATGCCTTATTTGACCGGGCCAATCAGGACTTGTTTGCTTCCGCACTGACTCAACGGTGATTGGTGTTGTAAAAAATCTACATTGACCTGAAAGAAACTCACCCAATTAAGAAACACGGATGATGCTAGAGTGTTTTAACTTTCAGCTTGTCTCGGAATCTTTTCGAGAAATTTGCATGCCTCTACCCATAACTACTAGCAAATAAAAAAAAATGGGAGGTTTGGATCCTAAGTGTTAGCATCAAACATTGTGTAATTTGGCCAAAATAGGATACGCGTAAGAAATACGCGAGACAAGTGATGTCAGCGAACCTGGCGGCTTTGGAGTGTAACTACGATTTTTTTATAACGTGTTTTAAGTGCTTACGAGTAGTGGCATCGAGCGACGTGGAGTGAAAATAGCTTGAAAGCAATGCAGTGAAGTGTCTCGCGCCTCGCCAGCAATGACAGACGGGATAATTTCTCAAAGTGGCAACAGCCCTTACTGGTGTCAGGCGACCTGACGCTCTGTCCCCTTTGGAATAACACCCGTCGTCTCAGCTGACGATTTATTAAGCTAACCAATCAAAAACGTTTTTAATTTTAATGTTTATTTATATACATTAATTTATAGACGTCCACTAGTACCTTTCCCATTCTAGTTTAGTATAGGCTGGCTGGCTGGCTGGCAGCCTGGCGGGAAACGACACCTAGTCGCCCCCGAAAGAATCAGCGCCCCCAAACCTACTGCGGACATACAGTCCCAGCTCGCAACCCCCGCACTCTGTCCAACTCTTCTTCCTGAATCATCCCTCTGTTTCCCGTGACCAACCTGCTTGTAATCAATGCATGGAATTTTGCATCCCGCATGGCAGTGCCCAGGGTTTTCCTGGGCCCAACTTATCTAGTTTTAGTCTAGAGTTAAGAAGTGAAGGGAGTTAGTCATGGCGCCAATCGCAGCCATTGCTGGCTAATCCCCTCCTAGCACATGATGCATGCTTACCTCTCCTGCATGGCTTAAACCCTGCATGTGTAGAGCGTATAAGCTTCGGCCTGAGACGCACTTAGTCTCCTTCATTACCCGGACCCCTCCCAAATACACTTAATTTTAAATTTACGTTAGGAAAAAAAATTTCACTTCGCCAATGCTAATTGCCAGAGTTTCGCATATTGTCGTACTACGATATTTGTTAGCATCATAACGATAATGTAATTACTTGACGACTAATTGCTTATTATAAGAAATCATGGAAAAAAAAACAACAACTTAATACTGGTTTGTAATAGTGTTTCATAAATTAATAGGAGATGCCGTATTTCTGGTATGCCACTTCACAAGATATGTGGCCACCAAAAATAAAATGAACTCTTTTTCATTGGTTTATTTGCGTGATATTACAATAGCTGTGCAGTGCATTATTCCTCACAGTCAAAGTAGCCGTGTTATTAATATATAATAAAAGCTCCTATCTAGCGGGTGGGCCCACAACAACTTCAAAAACTTGGTCCCAGTCTCGGAAATTATGGTTTTTCCCCCCAAGAAGCAGGGTTCGAGTCTTTTTTTCAAGCGTACATCAACAGCGTTTATGATTCAAATGTGCTTACGATTTATAATCACATTTCATTAGCATTTGCAATTAAATTCGACAGAAATGAAAGGGGGAGTGGGAAAAGTTTTTTTTCTGAATTTAAACCCCTTTCATTGAGGGGAGGGTAAGGGGTTAGTATCCGTGGAAACATAAAATAATAAACATTGATAAAATGAAAATCCGATATTAGGTGCATGTATTTTCCGCGAAAACAATTGCTAGTTCAATATACAATTGATAGCGGTGTGCCACCGCTAGCGGATTGTTCCCTTGTGAATGGCGGCCGTCTGCAAGAGAAGCCATTGTCCTGATTGGCCGGGCCATCCTGGACGTGTAGGCTTCGGCACAGAGTCGCTGTGATTGGTGTGCCGACAGTAGACATGCACCTGGAAGAATCTCAACCAGTCACGAAACACAGACGTAGCTACAGCGTTTTACCACACAGCTGTTCTTAAAATATTCTCGCTTAAAGTACACAGCCCTATAAAAACAATAACAAAATCTTTTGTTATTCAAAATATAATAGTATTGTTGCGATCGGGTTCGTAAAAGATAGCCCAATTAAAGATTTTACTACACAGTTTTATTAATTACCAATATTTACTTCGCTAACAATTAACCTTCTAAAATGCCTAATAATTAATTTCACTTAAAAAATGTTTACTCCCCAGTCACTCGGTTCTTACACACTGCACACCTCGCTGGGCCGCACCTCTGGCGCAACTCTCGCCGCAGCACCCCTCGTGGACCTCCTGTCGCCGCACTCCGCCGCTGCCGTTCACTTCCCTTCGCCGAGGATCAGCTCGACGCTTCGCTCAGGACTCTCGCTGCACTCGCGGCATTCTAGGCGCATACTCTCTCGCCCCGGAACTCCGCCGCCTCTCCGCCCTGGAAACCTCGTCCAGGGACTTCACTGCTCCGCCGCACTCGCGGCACTATCGCCCGGAAACTCCCGACTCAACTGCCTGACTCGGAGGCTGGCGTCCAGGGCTTATATAGGCCCAGCGCCCTTCTAGAATTCACGAGGGTAGCTCGGGCCAGTCGCGTCATTCCGCGCCGACCCGACGCGAGAAATCTTTAGAAACGCGTCGGCAGCTGCCAGGTGGCTCGCAGAACTCCCCAGCTGTCAGGTGTCAAGTGTCAGGTTATCGACACCGCGCGGGGAGTGTGGGAATGAGGGGGGAAAGCGGCGACCCCTGTAATCTACAGACGCGCGCGGCACTTCTCGCGTTGCGGCGGCCACATGATGTCAGCCAGCTGTGCACCTGCATGTGTCGCGGCCTTGCTCACGTTCGTAACAGTATGAACAATGTCTGTAAGTATTAGTTACTCATATTCTCTAACTACAGCATCTTGCTTCTTGTTTTAATTTTTTCCTACTTTTGATTCTCCCCCGGAATACGGCCTTAATAGGCGTGGGTGTAGTTCTGATAATAGGTAATCCTGATGGTCCTGTTCCCAGGACCCATTTGACAACCCTTGATTTATTAAATTTAAAATAAACCGTTCCCCACTATTAATTTTTCCGAACGAATAATTGATACTGATAAGTAGAGACAGGGAAAATTCACGTATCCATCTCGCGATAGGTTACAGTACAACCACACATACCTTCAAGCTACTCTTTCTATTGGCTCACGGATCATGTGGACGACTCTGGGCCAGCAGTAACACTTAACCAAATAATTATCGAATCACAGGCAAGTCAGTTGAGATGACTCACAAGTCCGCAGCCAATGAACTGGCGTTATTTGCGCGAGTGTACAGATAACTCTATAGTCTAGTTGACGGCTGTGTCACGTGCTTGTAGGCACTGCGCAGCTCGGCTCTACAGCGGTGTTTGTTTTGACAACTGTCAGACCCGGTGGATGGTCCTGTCAGTACCTGGGAGACGCGGCGAAGTGCCAGCTTGGAAAACTTCCAGCAGGGAAAGTACCTTCGGAATTCTTCTATAATGTTACTTATACACAGAGCTGCCTAGAATAAGTTTTGACATGAATTTCAGACAGGAATATGAATGTCTTTAATCTGGGGTTGGGTGTCATTTCGGCTGAGGATTCGACACCGCTTAAAACTCGTAAACTATGAAAGCTACAGAGTTGAAATGAATATGTATTAGTATAGCAGACTTTGCTCGTGGTCGTCACGTATGACTCACCCGGGTAAAATTTGCAGTGATGACGTGATGCGCGTGGAACTGAAGTCAGCGAGAGCTGTCACTCCGGGAGTAATAAATCCAATTGCGTGATTTGAACTTTAATTAGCTCGTGAGTGAGCACTGAGTGGTACTAGTTGAGTGGAATAACTATAAATCTACTAACTTTGGTTATTGGAGCCATTAATAGCAAAATGCCTAAGCGAAATGGGCTATGTTATAGAAAGGAAAGAAAACAAGCGAAATCGCACGAGCAGAAGCAATTAAAAATGCAGAGAAGTGAACGAGGCAAAAAGTAGCCGAGAGAAATGAACTAGTGGGTAAAAGAGCCCCCCGAACGAGGCGCGATATTAGCACTCGAGCGAGCCTCAGGCGTCTACCTCGCGAGAAGCGACGGGGAATGAAGAACATTGTTAGTAATGGACGTGGATATGCTCTCTGATGATTCTGATGTTGACGTGGAGTCGGTTGAGCCAGTGGTTGTGAACGATGGGCCGAGTTTGTTGCGGTTTGGTGTCGCAATTTTTTCTGGGGTGGCCGCCCGACCGTCAAGTAAGACGTTCATCGAATTCACGTCAAAAAGTGAAATCAACATCAATTTTGTTTAATTCTTTTATTTATTTCATTCAAAATATTCCCGTTCAGCTCGATGTAAATTCAGGAAACGAACCCCTGGCGGCTGTAGTCTGAAATACAGCCTACCAAGAATTGTTTTTGGAAACGATCCATTAATGAAACTTATGGCCACCATGTTAAAAACACAACTTGTTTGTTTGTTTGTTTGTTTCATGAGGTATTATTTGATAAATTAAAAGTACCGACTGCTACCGTTCCGCCGAAAAATGTTCTTCAGCTGAAGGCCGCTCACAGGAACCTCACGCTGAAAAATTGCATCGTAGTCTTTTCCAAGCAACAAAAATTATAAAAATATCAATTAATATCATCCATGTGTTCACCAATAAACTTATCAATTTACAGTATATTTTTTATAAATAGCTATTTGAAACAACATTTACTCTAAATATATAATCGATAGTATGAGATATTTGCAGAAACAAAAGAAAATCGCCGTTGTTCTGGAGATAATGAGATTATAGATTTACTTCCTAAACCTTTTTCTTCAAACAAACAATTTTAGATACAATGCTTTTCTTCCGGGTATTTTTTTTGCAAACGAAGTGAAAACAATCTGTAATTAATTTGCATTTCTCATTTGGAAACAATTTTTTTTCTATTTTCAAATAGCGTAGTTAATTTTGATACGAATCACAGACGTTTAAAAACACGATAATTCTGTTTTTATTGACCCAAGAAAGAGCTAATTTTAGTTTTTTCTACCACCCTTTTCAGTAAAAAAAATTGCAATGGGAAGCTCTACTAACGATCCGAATTTGTTGTTGTTAGTAGTTATTTCTCTAGTTAGTAAGCGGTCTCAACGTTGTCTAAGGCGTTACTTTCGGAACAACACTTGTACGAGTAGACAAGGCATACGACCAGGCATTAGCTAGAGACCTGTAAAATTCGCGGATTCATTTCGCGATAGGATAGAGTCCAAATACTTTTGACATTATTTTGCTTCAGTGATTGGGCCACAGTTTATCTGAAGGACTCTGGGCCAATGAAAAATCTTTAACAGAAGAATTAGCGAATCACGATCATTCCAGTCAACAGGTGTTACGAGTCGGTAACCAATCAGCAGATGTAATTTGCACGAGTGCGCAGAGGATGATGGAGTATATCCTTTAGGGATTTGAAATCGCGAATTTTACAGGTCTCTAGGCATTGCGAGTGTGATGATGAATGGGTGCAGGGGGCTGACGAAGAACGACATGGAGACAGAAGACAGAAGTTCGCCGGAGCGGGCAGAGCAACTCCCGCAACCCCCGCCGGCGATCACAGGAGCAGAAGGACGGCGACACCCCCTCCCCCCCCCTTGCCAAAGAGGCTGCATCTCCGTCTCAAGGACGAGCCGTGGTTCCGGCTCGCGAGCCTCGGGCGACAGCGGCGCCCCTGGCGGCGAGGCCCTGCAACCGCCGCTGCACCTTCTTGCTCTTGCAGGGACCTCGCTACTCGGAAACCAAGTGAACTCGAAGCACGCACGCAGTTGCTTCGCTTCGCTGACTGGTCCACAGTTCTTCTGACCCGGCTTAACTACTGCGACAGGAATAAACTTGAAGACACGCAAATACAGGTTGTCCATAAAAGATTGTCTCAGTTTCAATGGCGTTATAATATTTTAATTCAGACTATTTACAACAAATATACTTCAAATTAAAGGTAAACTAAACTTTTTTTTTTCAAATGTTAAATACCTGCACTTTTAGTTATACGTAGGGACGGGAAAAATTCGCGGTTTCGATGGCCTTCAAGATAGACTACAAATCCCCCTGTACACTTGGGCAAAAAACGCAAGTTCATTGGCTGCTGACTTGTAAGTCGCTCAGATGGTTTGTGTGTGATTCGATCCTTCTTTGGTTGAGGGTTTATAATTGGTTGAGATTCTTCCAGATGAACAGTAAGCCAATAGCAAAATCATCTAAAAGGTATATGTATTGGAATTGTAGCCTATCGCTGAATGGATCGGCGAATTTTCCAGGTCTCTAGTTATACGGTACACATTTAACCTAAAGTACAATAAATTATTCCCACACTTTGGTTAACACATACGGAGTAAAGGAAGCAGTAGCCTCTTCAATTCTGCATCTCAACTTTGGCTAATCGAAAGGTAGCAGCGGAACGTAGACACGATATTTTATAAAGCCCTAAAGGAAAAAATCGCATTGCGTCATGTCAGGTGAACGTGGAGGCCAACGAAAAAAAGCTCAACCATTCAACTGTCAGGGACTTCGACGTTCAAACAGTATCACACAAAGAGATTCCTATGGGGAAGGATTTCATCCTGTTGTCAAATAAAGTTTACAGGTTCCCCCTCAACTAATGGGGAAAAGAGCAATTTTTCGCACTGAAAGCGAGAAAACCACAAAGCAGTTACTCACGCATGAGCTTATCTAAATATGTTTGCGTTACTCTTTATTTGTGACCTTGAACCAAAACTCTACAACGCCTACAGTTGATACTATTAAAATTTATAACTGGGGCATTCTTTTATGGACATACTGAGTATTACTAGACACTTGCAAAATTCGCGCCATGGTTCAGGATAAAATGCACACACCTGTACGGAAACAAGTAGGTGTCTATCGCTCATTGGCTGCTGCCTCATTTTACCTCCCGGCCTGATTGCATGTTGTTACTGGTTTATAGAGACCTGCAAAATTCGCGGTTTCGATGGCCTTCAGGATAGACTGCACATACCCCTGTACACTCGGGCAAATAACGCAAGTTTATTGGCTGCCGACTTGTAAGTCGTCTCAGCTGGTTTGTCTGTGATTCGATCCTTCTTTGGTTGAGGGTTTATAACTGGTTGAGATTCGTCCAGATGAACAGTAAGCCAATATCAAAATTATCTAAGAGGTATATGTTTTTGAATTCTAGCCTATCACCGAATGAATCCGTGAATTTTGCAGGTCTCTACTGGTTTATTATCCTCCAGGGCGTATCAATACTACATATGGTCCTATGGAAATCCATTTAAAGTTTACAATGGTATTCATTCTAGCCGCTCTACCATAATGACGGGAATTTTCCAGGTCTCTACCAACATTCCTCTTAAGCTTCAAGTTCGGTTAGAAAAATGCTGCCCATATTTTGTTGAACCCAGGTTAAACTTGAGAAGCCTTTAAACTGGCAAGGTCAATGAGCACGCTGATTGGCTTGGGTACCGTATTAGAACCATCAAGTTCAGCCTTGAGTGGGACAGAAAAAAAAAATCGCGAAAGAATCTTGGCTCTGGCGCCTGGGATGAATATTTTTAAAACTGTGTTATTATTTTCGGGCAAATCAGAGACGTACTATGTGACGCAGCATCAGCTTTCTAGCTGCGCGTATAATTTGACAGCAAAATAATTATGTAGCCTCTACGGAATACTTTATTAGAGCCATTTTTTCTTCTTTTTCCTAATCCAAAGCTAAAGTGCAGTACTTTTAAGAGAGTTCTAGGTTGGTGAGGGACCTAAGTGTATCTCAGGCCTGAGCCTGTATGCTTAATCATTCTGGCTATCAGCAATGCAAGGAGGGTCGCATGCTATCGCTAGAGACCGGAAAAATTCGCGGATTTATTTCACGATATGCTAGAATCTAAACAACTGTACATTTATATTGCTTCTGAGATTGGCTTACAGTTTATCTGAAGGACTTTTAGCCAATGGGAAACCTTCAACCAAAAAAGTATCGAATCGCAAGCGTCCCAGTTGACAAGTGTCACGAGTCAATAGCCAATGAGCAAGTTGCATTTGCCTGAGTATGTAGAGGGTTGTGGAGTCTATCCTAGAGGTCATCGAAAGCGCGAATTTTTTCAGTCTCTAGCTATCGCGCGATTTGTTTCGGAATTGGCCAGCCATGACAGTGGTTGTCGCCATGACCAAGACCCCTGTCTTAACTCTAGACTCTGAGTAGTTAAGGTGGGTCCATGTTAAACCCGCTCAGACACAGGGATAACCCTGGGCGCAGACATGCGGGATGCAATACGGCAAGCATTAAAGCAAGCGGGATAAATACAGGCATACAGGATAGTCCAGTGAAACCGTTGGAAAGGCGGAATAGATACAGACTAGTGCTATACAAGTCATGTTGTCACTAAAAGGCTACTCAGTAAATGTATATTACATTAATTTAAAAAAAAATAGTTTTCTGGTCAACTTGGAATATTTGGTGGCAGCCACAACACTGTTTTTAGTGTGGACCAGCCCAAACGGAACGATCTTATTTCGTAAATCATAAAAAAAAAATAAAAAATTGCTGCAGACATAAAAAAAATATTCAACCATAGAAAAGAGTAAAAATTTAACAGTTATAATCGTCTATAATTTTCGAAATTCCATTTGGCTGCAGAGTATACTTGTACTACTCACACTTCTGTGTTGCTGTGATGACTGTACAACACTATGACCCTGGATCTATTGAAACAAGGCAATAGTGGAGTGCTCTGGTCACTACAACCCAGTAGGAATAACAAGAGGTTACTCGTAGTAATATTAACCATTAGGGGTGAAACATGGGTTGATTGTACAGATAACTCCGACCCTGATGCAAAACTGATGTGCCAAATATGTGTCTAGCATTCAGACGAGTCAACACCACAGTCTCCATAGGCCCAGCTGCGCAAAGTGCTAAGAGAGGTTACCGTAAAACGAGTGATTGTAGTTTGTTTTGCAAGTTTTATCACAAACGTACGCTACATTTCTTACGTAAAGGTTCTACTGTTGGTTCCTAAAGCCGTAATCGTGAGAAAGCGAAAAGGATACGGCTGTTGGATAGAAGGAAAAATGATAAATCAAACAGGGTGAGATTTCTCACTGGAAAACGTTACTTGTTGTAAGACCGAAATATATACTTTGTTCATATGTGCAACAAATATTTTGTTACTGACTTCCATCGGCGAAAGAAGCCAGCATTGTATTATTGTGAGAAGATTTTTTTTTATGAATTATTTAAAACTATCCGGACACAAAAGATTTTCGAGATGAATCACTATTTATGTGTATCAAGATTTATAATTATGCATATACATAATACTACTGTATGAAAAAAAAAACAATTTTGAGATGAATTTATAAAACTGTTCTGCTACAATCTAGACTGTATTTATTTATTAAATTGGTAAAAAAAAGTGTTCAAATTTCATCAAACAAGCTCTACATACAAAATTATTTAAAAAATGCCCTAAACATAATTTTGACAATTACTTAAGCCAAACAAAGAAATGTCCAAGAGAGAACAAGGAGTTACAAAATAACACAGGAGAGGTTTGTTACATCCATGATCCTACTTAGTGCAAGAATAATAAAGTTTGGTAAATTGGTTATGAATAATACTAATTTAAATAAGACGAGCAGGAAAGTTAAACTAGTTTGGTGCAAAAAGTTGCAATATGCAACTTTAAGGTAGGTGAGATGTATACAAAATGTATCGAAAAATAACAATTCCTAGGCAATTGTCAGTGAGTTCAAGGGCCGGGATACTTCTTACGACCGCAATAACTATTGAAGCGTGTTAATTTAGTGCCTCTAATCATTTCCATTTACCTTGCCAGTAATAACGGCTTTCTTATGCAAATATTACTAAGTGGAGGGATTACATAATTTTATTTCCTTGCAAAGCAGGTCCACTTTCATGCTACTGCAGTGTGACGACATCAACTCCCGAGACACGTGACTGATCAAACGACTCTCTCTACTGGAAACAATTATTCGTATCGTTTTCCACCTCAGTTTTTGCTTTGTGTAACTTATGAATATAATTATTTTAAGAAAACGTATACCTACATGTTAATTATACTTTCACTGATATGTAATGATCATTGATTTAAGAATTTAAGATCACTCAGTTGATAATTCTAACAGGAAAAAAAAGATATATAATTGTAATTTGATTTCCTCTTATGTGGCGTGATGAAGATATTTTTCAGAGCAAGGGGCAAGTACATATGTCTGAGTGACTGTTTGCCTGCGTCTCAAAGATGGTCTCAATTTCACAATTTCATTGGAACTGATATTTTCTGAACCTATCTGTGGTACAGCATTTGCATTTGAATTAGCACATTGCGTACGACATGTTCCCTAATAATAAAGACAATTGCAACGTATCAAAAGATCGACAGTTTAGTTTACGTTTAGGAAAGTAGATCATTCAAATAAAAATTAAAAAGGGGGGGGGGGGGAGGGGTGTGGCACTGTTTGCACCTCGAAGAGATTTGTTAAAAATTATTGTTATTTTAGTTGTTTTTTAAGACGTTTTTGATCATATTTTTTCGATTATCTCCATTGCTACGTCTATTGCTTTGTTGGTACGTTTTTTCACTTTCGGATGATAAACCAGTCTTCTTGTTATCATAAATTCCTTCACATTGACTCGGTATTAATTAAATTAATGCGAATTTGAAGGCTTTTAAAACTGTTGATTCAAAGATGGTGGTTTTTTATTCGTATTTATCCACGTTTATCTTAGTTCCAATTGTTTTTTTTTAATTTTGTTCAAAATTAGACTAAGTTTTTTTTTTGTTAGAGGGGCGTAAGTGCGTACCCACCAGGAGGGGCAAGTGTAATGAGCAGTGCCGTAGACCGCCATAGCGAAGCGCAGTTGATCAGTTAGAGTTGCAATATCACGCAACATTGTTGGTGCAAAATTGTTGTGCTTTGCCCATACTTTCCGGCCTTATTACAGCTCTACTGTCACAGGTTTACAACGAGAAATGTAAAGTTTTATCAAATTATCAGCTAATTGGGTTGATGCGAAACTAATTCGCGTGTCAAAAGTTTAGTTAATAAATAAGTGAAAATAATTTCAGTGGCATCAAAGCAATCGTGACCAGAATTTCGCTAGTTCATTTGGTAGCTGAGCAGACTTTAAATGCATACATACATTTATTTTGTTTCTTTGATGGTTGGGCCCCATTTCTTTCGACTTCACGATACCGAACCAACCAAAGCTGGTTATAAACAGAGCTACCGAGTTCCGCAAAACCTAGTCTCTCACAAACGAGACTCTCACAACTGAAACCCTCACAACCGAGATTCTCACAACCGAGCCTCTCACAACCGAGGGTCTCAAAACGAGTCTCTCACAACTGAGTCTCGCACAATAGATTCGCACAAAAGAAACTCGCACTCGAGTCTCACACAGCCGAGACTCTGAAAAACCGAAACTCTCACAACTGAGTATCTCACAACCGAGGGTCTCACAACCAAGCCTCTCACAACCGAGTATTGCACATAGAGTCTCGCTAAAACGTACAATGAGGTTGCTTGCGAAGGTATCACCCGAAGAAGCCAGGGAAGCTCGATTGCACAGGAACTTGGGGTATTTGGCGGTTTCCCTGGGGTTAAAACTCAGTTTTATCTGAGGTAAAAGATTGAAAACGACCAAATGCTTGAAAACTGCAAGTTACCGCACAGCATTAAAAATATTAACTCTGCTCAGTCCATTTGTTTCAATCAACCAAAGTGAAGCTTTCCGAAAGAAAACTAAGAAATAATTAGGATTTTGACGTGACAACGTCTAATAAATCGGTGAACGCCGGCTGCACGCACGAAAAAGTGTTCCGTTACGCACATTGTTCCGTTACGCTGTCGGCGAGTGCAGTAGTAATAGGTTATGTTACAATTGACTAAAAAATTATGGTGATTCATATAATTGATGATAGATATTTGATTATAGTTTATTTATATGAAAACTTGTTCATAATTATATTTAAACTTTATAGCTAAACGCCAGTTTTTAAAATTAGTTACAAGTCATCTACACGTGAACTGTTTCGTCGACTGTTTATAAAGTGAAGTGAAAAGTTAATTTGGTTTTCATTGCTTATTACAACAACAATTTCAGCAATAAAGGTTAATAATTCTTGCATTTTAAAAATCGGATTGCTAGTAGGTATATGTAATTTCAAGTATTTATTCTTTTATTATTAAACTAAAAATGATTCAATTTTATTCATGAAAGTATGCAATCATTTCATCAATGTTTTGTTATGACGTTGTCACGTTAAACTATCGTCCGTAAACCGACTTTACAGACAACCATTTATTTTTTTAACATTAATACGCGCAAGTGGCCAGTGTTCATACAGTGACTGTGGGGGGAAAGTCCCCAGCGGTCCTGGCTGATGCCACCTCACCGCGACCGCGCAGGCGCTGCCCGCCGACGAGACCCGGGGACTCGCGGACATGAGCCGTCACGGGCTCGTCTCATGTCCGCGCGGATTCGCGCATTCCTTGCAGCGCCCCGAGCATGTGGAGGTGATGGGGGTGGGTGGAGGTATTCAGTGCCGGGCTGCGGTCCGCGGGACCTCTAGGTGAGTATTATTACACTTGGTGGGCCGCCAGGCGCCGAGGGGCGTGCGAGTCGAGGTACAGGGCGTTCCCGCAGCATCTGCCCGAAACCAGCACCCCAGCCTAACAGCAAGCATCTTAACTCTCGGCGTACGGCGTTTGGCGGGAGTGATCCCGCGAAAACGGAACGGAATCCGATGACCGGAAGTGTTACACAAATACTACGGACTCACGCGCAGACACATAAATCCGTAAACATATAGTCACTTTCGTAACCAACTTTATGATAGATAATCTACCCTGGAATATATCTGGTAAACTCAGCGAGTCAAAACAAAAAAGTAAACTCAAGGTTTTAAAATATCTAAGAAACCGGTCATTACACTGATTATAATTCATGTTCTCCTCGTGATGTTTCAACCCGTGCGATAGCGCAGTAACAGAAAGCGCGGTTAATAATCTCGAGGGGAATTTTTGACGTTGTTCAATCCTCATCACTAGAAAACAATTTTTTAAAACTTTTTTTTATAACAACCGAGTGGCTGAATCATACAAATTGTGCTTGAAGAAAATTTATATAAATACATTTTATTTGTTTATCTTATTGCTGTAATATTATTAAATACATAACTCAGCCCATTGGAATAATTATTTCTTAAATGATTATTACTTAAAATAAAATTAATTACATACTATGACATTAATGTCCTTGAATTCGTATAGGCATTAAAAATATAACTTTGTAATAGTACAAGTATCCTTTAATAATTTATGTTATAATTTAACATCTAATGTGTGCGGGAACTTTTATAGTATTTAATATTGAGTCAATTTTAACAGGATGGGCAGTTTTTTAACAAAATTCCTTGTCGAAAATCAGGTCCAAAACCGGTTTTTAAATATAATTTTTTCAAGTCTTTCTCGCTTTTATCGGAGCCGTTTAATTATATAGTTCAACATTTATTTCTGCAAATCTAACGATTCTATATTCGATGTAGCTGTTCTGGCAGCGAATTCTAGCGGTGGGTGTCGAACTACATGTGGTTTGCGTCCAGAAATTTAGTTGAAAACACAACTTGCGTATATGTTTTTATCACACTCGGTGTTATTTTAAAGATTTCTACAATAAATTTCGTGCCCGAGTTTCGTATTTTAAGCTTATTTGCGATATGAGAAAACATGAAATTGCTCGCTACCGTTATTAGATGTTTACACCATGGGCGTAGATCCCGGGGGGGGGCCAGGGGGGCCCGGGCCCCCCCTGGAATTAATGGGCCCCCCCTTGGGGGGGCCCACTTCGTGATTTTAAAGTTAATGGTGCACACAACATATATATCAGATTATTATTTACAACGACGACAGACACTTTGACATGCTTTACATTCATACCTTCGAGTTCCGTAGTTATTTTCCCTTACCCCTTCTGCGAAAGCCATGGTATGGAGTTTTCCAGTGAGAACTTTGAAACCCTTAATTCCTAGAAACCGTTCATTCCAAAGGATGAAGCTAGGGTAAGGTTCCGTTAGCATTTCCTCCCCATTGTTACCCACACTACCTTGTGCTCTGAATCGACAGTATTATAGGTTTCAGGTAGTCTGTTTTTAAAGTGGTTTTGCTCTCGTGTGCGCCAGTCTTCTGCTTTCTTGGCAAACATAAACATGGATAAGTTCGTGACGCGGAAGACACGGAAAACAGAATCTCACCTGGTAAGCTTGATTGTTTTATAAGTAGTGACTATTATTTAGGTAATATATTTTATTTAAGTGATTATGTAATATTTTTTCCAGTAAATAAACAACGTAATACTTTAACAGTAATTATAGCAGAATTTAGTTTATTTACGAACTGAAACTTATATACCATTTTCTGGAATTTTTTAGCTCATCTTCATTCTGCAAGGCTAGCTGCTCTGTACGTTACATGTGAATATACAGGGAATAATTTTTTTCCTCGTCAATATGGAATTTAAAATCACTCCCCTTTTATTATCAATCGATAATTTTCACAATTCATGGCCGATAATCACTTTATAACATTTGTTATTTGATAACTGCAACACTGCACGAGTAAACAGAAGTAAGAGTGAGAAAGAAGTATTTAAACGTTACACATACGTATTTAAGTTAATAAGGAAGCAAACGCGTCTCTTTAATAACTAATCAAGCGACATATTTTAACTAAATAATTCACTTCCAAAACACTGATTATACTAAAAATAAGCCGAGAAATGTATGTAGTTTAATTAGCTGAAGGATAAATTTCATAGTTCTATCTCCGAGATTTTTCATTTGTATCATTAAGTTTTTTTCTTTTTTACCTGGTTGATGCCTTTACAAAATAAAATATTCTTTAAGGGTTTTAATATAATTCGATCGTTCATTTGATGTTGATCCGTTTATTAGCTTTGGCGCTTTGGGTTTTTAGGGCGCATCAAAAACTGTGAACAAAGAATTTCACGAACAGCATTTGAATCGCAATGTGATGTGACATAAAAAAACCCGACAAAGTGCGAGTCTAACTCGCGCACGAAGGGTTCCGTACCATTATCTATAAAAACGGCAAAAAAAAAATCATGTCTGTTGTATGGGAGCCCCACTTAAATATTTATTTTATTCTGTTTTAGTATTTCTTGTTATAGCGGCAACAGAAATATATCATTTGTGAATTTTTTTTTCTGTTTTCACGTTTGTTGTATGGGAGGCCCCCTTAAATATTTGTTTTATTTTAATTTAATCATTAATTTTTAAATTGAAATTAGAATAAACACTTTTGGAAAATGGTAATGTATCGGTGGGGTGTTATATATTTGCATTATATTCACGTATATTATTATTATATATTTTTTTCATGGATATTTTATGTACTTAGGTTAACAAATTATTCAAACATGTTTGAGAGATCACTGCTTATAGTCATGAATTAAAAATTACTAAAACATTTTGCTCTGCTTTATTGTTAATATCACTTACGTAAAAATAAAGTGTATAACATACGAGCTTATCATCCAGAGAAGACTTGTTTCGGTTGACCTCTAGCGTAAAATTCTTAAACCACAGAATTCACGGGCCCCCCCCCCTGGAAATCCTACAGATTTGCGCCCATGGTTTACACATAACTTCACTTGATTAAAATTCAGAATGAGCCAAATTCTGATAACTGTTAGATGTTTTCTAAATTTTTGTAAGAATACCGCACCGGTATTTCATGCCATTACCCGACATATACTGCATTGAAAAGGATCAAGCGCTGTTAAGTACACAAACAGATTAATAAAAAGTGTTTAAGCATACAGTGACACATGCGTTCCAGTAACGACTGGTCTCCCTGCGTGCGATATATCTAAAGAAGACATGACACATACAGGTAATCCTTCTCTTTACGCGAGCCTCGATTATCACCGCGCTGATAAAAATGCAAATTGATGCTTGTAAAAAAGGAATTTAAGCTACTTCGTACTCTACGAAAATATTTAAACTAAAGCATTTATAAACGAGACATAAATCAAGTTTCTTATACGTCAGCTTTCGACACCTGGAACATTATTTAATAATTGCTCTTGCGTTCTTCTCTGAATTGATGGTTATGACCTTGTGTTAACGTCATTTGCTATAAAAGTATCCAGTATGCAAATACACGTAAATTAGGCGATTTCCCTGTAGCTTTATGAGCTAACGTGCGACGAATTTAATATTTAATCCGCCATACTTTCTGGAAAAAAAAAAAAAAAAAAAAACAATTTTCGACGTGAAAACGCCTATTCGCTCGTTACAGTGATAGCCGGTCGAACGTTTTGTATGACAAAATACCGTCAGATTTGAATCGCTAATAACTAAGAGACTAATAATGCATCAACAATGGTTGTTGAGCCCACCACGGATAGATCATGTCTGTACGTGTTTGTCGCGCAGTGTTTATTTGAATATAAAATTATGGAAATCAACAAACGCACATTTTTTACTCCAATTTCAATTTTTGTTTTCCACAAATTGTCACATTCGGTTTGGCATTATCTTCGGATGGAATATCTTTGAAAAATTTTACGGAGTTCCTGTCCGAACAACGCAAAATCACGTGCCTGTCAGCTGTATGCTACAGCCCAAGTGAACACAAAACAGTGTTAGCCGACCCGCCTGCACGTCTCTCTAGCGGAGAGTGACATCTCCCGGCGCAGTGAGTGCTGCTGAGTGACACGGTGAGGCCGACGGAAGAAGTGACGGAAGCCGTGCCAAGACGAACGAGAGCACAGACGCAAACAAACATCGACCAGATTTCTACAACGCAGAGTTCCTATGCTCGAACCGAGTATGTTCTTGCAGACTCTACCACACTGTCAAATGTTCGCTTCCAACACCTTCAAATATATTGCGTCGAATACATTAAGTGAGAAGCCTAAGATGTCCATCAAGTTCTGTCCCTGCCCGAACACGCCCGAATATTCACCTTCGGCCAACCTTGGGAAGATTTTTTTTTTATTTTTGCGCAGGAAAAATGAATTCAAATATTAAAAGTGGTCGGTTGGGTTAGCTACATTAAAACACTTTAAAAAACTATAGATGGGTAGTTAGGTTAGTATAGCTACATTAAAATGAACAGAGAAATATAAATATATGTAAATAAACCCGAGGTTGGCCGAAGGTAAATATTCGGGCGTGTTCGGGCAGGGACAGAACTTGATGTACATCTTAGGCTTCCCACATAAAGTGGTAGAGTTATGACGTCACCGAAAACATCACTAGCGCAGCCATGTTTGTTTGAAAAGTCGGATGGCTTGAGTTTCAATACGATATTTTGCATATAGGACGGGTTGTAAAATATCCGGGATGTTGGGTGCGACCCTGTGACTGCTGTCGCCCTGCGTCGCCGAGACGCCAGCAAGCAGCGCGCTGCCCAGTGGCGAAGCCAGGGTGACATCCCGGTCTCCGGACCCTCCCTTACAACATTTAAAAACTACAATTTAGCTACATATAGTTACAAATATATCATTTTCGAAATATTATTGTAACCCTTAGTGGGCAACATTTTAGGGGGACCGGAAAAATTCGCGGGTTCAATGACCTGCAGGATGAACTCCATAGTTCTACCTACACTCGGTCAAATGTCACCCACTCATTGGCTGCTGTCTTGTGAGACGTCCCAACGTAGCAGCCTGTGATTCGATAAAGTTTTGGTCGGGCGTTTCTCATTGGCCCAGAGTCACCCAGGTGAGTTGTGAGCCAATAGCAGAGGCGGCACTGAGGTATAACTATTTGTATTTTAGCCTATCGCGAAATGAATTCGCGAATTTTCCCGGTCTCTAAACATTAGTGAGTTTCCTCCACATTACTGCCCTCCTACACGCAAAAGGAACAAATTCTGTTGCAGTCTACATACATCTCGTGCCCGTATGCACACGTGTTGCTGTGTGTATTTGATGCAAACTTAAAATGTGTTTATGATGTTTTTTTTTAACGTTAATATGATATCAATGTCTATTTATGCCTTGTCTTAACGAAATCACCAAACCATGGACTTAAGAACAAAGATTTAAAACAATTAAATAAAAAAAATTGGTTGTCTGTAAAGTCGGTTTACAGACGATAGCTTAACGAGACAACGTCATAACAAAACATTGATGAAATGATTGCATACTTTTATGAATAAAATTGAATATTTTTATTGAATTATCACTATTTTGTATGGATACAAAGAATGAGTGAAATGAAATCTACAATTTAATTGATAAATTTTCTTTTATTTGCACTCATTAATTCAAATAGGCTATGTTTATTACTTTAACGAAGAGATTATTTTAACTATAAATTTTATACATGTTTGCTATTTAACTTCTTCCAATCTGTATTATTCTGTTAAGGATAGGACGATGATAGGAAAAGTAGGAAACGAATGGGAGTGTTTCAAGTTTAATGTGCCTCGAAAAAGTCAAATCGATGGTTGTTCTAATCGAGTGGAAGAGAGATAGATGCGGCGCAAGCGTACAATGAGCGTAACGAGACACAGCGTAACGGGACAATGTGCGTAACGGGACACTTTATCGTGCGTGCAGCCAGCGTTCATCCATTTATTAGACGTTGTCACGTCAAAAAGTTTTCTTTACTAAAGCAGAATAGTTACTTAGAGGTTGATCCAGAAGACACGGCAGGAACGAGTGACTGAACTGCGGGCAGCTTGCCCAAGCTGGACCACCCCCCCCCCCCCCCCCCCCCCAAACCAAGCAGTGTCCGCGGTCAGCCGTGACGCCGGTCAGCAGGTCAGGGCCCGCGCCTAGCACCGTGGGGGGGGGGGGGGGGGTCACGTCCCTGGAGTGTGGAGGAGGGGAGGGGGAGTGACCATCCTCTTTCATCCCGCACCTAACCTGCCTGCTCGATGCATCCCCCATTGCACCCCTGTGCCAATGTGCAGGTTCTGCCCGGGCCCAACTCGACTGAAAGGTACGGAGGGAAAACGGGCGAGTTTGAAAAGGGCTGTAAATATTTGTTGTCACGGGAGGTGCGATATGAAAACGGAAATAACCTGGTTAGGCGTCGCCGCAGACTTATTAACACAACATTTATTTCAAAATCATAATCGAACCATTTCACAATAATAACAAGTGACACTCATCAATCCTTCACTCAATACTTCAATGCTTCTGAAGGGAAAACCGGGTGTTACTTGGTGATGGCATACTGGAACAGATAAATTTAAAATGACGTATCGTGCCTTAAAAGCGTTATACATAGGCAAATAGCAATTAACAACAAGATTATCGTCATATAAATATGGCTCATGATTCTCCAAAAGATGATAACAACAATAAAGAATGCAATCCATCTGAATTTATCTCTTAATACACAAGTCCTCACTTACACAATGTAAGTATAAATAATAAACTAATAATAATTCCCAATTCAAAATGCAAATAACAATATTATACAAGATTGTACTCTTCATATAAAATCACATGTGATGTTTCAGCAAACAGTTGTTCATACAAATTCGCTTGGTGTTCACCAAAGGACTAGTGCGAATAAGATACATAATTACCAACATATATTATAATGTAAATATATTATCAGGGCACCGCGCGTGTTCAGAGTCAGTGTTCAACATATGCGTCTGTAAGTAAAGCCACCACTCGGTCCTAGTGGTTGTGAATCTCACCGTAACTCGCCTTGGTTTCTGCTGCGCTGCGGCCGAGTTCCTACTCGCTGCCGCCGGCTCTAGTAGTGTCTCCGTCAACTCGCTCCGGACGACTCGCTGCGGCCGAAGCGAGCGAACCACTCGCTGCGGCCGAAGCGAGCTGCCAGGTTTTCCGAGCGCTCGGCGAGCAGTTGAAACACTCACTCGTGTCTGCACGAGATCATTTATAAACTGCTGGTCTTTGTCCTTTGACTGAACACTGTCACTGCCTACTCGCTACCCCCGTCGCGGTAAATGACTTATGCAAGTTTCTTGACGGTTCTTCTTGCATGAAGTAATCGAACCGTCGGAGTTACAAAATTTATTGATATTATGTTCAATTAATTATATTATAATATATTATATTATTATGTTTATATAAATAAATATATTATTATGTGTCTATTTAACCAAAAGTCTTCAGACGACGACATTGCGTACTCCGGAAAATTATTTACGGAAAGTTTTAAAGAAAATAAAGAAATTAATGAACAACATAAATACAGATGGAAAATATTCAAGAAAACCCCAATAGGGGGTTGGAACTTGAAGAGGAATAGAGTATGAAATATAATTTATAGCCATATGGAAATGGATTAGTTGTCACTGCCTACTCGCTGCCGTTAGTAAATGCGCTGTCTCTTTACAAGCACGCGACTATCTTACGTAACTCAATTGCGAACCCACTTTAGGCACTTACGAAAAAAAAAAAAACACCTCGGACAATCATTTTCACGAATGTCCTACCATACCGAGTTTGAATCTGCATAGTGGTTATCCAATTACGTAAGCGTAACACCTCTTTCGTAAACTCACGTATGAACACGAAAGCACCGCGGTCCCGTCCAGGAAATCAAGTCCAAACTATAAAAGTAGCCGCCTCTACCATAAACCCCCGACCAGCTCTACGACTCCAACCATGATGGTCACCAGCCTCTAAGTCCGGTAGTAAGTGTCTAAGAAAGTGTCTGCGACGAACGGCAACGTCTTCACAAAATGACTGTCCAAACTTGTCTTAGAATATTTCCAACCTCTTACTACAGTGTTCCACTTCAGAAGTATTGTCACCTCAGGCTCGGAAATTATTCTATAACTTAATTACAACTTAGCGTTTCGTTGCCAACCCAGAGGCGTGTAGTTCCAGCGGCTTTCGGGCAGCGTGACGTCTACGGAGTCGGAGCATCGACGGGCGTAGTGACGTATAGGTGTGGCGGACACCGGCGGACTCAAGGGGGTTGTATGCCCGCAGCAGCGCCGATCGGCCCAGAAGAGAACGTCCTAGCAACAATGGCCGCCGTCCGGTATGACTTCATCTCCTGATGTTGACAACAGGAACGTTTTTTTTTTTCCTTCCTTGGGACATTTCTTTTCTTAGCCGAACCACTGCTCCCCTGGCTGTTAGACCGCTCACTTGTCGCGCCACCATTGCGGGTAGCAAACCCCGCAAGCGTCATGTTAGAAATCTTACTAAATAATAAAATTACTAGGGACAGGAAAAATTCGCAGGTTCAATGACCTCTAGGTTGAACTCCACAGTTCTACGTACACTCGGTCAAATGCCACCCACTCATTGGCTGCTGTCTTGTGAGACTTCCCAACGTAGCAGCCTGTGATTCGATAAAGCTTTGGTCGGGCGTTTCTCATTGGCCCAGAGACATCCAGGTGAGTTGTGAGCCAATAGCAGAGGCAGCACTGAGGTATAACTATTTGTATTTAAGCCTATCGCGAAATGAATTCACGAATTTTTCCGGTCTCTAATAATTACAAGACAAGTGCTAGAAGAGAAGGGCGCTCACCTAGGGCACAACACATTAAGAACGTAATTAATACCAGAATGTATTACCCCCCCCCCCAACCGTGAAGTACATAAAACAGTATATAAGAAACAGAATGGTAATATTGCATGTCCCAACATTCACCCGACCTCACAGCCTGTGACTTCTTTCTGCGGGGGCTGTTTGAGAAGCAAGGTGTATCAAGTCAAGATAACTGACCAAGGAGTGTTGAAGTGTTGAAAGCTCGTATTCACCATGGAGTTGCTCGCATTACACCGGTGATGCTGCGACATGTAATGGGGCACTTCAGGGCCTGGCTAGAAGAACGAGTGCGGTTGGACGAACGTCATCTTCTCGACGTTATTTTTAGGACATATCAATGTAAAGTTAAGTCTCGTAAACTATTTTTTTTATGTAATTGAAGGTGGTGGGAATAAATTTAGGAAACTATGATAACGTATTATTTTACAGCCCTTTCAAAATCGCCCGTTTTTCTGCCGCATCTGTTATAAGAACATCTCTCTCTTAGGCCGCGGTTATACAGGACTCTGAAATACTTCAGGTAAACATGTTCAGCTCTTGCTTGCGATTACACGCAGTCTGAACATATCTCGTTTGAGGTCTTTTCTTATTCAAACTAAACAGGTTGTCAAAGTAGTTCAGAACGACATCTCTTCTACATAAGCCTCTGGTTAGCTGTTATGTGTTGAGAGTATAAACAGTCCTTTGCGATTAAACGACAAGATGGAGAATGTTACAGGCACAAGTTCGTGTAATGGTACCGACTACAAAAAAAAAGATCAAATTTAAAATTGATACTGACGGTAATTCTTTAACAAAGGTACACTTGCTAAAATAATATGATCTACAACACTTTCATTCAATGACAGCAGACAGTCGGTTTTGGAGTTTAACACAATTTATACCAACTGCCGTGTAACCGTTCACTTTCGCGTTTGTAAACATGTTTACTTAAACCCGTTCACCTGAAGTAGTTAGGCGTCCCGTATAAGCGCGCCCTTAGATTGCAGTGTGGAAGCAAATGGGCGCTTTCTCTCTCTTTCTAACACACGGCGACTGCTTTTAGCGCTGTCGTTGTTTCTTCGTGCGCTGTTGCCATAATATCAAAGCGTTTTTCATAAAGTGTAGCAACAAAATACGCATCAGGGGGCCGAAAAAAATTAAATTTAATAAAAAAAATGCTACTTTCTCACATGGGAAACGTTTTGAAGTATTACAAAATGTATCACATAAAAAAATCTACAGGTGTATTCAATTCAGATTTTTATTGGTTATAAATTCATGTTTTATGACGCATTCTAGCGGACGTTTCGAAATCATCGATACAGTTGTCACGGCAAGAATACTAGAGATAGCAGCACCATCGCACAGAAATTGAACCGCCTTTATAATTTTCTCTAGTATTTTGTTAAGTTTCGATTATTTCTTGTTATGACCATTTAAGTGTACAAAATGTATTCCAGGATAGATTCGCTACCGTAAAGTTTCATTGGGCACACCAACACGCTTGGTACGTCTCACAAAAGTTATTATATACGAGTTGATGGCGTCAGAAGCTGGTCCGTCACCTGGAAGAAATCAACAAGAAGGAGCTCTGCGCATGCGCGAAATTCGGGCAGCAGATCGGCAACGGATAGGGCACCAAAATCCATCCCATAAAAATAACGTATTGGTCAAGTCCCATCGAGCACTAGGAATATTGTTAGCGTACTGATGTAGCATATTCAACACCTAAACCCTTATTTTTGTGTCTCGGAACACCGGCCTTAGTCATGGTTTCGGTACTCTTAAGTTAATTTCCACGGTTTTTGCACTTTTCTCAACCTTTCGATTTTATGATTGTTAGTTGTTTTAATGGCCAATTTGGTTTTAGGAAAAATACTTTAACTCTCCAAATACATCAATTTTTTGTTATTCTTGAATAATTTTTCGATATCGGCTTGTGACATATTTCACGTGATTTTGCTATCACATCATTCGCATTGCTTAGTTATATTAAATAATATACTATTTTTGTGTATATATTAAATACACTGTGCCTGATGTTTGAAGAAGAGATAATTTTTATATGTATATAAATTATATTTTTGCAATGTTGAAAATTTTTTTGCATGAAAGAATAATAATAAAATTAAAAAAACCTATTTATGCTCTTGCTGTTTCTTTGTAGTTCATTTTACTTTCTGTTTCGATTTAAATATGCAGGTTAGGCCCTCTCTGGGCAAGCAAGTTTTACCTTGACTGATGATTCATCGTTGGTAAATAGAATTCTGCTAGCAGTGAGTGCTGGGTTCAGGTGGCAAAGGCCTCAGTCCTATCCTTCATCTTGAAACCCTTTATTTTTAGTTAATTTTTAATTATATAAATAAAGAAATAATTGGGTTTTCCCCAAAACTATAGAAACTTGGGTTATTCAGGACTTTTTTTTAGAAGATAAAATCTGTTATGAACAATTAAATATGGGTAAATTATAAATTTCTTTAAATTAATGTATTTAACAGCCGTTTAACATCTACCCTATGTACATACCATAAAAAGAATTATATACATTTTCGACTCATTTCTAATTTCAATAAAATTGATAATCTTAATCTGTAAAAGTGTAGCTGTTATTTTCTTATCAAATTTATTACAATGTCGGCAGTTAGTAATTTCATTATAATGTCTGCCTATGTTTTGTATTTCTTTTAATGCTTTTTATATTTTCATGTTTATCTTTAATAGTTATATTATAAACTTTATTTGTTTGCTTGTATTTTGTTTGTATTGTTTATATGTTGTTCCTTGAATATATGTGTCGTGCCCACCGCTAAAGCCCTCGGCTGTTGGTGGGCATGTTACAAAATAAATAAATAAATAAATGAAAGAGCAAATATTTGAATCCAAAAAATTGAGGACACTACCCTCTTAAATCCACTTAGGCCCAGTAGCAACGAGCGAGCAGACTGTTCTGTCGCTGCAAGTTCACTGGTCGCGATCACAGACTCGGGTTCGCGGCGGGTTGGTGGTGGAGGGGGTGGGGGTGGTCCTGGCTCACGCCCAGATTGGCAGGCGCGCGCGGACACACCACGTGACTTGTCTGCGCTCGCCTGTTGGCCGGGCGCTGAGCCACGGCGCGAGGTGAATCAGCAGGTATTCTCCGTCACCTTCCGCGACACCTGGTCTCTCCAGTAAAGGCAAGTAATTTACGCTTAATAAATCTGAAAGCTCATTATAATGCAATGAGATATGCCCAAGCCAGAGGTATCTTCCTCGTAATTGGCGGCCGTCTGCAAGAGAAGTCATTATACCTCGTTTGTACAGGCCATTCAGAGCGTATTTGAATCCACATATAATGGCTATGATTCGTGTGCTGATACTATCTAGGCCTACCTAAAATAATCTCAACCAATCTCGAAACAGATTATTCTACAGTGTTTCAACATGCAGTTCGACTATATATATTATTTACTCGTCTTGCTTTTATATGTGACGAGATAAGGCACTTACTGCATTGTCTTCCACCTAACCATGATCGAAACATTAAACTAAGAAATAATTTAAAAAAAAGGTGTGTTTACATATGTACGCACGTTCGAAGTTATACTTACACTTGGCGTAATAATTAACTAACTTTAATTTTATATGCAAATAATTACTAGAAATAAAATAATAAAAGAACTGAAGTGATATAAATACGGTTGGTAAAGTATAGGTTACTTCAAACTGAAAAAAAAAATTAAATAAATACTCAGTATTTATCTTTAATATAAACACGCATATAATATTAATTATTCAATTTACCAAAATAAACGAGGTAATTTTTAATTAATAGTGAAACTCAATAGGTATGTTTAATGTTTATTTTAATGTAGTCATTTTATTTATTTGTGAAATAATACTGTAGTCATTTTATTTATTTGTGAAATAATACTGTAGTCATTTCATTTTATAATGCCAATAAATCATTCATTAGGGAACATAACGTCACTTATAAAAATATACTTGAAAATGCACTTGAAAAAGTATATTAACACAATTACTATCACTAATATTCAAATAAATGTTTTTAATGATGTGGAATAGAGTTCAATATCAATCACTAAAATACATGATTTAAAAGCACTTACATAATTTTTATTGGTAAGCAGCCTTCTTTTTCAGCCTGTGAAAATTTCGTTGCATGGTGCGCGCGCATCGTAAAAATTCACTTTCATTATTTTTTTCATAACGCGCTTAAAGAAGTATATCTTATAAAAAAATTGGGAAAGTCGGTTTACGGACGATAGTTTAACGTGACAACGTCATAACAAAACATTGATGAAATGATTACATTACTTTTATGAATAAAATTGAATCATTTTTATTGAATTATCACTATTTTGTATGAATACAAAGAAGGAGTGAAATGAAATCTACAATTTAATTGATAATTTAACTTTTATTTGCACTAATTAATTCAAATATGTTTATTAATTTAACGAAGAGATTATTTTAACTATAACTTTTATACATGTTTGCTATTTAACTTCAAGATCGTCGAGAATGTTTTACGCTTTTTCGCAAATACACATTTAACGACAAAGTTTGTTCGTCGTGAAATTAAACGTAGAATTTAATAAATATGCCCTTGCAGTTATTAAATTAAGTATTAATAAGTTTAAGAAAGAATTTCGGCTTTTATCTCCAACCTAGACGCTCGTGGTGCGCTTGGGCAGAGATTAAAATTCGTCGAGAATATTTTACATTTTTATGTCTTCCAGTGCTCAAAAATATATGCAATTGTGGCCCCGGGCACGAAATTTTATTTATAATTCATTAATAATAACGCCCCTCGCGATAAACAAAAGAAAATATGTATTAACGAGTGCCTGGTTGCCGCGGAAGCGGATGTATATAGCGCGTATCGTTCGGTTCGCGTTCGTCACCGTAGATGACAGCACCGTAGGGGAATAATATTATTTCGTTTTTATAATACGATTTTATAACAAATACGCATCCAAAATACACAAAACTTATTTATAATGTTACAATATTTTTTTAAAACATTGTGCAAAAGATCCCGGAATTATTATGTGTAACTGTAAATCACCATTGTTCGTACAAAAACGTATTTGAAAATTCATCATTACTTTTAAATAACCGTACCGATTGTGCTGAAAATCGGTGGACGATCGTTAAATTACATAATATTAATAATTTAAACGACGAAAACATGATTGAAAAGTCAAATCGATGGTTGTTACAATCGAGTGGAAGATAGATGCGGCGCAAGCGTACAATGAGCGTAACGTGACATACCGTAGTGGGACAATGTGCGTTACGGGACCCTTTTTCGTGCGTGCAGCCGGCGTTCATCGATTTATTAGACGTTGTCACGTCAAAAAAGTTATTAATAATTATTGGCACTCATTGTTCTTTGTTACGGCTCGTGAGCTGGGCGGACTGTGCCAACTGTAACCCAGCGTCCGTGTTGTCTGGAGTCCGTGCTCGAGCACACACGTGCGCGCGTGTGTGTACTGCGGGCGTGCCGAGACCCGGGAGAGACAAGCGGGTACCTCCCAGTGCATCCGGGACACCAGACGATGGTAATCTGAACGGATGATTTGCGTGTGTCGGCAAAACGGAGAGGAAGACCCCGCGACCCGGGTGGTGAAGGGGGGGGGGGAGAAGAAGGAGGAGGAACTACATCTCGACGAGCGGCGCGCGGAAGAGCACACGCGACGAGGCTCGCAGATGCGCGGGAACAGATGCGCAGAAGGGAGGGGGGTGCGATCTTCCACGCGCATGCGCGATGCGGTTTTGCATGCCCCCGCCAGGGTCGCCGGTGCGACGGGGATTTATGGGCGGTCGGGAGTGGTACCTCAAACGGGCTGCCGACCTCCAGCCCGCCCGGAGGATCAAAGAGTTCTCCCTCCGACTTCGTGGCTTGAACCCTCCACCCCTCGTCCGCCGAATGGGGCTGCAAGTACCTGCGCGCTTTCGGAGATGATGCAACGGACTTCTCTCCGCCAGTCACGTGCGACTGCAAACACTCTACACTGCGAAACTTAAGCGAAAGTATCTTTATAATTCATTTTTGCAACCAGCTTTGCGAATAAAAGCTCTAAACTTCAATTTATTACACATCCAATTGTTACAGAAACAGCCCTTATGTTGCTAGAAGTGTGTCTGCATTTGAATATATATTTTTTCATGTAGAAAAAAGAGCG
The DNA here is from genome assembly GCF_032445375.1 of Bacillus rossius redtenbacheri. Classification (NCBI taxonomy): domain Eukaryota; kingdom Metazoa; phylum Arthropoda; class Insecta; order Phasmatodea; family Bacillidae; genus Bacillus; species Bacillus rossius. Next base: position 31,277,827 of record NW_026962011.1, read on the forward strand.
CTCTGCTGTGGGAACCATACTACACATACTACTCTGTGCTTTCATCGTTGTGTTATGATAACACCTGGGTCTACGGACTACGAAACGAAAAACTATATAAAAAAGTTTCCTAAAGTGACGCCATGTAAACGGCTACAATAGGTAGTATTTCTTTGAAATCTACCTAAAAAGAGCGTGATTAAGTCAGTACACGCGATAGAAGTGAAACTTCTTTTAAAAATTCAAACCGTGCGTGTTACCGTTTCTTCAAACAATTCTGCTATTTGAAACACGCCAAATTTCTGAACAAAATATGAATTTCACAACAGGTAGCGCTATCTATGCGGGAAATGCAGGTACTGTCTGAACAGCGCTCTCTACGCCGCTGGTTAAACAAGGACAAACGCGAGCGTGCTGGTAGAAAATATAAATTTCAAGGCACTCACAGCTGGCTGTCCGGGATACCTATATCTATTTTCTGAAACAAGCGCATGCGCACACTAACCGACTATTTATTTTGCTCTCGGTTCTATATTTTCTTATTTTTTTTGGGTGGTGGACGAATCATCGCACAAAGAGGAGAATGAAAGCGAGCCCAGCAACGTACATTTATTTTACCTATCCTCTGTCCTTTTCGCGTCAGGAACGTTTCACAACAATGTTTCCCGAACAAAATTAAAATTCGGCCTTGAAATTTACTCCCATCGCGCCCAAAAATATCTGGTTCCGACAACAGGGGTAAGAGCATGTTGAGAGTGGATTGGCACAGAACATGTCCGCGGCAGGGTACGTGTGCTCGTCTGTCCGAGCGCACGCAAGTGCAGGTTGCGGATTCGCTCGGAGGCGGCGCTGCTGAGGCAATCGCTCAATTACCCAGGCCCGCGGCGGCACCTGGTCGCCCTGGGCCATCTCGCGGGGGCTGTGCCCCTGCTCCTCGAAAACCAGGTGTTTTTCCACCTTCCAGAACGACGTGTTGGGCCGAGGAGAAGGTCTTATTCTTCCCCCCTTCCCTCCCCCCCCCCCACATGATGTCGGCGGGGGTGTTGTTTGCGGGCGAAAGGCGCGCGGAGAACAACTCAAGTGGCCTGCGCTATTAGCCTTCCGCAAGAGAACTGCCCAATTAAACTAGTTGGGCAACACCGCTTTCGACGGATAAGGTTTCGCATGAGAGCGGGGGAAAAACAACGGGGTTAGCGCTTTGTCGATTGATATATCGACGGCGAGATGCGATGGCGTTTAAAATTGGCCCCCGGGGGGTTAACGATATTCGGCAAATTGCCGAGCACGCAATACAAAAAGAAAGCACGGTATTACAGATTCAGAGAGATAGAGCATAATGTAATTATTGTTTCATAACTGGCCGAGGAGAATACATATTATCTCACTTTGAACACAAAGTTATTCACCTACTAGTTAGGGGCGCATCCCTGTCAATAAGTGCGACGATCGCTGTGTTTCTACCGTGGTATCGCCTTTAAGCGCAAGGCGCGTAGACTTATCGTACATAGGGCAGCTGTGGTATTTGAGCGGTATACGTAACATTACATGACGGATAAATTAAGATAATTACGTAATCAAATATCGTAGCAGACAATATAGGAAACTCAGGCGCGTTAACATGGGCGAGGCCCGAGTCACATTACTACAGCGATCCTAGCGGCGCGAGCTGAAAACTTATGCACGAAATTCAAATTTGTGTACATTTTTATAGGCGATTTAAGTAAGTTTTTTCTAAATTATGAAAAAGATTATCTTATACTGATAATAATGCTATTATTTATTAGTCATATTACTCCAACTATTAGAAAAATATATTCATGCAAACTTTCAGTAATAATTATCATTCTTGGTGATCAAAATTGACTTGATATCATATCTTCAATCTATGTAACTATTGGACATGGATACTCCAGCATTTGATATCGTAAAAAATCTCTAAAATGTTTGACATTATAAAAACTATTGGAAGAACTGCGAGTACTGTTTTGAGTACTTTAAATAAACAAAAATTCGGAACATCGTCAATTTAAAACAAAATTAATATATTTGCCAAAAATCAATTAAATATCAATCAGTTGAACAACATAAACTGCTTGTGTTTATTCATTAATTTTCATTTGGAAACATAAAAAAAAAATATAAATACTAAGAGCACTTAATAACATTGCAATTGTTGCAATTAAACATTGTACACACTTGTTCTGCCACGATTAACAACAATTAAATTTCATTTTAAAATACTTACCCATAGCGATCGATTGAACGGCATAGAAGTTGATGCGCTGCTGTGGAGAGTTACAAAAAAAATGGACAGCATGACAACCTTCTCCATACACAAACGTTTCGATGTGCCAACTTTTATGATGATCGGTCAAACAGTGTCGGAGTTTATCAATCAGAGATATATAGGTATACCAAACATCCACACACACATACATATATATATGGAAAAACAAGGCTTATCGGCATTAAAGAGGTAGTACCGAAAATTATTTTCCTTCTAATAGTTCATGTTTTAACACATGGTTTTAAATAAATACATAATACAGCAGGATTTTTCTATCTAACCAGTTCGTAATTAATGATTGTTTGACCTTATAGGCAAATATTTATAACAGTTCTAGCACGTCCCTAAGCATGAGATCATGTGGTATACAGTTTTGCATCAAACATTTTATTTTAGGTAAATAATTCATAAATCATAACAAGTAAGGTTTTTTTAAAATCCTGAAAAACTCAAGCTCTAACAATAAATACTTAATTTTAAAACAAAATGGTTCATAAGAGCGAGTAATCCAAAAAATGCGTGCCACATCTTTGATTACATGTTTTCAGAACATGTTAGCACTGACATAAAATCTTATCTTTAAGCTAAAAAAAAAAGAAAAGAAAACAATAAGTAAGGACTTGCTTAGAAGAAAAAGCCTTTTATAAACAATTAAATGTGGCAATGTTATGAAATTATTAAAAATAATCAGCAAAAACACGAAATATTACAAGCAAACTACTTCAGGATACAACTCCGTTAACCGCCGCGCCAGGAGGAAAGCACTTATTTCTCGTGCACGTCTTCAGATGTCGGAACAGGGTTCAAAGAGAAGTCATGTGGCGGGTGGAGGCATGACATTAAGTAAACATTTGTACTACAAGCTGCAGCCAGTTATTAAAAATTTAAATGTTTAAAACATACAGTACAATTTTTTTTTCCTCCAGAAATAACATACGTGTTTATTTTAACTGCATACCTGCAAAAAAAAAAACATTTCAGTTGACAGACGAATTGTACATCCAAGTAATCTCGTGTACGAAAACACCAAACGAAGGTTTAGTCAGACTTCATTTTCTTAAGACACACTTACCGAGTGCTTAGAAAGCTGGTATATATGTACCGCCGCTGAAATTAGCTGGAGTCATCCCACTTGTAAAACTTCAGTCGCAGAGGGTTGCGCTTAGAGACGATGCCACGCTACCAGCGCCGGCGAGCATCGTCCTTATCACCCCGCGCAGAGAGTCCTTTTATGCGCTCGCGTGGTCATGCGCACACAGTACACCTACCAAGTGTGTTCGCTTTTATTCTAACTTATTATTAAAACGAACGTGTAACCCCCCCCCCCCCCCCATTTTTTCAATGAAATACGAATAGTATAATTTTGAGGGCCATGTACATATTTTTCGCAAAAAAATAATCCGTTCTTTCGACTGAAATAAGGCATATCTGCGCCATTGGTTTCTTCCTTGTGATTGGTGGACATCTATGCAAGAAAACACGTTACCTTATTCGGCCAGGCCAATAAAGTTGCGTCCCCTGCAGTAAACCACATTGAACCTGAAATAAATTCATCCAGTCAGGAAACACAGACGACGCTACAGAATTTTAACACTCAGATGTAGTCCCGAATTTATTTCACGGAAAAAAAAAAATTACACGTCCTTAGTCATGTCATCATGTGTGACCTCTCGCGGTCTGACGGCCTCGTGCCAGTGGCACAGAGGGATCGGACGGTGCTTGTTACGTGCGGGTGTGCACGGGGTGGTGACGTGAAAGGCTGTGCTTCGCTAGCTGGAACCAAGGTTTCACTTACCGTTAAGTGAATGAAACCCACACATGGCGCCTCGAGTGCCGACCCTAGATCGCCGCGGTGATTCTCAAACGGGTTTTGTTCTGATGCCCAGTGTTTGTGGAGGTGTGTCGGGTGTTTGATCTGTGAAAGTTGGGTTGGAAGGGGGGGGGGGGGCACAGCCGCTTGACCTCCAGCGATTGTGCGCACTGCGTGGTCCGCGTCACGCACCCGCGCCGCAGACGGAGATAGCGCCGCCATTACCCCCATCGTTCGCGGCGCATTTAGCGCTTAACCGCGAGCAGGCACGGGGCAGCATCAGGCGCGAATGGGCCCGAGCGGCGCGGCGGGGCATTATACCTCTCTAATGGCGCGCTCTGCCGGGCAAAACACACACACTTCCCGCCCCCGGGTTAGGCCCGGTTGGATAACACCCCCGACCCGCCCGTTGCGGAACTGCGCGCCTGCGTTGCGCAACGTCCAGCCTCTCTCGCGGTGTGGGGGAAGCCTTCATTTTCACAGACGAGAGAGAGCCGAAACCCGAAGTTTCCCGAAGTTCATGTTTTTTTCCCCTTATCTTTAATGTAGCTATCCTAACCAAATCAACCGTCCACAATGTTTTGAAGTATTTATAATGTAGCTAACCTAACCTAATTGACCATTAGTATCCTTTTATCAACACCACCATATTTATTTACAATGAACCAAAAAAAAAACTCCCGAAGATGCACGATCGGGAGTTTGGCTCTCTCGTCTGTGAAAAGAAGACTTCCCCGCGGGGTGCGACACTCTGGGTGCGCGCGCAGCGTGCAGCAAACACTCACAGGACGTAGGACGGCCACACGCACACGTTTAAATCTTATCCTTTGGTGACTGATAGTGAATACTGGTCCATAAAAATTAAAAAAAAAATTATTTATTGTGAATAGTTAATGATAGATATTGTGTTTATAAAGTTTTTCAAGTGCATTTATAGAAGTGAGGTTATGCTCCCTTACGCATATTTTATTTACATTAAAATCATTTCATTATTAATTGAAAATTTTGCCTCTTATTTATTTGATTAAATCTAACAAAATAATTTTATACAAATTTTTGATTTGATACGGAATAAAAAGGATTCATTTAATTCGATTGAATTTATACTTTACCGAACGTATTTATAACGACGTCACTTCAGTCCTTTTATTATTTAATTTCTATTAGGGGCCTAATTATTGGGATGCAAAATTAAAGTTAGTTTTTAATTCCACCAAGAAAGTTTAACTTTTAATGCGCCAATTTCATTCCAAATTTTTTTTTAAATATTTTTTTTCGACATTACTTTTTGTAATGGCTATTTCTAAAATAATTTTAAATCGATACAATTTTTCATTTGTTGTACTGCCACAAACATTTGCAACATATATTCACTAATATCATGGGCGCAAGTTTTCGAGATTATCATCCCTAGCGCAACCCATGATGTTACACTAAGTGAATAACTGTTGAAAGAAAGCAATGTCGAAACAATGAGCACGGGAAGTGAGTCCGACTGTTAGGGCTTGTTCCCCCATCTCGAGCCTGCACCGCTCGGGGGCTCGATGTTCCCCGTGGGCCCGCCTGGTTAAGGAAGTGACTTTCGTCCCCTTTACTCCGCACCAGAGTTAAAGGCGACTACTCCCACACCCGGCCCGGGCCCGCTTATTTCCAAAACCTAGGTTGACTCGCCGACGCGACGCGTGCCTGAACTGCGATATCGTCGGCCGCGCCTTAGACGGAGAGGGGAGGGAGATGACCGCGTGGTGGGGGAACCATACGCAAGGAAAGAGGAGGGAGTCGGTAGAAGCAATCCGGCGCGGCGACGAGAATATAGCTGTAGCATATATGCCTGTAGGTACTTATTTACAGAACATAATGCTAGTCATCTCTGAAACTTTACGGTAACAGGAATGAGTGGTTAGGTGCGGGGTTCAAACCTCGACAATAACTTTCAAATGCTTTATATATATATATATATATATATATATATATATATATATATATATATATATATAGCAATGTGGCCTTTATATAAATTATTCCCATTTTCAATTCATTTAACTAACGACGGTGGCTGCTGAGGCTTGTTCGAAGCGAGTTCCCTCAGTTCAAGCCCAGCCCCTGTGCATAAGAGTGAGACGAGAAACCTGTAGGCCGAGTCATTTTTTACATTGTTTTAACAATTCTTTTAAAGAATGCTGACCGTTTATGGGCATATATTTTTAATTTCATTATTAATTAAAATTTATAAACCTATTAAAAATGAATACTGAGTATTTATTATTATTTTTTATTGATTTTATACTTTACTAACCGTTCTTTATTATTCTATTTATACTGCATACAACATAAAATATTTTATTATGGCAACTTATAAGGCGCTACATAGGTATACGCACGCATTTTTAAAATTATTTTCTTATTTTAGGATACGAGATTGATTTAATGACTCTATGTAATTGGTATAGTTTCAAATGTAACATTGTTAATTTATCTCAATGAGCAACAACTCCATCAAGTAGACACTATTGTTGCTATTAATTACAGAATTTATAAACAATTTCAGACCTTTAGTATGATTCATTATCGCATACGTCTCAATAGCGTGGTTGTTACAATTTTATGCATGTAACCTAAAATGCCACCAACTCAGGTTGTCATGGTGTATGTAAGCTATCTACTTCACAGAAATAACTCACATATTTAGAATTAAAGTGTAAGTAATTTTATTAAAATTATCTAACATATTAAAAACAGCTGTTTGCAATTCGTTAACACAACGGATTATAGGAAGATGGCGTACGCACGTATATAAACATGGAACCATTGAATAAAATTGGTGAACTAAAATAGTAATAGTAAACAGTTATTTAAGTTTATCAAAACCTAACTTTTACTATTATTACAAAAATTATAATAAATATTCAGGCTTCGTAAAGTAGTGGTTATAGTGGTTTAAAACTCGGTAGTGAAAATATTTTTTAAATTGCAAATTACTGGATCATACAAATTGTGCTTTAAGCAAATATCATATAGTTTAATATTATAAATAATATATAATAATATAATATATTTAATAAAAGTCAAATTAAACTCAGTCGTTTACTTAAAGTAATATTTAATTAATTAGGTTTCGCATTAGTACATATAAAACTATTGTCTAACGTGTGCGGATACAATTAAGTTATAATTTTTAAAGATTTTTTTTGCCATGTGGGCAGTATTTATAAAGAATTGTGTTTTTTTATAAGTGAGGTTCCTGAAGGTGTAAATTGTTGCAATTAGAAATGATCAATTATTAAAAATTAATGAATGAGAATCAACATTTTGCCTATTTACCGATTAAAATTTATTTCGAATATATAAGAAATAATATTATTAATTTTATACGTATGTTTATATTAAGTAATATTTAATACTGAGTATTAATTTAAATAATTTTAATTCTTTTTGAATAGAAAAGAAGTATAACTTCTAGCGCGCGTACATGGAGGGATGAAAGTTGTACAAAACTAACAAATTTTTTTGCAAAACTCCGTGACACCGGAGAAACTCCCGGATGGCCTCCGCATGGGGAGCCCTAGAAAAGAAAAGGGCTCCCCATTTGGAAGCCACCCTGCAAGGTTTTTTGTTTTCACCCACCGTCTCTTTGGTAGCCTGACTTGTTGCAAGGGATTGTATTCCTATCAGACAAATGTCACCATTTGTCTGAGAAAATCCGCCTTGGAGGAGCCGGGGCGCGAACCCGGCCCTACAAGTCTCAAGGCAGGCGCTCTACTCCAGAGACAGAGTGGTAGAGCGACTATCTGCAGTCTTCTTAACACTGACAAGATGTTATTCACACGTAGGTATTTATTTCTGACAGTTGATTTGTGAAGCAAATATGTACCTGCGTTTGTAGGGTATCAAAAAAAAAAAAAAAACAACTGGAAAGTGTTTTAGTACTCACCAAGTGATGTGTATATGTAACTTCGGGAACTAGCAAATTCGTAGGTATGTTCTCATGTTGTACTTACACTAATAATACGAACCTGGAACACGAAATTTAACGCCGAATTCATAACACATGAATCATTACTGTCATCGCTGCTGGTTTCATAGTGAGTAAATAAGGATATTCTAAAAATAAGATGTATAAATAATCTGCCATCCAATTGCTCTTGATTATTGTACATCATTTTTCTATGTTGCTTTAAAAGTTTATTATTTCCTCGTAGAACATAATGATAGTTTTAGTGATTTTTTTGCAGACCAGTAATATATAGCGGATTTTTTCCTCACACACTTCACTACAAATGGTGACCTGGGATTTTCACGAATTAATTTGTTCACGGAGAAAAATTCGAACGTTCAGACATTAGAATCGTTTTAATGATTAGATATACATTTTTTAAATTCTCCTCTCTAATGACTTTGAGCCAGTAAGAGCCAATTACCAGCAGAATGAATAAATAACGCACAATCTTGACGAAAGAAAATATTGCGGATCCAACAAGTCTGGGGATGGACTACACAAAGTCATTAAATCTTTGGGCACACCGCAGGGGCGCAACAACTAAATTTCCAAAGGGGGAGCAATATACCTTTTTATAAAGAATCATCGATCCCCCCTATTGAAGCGGGGGGTCCGGGGGTCCTCCCCCGGGAAAAATTGTATTTCAAGGTGGAAAATGGTGCTATTTAAGCAGTTTTATTATCTAAAAATTGATTACACAGCACTTTCTTTGCCCCCGTTTGCCTCCACTTCGAGGTTTCAGAGGGGGGAAAAATACCCTTGCCCCCCCATGTTGTTGCGCCCCTGGGCACACGTCATTCATTGATTGCCTGATGATTTTGAAATGTGTAGTGAAAATTGATACACTTTCCAGGGGCCACGTACCGCCTTTCCCACGCCGGGGATACTGAAGCGAGACACGGTTCGAGATCAAGATCGGCCCCGGATCAAGATCCGAGCCACGAGCATTGTTGGAGTCACGGGGAGTTCCCCCGCCTCGGCGGCGCACAAGTCCCATCTCCTGGTCGCGGCGAACGGCGCTGAGAGTCCATCACGCGATGACTCGCGACTTCTGGCGCCACCATTGTCGCTCAGACAGGGCCTCGTTAGAGACGGGCGCCTGGCTGGACCCCACAATCTCAACCGGCGGGGCCTTACGCACGGAGGTCACTGGCGACTCACCTGCGTCGAGCTCCCTCATTTCAGCCACGTCCAGCTACTGGTGCATCTACTCTTACAACTTATCGCCTCATCCCATGTTTTGTTTGGTCGCAAGGCCGGCGCGTCCATATAGGCGAACTAGGCAACCGCCTAGGGCGCCAAGTAGCTGGGGGCGGCGCAGCAGGACACATAACAGCTGATATAATATGTTTAACGATTATTGAAACTAGATGAAAATTGATTTTTGTAACACTTTGGAATTTTTATATTGATATAAGTAATTATTTAAAATCCACGGTGACCTGTTTATGATTTGTAATAAGTAAAAAAGTAAAAAAAAAACCGCAAGCTTGCTTACATTTTATTGTTGACAAAATCTTAGGCTTACGTGATGTATTTTGAGGCAAGGAAAAATTTTTTTGGGCTGTCCGGCCGGGGGGGGGGGGGGGGGGCAATTATGGTTTTTCGCCTAGGGCGCCAATTTACCTTGCACCGGCCCTGTTTGGTCGTATAACAGTTATAAATATTTGGAGAACTAGGTTGTAGACACAAAAAAAAAAAGGTTGATAATCGTAGATTGGAGTTTTCCACGGCCATTGTCTGATAAACATTTAGGTTAAGCCACCTCTCAGTGTTAGTGCGTCTCGCAGATTCTGTCTGCATGGTAGGAGAACCTCTTTTATTGGTTGGAACTAGAGCATAATTTCCATTTTAACTTTACCTCCAACCTTTCAATCATTAAACTTCAAACATGGCCACATATAAATAAATTATTTTTTTAATTATGCAACTATTCTCGTTAGTCTAGTCCATCTATAAAAATACAAATTTAAACGTTCTTTCGTTCAAAATCTTAAATTTCCGAAAGTTCTTCACCGACTGTTTTGAATTTTTGATGCCTGGGTAATCTGTAAACAGATTTATTTGTAAATTTAAGGTGTGCATTTTTAAATATTGTATCTAGAACACGTTTTAAAGGAAGTCCCCTCAGGCCCGTTTCTACAATGACACGTAAACGGAGACGGACCCGTACGGATTATTAGCTCGGCGATGCTGAGCGCTTCCGTTTACGTTGCTCCGTGCGACCAATGGAAGCCGAGATCGTGGCTGCTGTGGCAGCCATACTTGTTTATGTTCTGAATATGTTAAAAAATTATTTCAAGTTCAATTATATCTAGTGTTTTATTAATACTTCAAAGTATTACATTAAAAAAAATTAATATTTCGTAACCTTTAAACGAAAAATCATTGGTTGTCATTTGTACGGTTCCCGTGAGTTGTGGAAGCAGCAGAGACGCGACGGAGAAATTTTCCGGAAGACGTTGACGTGCCGCTGTAGAACGGGGTGGGGAAGCACCACAACGCCGAATACCATAACGCCGAAATGCCAAATTGACCACAACGCCGACAGCTAGAAAACTGCTGTGTACCACAACGCCGAATTACCACAACGCCGAAATACATTAACCCCGAAAAATGTCATTGCAGGATTGCCAAAAATGTTAGGTTAGGTAAGTTTAGCACACAAATTCATTCTGTTGTTTTTCATTTTGCTCCTGTGCCCCCCCCCCCCTCCCCGCAGCAACATTTTTCGGCGTTACAGCATTTCGGCGTTGTTTTCTAGCTGTTTGGTCGTTGCGGTCAATTTGGCATTCGGCGTTATGGTATTCGGCGTTGTGGTATTTCGGCGTTGTGGTAACGTCCCGAACGGGGCTTGATCGCGGCGTCGGAATTGTGGGAGGGAGGGAGGGAGGGAGGGGCGCCAGCGGCTAGTCCCGAGCTCCGGGTGTTGGCACAAGGCCCGCGCCGCCGTGTCCACCGGGTCTTCTCTCCCGGGCTGTGTGTGTGTTGGCGCGCGCACCCTGAGGCCCGCTGCCAGCCTCTCTTCGCCTGGCCGCAGCGAGCAACACCAGCAACACGAGCAACACGAGCAACACGCACCGCGGATCACTGCCACGATTACCGAGCGTTACGGAAGCTCCGATCACACGAGGGGAATAGCTAGGTACGTGGTGGGGGAAAACGGTAGAGGAGGAGAGCGCGTCAGCGGCGACGCCACTCCAACGCATGCGCTAGCAGGTCGAATGGGATGACGGGCAAAAAGCCCGCACTTACACTAATAATACGAACGTTTACGTGTCATTGGTAGAAACGGGCCTGAGGGGACACTTCCTTTAAAACGTGTTTCTAGATGCACTATTTAAAAATGCACACCTTAAATTTACACAAGAAATCTGTTTAAAGATTACCCAGGCATCAAAATTTCAAAACAGTCGGTGAAGAACTTTCGGAAATTTAAGATTTTGAACGAAAGAGCATTTACGTTTGTATTTATATAGATGGACTAGACTAACAAGACAATTTGCATAATTAAAAAAAATATTTATTTATATGTGGCCATGTTTGAAATTTAATGATTGAAAGGTTGGAGGTTAAGTTTAAATGTAAATTAGGCTTAACTTAGTTCCAACCAATAAAAGAGGTTCTCATGCCATGCAGAGAGAATCGGCGAGACGCACTACCACTGAGAGGTGGCTTAACCTAAATGTAGATACGTAACGGAGTATGTTATATGCATTCACCGTGCGTAGGTCATATGTAGCTTTCGTATTAAAACTCTTTCGTAAATCACTAAAAATTAATTTTTCCCAAAACCTGGAAAAACCTAGGTTACTATTTTTTTGGGGGGGGGGGGGGGACCTAATTTTTATTTTAGATGAAGACTACATACGACGGGGTTAATCATAAAAATTGTATACCGTATGATTCAACGTTTTCAGAAAATGCTATGACTGACATATAACATTTGCATTGAAGTTCATACAAAATATTCAATGAGGATTTGTTTAGTAGAAAAAGATCCGTGTAGTACTTTTAAATATGTGTATTCTATTAATTTGTTAAAAAATGTGTGCAAAATACTAAAAAAAAAAAGAACGTAGGATGCTACCGCCTTCACCCGCATCGCCTCGACGGAAGTCAAGCGATCTGACTACTCGACGGCAGCTGCCCATGTCTCTGCCTCGTGTAGGGAGGGCTGCTATGCCGTGTTGTGACTAGAGTCGCTGCTTGCCAGGCTATATTCAAGTTGAATTACGTGAACGTGCAGGTCGGAATGGTTTGTTTATCTCTAAAGCCAATTCTAAAAGTGTTGAGACCAGCAAGAATGCTCTATATTTCAAGTACTCGCTGGCGACATAAATACTCCCAACACCTCCTTTTCTTCCTTCTTGTCTTTGCTGCGGATCTGGACGCGGCTCTAGCCAGCTGGGGGCGTGCCACGCGTCCGAGCTCGTGTGCGTGACGCGTGCGTGACGTGCTGTTACCTGCCCAGGGTACAGCAGCGCGTGCCACGCGTCCGAGCTCGTGTGCGTGATGTGTGCGTGATGCGCTGTTACCTGCCCAGGACACGGCAGCGCGTGCCACGCGTCCGAGCTCGTGTGCGTGATACGTGCGTGACGCGCTGTTACCTGCCCAGGGTACAGCAGCACGTGCCACGCGTCCGACCTCGTGTGCGTGACGCGTGCGTGACGCGCTGTTACCTGCCCAGGACACGGCAGCGCGTGCCACGCGTCCGAGCTGGTGTGCGTGACGCGTGCGTGACGCGCTGTTACCTGCCCAGGAGACGGCAGCGCGTGCCACGCGTCCGAGCTCGTGTGCGTGATGTGTGCGTGATGCGCTGTTACCTGCCCAGGACACGGCAGCGCGTGCCACGCGTCCGAGCTCGTGTGCGTGATGTGTGCGTGATGCGCTGTTACCTGCCCAGGACACGGCAGCGCGTGCCACGCGTCCGAGCTCGTGTGCGTGACGCGTGCGTGACGCGCTGTTACCTGCCCAGGACACGGCAGCGCGTGCCACGCGTCCGAGCTCGTGTGCGTGATGTGTGCGTGATGCGCTGTTACCTGCCCAGGACACGGCAGCGCGTGCCACGCATCCGAGCTCGTGTGTGTGATGTGTGCGTGATGCTCTGTTACCTGCCCAGGACACGGCAGCGCGTGCCACGCGTCCGAGCTCGTGTGCGTGATGTGTGCGTGATGCGCTGTTACCTGCCCAGGGTACAGCAGCACGTGCCACGCGTCCGAGCTCGTGTGCGTGATGTGTGCGTGATGCGCTGTTACCTGCCCAGGACACGGCAGCGCGTGCCACGCGTCCGAGCTCGTGTGCGAGATGCGTGCGTGACGCGCTGTTACCTGCCCAGGACACGGCAGCGCGTGCCATGCGTCCGAGCTTGTGTGCGTGATGTGTGCGTGATGCGCTGTTACCTGCCCAGGACACGGCAGGGCGTGCCACGCGTCCGAGCTCGTGTGCGTGATGCGCTGTTACATGCCCAGGACACGGCAGCGCGTGCCACGCGTCCGAGCTCGTGTGCGTGATGTGTGCGTGATGCGCTGTTAACTGCCCAGGACACGGCAGCGCGTGCCACGCGTCCGAGCTCGTGTGCGAGATGCGTGCGTGACGCGCTGTTACCTGCCCAGGACACGGCAGCGCGTGCCACGCGTCCGAGCTCGTGTGCGTGATGTGTGCGTGATGCGCTGTTACCTGCCCAGGACACGGCAGCGCGTGCCACGGGTCCGAGCTCGTGTGCGTGATGTGTGCGTGATGCGCTGTTACCTGCCCAGGACACGGCAGCGCGTGCCACGCGTCCGAGCTCGTGTGCGTGATGTGTGCGTGATGCGCTGTTACCTGCCCAGGGTACAGCAGCGCGTGCCACGCGTCCGAGCTCGTGTGCGTGACGCGTGTGTGACGCGCTGTTACCTGCCCAGGACACGGCAGGGGGTGACCAGCAACGATCCTTCGACTGAAGTGACATCGGATTCCGCGCTCAAGTTCTACGCTGTTAAATTTTTCACCTTAAATTTACGAAGAACTATGGTTATAATTTGTAAGAAAAACATTTAAAAAATATGACCAGAACTCGTGAAAAAACACTCTTATTTCTTCCTGTGCGTTTAAACTTTTCATACCGAAATTACAGAATACAGATGCTTATACACATCGTAATTTCTCCGAAGATAAATATTTGTAATTACGAAGAACTCCTCGTTTATTTGAGGTGAAGTCTTCGTTGGAAAGTACGTATATTTACTGTGATTTTTAACAGCGTAGAAGCCATTGATCAACATCCAGAGAACAGCTGGGCAAATAATGTTTGACCCGTGGAGGAGGAACGTAGTTGTAGCCACAAAAGAAAAACGCATTTCACTTGTCTCTGCTAGTTTGGGTATATACTCTGACGTTTTGCAAGTCTCGTGTCAAAATATAATACAGTAGTTTAGTTTTGTATATTTAGTTAGTCTGTGACCGAGTCTTTTGTTTTAAGGAATGCAATATTTCGTTGTTAAGTCTGGTTACTGTCTACTTATCTTTCCTGGGTTTAATTAACCGAATGAAAAACTTTCAGAATGCTCTGTCTCATCTGTAACTGTGCCAACGCGCGAAAACAAGTCTTTCCTTGTACCTAGTTTGCACACTATTCTTGTATTCATTTGTTACGAAACTATTTTCACCCGAGAGCGAATTAACTGCAATCAAATCGTAGGCGTGTTATAAATGGACTAGTAATTAAAATTTTTAAACGTTACGTCAGCTTATATTGTCGAAATTTCTGGTCTCTTTTTATTGAGTTTTGCTTTATCGGAAGGTAAATTTGAAAACTAGCCTGGGTGTCACACAATTATTTCTCACCATCAGTGGAATTTATTTTTAAGTCCAGAGTACAATACTTTTAATGTGCGTACCTGCCATACTACTGAAAGAGGCAAGCACTTGCAGTTTTAAAAAACCCAGCTTACTTCAATTCATTGTGGTGAATTCTTCAGACTGTAGCTATTAATTTCTCGACTTTGGTATTCACGAGAATCCGCACTCGTGAATGCTTTTCTGGATGTTTATTCAGATAAATTAAATTTAAATATTTATTAATAATAATGAAATAATTTATTATAAAATAATTTATACATGCGGAAACATAAACTCACTTATATAAATACACTTGAAAATACACCTGAAAAGGTTTATAAACACAATTTCCAACACTAAAAATTGCGACAAATAAATGATTTTAATTAAATGGATCAGTATTAAATATCAATCACTAAAGTACATGATTTAAAAGCACATATATATTTTTATTTAGCATTTTATCATACTTTGAAAAATTCGTTGCATGGTACTCATGCATCTTAAAAATTCACTCCCATACATTTTTCATAACGCGCTTAAAGAAGCATAACCTCAAAAATTTCTTGGTACCTGATTTCCAACAAATTTATTTTGTATCGATACAATTTTTTTTTATGTGTACTGACTTGTGAGACATGTTAACTGGAATGCTCTGTGGTTCGATGCTGCTTTGGTTAAATGTTTATCATTGGCTCGAACAGTACTCAGTGCAAAATTTCGGCACAGCCAGCAATGATAATGGCTAGAGACGGGAAAAATTCGCGGATTCATTTCGCGATAGGCTAGAATCCAAACTAGTTCAACTTCATGCTGCTTCAGTGATCGGACCACAGTTTAGCTGAATGACCCTAAGCCAATGAAGAATACTCAACAAAAAAAAAACAAAAAAAAACAGCGAATCACAAGCTGGCCAGTTGACAGGTGTCACGGATTAGTAGCCAATCAGCAAGTGTAATTTGCATAAGTACATGGAGGAACGTGGAGTCTATCCTAGATGTAATTGAAACCGCGAATTTTTTCAGTCCTTAATAATGGCGTGTTTTTATTTTTGGATTACCGCGAAACTAATTAGCGCAAATTTCCTGATTTTTTTTACGTTATGATGTATGCATTAGCGTTGGAGTTACAGTTGCCCATTTTGCGAACCAAACGCAAACAACCGTTCAAACCCCTCCCAATTAAACACACCTCCTCGCCACCATTATGTACCACAACCCCCAGCGAAGCGCGAATATCGGCGCTGATGCCAGGAGGTCGTCGCGCGGAAATAGCGGTCTCCCCTCCTCCCCACGGGGATTGGCCCAGGTCACGCGTGCTGGTCTCTGATTGGCCGGCGGCCAGCCCTTCCTCCCTTGCATCCCTCACCGCACATCAGCCTTTATTCCGTCCACCCCCCTCCCCCCTCCTCATCAAGACTCGTCGTGCATATAATCACACTGATCTTAATTTCCAAACGATTTCGGAAACTTTTTTTTATATGCTCAAAAATGTGTTTTAATGTACTTATAAGTTGTAACACCATGTTTACGTAGTCAATAGGTAAGAAACTTCAAGTCATTTAAATAAATTTTTAAGCTAAATTTATATTTTAAATATTATTTTTAAATGTATTTTTTTCCGATCTATGCCTAATGGAGAGAATCTAAATGATTCCCACAACCGATAATATTTAAGAACTAGAAACCATTTTTTAAATGTCTCTTCAATAAATTAATATTTTAATATTTTTTCGAATATTTTTGGAATGCACAGGGTTATAAAACAGAAAGCGTTTTATCGGGAACCACGAAGAATAACTATAATTGTTAACATTATTTGTATTTTGAAATAATATGAAACAAAGTCGCTATCCGTGTGTGTCTGTACCCCTATTTCTTCTAAACTACACAATGGATTTTGATGAAATTTTTTACCATAATTAAAACAATTTCTTCCGGAAAGTTCTTGGGTATAATATATTCGAATTAAATTTTTAAATAGTAGAGAAATATCAATGTTTAGTAATTAATTTGTAAGAACGCGCTTTTAGGATGCTTACAGGGCTTACGCTAACTTATACATGACTGATACATCAAATTAATGTACTACAGGATTGTATGTCTTAAAAAGGCCTAAGGGCAAGTCCTGTATAGCATATTTCTATCTTCTATGATTGACTCACAACATTACTACATTGGGGAACTTTCGATACGGCTGCAGCTAACGATTCGGAATCCATATTAGCTTCTGCGACTAATACCAGATTTATAAAGAAGAGTTTTAAATTTAAACAAATATTTAATAGGAATCAAAATTTATCCTCGCAGAGAGTAAATTATCCATTAAAAATAATACATGTTCCAGGAAGTTCCGCTTTTTAACAACAGATTTCCCCATATTTTATGTCAAATTATATATAATTTGATTTATTTTTGATGTTTCATCACAGACGAATGAGAAGGAAGGCTTCGCTAAGTCTCAAGGAGTTGCCTTGACGTTTTGGGTAGTCAGTCTCATTTAAATGACGGTATTTATCAGCTTTAATAAGGCATATATTGGACTGAACACCAAATTCTTTGAATGTTTGGTTGTCATCTAATTAAAATATGATTAATGTTGATTTAGTAACAGGAATTTACAAATCAAACCAAACAATGAGTACAACTTTACGTCTAATAAAGATTAAAAAAAAAAAAATAAAAAAAAACATGGAGTGCTTGAAATAAAAAAAACACGGAGCGCAAAAAAAAAAAACACGATGACCATACGAAGAAAACTAATATATATATATATATATATATATATATATATATATATATGCCAGGAATTACCTGAAGCACACAGAGAAAACAGACAAAAGTCTTGAAGGAATAACCAGGAGCACACCAAGAGGGCTCTTTTTCGGATTATCTTGGCACGAAAAAAATCGTAATATCTAACCTAAATACACTAATATCTATCTTTAGGGCGCTTCAAAATCTGCCTTCAATACTTCAATTATCTTTATGCAAACAAACATTTGTTACGTCCCGTTAGGACAGCTCAACTCTGTGCTATGCCTTGTATTCGTGCGTCGATATGTACGATATGTGATATGCTGACATCAAATCTGTTATATGCCTACGTTAGTTCTTTCTCTTCACCTGTTCATGAATATGAAAATCGCTTTCATAATAAACCTATAAAGGGGAATATTATTTTACGATCACTGAATATGTTTTAACTATAAATTCAGAATTATTTGATTAACGTAGCATGTTACCTCCATAGCCTATGTTTGATGAGGACTTAAATGTGCCAATAAAATACTATAATCCAGCAATATATCTATCTTGCCTGCAGTAAAAACTGATTAAACGGTATTTTGAACACTACAAATTATTTTGACAAAAGATCCTACCAAATATTTTATGTCGACAGTAAAATAGTAGTGTTTACGAATTGTCTCATTAGAGACAAAAAAAAGTTTTATTGTAACAATTAATTTTTTTTGTACTATAATATTATATTGCTAACATCAAATATTCGACGAGCTCTTTATTTACTAGACATATCGTTTCGGCCACAAAAATTATGGTTTTGTAGAAACCCATTCACAGCTACGCTTGACCTCTGGGAATCCGCACACTTTGTTGTTAAATAATCACAACAGGCTCAATTTCTTCTGAAGAATTCCAATCACAAGCAAGAGTGATTTACCGATGTTTGAATTTAATCCTGGTTATGGTAAAACGTAAAGTGAAAAGGTATAGTATCTCTTTACATCCACGGATGGAATGCAACGTCGGGAATACTCCGAGAAAACACACCACCCGTCGACAAAGGAAAAGTGTGACAGGAAGAGCCTTGAAAGTCGCGGTTGGCAGTCGTTCGACGCCTTCGCGCGGGCGCGACGACGAAGCTGCCGCGCCGATTCAGCGCGATTATTCCATAAACAGCGCAAATGAGAGCGATCTGACCCGGATAAGGACGGAGCGCGCACTCCGCCCTCGTGCCGGGACGACCTTGAGGCATTATCAGGTATACGCGATGCGGTCGCGTAACGCGGCCGGGCGCCGGGCAGGCGCGTGCCTGCGAGACGTAATTGCCGCTGATCGTTTCATTACGTCCCGACAGGTATTTTTCAACGGCGATCCGGAAAAACAAGAAACAGCGATCCCGCGCAGAAACCTCCTCATAACAGCCTCTGTGGGTAATAAATTAGTACCGAGTCCTTGGGTGGTCGTCGTCGCGAGCCGACCCTCAGAGGCGCCTCCTGCAGGTGGCGAGGAGGTTACCCCCAAGAGACGTCGCGTCGTCGCGAGACATGCACGGTGATCACCAAGTCAGTGGTCACGTGGTGTGACTGGTCCCGTCTTCGTGCGTTCTGTAAAAAAAAAAAAAGCGTCCGATGAATGATTCCATAACGAAAGCAAACATAAATACCTTAAAAAAAGCCAAGTAAATGAACTTCATGTGGCCTCGTCGAAGAGAACCCGACTGTATTTTTGGAAACTGCTTCAGGACGAGGTCGTCTAGGTTTATCGTTGTACATATGGTGGTTTTGCCAGGACTTTGGTGCTGACAAGGGAACAGCTGGACAACAATGTCCGCTACGAGACTCTTTATTTTGGCGAGAGCTTCCCCCGCAACCGCTCCCAGTCCTGGGTCGTCGAGCGCCTCCTCCGGGTGTGATGCCAGCCTCAGGAAGACCCTCCTAGAGGACGGCCGAGGCTCCCGAAGGACGAGTCACGATCCTTGCCCCGACCGGTGACGTCATAGACTACCCAGGTTCCATCCGTGTGCATGATGATACGTCAGGCGGCATCCCAAACTTACCCTCCCCCTCCCCCCCTCCTCTTCTTCCATCAGTTGCACGACCGCGGCGTGAAAACGTTGGTTTGTTCGCAGCCCGGCATTTCATTAGCGCGCGCCTGCGGGTACTCTCGGTAAATGCCATGTTATTTGGTTGAACGACTCGCGGCCGGAGCCTCATTACCGACGAGCGAGGGTTCAGGAGATAGCCGTCCGCGCGGGCGGGAGGTCAACCCCTCGGTGCCCGAACAAGCCCGCGCGCGCCCCCAAGAGCCGCGCTGCCATTGGCTCTCCGCGGCGTGACGAGCTCGGCCCTCGCGCGGCTTCGTCTCCCTTCACCGCGACTCCCCGCAGTCACTCCGGACTTAAGAGGCCACTCCAGTGTTTCAGGGGCACTACGCAACCCGCGTTAACCTCATAACATTCAATGCTATTTTCATTTTTCTTATAACTAATTAACTAATATAGATTTCGAAATGATGCTTGCTTGATATGTAAGACAACGATGCTCTTATCAAAGCTCCTTTCTTCAAAAAGGTGCATAAATTATGGTTCAAACCTAGACAATACACTTATGCATATTAGTAAAGATTAGTACAAAACCATAATTTATGCACGTTTTTGAAGAAAGGGGCTTTGATAAGAGCATCTTTGTCTAACATATCAAGCAAGCATCATTTCGAAATCTATATTAGTTAATAAGTTATAAGCAAAATGAAAATAGCATTGAATCTTATGAGGTTAACGCGGGTTGCGTAGTGCCCCTGAAACACTGGAGTGGCCTCTTAAGTGGCGTGTTAGTACCGAAGCACAACTACCGACGATGTTTCCAGTTGCTTTGTTGCGGTTTTGTAGACGCCATCATCCGTCAGTAACGACTTCGCTACAGACGTGAGGTAACACAAAAAAAACTATGGGCTTAGACCCGGGGGAGGGGAAGAGGGCTGACCCTGGAAACAAGAAGCCCCTCACTGCAAGGGTTTAGGAATTGGGAAGGAGGGGCTACACGCACTTGCAAAAGCGTGACTGTGAATCGAGTTTGACGCCAGAACAATTTTTTTATGTATATTGTGTAAAGTTATTGATTATTGCATGCATGTAGACCAAAATATGGGCAGTATACAACATACGAGCACTGTGTCCGGAGATGAAGTGTAGGTTAACCACACGTGCAAAACTCTCGCCCCTCCTCTCCTCCTTGCGTATCCTATTCATATTTGCGTCCCTGAAATAAACATTCTATATGTTTTTTTTTTTACACTATGGGTTCGCAAATGAACCAAGAGTGAGATAGTCTGTGTCGTGTTATTGTCTGAAATTTGACAGTTCCCAATAGTGGTATCATGGTCAGTGTATATTAACGCCACTGCAGTTCTGTCAAGAGTGGTGGTAAACAAGCATTATGTGTTTATTTGCAGGAGACAGTTGGAAAAAAGGGTAAAAAATAGTACTACTAATAAGAGTTTTCAAACTAGAGACTAGTTAATCTTCACGGACTTTACTTGCGTAGGTATGTATTGCGCCAGGTTCCGATAGCGAAGTTTGTTTTCCACCTGTGTCCATCGTGTGTTGTCTTCTCTGCCCGACAGTATCCTTCGAGCTCGTCTCTTCGCAAAGACTTAGCCGCTGTTGCAGTCTTGGTTCTTTACGAACTGAAAACTTTTCACATCCAAACATATTCAACCCCTTTCTTCCTGACTGGCGCGTGTTGTTCTACACGATGGGGAATGTCGTGAGGGAGTTCAGCTCATCGCCAACTGAAGCGCGCCGCGCCGCGCAGCCCCGCGGAAGTTTCCGAAGGTTCCGCTCGCGGGGGTCGCACACTACAGACGCCGTTTTATGATTCCGAACGCTCAGTTCCTTCAGTGTTGACCTAGTGTACAGGTGTATCGCGTGACTGGCTTTGTTTTAAACAAACAAAGGATAATCCCATTAATATAGACACATTAAAGATATTAAATGAAGTAATAAATTCTCAAACTTAAACTGAACTAATCTTTTTAAGTACGGCCACGTGCGCAGATCTCATAAACGATTTTTTTTCCTAACCTAACTAAAACTAAGTGTATTTTGGAGGGGTCCGGGTTAGGGAGGGACCTAGGTGCGTCTCAGGCCGAAGCCTATACGCCTAGTCATGCTGGGATTAGCCATGCAAGGAGAGGGTCGCATGCATCATGTGCTAGGAGGGGATTGGCCAGCCATGGCAGCGATTGGCGCCATGACTAACTCCCCTCACTCTTAAATCTAGACTATAACTAGATCTCATAAACAGACTCAACAAAGATACCGATCATGGCCGAGTGTCACCGAAAGGCACCCAAAGGTGGTGTCAGCCCAAAATTTTCCTCCGTCTGCCACCGCATACGCTGTAGCAAGCCGCCGCGCCGCGCAGAAATATTCCGCTCCGAATTCTCCCGAGATTTCCGGCGCCGGAACAATTCCGCGGCGGACAGGGCTGCGCCATAGTGGGCGCATCCTGGTTTAAATACATGCAAACTGTTCAGCCGGAATTCTTTCCAGGGCTGCGCGGCGCGCCGTAGCGGGCGACGAGCTTTATGCTGGGTTCACAATTAAAAAAAATTAAGCGTGTGCATAGCAAGCCATGCACACGACCTGTGCACACGACCTGTGCGAACTGCGAAATCGGTTCACAATTGAATTCTTACTGTTAATTTCAGCCAATGAAATTTCGCGAACGATGCGACATCTGTTTGCAGTGTTAGTAAATAAACATTAACTTTCAAAATAACGATAATACTTTTATTATCTCGACATTTTCTTACCACAATATGGTTAATAAATATAAACATATTTATAGTCCCACCAAAAAAAAACACCCTGCTCTTCTCTCATTGGCTGTTGTGCCATGCGTACGCGACCGAAATAAAATATATTCATTTCACTCCTATGCGCACGACCTCGCTCCCATGCACACGACCAACTTTCTGCTATTGTGAATCGTTAGGTTAGGAAACATGGCGTTCATATCCTATGCACACGACCTACTGTTACTGTTACTGTTATTTTTTCAATTGTGAACCCAGCCTTAGGCGTACAGTGGAACAGCTGCCCGCGGATCGTCCGGACAGAGGGCGACCCAGATAAGCACGGACTGCGCGTGCACCGGACGTCTTTCAGCGAGCGTCGGACCGAGCCTTGGCCGCGGGCGCGGTCGTTAAACTCGGATTAACTAGGGCCGCAAGCCGGTATTTATAGAGGCATTACGGCGGGTCGAGGCGGCGTGGTGCGCGGTCAGTTCACAATACCGCTCGTTACGTGGTTACGGTGCACTCGCGGCGATCTCGACATTCTTCGAGACCAGCCTCCGAAAGAAAATGATTTCCCATAAATGTGCTTAATCATTACCCGGTAATCATTCGGTTAGATAACAACGAATCAGTAACTGTAGCTCCGTGTCTTAACGTCTTATTAAAAGCGCAATGGTTCAAATTGGTGGTTATTGAAGCACAGGCTATATCTTTTAATTTTTTTTTTTACCTTAGAGTGTGCAATATCAGCACGTGGTCGATTCGCGAGCGATGTTGCAAGCCTCACGTTTCAAAGCAAATCTCTCCGCAGATGTTCAACTGCAGCGAATAAACACCGTTTGCAAGTCGCATACGGGTGTTAGGCTAAGGTCTTATAAGTATCACCATTTGAATAAATTATGCAAGTGTACAGAATTTTGATGATACTTGTGGATCAATTTGTAGAAAATTCTACAGTTAAATGTTCATAGATTAAAAAAAATTGCTTCTATGACAACGAGGTGTCTCACAAACACAAATTTTCGTGTTGATGTCCTTGCAGACAAGACCCAGAAGGTTAGTTGGTTGTCTTCACACACTGATCATAAAGCACTGCTCCAAAAACTGGAGCATAGTTTTATTTTTGACACTTTCTATTCAGTAGGTACTGAGCCAATGACAATCCACTGTTGATCACCAGTTAGTAACCGATTCACGCGAATAAAAGAAAGAGCAAAAGATTTTTCAAAAAGAAGTAAGTTAGTGCCACGCAGAATATTCCCGAGTTTACAAGACCGAAAGAAACGACGAGCTCGAACAATGTTTTTTTACAGCCGGTAAACGTGGCGGACGTTTCCACGAATCGAGTGTTTTTGGGGTGCTCCTGTATCCGCAACCAATGCCTTTCGTCGTCACTACATTTCACCGTTTCACTCGTCATACGTGTCTGATGACCTCGCTGTCAACGGACACTAAACCCTACGTCATTCCCATAAGAAACCGAGATTTTGTTTTTACGTCCAGGATATTGGTACCTAAAATAGCGTTAAGAATGTTAAATTATTGTCGCAAACTTAATGTGGGGAAAAAAACTGGGTTCTTAAGGGATAACCCAATTTATTAATTAGTAGAGTTTATTTATTACTAATTTCTACACTATAAATTTAATTACTGCACTCAACTACTCTGTCCACAACAATTAGTCTTACACTGACCATTAAAACATCAACACACTCTTCTGGAGCTTGGCTCGACAGTGGCTCGCTCTTCTGTCCGCTTCCTTCGCACACTCACCCACGCCGCGCCGCAGTGCAGTCCTCAACTATCGCTCGTCGCACCCGACTGGCTCGCCAGGCCTTCACTCGCAGGTATCGCCTCCCGATAGGTCCGGTTGGCTCAGCAAGGGCCACTTGCCCTCCACCTCTCGCTGATCGCACGGGTATCGCCAGTATCACTGGGGGAGACCCTCTCCCCTACTCAAAGAACTCTCCGAACCCTCGGATCTCACACGGAACTCTCGAGGAGGCCGGCGTCGCTGCTTTTATACTCGTGGCATCCTTCTCGAAGGAACGAGAGCGGCTGTGACGTGTCGCGTCATCCCGGGCCGACCCGACGCCCGAAACATCCATAAAAGCGACGCTTATTCACGCCTCTGTAAGCCCGGAATTCCCAGGCCGCTAAATGTGACAATAGCCCGGGGCGGAACTGTGCACGGGGAGCAGAAGGGGGAGGGGGATGCGACGACCCTTGTTATCCAACCAGGCACGCGTGGCATGCCTTACGTCAGTGGAGACCACGTGACGTCAGTGGCCGTGAAGGGCCGCCAGCCAGCTCCGAACCTGGCGCGCATCGCGGTCTTGTCTCTCGCGTTCGTAACAATATCTAAAACGTGTGTCGAAGAACAGTCAATATTATGTTCATAGTTAATTTAACGATGTGTCGGAAACCAATACAGGCCTCTCTGTTTCATTAGTGTCTTTACCAAAGAATAGTTACGATTACTTTTACATGCTTTATATTAGCTTCACCTGTATGTTTGTCTGTCCGTCTGTAACTCTTTCGACTAAGAGTGAGTAGCTCATCACTGTAAAATGTCCCACCAAAATAATCGATAGCCGAGCGGTCTAAGGCGCGCGACTTCTGTGACGTCAGCTTTCAGATTCAGCGATCGTGGTTTCTACTCCCGGCCACGCCGGAAAAAAAAAATGTTTTTTTTTCTTTCCCCCCCCCCCCCCCCGGTAAATTCTAAGATTATATCCATACATCAAACTGTAAATGATTCGGAGATACTTTACCATTTCTTTGTGACGTTGCAACTCCAAATAGTTATCTCAGATGGTAATAGGTAGTGTCGGTAACTCATTTCCCTATGATAATTATACATAAATATAGTTTAAAAAACTAAAAAAACATGCTTTTAAAGAATATCAAACTAAAAAGTTAAAAATAAATATAGTTTAAAAAACTAAAGAAACATGCTTTTAAAGATTATCAAACTAAAAAGTAAAAAATAATTTTAAAATTTAATTTATGACAATAGTATATAAGCAATACTAGTATAAATGAGAAAAAAGCATGGGGTGCTTAATATACAAAAAATATGGCACAAAGCGCCTCAAGCTTTTTTCTCATTTATACTAGTATTGCTTATATACTATTGTCATAAATTAAATTTTAAAATTATTTTTTACTTTTTAGTTTGATAATCTTTAAAAGCATGTTTCTTTAGTTTTTTAAACTATATTTATTTTTATTTAGTACATATATTACAAAACAAACACAAATATACGAAGAAATATGAATTGAAATGATCCTTATAGCTTAATTCATCCTATCTGGTATTCTCTGCAAATGACTATAAATTTCAAATCGCAAAATTCCCGAATTCACTTAAGAGTTTGCCTGAATGGAAATAATTAGAGTCCCGGAAATTTCGCGGATTCCTCTGGCCTCAGGATAGAATTCAAAGTTATGGGTGTGCTCGACCCATGTTTACTTTCCCAATGGTTGATTTCTTAGCGAGAAAATTTTTATCCTTGTTATTTGGCACTACCTGATTCGCTTACTTCTCTCCTAGCTGGACATCGTTGGCTCACGGTCGTAGAGGGGCGTGTCCAGATAACTGCGGTCCAATCATGAACACAGTGCGACAGTGTGGAGGTTTGCACTCTAGCTTGCGACTAAATGAATGCGCGAAAATTCCGTGGCTCTAGAAATAATTCGTGGTTAAACCAGTCGCGATGGCTTGCTTCGCATGTTCGCTGACGAGCGGTTGCCGTTTTGACTAACTGAATCGGAGGATCGGGCGCGTCGGAAGTCCAGCAAATTACCTCCAGCGAGCGGCAGCAATCTTCCCCATTAGCAGCGGGACACGAGGCAGGGACATGAATCATACATGAGATCCCAATCTCCGGCGCTCAGCTGGCGCGCCCCATTGTCTCTCGGACTGCAGGACCTGGCTGCTTGCCGCGGCGCGGGTCAAAGCGACAGCATCAGGAGCCCTTGTAAACTGCTGCTGCACAGATCTCTCTCCCGGGACCACGTGTAAGTATCCCCGCCCGGGACTTGTTCAACATTCACTCGCAGCGCTGGACGTGAACACGTCTTTAAAATTGCTTCCATACCGGGAGGCACGTCAAAAAAAAAAAAAAAAAAAAAACGGAATGGTAACAAAATCGGGGGATACAGTTTGGTGTTGCAGCTACATATCTTATCATCTCCGTCCAAAATTTAATTACACAACTGGATAGCTAAAGGATCAAAGTGAGGACTGTGACGCATCACGCGCGGTGGCAATGGAAGCGTCGCCATTTTCAGGTCATTTTTCTGCGTTTCGAGATTTCCATTTAGTATAACTTTTGACTCGGAAGAGCTACAACGTTCGTTTGAGTTTCAATCGTCGGCTCTCGTTAAAATCTATCGATTGCATATATAAAACATTAGTGTAAAACAGTTACAGTGAATATATATGGTGTTAAAAAATATATATAATCAAAAATATATAATGTCGGCCTATACGCGGCTTCTTAGTGTTCAAACATGATTATAACATACATAAAATAGCGTACTTTATATTTTGCATAGATAATATTAGGTACCTGTTACGTTCACGTATTCACGTACAACACACGGTCGTGTCAATGAAACAGCCACACCCCAATTTCCTTTTGTTTGTCTGCCTTGTGTTCATAGTCACTGTTGAAACTGTCTCGTCGTTGTTAGCCCATTGTGTTCGTCTGTGATATTATAATTTTATTTTATCACTATATTACTACCACGTAATTCTTGTGTTGTATGATATCTAAAGTTTGAATGTGTTCGTTTGTGCTGTCGTTGTGTTGGCCATAATACCGGTTTAGGTTCATTGCTTGGTTTATCTGTTCAACATAGCTGATTTAGGCTTGTTCTCTGAGGGTTTATGTTTTCATTTTTATTTATTAATTTACATCCTTGAATTTTTTTTTGCCACGACAAACAGTGCAAAACTGCAATGGCATATGTCCAAAATATTGTATCATACCAAAATTCCCCATTGCATGAATATCATTTGCAACACGATAACAAATCGTTACCGAGGTTAGAGATTGACATCACTCTCGACTATTGAAAGACTTGTACGCATGGGTTTTTTGAATTTGTTTTATTGTGTTTATTAATGTGCACTTTCTATACTTTAAAGCTATTCAGGGAACAGTTTTCAAATAATATTGGCTAATGTAGTTACTGTAACCAACACAAGACATAAATGCCCGGGGAAAAAAAGAGCACGTGTAACTCAATACACGTTATAGAAGTGAAACTTCTTAAGCATTCACACCTCGAATTGTAAGTAAAGTAAGGGGTAAAATTGCAAAAAGAGAGAAAAAGAGAAAGACACCAATTTTATAAACAAACATTAATTGACAGATTATTAAAAAATTACTCATTAAAAATAACTGCTCACGATATCAATAATGATTAACTAACAATAAATATTACTCACTGTTTAAATACATCATAAAGAAAAACTGCGCGAGTTACTGTTTCTTCAAAAAATTCTGCCATTTGGTACACGCCAAATCTCTGAACGAAATATAAAATTCATAGAAGGTAGCGCTTTCTATGCGGGAAATGCAGGAACTGTCTCTACAGCGCTCTCTGCGCTGCTGGTTGAACAAGGAGGAACGCGAGCGCGCTGGTAGCAAATATAAAATTTCAAGGCACTCACATCTGACTGTATAGGATACAAATAATATCTATTTTCTAAAACAGGCGCAAGCGCACACTCTCTGTCTTATTCTTTCGTTAATCTATCTCTCACGTTTTTTTTTTTTTTTTTTTTTTGGTGGGGAACGAATCATCGCACAGATAGGAGAACAAAACGAGCCCAGCAACGTTTATAGCATAGGGCTCTCTTTATTTCTCTTTGGTCAAGTCACTATTCTCTATCCTTTTCAGAAGAATGTTTCACGAAAAACATTGCATTAAAATGTCATCGCGCCCAAAAAAAAGGGTTTTCACTTCAAAAATGTTTACGGTGGGTGTTGATAACAAAGCGTTTAGGAACGCAAGGGATTCACGCTGGACACGCAGACACCAGCCACTGGAGGCTGTCTCGGCCCCTTCCCACTCGCCTTGGCCCGTTGGCTTGGCAGGGGGGAAAGGGGGGGGGGAGCGGCTGGCATCCGAGGGGGCGTGGGGATATGTTTATTTATCAACCGCGGCCTTGGGTGTTGTCGGCGCGGCGGGAGGTCCGGGCCTCGCCCCGCCGTCCAGACCTCGGCATCGCCGTCACGACCTCTCCTCCGGGCCGGACTGGACAATGGGAGCCCGCCGCTCCTCCGTCACGCGAGTCCCAGCCGGCGAACTGCTGGGCGCGCTCGTGAGTCTCCGGTGCTTCACACCAGCATCTCCCCGGGCTCGCACTGGACCTCTGCGGCGATGTTGCCAGATAGTGCCAGACCTTTCCTTCCCCTCGCCGCAAACACCACTCCTCCTCGGTGCTTCACACCATCATCTCCCGGGCTCGCACTGGACCTCTGCGGCGATGTTGCCAGATAGTGCCAGACCTTTCCTTCCCCTCGCCGCAAACACCACTCCTCCTCGGTGCTTCACACCCTTTCTTCCTAATACCATGCTTCACACCAGCATCTCCCGGGCTCGCGCAGAACCTCAGCAGCGATGTTGCCAGATCGTGCCAGACCTTTCCTTCCCCTCGCCGCAAACACCACTCTTCCTCGGTGCGTCACACCATCATCTCCCGGGCTCGCACTGGACCTCTGCGGCGATGTTGCCAGATAGTGCCAGACCTTTCCTTCCCCTCGCCGCAAACACCACTCTTCCTCGGTGCGTCACACCATCATCTCCCGGGCTCGCACTGGACCTCTGCGGCGATGTTGCCAGATAGTGCCAGACCTTTCCTTCCCCTCGCCGCAAACACCACTCCTCCTCGGTGCTTCACACCATCATCTCCCGGGCTCGCACTGGACCTCTGCGGCGATGTTGCCAGATAGTGCCAGACCTTTCCTTCCCCTCGCCGCAAACACCACTCCTCCTCGGTGCTTCACACCATCATCTCCCGGGCTCGCACTGGACCTCTGCGGCGATGTTGCCAGATAGTGCCAGACCTTTCCTTCCCCTCGCCGCAAACACCACTCCTCCTCGGTGCTTCACACCCTTTCTTCCTAATACCATGCTTCACACCAGCATCTCCCGGGCTCGCGCAGAACCTCAGCAGCGATGTTGCCAGATCGTGCCAGACCTTTCCTTCCCCTCGCCGCAAACACCACTCTTCCTCGGTGCGTCACACCATCATCTCCCGGGCTCGCGCAGAACCTCAGCAGCGATGTTGCCAGATCGTGCCAGACCTTTCCTTCCCCTCGCCGCAAACACCACTCTTCCTCGGTGCGTCACACCATTATCTCCCGGGCTCGCGCAGAACCTCAGCAGCGATGTTGCCAGATCGTGCCAGACCTTTCCTTCCCCTCGCCGCAAACACCACTCTTCCTCGGTGCGTCACACCATCATCTCCCGGGCTCGCGCAGAACCTCAGCAGCGATGTTGCCAGATCGTGCCAGACCTTTCCTTCCCCTCGCCGCAAACACCACTATTCCTCGGTGCGTCACACCATCATCTCCCGGGCTCGCGCAGAACCCCAGCAGCGATGTTGCCAGATCGTGCCAGACCTTTCCTTCCCCTCGCCGCAAACACCACTCTTCCTCGGTGCGTCACACCATCATCTCCCGGGCTCGCGCAGAACCCCAGCAGCGATGTTGCCAGATCGTGCCAGACCTTTCCTTCCCCTCGCCGCAAACACCACTCTTCCTCGGTGCGTCACACCATCATCTCCCGGGCTCGCGCAGAACCTCAGCAGCGATGTTGCCAGATCGTGCCAGACCTTTCCTTCCCCTCGCCACAAACACCACTCTTCCTCGGTGCGTCACACCATCATCTCCCGGGCTCGCGCAGAACCTCAGCAGCGATGTTGCCAGATCGTGCCAGACCTTTCCTTCCCCTCGCCGCAAACACCACTATTCCTCGGTGCGTCACACCATCATCTCCCGGGCTCGCGCAGAACCCCAGCAGCGATGTTGCCAGATCGTGCCAGACCTTTCCTTCCCCTCGCCGCAAACACCACTCTTCCTCGGTGCGTCACACCATCATCTCCCGGGCTCGCGCAGAACCTCAGCAGCGATGTTGCCAGATCGTGCCAGACCTTTCCTTCCCCTCGCCGCAAACACCACTCTTCCTCGGTGCGTCACACCATCATCTCCCGGGCTCGCGCAGAACCCCAGCAGCGATGTTGCCAGATCGTGCCATACCTTTCCTTCCCCTCGCCGCAAACACCACTCTTCCTCGGTGCGTCACACCATCATCTCCCGGGCTCACGCAGAACCCCAGCAGCGATGTTGCCAGATCGTGCGATACCTTTCCTTCCCCTCGCCGCAGACACCACTCCTCCTCGGCGCTTCGCACCAGCATCTCCCGGGCTCGCGCAGAACCCCAGCAGCGATGTTGCCAGATCGTGCCAGACCTTTCCTTCACCCTCGCCAAAGACACCACTCTTCCTCGGTGCGTCACACCATCATCTCCCGGGCTCGCGCAGAACCCCAGCAGCGATGTTGCCAGATCGTGCCATACCTTTCCTTCCCCTCGCCGCAAACACCACTCTTCCACGGTGCGTCACACCATCATCTCCCGGGCTCGCGCAGAACCCCAGCAGCGATGTTGCCAGATCGTGCCATACCTTTCCTTCCCCTCGCCGCAGACACCACTCCTCCTCGGCGCTTCGCACCAGCATCTCCCGGGCTCGCGCAGAACCCCAGCAGCGATGTTGCCAGATCGTGCCATACCTTTCCTTCCCCTCGCCGCAAACACCACTCTTCCTCGGTGCGTCACACCATCATCTCCCGGGCTCGCGCAGAACCTCAGCAGCGATGTTGCCAGATAGTGCCAGACCTTTCCTTCCCCTCGCCGCAGACACCATTCCTCCTCGGTGCGTCACACCAGCATCTCCCGGGCTCGCGCTGGACCTCAGCAGCGATGTTGCCAGATCGTGCCAGACCTTTCCTTCCCCTCGCCGCAAACACCACTCTTCCTCGGTGCGTCACACCATCATCTCCCGGGCTCGCGCTGGACCTCAGCAGCGATGTTGCCAGATCGTGCCAGACCTTTCCTTCCCCTCGCCGCAAACACCACTCTTCCTCGGTGCGTCACACCATCATCTCCCGGGCTCGCGCTGGACCTCAGCAGCGATGTTGCCAGATCGTGCCAGACCTTTCCTTCACCCTCGCCGCAGACGCCACTCCTCCTCGGTGCGTCACACCATCATCTCCCGGGCTCGCGCAGAACTTCAGGAGCGATGTTGCCAGATCGTGCCAGACCTTTCCTTCACCCTCGCCGCAGCTGCCACTCTTCCTCGGTGCGTCACACCAGCATCTCCCGGGCTCGCGCAGAACTTCAGGAGCGATGTTGCCAGATCGTGCCACACCTTTCCTTCACCCTCGCCGCAGACGCCACTCCTCCTCGGTGCGTCACACCAGCATCTCCCGGGCTCGCGCAGAACTTCAGGAGCGATGTTGCCAGATCGTGCCAGACCTTTCCTTCACCCTCGCCGCAGACGCCACTCTTCCTCGGTGCGTCACACCAGCATCTCCCGGGCTCGCGCAGAACCTCAGCAGCGATGTTGCCAGATCGTGCCAGACCTTTCCTTCCCCTCGCCGCAAACACCACTCTTCCTCGGTGCGTCACACCATCATCTCCCGGGCTCGCGCAGAACTTCAGGAGCGATGTTGCCAGATCGTGCCAGACCTTTCCTTCACCCTCGCCGCAGACGCCACTCCTCCTCGGTGCGTCACACCATCATCTCCCGGGCTCGCGCAGAACTTCAGGAGCGATGTTGCCAGATCGTGCCACACCTTTCCTTCACCCTCGCCGCAGACGCCACTCCTCCTCGGTGCGTCACACCAGCATCTCCCGGGCTCGCGCAGAACTTCAGGAGCGATGTTGCCAGATCGTGCCAGACCTTTCCTTCACCCTCGCCGCAGACGCCACTCCTCCTCGGTGCGTCACACCATCATCTCCCGGGCTCGCGCAGAACCTCAGCAGCGATGTTGCCAGATCGTGCCAGACCTTTCCTTCCCCTCGCCGCAAACACCACTCTTCCTCGGTGCGTCACACCATCATCTCCCGGGCTCGCGCAGAACCTCAGCAGCGATGTTGCCAGATCGTGCCAGACCTTTCCTTCACCCTCGCCGCAGACGCCACTCCTCCTCGGTGCGTCACACCATCATCTCCCGGGCTCGCGCAGAACCTCAGCAGCGATGTTGCCAGATCGTGCCAGACCTTTCCTTCACCCTCGCCGCAGACGCCACTCCTCCTCGGTGCGTCACACCATCATCTCCCGGGCTCGCGCAGAACCTCAGCAGCGATGTTGCCAGATCGTGCCAGACCTTTCCTTCACCCTCGCCGCAGACGCCACTCCTCCTCGATGCGTCACACCATCATCTCCCGGGCTCGCGCAGAACCTCAGCAGCGATGTTGCCAGATCGTGCCAGACCTTTCCTTCACCCTCGCCGCAGACGCCACTCCTCCTCGGTGCGTCACACCATCATCTCCCGGGCTCGCGCAGAACCTCAGCAGCGATGTTGCCAGATCGTGTCACACCTTTCCTTCACTTTCGCCGCAGACGCCACTCCTCCTCGGTGCGTCACACCATCATCTCCCGGGCTCGCGCAGAACTTCAGGAGCGATGTTGCCAGATCGTGCCACACCTTTCCTTCACCCTCGCCGCAGACGCCACTCCTCCTCGGTGCGTCACACCATCATCTCCCGGGCTCGCGCAGAACCTCAGCAGCGATGTTGCCAGATCGTGCCAGACCTTTCCTTCACCCTCGCCGCAGACGCCACTCCTCCTCGGTGCGTCACACCATCATCTCCCGGGCTCGCGCAGAACTTCAGGAGCGATGTTGCCAGATCGTGCCACACCTTTCCTTCACCCTCGCCGCAGACGCCACTCCTCCTCGGTGCGTCACACCAGCATCTCCCGGGCTCGCGCAGAACTTCAGGAGCGATGTTGCCAGATCGTGCCAGACCTTTCCTTCACCCTCGCCGCAGACGCCACTCCTCCTCGGTGCGTCACACCATCATCTCCCGGGCTCGCGCAGAACCTCAGCAGCGATGTTGCCAGATCGTGCCA
Organism: Bacillus rossius redtenbacheri; assembly: GCF_032445375.1. Taxonomy (NCBI): domain Eukaryota; kingdom Metazoa; phylum Arthropoda; class Insecta; order Phasmatodea; family Bacillidae; genus Bacillus; species Bacillus rossius. Next base: position 31,311,418 of record NW_026962011.1, read on the forward strand.
GACCTTTCCTTCCCCTCGCCGCAAACACCACTCTTCCTCGGTGCGTCACACCATCATCTCCCGGGCTCGCGCAGAACCTCAGCAGCGATGTTGCCAGATCGTGCCAGACCTTTCCTTCACCCTCGCCGCAGACGCCACTCCTCCTCGGTGCGTCACACCATCATCTCCCGGGCTCGCGCAGAACCTCAGCAGCGATGTTGCCAGATCGTGCCAGACCTTTCCTTCACCCTCGCCGCAGACGCCACTCCTCCTCGGTGCGTCACACCATCATCTCCCGGGCTCGCGCAGAACCTCAGCAGCGATGTTGCCAGATCGTGCCAGACCTTTCCTTCACCCTCGCCGCAGACGCCACTCCTCCTCGGTGCGTCACACCATCATCTCCCGGGCTCGCGCAGAACCTCAGCAGCGATGTTGCCAGATCGTGCCAGACCTTTCCTTCCCCTCGCCGCAAACACCACTCTTCCTCGGTGCGTCACACCATCATCTCCCGGGCTCGCGCAGAACCTCAGCAGCGATGTTGCCAGATCGTGCCAGACCTTTCCTTCACCCTCGCCGCAGACGCCACTCCTCCTCGGTGCGTCACACCATCATCTCCCGGGCTCGCGCAGAACCTCAGCAGCGATGTTGCCAGATCGTGCCAGACCTTTCCTTCACCCTCGCCGCAGACGCCACTCCTCCTCGGTGCGTCACACCATCATCTCCCGGGCTCGCGCAGAACCTCAGCAGCGATGTTGCCAGATCGTGCCAGACCTTTCCTTCACCCTCGCCGCAGACGCCACTCCTCCTCGGTGCGTCACACCATCATCTCCCGGGCTCGCGCAGAACCTCAGCAGCGATGTTGCCAGATCGTGCCAGACCTTTCCTTCACCCTCGCCGCAGACGCCACTCCTCCTCGGTGCGTCACACCATCATCTCCCGGGCTCGCGCAGAACCTCAGCAGCGATGTTGCCAGATCGTGTCACACCTTTCCTTCACCCTCGCCGCAGACGCCACTCCTCCTCGGTGCGTCACACCATCATCTCCCGGGCTCGCGCAGAACTTCAGGAGCGATGTTGCCAGATCGTGCCACACCTTTCCTTCACCCTCGCCGCAGACGCCACTCCTCCTCGGTGCGTCACACCATCATCTCCCGGGCTCGCGCAGAACCTCAGCAGCGATGTTGCCAGATCGTGCCAGACCTTTCCTTCACCCTCGCCGCAGACGCCACTCCTCCTCGGTGCGTCACACCATCATCTCCCGGGCTCGCGCAGAACTTCAGGAGCGATGTTGCCAGATCGTGCCACACCTTTCCTTCACCCTCGCCGCAGACGCCACTCCTCCTCGGTGCGTCACACCAGCATCTCCCGGGCTCGCGCAGAACCTCAGCAGCGATGTTGCCAGATCGTGCCAGACCTTTCCTTCACCCTCGCCGCAGACGCCACTCCTCCTCGGTGCGTCACACCATCATCTCCCGGGCTCGCGCAGAACTTCAGGAGCGATGTTGCCAGATCGTGCCACACCTTTCCTTCACCCTCGCCGCAGACGCCACTCCTCCTCGGTGCGTCACACCAGCATCTCCCGGGCTCGCGCAGAACTTCAGGAGCGATGTTGCCAGATCGTGCCAGACCTTTCCTTCACCCTCGCCGCAGACGCCACTCCTCCTCGGTGCGTCACACCAGCATCTCCCGGGCTCGCGCAGAACTTCAGGAGCGATGTTGCCAGATCGTGTCAGACCTTTCCTTCCCCTTGCAAAAGACACCACTAATTTCACCTAATACCCACAGTGAACCAGTCTCTGTGTGTCCGGAGAAGTTTTACTGTACTAACTGTTCTGGTTGCAACTGTCTCGTCATTATTAGCATACCTTCTGTGTTCACTTGTGTTGTCATTTTTTTCTGGAGTATTTCCTTCTTCGGAATTAATTACCTTTGTATTCTGGGAATATAACAGTTGACGTAAGCTAACCTTAGTTTTGTTCTCTTCGTACGTTGTGTATTGCGGAGGGGATGTTTTTTCTATGCAAACCAGCGTAAACCAGCAAATATGTATGTTTAAATATTTCCCAAGGCGAGAATAATTAAAATAACGTGTCCAGTCACAGACGTCAAACGGACACGCAGAATTTTAGAGCTTAGTTTCTTCTCACACTTTCTGCAAGTTAGTCTCCGGAATCTCATCTGCATTGAAGAGGTGCAGCACTCATGTATTCGTGAGTGAGTGGAGCGGAGGTCTTCCCAAAAATACTTCAGTGAAGCGACCCTTAACAGATGAGTGCACTGAATTTTTAAATCACAGGACAAGCAGGAATGCATCCTCAACTTTAAGGCTAGCAACACATATTTTAAATTGTGTTAACACTTAACTAGGTTAGCCTTTGGTTGATACAGGTTGGTCTGCACTAAGTTTGCCCTACACCTCGAAGAAACATCCTTCGTGTATTTAGACTCATAATACGAAACTCAAACAAAATTTAATGTAAAATTCTTTAAAATAATGCAGAACGTCATAAATATACGCAAGGACGCGAATCACACATAGTTACCGCACGCACCGCTAGGATTCGTTGCAGGAGCAATTCATAATTCTATAAACATTCAAACTAGCACAACATAAAAAAATAATTAAACCTAAACAGTATGTATATAAATTAGAAAAAGAAGGAATAATTAACCAAATCAATAAAGATATAAATATATTTTTAATAGTACACTATTGAATAATTTGATTAGCGGACTGAAATTATAAACTATATAATAAAAAGGCTCCGATAAAAGCGAAAATAACTTGATAAATTTCTAAACCCTTGCTCTGCATCTGATTTTCTACAAAGTATTTTTTTAGTACTACTTATCTTTTTAAATTTTATTAAACAGATAATAATATAAAGTTTCCGTTTGGCACCATCCGCTACAGATGGCAGCTCCATGGTGACACATTTCCGTTCCATTCACCAAATTACTACAATCAAATGCCGTATAGGCCTACCGAGCGCTAATATTTACAGATCAATTTTAAAAAAATGCAACCACATTGGACACCGCAGCGACAAAAAAAAATTGGTTGTCTGTAAAGTCGGTTTACGGACGATAGTTTAACGTGACAACGTCATAACAAAACATTCATGAAATGATTTCATACTTTTATGAATAAAATTGAATCATTTTTATTGAATTATCACTATTTTGTATGGATAAAAAAAAGGACTGAAATGAAATCTACAATTTAATTGATAAATTTACTTTTATTTGCACTCATTAATTCAAATATGTTTATTACTTTAACGAAGAGATTATTTTAACTATAACTTTTATACATGTTTGCTATTTAACTTCTTCCAATCTGTGTTATTCTGTTAAGGATAGGACGATGATAGGAAAAGTAGGAAACGAATGGGAGTGTTTCAAGTTTAAAGTGTCTCGAAAAAGTCAAATCATGTCAATCGATGGTTGTTCCGATCGAGTGGAAGAGAGATATATGCGGCGCAAGCGTACAATGAACGTAACGGGACAAAGCGTAACGGGACAATGTGCGTGACGGGACAATGAGTCATCCTTTTTCGCGCATGCAGCCGATGTTCATGGGATTTATTAGACGTTGTCACGTCAAAAAAAACTCAACATAATGATGATACTGAACAGATAATCTGGACACACATACCTACTACAGCACAGGCTTCCTAAGTAAGACACAACAGCTGCGACGTTTCGGGAACTGACATCAGGAACAAGCAGTCTGGTAGTGAGTCCGTGCCCCAGGACTCCGCCTGTCCCGTGCCACGAGCGGTGGCTGCGCTTCTGCACACTCGCCTGTTCCGCGGCCACACGGCCCAGTGTGTGTCGCGCGCTACTTGTCAGGAGATTCCCCCCCACGCGGTCGCTCAGGCATGAGTTACGACAAGTGAACAGCTATCAAATACTCTCTGCTACGGTTTACGGCCTTCGCTGGGAAGGGGAGTCCGGCGACAGGCAAGCGCAACAAGGACTCAAGTCACGGGCCAAATCATGGACCCGAATATTTTCACAATTTATTTCCTACCTGTCTAACAGTTTACGATATTTGCGTACAGTACCAAGACTTGCTGAGTTCGATGTGACGGACCTTTATTTCTCTTATTATTCTTAAATATCTGCTAGATATTTTTGGCTTGGTCTCAGACGCTGTGTTGTTCGTTTAGTTTCATTGTCATTACTATTATTGAAGGATCGTTCCCGTTATTCTTTTAACTGTATCTCGCTACCGCTTTGTTTAGTTACAAAATGTTGCCACAAGATATTAAATGACCGTTATTTTCGAGCTGTAACATCAACGCTTGCAAGACTCTTTACATATTTTAGTTTAAACTGTTTTATAAACATTTTGTGAAGAAAGCTATGGTGATGCACTTGGCAGTATAATTTATGATCAAATGTTGCCGAAGCTTTCAGGCCTGTACTCAAGCTATACCAACACTGATTTTCAGCGGTTTGATTGGGAGCCAGAAAAAAAAAACTTCACGGCTTGTCTTTGCGTTCGACTGGTTGATTTCATTGCACGAAGGCTTTCGTTCTTCCGACTGAAAATTGTGCGCGCATCAGTCAAAATACTGGTTTAGCTGGTTTCTGACGATGAGTCGTAAATTCTGAGGTTCAATAATCGAAGAAACGCTCAATTATATATGTTCAGAGGCTACCCTGCGACCGAATGAATGCGTGCAACTTGCTAGTTCCTAAAAAAAGGCCTTTCTGAATAAAATTGCCTCAGGCTAGAAGTGTGATAAAGTAGGGATTTTCATGTTTACAAAATATCTAAGAGCTAAAATTATGGTGAGGTTACTGGGGGGAAATTGATACCTGAGTGAAACAGAGTATGTTGACAAAAATCAAACAAAACTGTACTAGCAAAAATACTTCGTGACTTCTTCTGACACTGATATCGTTCTCTTCGCCTTGGTCATGGGCGTTGATCGCGCGGGGAAATGAGGGGGGGGGGGGGGGTGGCTGGCTGGAAACCCGCCCCCTGACACCCTGAAATTAAGAAGCCCTTCTGTGAGGAGGTCGCGTAGCTGTGAAACGGGTTTTGATGTGATAACTATGTTTTATGGTAAACTTTCTTTATATTTCAAAGTTTTTTTTTTTTTTTGCTTACTGCACGCATGTAGGCCAACATATGGGCAGTATACAACATGAAAGCACCGTATCCAGATATGACTTGCGTCGGTTAACCCCACGTGTACGGCCTCTACCTTCCCCCTCCACCCCTTACCGCGTAACCAAAAGACTTTCGCCAATACTTCCACATTATTCGTACCACACATCACCGCTGGTAAACGATTGTGAAAACTGTCGCGCGTACGAGAATTCTCGTGCGTTTCGCAACAAACGCTTGCTCGGCGGCCGGAGAAACTCCAGTGTGTGTGTGCTGTCGCCCTCACTTCCGGCTTCCCCCCCACCACTGCGCCTTATCGCAAGGGGGGGCGTGTCCAGGCGACGCCCACGCAGCGCGGTGATAGGCGCGTCCCGAGGCGCCGGCCACGCCCCCCTCCGCCGCCGGCTCGCGTGTGTGGCGCCCGGTGCGCGCGCCGCGTCACGTGACTGCCTGCCTCCCCTCCCCTCCTCCCCCTGCTAGCAAGTGTTAGCTAGTACCCCGCGTCTCTGTACACAGGAAACTATCTTCTGTACTTCCAAGAGAGATTCCTTCCTGTGGAAACAAGTTGCCTAGAAGCATGGGCGTCGCAACCGGGGGGGACGGGGGGAAAACGTCCCCCCCTAATAATAAAAGTCTTCAATTTCGTCCCCTCCAATAATATATTTAGTTTCGTAGTTATATTAAAAATGCTATTTCTGTGATATAACCCATATGTTGCGCATGGTGCATTTAGTCGAATCGTGGTAATGTGGGCACTGTGTTTTTACAAATTTGTTCTCTGAAAATATTTTTCATAAAAAATAAATTATATATTGCAACCAACTATAATTAGAATATTTAGGAAAGAAAATTGCCTAAAAACCACCTTTTTGCACCTTCAAATCCCAAATTTTCCCGGGGGACCCCGCTTTTTTTTCCCAGGGGATGGATATTCCTGAACAACTAAATCAATTGCAGTCCCCCCCCCCCTTCCCAAAATATATCCTTGCGACGCCAATGCCTAGAAGTACCAGAAAAATATTGTAACTTTGCACAACACATGGCTATGGTCGAGATAATACTTAGTATTTCTTACGAAAATTAGCGCATAATTTTATATTTTAATTGATGTTTCATTCAAACATAATTTTTTTCAAACCATGGAAAAATATTATTGAATAATCGAAAAATTAATTTTGTTCTATTTTGCTTATTAATGTCCGCAGTTAATACTGGGAAGCTATTCAGGGAACAGCTTACAACTAACTTGAACTACTGGAAGTACTGGAAGTACTGGAACAACACGCTACATAAAAACCCCGGGTGAGAATCTGAACCCGGTATCAATGCGAGGGTGCGAACAAAAACTTAGTAGCAAGAGGTGCTGACTGCAAACATATTTCTGTAAGTAAATTGTTAAATTATAAATGGTGTTATTATCTGGTGACGAACATTAGTAAAATCTTTCGTAAAAAAATTTTGAAGCACTGGTAGTTTATTTTCACCATAATCCAAGGGCGTCGCCAGCCGATGGCCTAGGGGGTGCAAGTTTTGGGGAAAGTAGGTATGTATTTTTTTTTGCATTTGGCTACACTTTTTTGAATCTCTAGGGCTCTAAAGGGGGGGGGGGCAACTGCCCCCCTACCCCTCCCTGGCGACGCCCTTGCCATATAATCAGTATGATGTTAAAAAAAGTTTAATAATGAGTGTCAGTTGAGTTGTTTAAATGTTGGCACCGCAGGCGCAGGTATTTGAAAGGCGCACACTACCTGCCGTTATCGGACCGACGAGACAGCGACACAAAGGTCCTGGAGCGGCGCACGTGGGGACAAACCTCGGCGGCGCGCTCCTCGAAGCTGTCGCCTGGACTGGAGTCCCAGGGGCGACTCCAGGACCCGGGTAGCCGGGGGCCCTTCCGCCGTGCCGACACACCTGGACGTGAAGCTAGGGTCGTCCAGCTACAGACCACCCCCGTTCGTAGTCTTCGTACAAGCTTGCTAATGAGTAGGGACCCGGATAATTCGCGGGTTCATTTCGTGCTATGCTAAAATTCAAATAATCATACCTTAGTGCTGCTTCTGTCATTGGTTCACTGTTAATCTGGAGGATTGATGGCCAATTAGAGACCCTCACTCATAGAAGTGTCGAATCACAGGCCACCCAGTCGAGACGACTCACAAGTCAGCAGCCAATGAACAGTTGGCATTTGCCCGAGTGTGTAGAGGATATTGGAGTCTATCCTGGAGGTCATTGAACACGCGAATTTTCCGGGTCTCTACCAATGAGTAGAGACCGGAAAAATTCGCGGGTACAATGACCTGCAGGATGGACTCCACAGTTCTACGTATGTACACTCGGTCAAATGTCACCCACTCATTGGCTGCTGTCTTGTGAGACGTCCCAAACGTTGCAGCCTGTGATTCGTATTAGAGCTTCGGTCGGGCATTTCTCAATGGGTCCAGGGTCATCCAGGTGAGTTGTGAGCCAATGGCAGAGGCAGCACTGAGGTATGACTATTTGTATTTTAGCATATCGCGAAATGAATTCGCGAATTTCTCCGGTCTCTAGCTATGAGATACAAATACCATTCACTCACCGACATATACTAGCTAAATGCCCGTCATGCTTTGCAATGATTTGTTTGAAGTAGGTACACATATAGAAAGCATCTCTCTAAATCTATCTGATTCTCATATATCGCTGAAACTATATATCAATACCGAGAAAAAATATCCGCCTGAAAACATCGGTATTTTTGATTTTACAGTCCATTGTAACATAGAAAAGTCTACTCATGCTTTACTTATGATTAAATTATCATTTATTTATATATATATATATATGTTAGGTATAGTGAGTTCTTGATCAATCTAAGCAAATATTAAATAATTACCTAATTCAAGTTAAATTCTTTTTAGTTAAAGTGAATACAATTTTTTTAATTTTTTATTACTTATGTTTTAATATATTGTCTACCTTTAAGGTTCGATAGTTTTTTCTCAGGTTTTTTTAAAATTATTAACTAATTTTTATTATAATAAAAATTTAAAAATCACTTGTATTTGATTTTGTTGGTAAGAGCAAAACCTGCTATAGGTAATTTAATTATAATTAACTGAAACTAGCTTAAAAATATATTAATATTTTTGTCAAAATTAGAAGAATTTATTTTTCTGCCAAATTTATTTACAGAAAATGTTACTAAAAAATTTTACTTGTAAAATATATTTATTCAAATAAAATATTTTCGGGACAAAATATCGATATAAGTAAATATATATACACTGGCGCTAAAATATCGGTAATACTATCGATATTTTGAAACTTGAAATATCGGTATTTTTGCTGTAGCGATACATACGTCGTTGTGACAACCGCCGCAAGGCGCTCACAAGCTGGTTTCGCAGTCCTCGTGGGCTTGAGTCACGCCAGACACCTCCGCCTTTCCCCGTGCCACGCCCCAGGGCGCACCTGGGCGCAGTCCGCGGGGAGGGGAGACACGCCCCTCCCTACCCGTCGCAGCCAACTGGGGTCGCAGCAAGTACGCAAGCACCCATCACGCGCGTGACTGCCGCGGCCAGCTTTATCTTTCGAAAGAGGAGAAAGAATTCTTGGCGGCTTAGCATCGATGGAGCTAGTAATGTGGGAACATCAATGCTTAGAGACCGGAAAAAAATTGGCGAATTCATTTCGCGATAGCCTAAAATACAAATAGTTATACCTAGAGACCTGCGAAATTCGCGGATTCAATGACCTCCAGGATAGACACTATTACACTCTACACACTCGGGAAAATGCCACCTGTTCATTGGCTGCTGACTTGTGAGTCGTCTCGACTGGGTGGCCTGTGATTCGACACTTCTATGAGTGAGGGTCTCTAATTGGCCCTCATTACTCCAGGTGAACAGTGAACCAATTGCAGAAGCAGCGCTAAGGTATAATTATTTGAATTGTAGTGTATATCACGAAATGAATCCGCGAATTTTGCAGGTCTCTAGTTATACCTCAGTGCTGCCTCTGCTATTGGCTCACAACTCACCTGGGTGACTCTGGGCCAATGAGAAACGCCCGACCAAAGCTTTATCGAATCACAGGCTGCTACGTTGGGACGTCTCACAAGACAGCAGCCAATGAGTGGGTGACATTTGACCGAGTGTAGGTAGAACTATGGAGTTCATCCTGCCGGTCATTGCACCCGCGAATTTTTCCTGTCCCCTATCAATGCTGCCGACCAACGCGGAGAGAAAACGTTAAGGGTGTAGGTACGTCCCGTTCCAGAGAATTATTTTATATTTACGTTCTACACGGTTAAACTTGTAGACTTTGAGTGGCCAAACTTAAACAAAATGAAAACAAAAATAATAATTAGATAATATACTGTGCATACTTACGTTTTGCATAATTAGCTGGCAAAGTTGAATTTTTGATATTTTTGTGCGGTATGGATAAGTACAACCAATTGGAATAATTAACAGGGGATGTCTCGGTTTAAAGGCAATGCTAGTGGCTACTGCGTGATACCTATGGTTTAAAAATTTGTTTCAGAACAAAAAATGTATTTAATTTTATTTAGCCTATAGATGATTCTGATGATTTTTAAATGCCAGTTAAAACTAAACCGTATCACATAGCAGCCAGTAAAATTGACATCAAACCTAAAGTGTTCCAGTTGTATGTATATTACGTTTCATTCTCCTCATCCGAACTGCACAAAAAAAAATTATAAAATTAAACTTTGCCAGCTAATCATGCAAAAAGTAAAGGCGATATATGTATCATTTTGTTGAAGTTCGGCCACTTCAAAAGTCTACAAGTTTAACCGTGTTAGACTTAAAAATAACATGATCGCATGGGACGGGAAGCCTCGACGGCGATGAGAAGGCGTGGAAGAGCCGGGCGGGTGAGGGGGGGTTGTTTCCGCCGGTCCAGAGCAGCATCCCAGGCTCCTGGCGGGTGGAGAGGGGTGTGTTGGGGGTGGGGAGAGATTTGCTGCTCTGCGCCGTCACACCTCAACGAGCACCCACCAGAACATCAACATCAACAAAATAAAACCAAGACTTGTGACCCTGGAGGCAAATGGCCGGCAATAAAAGAAGGCCAGGGGGACAGAATAAAGAGACTACCAAAGGAATGAGCAAACGAACTTTTTTTTCTCCATAACGTAGCGTGCTTTTTCGAACTATAATCGGCGCAGTTTACCAGTGTTTGAGCTGCTAACAGGTACCTACTTCCCACACACGAAAAAAAAAAAAAAGCTTCATCTGCTTTGAATGACTTGTAAGTTATCAATTTTGAATGATTGCTTCCTTCCTGTGAAACCTGGAACGGCTACGAGTGAAATTATTCTCTCGCTTCGTCACGCCCCAACAGTAATAAAAGAAAGTAAAAAAATGTTTTTTCAGTACTTGCCAGAGATGTGCAACATCTAACCTCTGTAACGAGAAAATTCACAGGTTTTCATGTTGCCAATACGCCTATAATACGGAACTTAGACTCGAAATTTAACTCACAATTATTTAATATTTTGCCGAGCGTGATAAATATGATAAATACCTACATATAAGCAAATTGTGTTCTCGATTTAAATTCTGGACGCGAATCACACGTAGTATTTGCACCTGCAGTTACAATTCTCTGACTTAGCAGCTACGTCGAATATTGAATAATTCTATTTGCGAACAAAATTAAAACTATATAATGAAACGGCTTCGATAAAAGCGAAAAAGACTATAAATAAATTCTAAACTCCGACTATAAACCTGATTTTCCTCAAGGAATTTTATCAAAATCCTGCCCATTTTTTAAAAAATTCATTAAACAGTTACTATAACATTTCCCTTTGGCTTTGTGAATTTTGGTTTGCGTCATCCGTCAGATGGCAGCACCGCGGTTACACATTTCCTTTCCATGCAACTTCCGTTCCATTTCCGAAATTACTCCTGCGAAATGCCTTACATGTTACACATTAAAAAAAAACCACAACTGAATTTAGAATTCCAGCAAGTGAGAACTTATACACAGAACTCAATAAATATTACTGAATAATTAAATGATCACACTAACCTGATTAATTTATCCTTCATCCTAATGTACAAAAACCAATGGTTTTCAGTCAAATACAATGTATTTGTTGACCGAATACTTCGGCCATCGGGTTGCACTAGGAATCAACCAGGTCGGTTAGAACACAACGTGGCTCGTTATAAAAACTTGTTACAAAATCAGAATCAAAAATATTCGATAGTTATAAATGATTAAAGTAATAACTTACATAATTGCATGAAACTAATACATATACAATTTAATTTATATGAAACTTATTAAACAAAGTATTAAAAAATGTCACCTTACCTCGTAAGAGACCCAAAAATTGTATTTAATAAACACAAAATTATTTAATTACGTATGATGTTTTCTTTTGTAAATATATCACATTTGTTTACACATATACCTATACGAATGAACTAATATAACTTGCTGCAGAAATAAAATGTGCAATAATTATGAAAACATACAAAGCTTGTACTAATGGCTTACTTCTGACTTATATTTACCAGAGAGCTGTTTGTTGAACCTTGGAGCGATGCAGGGCCATGACTATTTTGGTGGTAAACATTTTTGAAACTATATTTCAGATTTATTTTCAGAGCTATGTTTTTGACGGTAAACGCCAAGCAAGCATTGAAACATTAATTTATCAGCACAAAAATATTTTAGGCGGTTGCTTCAAAAATAATTTGTATTTAAATGATAATTTGCAGCATTAGGACATAACACTTTTAAAAATAGTTCCTCTTCAAAATTAAGAAATGAAGGATTTAAGCGTTGTTTTAAGACATTACATAGAAGCATAAACAAAGAGCTATTTATATCGTTCTTTTTTTTTTTGCTACAAAAAACTTCTGAACTCAAGAAATGAAACTTAAAACGTTTCGTTGTGGTAGGAGTACTCTTCAAATGTGTGATTGATATTGAGAGCCATTAAAGTTTTTGTGACCATTATGATAGCAAGAAAATACGCGTGTTAACTGGTGAAGTTAACTGGAAAGCACTATGTTCGATGGCAAAGAACCAACTGTCTCTCGTGGAGTATAGCTGACCCTCTGGTCGCTCAGCTCAAAAGACACGGACAGACAGGGTTCAACGAACCAAGTACGTTCACTGACGGACACCTGGGTTTCTCCGGCAACTGGCTCCGCGAAATGCACTCGCCTCTAAGTTTCTTGGCTTCACCGCCGATACGAATCTTATCCCGAACAATGGCGGACCCAGCGCCGCTCGAGTGCGCTGTAAAAGCGTTTGTTTACGACTCCCAGCATGCCCCTCGCGCGAGAGAACTGCAACGATACCATCTGTACCCATCTCGGCCGGGGCGCGGGAGTGCTTTCCGAGTGCCCCTGTTGCGGCTCGTTTTGTACGGGACATTCCCCTAGTTAACCTGTGGATCAGTTGCTTGAGATTCTATCACCTTAATTTATGTTTTACCGCTTAACCAGGCAAGACAGCACAGTTTTATGGATACTTGAACAACCAGTCAACATTATTCATTTACTGCCTACTAACTGTTAAGAAACCTCTAAACTTATAAGTGAAAGTAACATCCAGTCAAACTCAAATTGAATGTGAAATCAATTTAATGGCTTGCCCGAGGCTTCAAAAAACTTTTCCTAACCGTGATATATTAAAGATATATGTAGTTGAATATAAAAAGTTTACACATGAAAATATTTAAATTAAAAGAATTTAATCATCTTGCATTTCGAATGATGACTGTTTAAATATTAAAAAAATCATGAATTTTAAAAATAAATTAAAATTTCGACACTTCACATAAATAAAATTTAAGATTAAGTGTGCGTTCAAAGATGGCACAGAAAGACCGGGCCCTGCGTTGGCTACAAACCGAAGAAGCGTTTCAGGTCTTTCATTTGTAGTTGTTGCCGTTTGTTCGCGTGGTTCACATTCTTGCGCGGGAACCCAGACTCTCCAGCAGACGACCAATACGCAACTTCCCCGGCCGTCTCTTCGCTGGATGTCCCATGGGCTGCCCGGACTCCCGCTGTCTCCCCGGGCCAGTCCACAGTATCGTGCTGGCGGGTCAGTTGCTGTGTCTCTCCCCGAGTCACCCAGTCCCTAGTCCCCGAGTACCTAAGTCCCCTAGTACCCTAGTACTCGTGTCCCCTAGTCCCCGAGTCCCCAAGTCCGCAAGTCTCCCGAGTCCGCTACCAAGCGCGCCAACTGACGAGAGACTTTTGAAACACTTGGAAACCTCCCTGAACATGCTTGGCAGTTTTTCAACTCATACATGAGATCGCGGGCGTAAACCCCAGGGAGGTTCACTGACGGAGGGGGGGGGGGGGGCGCTTACTCTTGCAAAAGCGTGACTGTAAAACGAGTTTTCTAAATATGTCCTATGGAAAACTTTCTGCACATTTTAAAGTATTCGGTTTATGGTATGTAAGTTACATAGCGCAAAAATATTGGCAGTACACAACATACAAGCACCCTAATCCAGAGATGACACGTGTCGGTTAAAACCCCCCTCTCCTCATTCGCGAATCCTACAGGTTCGCGAGAGCTGACATGAGCCGCCGGCAGCGGCTCAGATCAGTTGCTGATGCGGACAGCACAGTCAGCGACCGGCGCGTCGCGGAACTGACACCGTCATCATTGCCGGTAGCGAGCCGCCTGGTCCGCATCCCTGTCAGTGGCATCGAACCATCAGGGGTTCGAAAAGAGTGAGCTAAGCCTCGGCTAGGCGGGATCGACTGCAGGTATGCGGAACCAACCAGCACACGTGAGGCGCACCCCTCCAGGTGTATCGCGGAGTTGCCTGATGGTGGCGCTCGGAGCAGAGTGGCTTCCAGCGGGCGTCGTCTGCTCGAGAGAGCAGACCCCACGACTCCGCGCCGTTGTTGTTCTGTCCCCCCTCCCCCCTTCCCCCCCCCCTCTGTGCTGATCTCTGACTGAAGCCAGTGGCAGGCCTTTGGGACGGGCCTATGAGACGGTCGGTGAGGAACCTCCCCACCACGAACCTTCTAAAACAAAAAAAAAAAAAAAAAAAAAAATTAGATCTCGATAAAGAATTTTAAAGACGTCAGAAATGAGTTAAAATAACCTTCAAGGGCCCCGCCTACAGTGTGCAGAGCTACACAAGAAAACGCGAACAGAAAACTGCTCCAACGTATCCGAGCGGCGTCGTTTTACTAAAAGCATTTAAGAATTTGCTGATGGCGTATCAGTAGTTCTGTTTCCGGACTTGGTTTATTAAAAGAGTGAAAAGGGTTCAAACGCGTGTTTTTAGAATAATGTTTAGCCGCGAAACACCCGATGCAGATTCTTGAAAGTAAATGGGCTTGCTTTTTACCTTTATCTTCATTTCTTCGCCACATAATATTATGGTTACCACTCAGATCTCACTACGAGAAGACTGCGCACCGGTCCATAGCCTTGTGCTTAGAGGCGATACGGCGCTAGAATCACCAGCGAGCGTCGAACTTATCACTCAGCCTCAACAACGCAACTATACCCATGGCTAGACGGGCCATTTAAGGGGCTGTTATAGATATAAATACTAAAATTTAGGACTCTTCAACTAACTGAACCTTATTACATACGACCCGAAATCCTGCGGTAATTAACCCTCCACCCTCCTCTGAGCGATTTACTTCTGATCCTGGGTAGGTTTATCGCCCGATGTCTTCAAACGAGGATATTTTGCTGACTTTGTTGGCAGGCCTGAGGGCTTGCTAAGGTCATTCACACTTCTCCTCCACATATCTCTCCTGTTCCCCATTTACCCTCACGAGAGCATGCCCTCTTTGGTCGGTTATTTCGTGTGACGTTTCATACTGCACGAAGGACAACAAGAAGTCACTCGGTCACTTCGTTCACTCGCTTTCGTTTTCACCATCAGCACGATTGTAACTAGCACAGAGCTGTATTTCGGAATTTTTTTTTTTTTTAAACCTGTCGTAGCAGCGATAACAAGAGACAGTAGAAAATGCAGGAAGGAAGGTAAACCGCTGCCAACTTTCTATGTATATTCTGTGCCTTGCGGAGATAATCCGCTTAATGGAAACCGCTAGGCATATCGAGAAAACAAGATAAAGAGAGCTTATCCGGGTAGGAATATTTTTACCTAAGCTGTGTTGCAGGTATATATCATCTGAGCTGCAAACACTGGTCCGCTGGGACCAGCCTGTCTCCTCGGAGCTCGGGTGAGTAATGCCTCGATCACTCTCCAAGGCCGGACATGACCGTAACTCACGATGCACTTACGATCGCAAATGCGACGTAAAAGCAACGGGGATTAAAATTCACTGTTGCGGGAAACATTTAGTAATTTAGGGCGTTTAATCTCCGAGAACATAACATTCCACTTAAATGGCTGTAATTAACCTACAATATACAAGAAATATCGTTGTAGAACTTGTGCCAACCCTATTACAAAAAAAAAACTAAAATAAAAATCATAGAACGCGAGTAGGCACTGTTTTCTAAATTATGTGAATTTACGGAAGAGAACAGTAAAGAATCATACAGAAACTCGCGTTCTTCGCGATTGAAAATTGGGAAAATCGAAGTATTTTAACTTAATTTTTAGTTTCCTGATTCTTCCAGCCCAATAAACAGCTACGTTGGCCACTTCTAGCAACGCCTGCAATGTTAATGATTACTAGCAACGTTGTTTTTGACGCCAGTCAGCGTCGCTTCGTAGTTGAACAGTACAACGTTTATAGGGGATTCTGGCGAAATAAAATTTATTAGGATGAAAGTATCCACTCAGATTTTAAAAAAAAACGCATATCCTACCACGAATTTTGAGTTTTATATATGAAATTAATTTATTTATTCATACGTATATTTTTCTGAAACAATGTTATACTTTATCTTATATTTAATTCAATTGCTTTATTTAACTTTAAACTTTATAAAACTTAGGTAAGATTTCTTAAGTTATTTTTATTTATTTATTTGTGTATTGTTACAATTTTTAAAATGTTTACATTAGTCAAAATACCGCACGTAGATTAAAGTGACTAGATGCAGTCACACACAAGCTTACTTTTGTGAGTGTTAAACTTTCCTGTTCAATTTGGTGAATTGTAGTCAAAGTGTAAAAAAAAAAAAATAATAATTGCACATTGTCAACGATCTCATGAAAAATCCTTGACATTAAATTAATATTTAAAAAAAAAATTGTCATTTTTTTCACATTCAAAGACATAAAAATCCCAAATTAGTGGTTAAAAAAATTAATAGTTAGGTGTTTCATTTAAATGTCGTTACAGTCTCTTAATCGGACAAAATCGAGACTGAGATCTTTTAGTTCCATAAACTGAGCAATTGGAGAGAAGTCTCGTGGCGTGAACTGCAAATGAAGATGTTCGATGTTTCCCGGCAACTGAATGTGATGAAAGTCATTAATCTGCGATGTCGAGATCGGCCCAGGGGCATCTGTGCAGATGGTGACTGTCAGGTACGGGAAGACTGAGACGGCGGGCTTATAGTGGTAGTTGTCGACAAGATGCTCAGCAGGTTGTTCACAAACATCACCTCACCACGTCACATTGGATACACATCCGTCCATCACCCTCAACTTACTGAACAGAGTATGTTGGAAATGACGAAGAAGTTGAATTAAATTCAGAGCCAAATTGGATCTTTCACGCAGAACATTTTTTCTAGGAAAGTAACTGGCTTTTGGAAAGTACAATTTAAAAGAAAAACATCTTAATACGTTTATAATCTCACGTAGTAAACTATATGACAGATTCCTCTAAAATAAAGGACTATTTTGAAAATTCGGTAATGTAAAGCCTATATGAATAAAAGTGCAAATGTTCGTTCGTTAAAAATCTTAAATCTCTGAAAGTTCTTCACCGATTGCTTTGAAATTTTGACACAACTTTGCATTCGAATACGCACGTGCACCTGTGACAGGTAAAAATATAGATAAAATGTAAATAGTTAAAAACAGATTTTTAATTTTTGCATTTCTACAGAGTGATAAATATAGATAAAGGTATATATATAGAGGACAGAAATAGAGAGATATACATAGCCAGATAGATAGAGCGATAGAGAATGAGAGAGAGAGAGAGAGAGAGAGATGCTTTGTATATGTGTACCTTCTTCAAACAAATCACACAAAAAATATGTTTCAGGGAATTGCAACGCATGCCGGGCATGAGCTAATTTTTTAAATATATATAGTAATTCAATGATTCTTTGAAATCGCAGGGAGAGTCAGTAGTCAGAACTGTAAGTTGGTTGCCGATCACGTGGTAGTTCAGTGTAAAGTACCCAAGCCCCTTCACGAACCAGGCTGGGCAGGGTCCGCGCCGGACCAGAGGCGCCTGTCACGCGAGGGAAGCCTTCTCTTCACAGACGAGAGAGCCAAACGCCCGATCGTGCATCTTCGGTTTTTATTTTTGTTCATTGTAAATAAATATGGTGGTGTTGATAAAAGGATACTAATGGTCAATTAGGTTAGGTTAGCTACATTATAAATACTTTAAAACATTGCGGACGGTTGATTTGGTTAGGATAGCTACATTAAAGATACGGAAAAAAAAAGCATGAACTTCGGGGAACTTCGTGTTTTGGCTCTCTCGTCTGTGAAAAAGAAGGCTTCCCTGTCACGCGAGGCACTGGCAGGACGTGCCGTGTCACACACTGGTGAGCGCCGCTGCCTAGGCGGCTGCTGATTGGCTGCGGAGCGGACCTGGCGTTCCCACTACCCCCCCCCCCCCCCTGGTCGCCTCCCACGCAGCTGTCGGTAGCGTCGAGAAGGGGGTGGAGCCGGGAGAGGGGGAGGGGTGAGGGTGGCTTAGGAACGGTCCTGTCCTTCATCTGCTTGTGACGAATGAGTTCGCCCTGCGAGTGCGCGAGATTAATAGCTCAGATACGCTCACTCCAGCCTCCCCCGACAAGGCCTCGGTCCAGCAGCAATAATTTTAGCCGTCGGCGAATTTCTGTAATGGCTGTATGATCAACAGCTAGAAGAATGTGGCCCGCGGTTTTTTTTTCCTCCTCTGAAGTGAAACTTCTCTGCAGATGGTATGGTATGTTGGGGCGATGGCTGTTCAGAGCGTTACGGAAATGTGCAATGCCGAGGAGTGTGGAAATCGATTATGGAAATATGAATGGGAGGAAAAAAAATCATAATGAAGACAGTCGAAACAATTGTTTAAGGTTTTTATTCTACATGTTTGTTTCAATTGTGAATCTCCAATTCGAAACTCCATTATGTATGTTTTAGTGTTCAAATTAATTTTTATTATGTATTACTTTTTGTCGTACAATTTTATTATTTAAGTGTAAAGTTTCACTTGTAACGCGCATGGAGGCCAGCACCTATTTTTTTAAGTTGTAGGACTATTTAGTCGGTCGGTATCCTCGCAAACTATCCATACTATAAGTAATATTTTACAACGTTGCTCTACATACTCGAAATTCTGTAAGAAATTTTCCAATTTGGGTTAGTACTTATTTGGCCCACAAGTGATTTCTACAGATGCAATCAGCAACAATTATTAATTATTTTGATTATATTCTGAGTACGAGTTAGGCATAAGTTAGTTATACAGACTTGTGACATTTGTTAGCTATTTTATCAGCCATTTTTGAGACAATATATTTCTCCATTCAGCTGTATGCGTAACAGTACAGAGTTTATAAAAATGAATGACTTGTTTATACTTGCATACAGCCTGTCAGAAAATCGTATCATATTCTAAAAACGGCAGGAGTAAAAATACTCATAAAAAAATTGGAAAGAATTTTTCTCAATTATAATGGCCTTAAAAACAATGATAAAATACACCTACTAGTATTCACATCGTCTATTTTAATCTTGTCAGTGATAAACAATGTTTGTGATATTTGCCAAAGACCCAGTATTTCTTTATGGTGAATCAAGTTAATGAAACACAAAAGATGGTGGAAGTTCGCTCATGCGGCCGTGACGCCCGCTTCCAGACGCGCGAACACTGGAGGAAAGGCGAGGAAGACGAGATGAAGTCCCAGAGCCCAGAAGCGCAACAACTGACCCGACCGAGCTGAAGAGGCGCACACACACACGATCAGCCCGAACTGTCAGTTGGAACTTAACAGCCGGAACAGCCGTGGGTGTGAGCAAGCACGGTGGACTGAACAGTTGGCATTGATGTCTTCCCATTAAACCGGACTGTGGACTCGAGAGCCCCACCGCGTGTGGGTGTTGGGGACAGCGTCTCGCCAGTCCAAACCACCAGTCCATAACGATCAGTACATCAGTCCATCAGCTCAGACATATTTGTTTGTACTCTTTGGTTGCTTTGTTATTCTGTTTTCCTATATTTTTTTTTTTTAAACTAAAGTGTAACTGACCCACAACATCCAAAGTTTCTTCCAAGTTCTACGATGAACCGATACATCCAACAGCATCAGCAACAACCACAAGACTGATCGTGTGTGGCGGCCTTTAAAGAAGATGAGCTGTGCGCCGAGAGAAGCCTAAGATGTCCATCAAGTTCTGTCCCTGCCCGAACACGCCCGAATATTCACCTTCGGCCAACCTCGGGATTTGTTTTATTTTTGCTCGGGAAAATTGAATTCAAATATTAAACGTGGTCGGTTAGGTTAGCTACATTAAAAACACTTTAAAACACTATGGACGGTTAGTTAGGTTAGTATAGCTAAATTAAAATAAACAGAGAAATATAAAATATAATGCTTCGAGGGAAGCATATCTCTCTTGGACGTCGTACGACCTCAGAGACCACCCCTAGTCAAAAACATCGATTAATTTCCGCGGTAATGGCTCCTGGTTATAAAATTTTCTCTCACACGCCGTTTTCCAGGCGTTGCCCCTCAATATCCTATGGTAATTAACGATGGTTTAATGCTGGAAATCAGGAAAAATCAGTGTTTCGACAGCGGGACCATTAAATTGATTTCGAAAGGCGGCGACCGAGGAGCGCCCCAGGCGTTCAGAGGAGGCTCGTAGCACGTGTTCCGACTGGGAGGACGTGACGTCACGCGACCGCCATGGAGTTGCGTTTATGGTAATCGCGAATGGCATCGCCCAGGTGTCGGCGAACACTTCGTCCACGCGGCCGGCGATAATCGCTGAACGAATTTCTGGAACGGCTTCCCGCATGCAAATGGCGGCTGAGGTGGTGCGACCAGAATAGCAGTATTATGACAGGTCGCCACTCCGCCGAGCTCTCGTGTTATCTGACAGTTGGCTGCAATGCGTCGTCTTTTTGAGTGAAATCATAGACGTTGGCGGAGAAGATAAATTTTCTGTCACAGAAAACAAAACATTTGAATATGTACAGAACTCAGGATAATAAGCCAAACGTTTTTCTTCATAAAACAGCTATGTAAATTATTATTTTTTGTATCATACATATTTACATAACTTGTCATTCTTGTATTTCTGCTGCAGACACGTGATCTGCAATAGCGTGTAGGTTAGGCACAATGTTGAATCTAATTTAGCAATATTTTGACTAATACAATTACAATAGTCATATATTTAGCGCAGAAAACAAGGTAGGCATATATCATTCAAAACACAAAGAAAATCAATAAATACTGTTGTTACAGTAAACACATAGCGGTGATACACAGGTAGGCTATTATAGTAATGTTTTATTCAAGCAAATCAACTATCGGTAATATATTATTTAATTTATTATATTCTAAAATAAATAGAAAACTTATATCTCATTTTATACAGAAAATTAATGTGGAAAGTGTTATTTTGTTTTCAACTTTTCATTTACTTAGAAGTAATGTCATTTGTAAGTTGTACGCTTTTTTTTTCGGGCGCCACATTTTCAATATTAATAATTTTTTCATGACAAAAAACAGACAACTGGTTCCTTGAGAACATTTCCTCGATAGTTCCATGTTCGTTAATGCTCATTGCAAATGCCATTCGTTGTTAAAGTAAAAACAATTCGATCTCTTCGCAGACAGTAACACTTGAAACTGTTGATACAAACGTGCTCTCTGTTGTTAGGCTGCCGTTCTGTCACTGAGTGGCGTGGATTTTGGTGTGGGGGGGGGAGGGGGGGGGGTGGAAGATACTCCCGCGCGTCTTGTGGCACGTGGCTCAAAATTACGCAACACCTAACATTTCCCTATCGGCGTTGGGTATAGACCTGGGTGTACACGGGTAAACGCCGGATTCCAATTATGTTTCAGTGAGTGTTGGGGCTTTGCCCAACAAACTGGGCTAGTGTTGAGTTGAGCCTAGCACTGCCTCGCCGGGCGGAACCCCGGGTGCGGGGTGTCTGATCAGGTACGCACCACAACGCCGAAAAATGTCATTGCAGGACTGCCACAAAGGTTAGGTTAGGTTAGGTTAGACTAGGTTAGGTTAGACTAGGTAAGTTTAGACTAGGTTAGGTTAGACTAGGTTAGGTTAGGCTAGGTTAGGTTAGGCTAGGCTAGGATAGGCTAGGTTAAATTAGGTTAGGTTATATTACGCTAGGTTAGGTTAGGTTTAGGTAAGGTTAGGTTTGATTGTGGTATATTTCGGCTTTAAGGTACATTTAAGAAACACACACAAATTCATTCAGTTGTTATCTCGGCGTTGTGGTACACAGCAGTTTTCTAGCTGTCGGCGTTGTGGTCAATTTTGACATTCGACTTTATGGTATTTCTGCGGTTGTGGTAACGACCCTGTCTGATCGACCCCCGCGCGTCTGCAAGGAGTCCAGCTCGCCGGGTCTGTCTGTGTACTCCGTGTCGCGATCCGCCGATAAGGCGCGAGTGAATCCTTTGAAGCGACCACCTCCGGGTCTGGTGCCGAACCCGTGACCTCAAGTGTCAGCGCCTGCCCTCCCTCCTCCCCCTCCTCCCCCCCACCACTTGCAAGCAAGCCACTCCGAGACACGCGATGGGAGTCGCCGCGCACGCGAGAACGCAGTTTTTCATTGGTCGAGCGCTTTCCTTGAATCAACAGACTACGTAGTTAAAAAAAAAAATATGGGCGCGTGTACTTATATACGCGCGTTAGAAGTTATACTTAAACTTGGCGTGATAAAAAAAACAACTTTAATTTTGAATTAAAATAATTAATAGAAATAAAATAATAAACATACTGGAATTATATTATAAATACGGTTCGTAAAGTATAAATTCAATTAAATTAAAACATTTAAATAAATACTCTGAATTCAGCAGTAACACGTGCATAAAATTTAGTAAAATAATCGAGATAAATTTTGATTACAAATGAAAATCAATAAATTTAATGAATGTTTATTAAAATTTATTAAATATTTATCAAATTACAATGCGATAATTTGTAATTCATAATGAAAATAAATTATGCACACGGGAATATAATATCACAAACACTCCCATGAAAACGGCCAGGCAACGGCAACTTGACATCGTTACACATACGGAAAAATAACTTCTCTTACATATATAAATACACTTGAACAATTTTATAAACACAACAGCTATCGTCATACCGTAGATACACAATAAATTGTTATTCTATATATATATATATTGAAAGCCAGGTTTATTAAAATAATTTCGTGATGAAACTTTTTACTGTTAAATCCTAAAAGTTAAGGTTTGTTTGTAGGAAGTATTAACAGACTAATTTCAGTAGTTTAAGCAAAAATAAAAATATGAACATATACTTAGTGTTATAATATGTGGATTAAAATGTTTCAGGTTAATTTTGTATTTTTTAAATGACAAACTTTCAGTTTGAAATAAAACTTAAAACTAGCGCCGCGATCGTAAAGCTTTAGAGAACCAACAAAATGTTAGATATCCTTGACACTACGTATGCTCCAACAAAATTTGGCTGGTTAATAGTATAGATGCATTATAGGTAGTATTTGAAAGAATTCCAAGTTAAAATTCGTGTCCGAATTTCGTATTATAAGTGTATCTGCAACGTGAGAACACCTGAATTTGCTCGCTACCTAGGATAGATGTGTGCTCATCTCTGATAGACGCGTTCCCCCCCCCCTTTTTTTTTACTGGGCACGTGGTCTCGGAAGGAGCGCCCACGACACATTAGGGGCGGACCCGAGGACAGCCCTGTCGGCGACACAGCCCCGCTGTCCTTCAGGGGTATTTCCAGTTATGACTCGATCCAGCGACATCAGGCGCGTCCAGTATGATAAACACTCCGCCACACGCCACGGACCAGCGCCTGCCCGGCGAGGCTCCAGCCCGAGGTTACACGAGTACACTTGGCCCTGGAGACGCCCACTTTGGGTCAGCGTTTTTGGAGCAGCCCACTTTGGGACAGCGTTTTTGGAACCACCCACTTTGGGACAGCGTTTTTGGAACCACCCACTTTGGGACAGCGTTTTTGGTGCAGCCCACTTTTGTAGTGTTTTTGGAACCACCCACTTTGGGACAGCGTTTTTGGAGTAGCCCACGTTTGGACAGTGTTTTTGAAACCACCCACTTTGGGACAGCGTTTTTGTAGAAGCCTACTTTGGGACAGTGTGTTTGGAACCTCCCACTTTGGGACAGCGTTTTTGGAGCAGCCCACTTTTGGACAGTGTTTTTAGAACCACCCACTTCAGGACAGCGTTTTTGTAGAAGCCCACTTTGGGACAGCGTTTTTGCAGACCCTCTCGCTCTGCTTACATGCCTTCATCGAGATTGCCTCACTACCGCGCCTCGAACTAAAAGGAAAAAAAATGAACAGAACGAATTTTTCCAAATCGACTTACGACCCAAAAAAAATCTCTAGAATTAAGATAAACGGGAAGAAATATAAGCAAAGGAAGCCATCTTGAAATCAGCGGTTTTCTAAAGACCTTCAAATTCGCATATATTTAGCCAACAACACATTGGCAGTACGATGGCAAAGATAATAATAATGGAAATACTGGATTGAGGTCCCAGAGTGAATCCGGCGTCAACAATGCAACGGCCGTCGCGATGGAGATATTCCAAAAAACGTGGTCGAAAATATCGCTAAAAAATAATTTTAATTAATATGAATTTCGAAAACATCCTTCTTAGGTGCACAACAATTCCCCCTCCTTTTTTTCTCTCCTGGAGGATCTACTTGCCAAAAGCTCTATGCCTCGCAGACTCCCTCTACGCGAACTACAGACATACAGAGAAGCGGACAAACTCTCTTTTTTATTAATTACAAATAGCAGATAACGCATGTAACATAATCCTTCAACAGATTGAGAAAAAAATTCAAAATGCAATGCTTATGCAGCAGAGCATCCGTAGAAATTTATTAGATAAAAAAAATAGTGACACGAACATGCTTAACTCACGGGGCAGGAAAAGCCAACCTCAGTGTGCACGCGTATCGCCGAAGTCGAGGATCAAAAACCAGTAAGTTTTTTTTTAAGAAGATGTTTTGAGCACGTGCTAGATTTTAATAACTTACTAACACGCAAACATATTTCATCTTGCTGTTCGGTTGTGTTTCTTGTTTTTTCAAGGCCATGCGATTGAAAATAGCCGTGATTCGTTCCATGCGCAATCTTTAAACGCATCATGAACAGAAACGTAACAATCAGCCATAGACTTCAAATGCGGACACTTATCGGAGACATTTAAGAGCCCTCAGTAAAAAGAAGTTACTCTCGCTTCTACAGTGGCTGTTTTTTTTTCTGCAAAAAACAAGTACTCTGAGATTTCGAATGTGCAGTTCGTGGCTGGGTCTCGCCACAATTGGTAATAATTCTCCCATGGTTGGAGTGTGGTAACATTACTTTGGAGCGTTCATTAAAGCGACTCAGAATAATATGTGTTTCAGTTTTTTCTCGCGGATGTTGTGCCCTCTAGCTAAATACGTCTGGAACTACTGAAAGCGAAATTTCGCAGGATAATTGTCCGGCAGGCTATAGACTGCTCAGTCATATGTACATCATAAACAGTGCCGTTTAGTGATATGCCATGGCCGTTTGTAAAATCTTATGTTTATTTGGCTGGGTTGCTAATATTCCTTCCTTTAGTTGCAGCGTTGTAAGCTCGTACATCGTAAGTACGTCTTTAAATGATTCTTGCAATGGAGAAGATTGATTTCAGATGTTTTTGGACACATGCCATTGCTGTTTACACTGCAAGTCATAAAAAAACTAAAAAAAACGGTCAAAAAAGAAGAATGTACAAACATTAAGAATGTAAACACACAGAAAAGCCAAAATCACGGGATATCAAAAATGAAATACAGACATATTAATTCCGTGGACAGAATAAGTCAAATCATTATCACAGCACAGACGGACACAGTGAGCTAACAGCAGAAGAGACATAGCAATTAGGACATTAAATAAAGACAAACAATTACCTTGGACTATCACCGAGAGAAAGGTTTGTTTGCCTCAACAAAATATTTGTTTGTATATGGCGAAATAAATATATTTTGTTAATTCAAACAAGTATTTTGTAGTAGGAAAGATTCTGTTGACCCCAAAAAAAATTTTTGTCAATTCAAATGTATATTTGGTTAGGCGTAACAATTTTTTTTGTTACTTACCGAATTAGGTTAAACTAAAAAAAAATAAAATTTGTTCCGCTAAGTAAATATTTGTAACGCCATATATAAACAATTTTTTTTTATTCAAACAAACTTTTTTCTCTGTGATACACAGCACCAAATAGACGAACCTAGAAGTATGCTAAAAAGGTCACATAGACAACACAACAACACCGAGACACACAGCGATATTCTAGACACCACAACGACGTCGACACAGAGAACACAGTAGGCTTCCTAAGACAACAGTTGCGAAGTTTCGAGAACTTAGATCCGTTTCCGTCATCAGGCACAAGCAGACTTTCATAACTGCTTACTTCACTTCCATTCAGCACACCGTTCGTGATGTCACTTCTGGGAACTAACACGTAGCCTATAAGTATTCTGACACAACTTAAGCTTCAGATGTGTCCATAATATTCTGAAGAAGATGTAACCTGCACATATTTATTTTCATCTAGAGTTTGGGATTAGGATCGACGATAGCTTAACAAACGACGATCACGCAAGGATAAGGTTACAAACAGTTCCGCAGGGCAGTGGCATTACAGCAACGGCCGGTGGGAACGTGAGGCAGTGTAGATGCCCGAGCAGAAGCCAGAGAGTGAAGGGTTAGCGCGAGACACGGGACATTTGCGGAGGGCCGTGACTCTTGAGGCTGACGGGGCAGCGGGCACGGTAGCTGTGACTGATGGCTCGAGGAGACACCCGGGTCTGCAGGCGGCAGCAACGCCTGCCAGACGACTGCACCTTATTCCCTCCACGGCCGGCGGCAAGAAGTCGATACGTGTTTCCTTTACCAACTGGCAGCCCGCACATCGCATGGACGAGTGCGCGCATTTCTCGTCTTGACATTCGAGACGGCCGTTGTTTTTTTTATATTGGTTTTATTGGTTTACGTGGAGCAGTTATACTGCCATAAGATGAAACCAGTCACCGCTCAAAGTGCCTAGTTGCACGCATCACGACAGAATGACTACACTTTCACTGACTGCCTAGCGCATAAAAAACTACTGGACATTAGATGCACAGTCGACGTTCTTCTCTCTCTGGATGGTTCCTTCTCTGTGTCATAACAATACAGAAGACCACTTGAGCTCAGTTTGAGTCATCTACCAGCACACGGGCCAGGCGAGCCTTCACTGTTGCGAGAACTGTGTCGTCACGAAGTACTCATTTCCACCGTGCTGGCGGAGCGGTGTCGAGGTCTCTGGGTCCCCGAGTGTCCAGTATACACGGTGGAAATGAGGTTCTCACGCGCAAAAGGGGAGATATATTGTTACATTAAGTTCTTTGAATACTAGTTTGCTAGCGATTTCTCTGTAACAAAACATTAGAGCTGTGTATGTTTTACAAATATACTTATAGATGTGGACTATCTCGTAATAATGCTTTATTTGAGCAAGCAAGTACTGTAGCTCCTATGTTTATGACAAGAGACCTGCAAAATTCGCGGTTTCGATGGCCTTCCGGATAGACTGCACATACCCCTGTACACTCGGGCAAATAACGCAAGTTCATTGGCTGCCGACTTGTAAGTCGTCTCAGCTGGTTTGTCCGTGATTCGATCCTTCTTTGGTTGAGGGTTTATAACTGGTTGAGATTCGTCCAGATGAACAGTAAGCCAATACCAAAATTATCTTAGAGGTATATGTGTTTGAATTCTAGCCTATCACCGAATGAATCCGCGAATTTTGCAGGTCTCTATATGACAAACATGGTCAATAGGACGTGTGTGTATGTACACGTGAAATGTGTTTGAAAATGTTCAATTTTTATTTTAGCAACTAATTAGTCCACAGCATCCGTTTTGATCGTTAACCATAAATTTGTTTTAAAATATACAATGCGATCATCAGAGACAGGAAAAATTCGCTGTTTCATTTCGCGATACGCTAGAATCCAAATGCGTTTAACTTTTTGCCGCTTCCGTATTGGACCGCAGTTTACCTCAAGGACACTTGAGACAAGGAATAACTAGAGACCGGAAAAATTCGCGCATTCATTCGTTGATAGGCTAGAATTCAAATACATATATACCTTTTAGATGATTTTACTATTGGCTTACTGTTCATCTGGACGAATCTCAACCAGTTATAAACCCTCAACCAAAGAAGGATCGAATCACACACAAACCAGCTGAGACGACTTACAAGTCAGCAGCCAATTAACTTGCGTTTTTTCCCCAAGTGTACAGGGGGATGTGTAGTCTATCCTGAAGGCCGTCGAAACCGTGAATTTTTCCTGTACCTAGGAATACCACTTAAAGGAAGGAGTATCTAATCACGAGACTCCTAGTTAACAGTTCTCACGAGTCAGTAGCCAATGAGCTGGTGTGATTTTCCCGATTACATATAGGACTGTGGAGTCTAATCCTGAAGTATTTGAAACCCAAATTTTTCCAGTCCCTAGCAATAATGCAATCTCGTAAGTACCTAGTTGTTGAACAGCATCCAGTTTATACTCGTATGTTACCCAAAAATGTGTTTGTAAAAGTTCAATACTATCATGCAGTGTCACAAGATGACAGTAGCAACTAGTTAGTTTCGAAATTAACATTTATTGCGGTGTACTTCACTTGCCAGCCGCGAGTGGGGCAAGATGATGGTAAGAAAAAGGGGGGGGGGGGGGGAGTGGTGGTGAGGCAGTGGCCAATAGCATGGCGCGGGGTCGGTGTCGGGAGTGGCGAGTTAGGTGGAGGGGGGATGGTCCTTGACCAAAATTCCGCCTCGGCGGGACTTCAAACGGCCCGCCGCGCCCCGCCTGGAACTGCAACCACAGGCATTGCCACACCAGCACTCGTCAGAGGCACGAAAGTTTCGCGGACTCACTTGGTCGCAGGCTAGAATGCAAATCTCCTGATTGGACCGCAGTTGCCGGGACACGCCCCTGTGCGACCGCGAGCCAACGAGGCCCAGCTAGGAGAGAAGCAAGCGGTCAGCAAGTGCCCTATTAATGAGAACAAAAAAAGTTTCTCATTAAGAAATCAGGCAATGTAAAATCAAACGTTGCTAGAAAAAAAAAACCATAAGGATTTTAATTTTAGCCTGTCGCCAAACGAATTCGTAGTGAACATAGTTTTGAAGTCACTCTAAAACTTTACTATAACCACAGATTGTCTAGTAGGAAACATGCCGTTTACAATGTGGTAAATATAGATCCAAACTTTATAATGAAGGCGATTAAAATTTCTTCGATATAATTTACTAAAATGTAATTAAGTTATTAAAAACTTTATAACATTTACTTTAAAGAACCCACATAAATTTTTATTAACTATTAAGGTTGCTTTATACAACTGAGGCAAAACATTGTCATACATAAATATCAGTTCATTTCAATTAAATGAAAACATTTTATAAACCCAATAGACGCAACACATCAAAATAACTGTTCATCGTTTAATTTTACAGCTTGAGCTATCTCACGTTTGTGGTAATTTTGCATTTTTTGTATCTGCAAAAAAAACATTTTCATGATTATTAGAATGTTATTATTTGTATTTATAGTTGATCATGAGGCTACAGTATATAGTTTTATGCCACTTAACTAATTATTGGCTGTTGCTTCTGCAATGGCATGTCTTCATTTCTGTCTATGATCCACGTGGAAGCCAGGAAAACGAACGATAAGTCGAGAAACATAACAACTTGCCTATCAAGTTTGTATCAGCACACTTGTTTTGAAAACTAACCTGATTGTAAAACCCATCGCAAAACGATAATGCATCTAATACTTATAATCAAGTATTAAATTAATTTAATGTTGAACAAGGCGTTTTTCAAATGATCCATGCAAGGGGGAATTTTGATTTAATTCTTTCTTTTTTTTTGGATATACGCCATTGCAGGTTTGCACCGTATGTGATAGGAAGAATTCATAAATGCCAAATTAGAAATAAAAAGGAGAACATAAACCCACAAGAAACAAGCCTAAATCACATAATGTCAAACAGAAAAACCAAACGATGAACCTAAACAGGTATTATGGAAAACACAAATGACGACAACACCGACAAACACAGGATGTTTCCTACGACAAAACAGTTGGGACGTTTGGGGAATTGGCATCTGTTCCCGTCATCAGGCACAAACAGATATTTAAGTTTGAATGTTATCGTCTGTGCTGTCCATAATACCTGTTTAGGTTCATTAATGGGTTTATCTATATTTGACATCAACTGATTGTTTTCTGTGGGTTTTATTTTTTCATTTTTATTTCTTATTTTTCATTTATGAATTCTTCCCATGACTAGGGACCGGAAAAATTCGCGGGTTCAATTGTCAACCACTCATTGGCTGCTATCTTGTGAGAAGTCCCATCGTAGCAGCCTGTGATTCGATAAAGCTTTGGTCAGGTGTTTCTCATTGGCCCAGAGTCATCCAGGTGAGTTGTGAGCCAATAGCAGAGGCGGCACTGAGGTATAACTATTTGTAATTTAGCCTATCGCGAAATGAATTCGCGAATTTTTCCGGTCTCTACCCATGACTAGAGACCTGTAAAATTCGCGGATTCATTTCGCGATATAATAGTGTCCAAATACTTTTGACATTATTTTTCTTCAGTGATTGGGCCACAGTTTATCTGAAGGACTCTGGGCCAATGGAAAATCTTTAACAGAAGAATTAGCGAATCACGATCATTCCAGTCAAAAGGTGTTACGAGTCGGTAACCAATCAGTAGATGTAATTTGCACGAGTGCATAGAGGATCATGGAGTCTATCCTTTAGGGATTTGAAATCGCGAATTTTACAGGGTCTCTACCCATGACAGACAGTGCAAAACTGAAATGACGTAAGTCCAAGAAATTGTATTGAACTGAGAAAGCCGTGTTTTGAACGGCCACCGCGGCGTATTAAACTTACACCACGTGGCTCGCCGCTGCGCACTGCACGAGGAACGACGGTCCGACACATGGCTGCGGCGATGTCATCTCTCACTGGCCAGCGCGGGCGAAGCTGGGTCACGTGTCGCAGCTCGCAAGCACGCAGTGTCGGACTGCTGATTGCCGAGTCCCTGGCGACTGTGTTGAAACTGCCTGAAATTACATTCGGACACTTCCCCACTGTACACTGTACACTGTCAATTATTTTTGTGTATGGAACAGAAATATTCATCTAAAATTATAGAAATTTTGTAAAATATTGTACAAGTACATGAAAACGACCGTATCACTACATAATAGTGTTCGCAGTAACATCACTGGGTTCAGATTATTGCCAGGGAATTTATGCTTGGTGTTGTCCCAGTACCTCCAATAGTTAAAATTATTTTCGAACCGTTCCCTGAATAGCTTTCCAGTATTAACTGCTCGCATTAATAAGCAGGATAAAAAAAATATTGTCAAATTGTTGAATATTCTGTTATCTTTTCCATGGTTTAAAAAATAATGCTAAAATGAAATATGAATTAAAATAAAACAGCATGAGC
Organism: Bacillus rossius redtenbacheri; assembly: GCF_032445375.1. NCBI lineage: Eukaryota > Metazoa > Arthropoda > Insecta > Phasmatodea > Bacillidae > Bacillus > Bacillus rossius. Next base: position 31,342,421 of record NW_026962011.1, read on the forward strand.
CAATTTTCGTTCGAAATACACAGAATTAACGCGAAAAAAATGTTTCATATATGCAAAAATAACCATATGAATGTTTTTTTTACAATCTTACAATATCTTCCTTGTAGTATTACAAACTATGCCTTGGCAACCGGTTTACAAATGAATCTTTTGTAAAAGTACAGAAATGTTTTACTGTATGCATGACTAGGCGTGTAGGCTACGGCCTGAGACGCATCTGGGTCCCATCTACCTTAAAAAGTAACCTAATCTGGGTTCTCAATTTAAAAGAAAAATAAGCTAGTACATATCAGGCCATGCGCATGAGTGTGCACACCACCTGTGCGAAGCCGGTTCGCAGTTGAAACCTTACTCTTAATTTTTAGCCAATGAAATTTCGCGAATATCCGAGATCTGTTACTCAGTGTTAGAAAATAACTTTATTAAATACGATATGATTATCCCACAAAACTCTGCGCAGCAATTAGTAAACACAAGTTTTCAACATGTAAATAATAATAATAATTTTATTTCGCCCCTTTTTTTTACACTTTGTTAACAATATTCACTTAATTAACCAGGAAATTTAGCACTCACGAAAGCAAGCCTGTATGTGAGTGCATCCAGTCATTTCAAATTACATGCGGTATTTTGACAAATATAAACATTCATAAATGTATAATAACAGAAATAAATATATAAAATATAACTTAAGAAACCTTACATGAATTTTATAAAGATGAAAGTTAAAACGAGCAATTTATTAAAATTCAATATAATGTATAAAGAAAAAACTTATAAATTATAACATTGTTACATAAATGAATGCAAATATAATTCAATACAAATTAGTATTTAAAGTAAAGTACAAGTAAAATTTTTTAACAATATATAAAACTTACTTAAATACTAAAGCCATCTCTTCATCAGTTAAATTATCTAGCCAAATATTAACTTATTTTTTATTTGAAAATAATTTTTAGTTTTTAGTTTTTCAGGAAGAATAAAACAATTTTCGGAAGCGAAAATTCTAAATATCTATAAGATATTGTTTTATGAAATAGAGGGATTGGTAAATTTATGTTCTGTTTATGTCGTTTAGGATAGTTATGATCTACATGGTTAAACTGACTTTCTCTTTGATACATGTTCATTATTGCAGCTTTAATAAATAATCTTTTAATATCAAATACTTTTAATAGTTTAAAAAGTTCCTTGGACGGGTACCTGTGGTTTTTTTTTTGAAAATAACTCGTAAAATATTTTTTTGAATTGTTATACGTGGCTTAATTGACGTTATGATAGCACATAATTTTAAGTTTACCATTCTACCCCAAGTATTTCAAAAAATATTTTATTACATTTGCTAGTGCCTTTTTATAAGTAATAGCAATATTTATTTTTAAAGCAGGAATTGCATACATCTGGGCATTGTAATATGTCGATTATTTCTTGCCAGAAAATTATTGATGATTATAAACATTTCCCTAGTTCCGTCATAATGGCATCCTACTCTTCTCTCATTGGCTGTTGCTCCATCCGTCTTCAACACAAATACAATATATTAAAATCCCTCCCATGCACAGACCATCCTATGCGCTGTTGTGACTCTGTAGGTTCGATAATATGGCGGTCAAATCTCGTGCAGCGACTTGCAATAACTGTTGCTGTTAATTTTTCAATTGTGCACCCAACTTTATTTAGTCAGGTGAGTAAGAAAAGAGCCCATGCGGTGAGGGGTTGGCATGGGGTCACTCTATGCGGTGAGGGGTTGGCATGGGGTCGCTCTATGCGGTGAGTGGTTGGCATGGGATAGCTCTATGCGGTGAGTGGGTGGCATAGGGTCGCTCTATGCGGTGAACGGTTGGCATGGGGTTGCTCTATGTGGTGAGGGGTTGGGATGAGGTCGTTCTGTGCGGTGAGGGGTTGGCATGGGGTTTCTCTATGCGGCGAGGGGTTAGCATGGGGTCGATCTATGCAGTAGGGGTTGGCATGGGGTCACTCTATATGGTGAGGGGTTGGAATGGGGTCGTTCTGTGCGGTGAGGGGTTGGCATGGGGTTGCTCTATGTGGTGAGGGGTTGGCATGGGGTCGTTCTGTGCGGTGAGGGGTTGGCATGGGAACGCTCTATGCGGCGAGGGGTTAGCATGGGGTCGATCTATGCAGTAGGGGTTGGCATGGGGTCACTCTATATGGTGAGGGGTTGGAATGGGGTCGTTCTGTGCGGTGAGGGGTTGGCATGGGGTTGCTCTATGCGGTGAGGGGTTGGCATGGGGTTGCTCTATGTGGTGAGGGGTTGGCATGGGGTCGTTCTGTGTGGTGAGGGGTTGGCATGGGGTCACTCAATGCGGTAAGGGGTTGGATGGGATCGCTCTATGTGGTGAGGGGTTGGCATGGGGTCGCTCTATGCGGCGAGGGGTTGGCATGTGATCGCTCTATGCGGCGAGGGGTTAGCATGTGGTCGCTCTATGCGGTAGGGGTTGGCATGGGGTCACTCTATGCGGTGAGAGGATGACATGGGGTCACTCTATGCGGGAAGGGGTTGGCATTGGATCGCTTTATGCGGTGAGTAGTTGGCATGGGGTCACTCTATGCGGTGAGAGGATGGCATGGGGTAGCTTTATGTGGTGAGTAGATGGCATGGGGTCACTCTATGCGGTGAGTGGTTGGCATGGGGTCGCTCTATGCAGTGAGGGGTTGCATGGGGTCGCTATATGCGGTGAGGGGTTGGCATGGGGTTTCTCTATGCAGTGAGAAGTCGGCATGAACGGGGCGCGACGCAGCGACTCCCCGGGGTCCACGCCGAGACCACATCGGCATGCGCGCGCACGCGTGTGGCGACACAGCCGCGGGCCGTCTCCCCACCCCAAGGAAAAACATCATGCCCCGAAATGTGGCAGGACTCCGGGGCGTCTCTGCACGTAGCTGTGTGCGATACGTAGTTGCGCTACGTGCCCGGCGGCGCGCGGAATTCCCGCACGTAGCAGCGCTACTCGCGGCGGGAGATGAGATCTTCTCTGACGCCGCCAACTAGCACACGCGAAAACATTGCAGGCGACGTACAGTCTACACAATATACGAAGGGGAATTACTCATTTTCTTCACCTACTCAAATATCGGTGAGAAAATGTGTTCAGATAACATTACACAGTACGTATTTCTAAGACGCAGAACACCAAGACTGACTACTATAAACGCGCGGAACGAAGAAAATAAGAGATTGGCTGCAGTCAAAAGATGTGAGTGAACCCAAGGAGATTTCTGCAGAAGGAACTGGTTAAAAAAAAATGTGAGCGAGTCTTTATGTACTTGCCAGTGATGTGTAAATATCAAACATTGCTAACGAGATAAATCATGTGTTCTCATGTTGTTCATGTTACATTTTAATTTATAATTCGAATCCTGGGCCGGATATTTGAAGTATATACATTTTAATATAATGTTGAGTTGTGATAAATATACTGATCGATAAAGTATTCACTTTTATAGATCATGCCAATATTTCGAGACGCGCATCACACACTTAATTTCTGCGCCCACCGTTATAATGCGTCGCCTGAATCGTAAACCTTGCTTGCCAGCATCATGCAAGGATAGCAGGACTAAACATCGGCGCTGCCTTTTCAAGGAATTTTATTAAAATACTGTCCATTCAGTTAAAATTATATAAAAACAGTTAATACTATCAAGTTTCCGCACACGTTTGAAGTTATACTTCACTGGCATTACTAAAATATTAACTTGAAACATAAAAAAAATCTTTTATAACACTAAGTATGTGTTTGTATTGTGTATTGGTTTTTACTCAAAGACTGAAATGTGTTTGTAAATACTTACTTCAAACAAACCTTAACATTAATAAGCTGATTCAACATTAATGTTAGCTGATATTATATTATTAATAAAGTAAAAAATAATAATTCCAGTGATAAGAGTTAATAAAACCCGCGCTTTACCGCTGTGCTACTAAGCCTGTTGGGAAAATAGAAGGAAAATATGTAGTAATAAATTGTAATGCCGGTTTTATTATGTATTTAAAAAACCTGAGATTGCATTTTACTATGACTATTTTAGTTTACGAATTATATTCCTCGGTAGTTTCACTACTATAAAATTTAATTTGGCACACCAATACGTTTGGTATGTACCCCAATGTTTACGAAAGCGACTATATACGGGTTTATTTTGCATTATTCTACCTTCAGCACTGGCAGGCTGATGATAGTGGACCAATCTGTACTTGGGTGAAGAAGAGATATTTTTGTGATACACAAACTAAACAGAACTGTATTGGAAAAAAAATAGTACGTTTAAATTAGCAATGTATTTAATAGCCTATCGAAACTATATGTACACGGTTCAAGAGTTAAGATTAATTTTTCCAAACCTTTTCTTTATAACATCTGTTGAGAAAACGTTGAGCTTGAACATATGATTTAGGGACGGGTGCAGCACAAAAAATAAAAAATAAAAAATAAAAAAAAAATGCAGTCATGCCGAGGGGGATAAAGCTTCGTCGAAACAGGCGAATTTTCCTTAGTGTTTATATTTTTGAAAACTTTTTTTTTAAGTCCAGTACCAAAGCGAGTGAAGTCATGAATTATTAATTCCTGTCTGGTTGCACGGAGCCTATCCGAGCGGCTGCCGACAGACTGCGAGAGACTTGGCACATCGCGCTGTTTCAGGCTGGGCAACAGAGAATAATCTTTTGGGCAGTCATTTCGGACGAGTCAAGTGACTGGTTCTTTTCATCCAACCACAAAAAAAAAATGACTAACGGAAATTTTGTTGGCATGGATAATCTTCCAGTAGAACAAGAAAGGATAGAAGAACAGCTACGGGAAATGCCGACAGTCATTTTAACATTAATAATGGAGCTTAATTTACATCATGTATTGATATCAAGAGCTTTATGTCAGGAACAAAAGTGGGAAAAATGTATAATATATTAATTTGACTTTTAAAAAAATGACATTGGTCTGAAAAATAATCCTCTAGTGAACGAAAGCAATGGAATAAGTAGTTTTTTTCTTTCTTTTACTAATAAACTTTCAAAAAATCGCAAATAGCAAAGTTTTTATATTCATTTAAATCTTCCAAAGAATGTGCTATATTTGCGTATTTTAAAGAGTGCATAAGTTTGAGGTGGCTCATATTAATATCAAGTGACTCAAATATTAAAATTATTATAAACGGGGATTCCTGGCAAACCAGTGCCTTGGACTGATTTAGGCATTCATCTACTGCGTACACTTATTACGTACTATGAAAACATGGAGAAAAGTTGCATACCTTGAATATAAATACATTTGTTCTCAAAAATACTAAATTTCTTTAGTATTTAGCAATGGTACAGTAGGCTTATAGAGATTAGATTATTTACGTAGAGGTGATACCTTACTTTCTAATTTTTTTTTAAATTTTTTTAATTCAATAAAAATCGCAAAAACAAATTCGTTTATGTTGTTAGCTTAACTAAAGGAATAAAATCAATGACATAATCAAGCACGTAAGAGAAATGACGAGTAAAATTAGTTCCAGGTCTTTATACGATTTCAGTAAAATTATATTTCTCGAAGTTAAAATTGTACGTGCATAAATATTACGATTATTCAAAAGAATTATCTGTTGACTTTATACCCTAATACTGAAGATAAGTTTTTTATGGGTGATTTTTGAGGAGTGACATTGATATGGACCTACGTAGCTCAGGTTTGTAAATGTTTGAGGGAAATATATTTTTATACTCTTGAAAACGTTTGGTAAGAAGAAACATTTCTGAAATAATTACTAGTATCAAGTAAAGGTTGCGGTAGAATTTTACATCTCACGATTACGCTTTGAGACTAAAGGTGAAGTGAAATTTAAGGTATCGTAAGCTCTGAACCATTTCGAACGAAGCCGAGAATGAAAACCTTTGATTACAGATAGGGTCTTTCTAAGATGATGGAATTAAGCTTCAGGTTTTTTATTTCGTGAGGAATGAGCTTGTAAAACGCCACAAAGCCGTATAAACTGTTTAACTACACTCCATCTATTTAGCGTTTTGTCTAAGCATTATTCAAGACTGGATTTTAAACTCATGCAAATGTCCCGGAGAAGCAGCATCAATAGTCATAAGAAAAAAAAACAATACAAAAAAAATAAAAAAATACTTCGCTGAAGTTGTAAATAGAATAAATATGCATGTATTATTTTCATGTCATATAAAATAAGTCAATAAATCACCACTCCAGATTTATGCAGGTTTGTCCAACATGTGACCCTGAGATTTCTATTGGCAGCCTGCGAGGCCAGTTTGGAAACATAAACTTTATATATTTAAATTTTGTTACAAAATTACTGCTACAGGATACACGGTGAGTTCAGATCTGAAACCGCGAGAGAAAGTCGTGAGAAGGAAATGTTATATTATTCTTAGATATAAATGTTGAGGTTGAGTCACTATGAAACCAAGAAAATGTTTTAGTATTCTCAAAAATAAAGTAACTTTAAGTAACGTAAAAAAAGGTATTAAATGACATAAACAGGATATATATCAGTGCAGTAGTTTAATAAATTATCTAATGTTTCAGTAACTTGTAATTGAGACAGTCAGGCCTCTTGAAGTTGGAAACCCCTGTTCCTTAGCATCTGGGCTGTGGCAGGAGACACAAATCTCCACCTTAAGTGGGATGTCTCATAGTGTTTTTTTTTGTTAAGGGGGAGGGAGAACTTGCTCTAAAAAGTTGTAAATTATTCCAAGCTCGGACATATATAAATCTAGCGTACGTCAAATTGATCCCCACAGCTGCGAGAGACATTTAAGTTGTCGAACTAACTCCGGCTCTGCAGATAAAAATGTCTTGATTTTGTGCCTTTGCTTTGCTCACGGAAGTACACCAACAGGCGGTTTGTTTCTAACCCTTTCGGAAATATCGGCATGGATAGTTGAACATTTAATTAACTGAAACAGGTGGCATAAGTCCTAAATTATATTTTTTTAAATCTAACTAGATATGGCTGAGATGCTTTAGAAACAACCCCTCCTCCAAAAGTAGTTAATTATTAAGGGAAATGAAACAAGTAGATTGAGTCATTTTACGCCAAAATCACAATAATGTAAACCTCTAACTGATAAACTCTGAAACCAGGCTTTGAAGTGAGTCACTTGGAGGTCTCTCCTAGCGCGCTAATTATTTACCCACTTTCTGAAGAAAACTTCTCCGGACCATTAAAATAATGTCACCTTTTAATACCATATTACTAAGATTTTTTTAAATGAAATGTTTTAAGCGTTATATTATGAATAATAAATATTAAAATATTTTAAAGTATGCACTATCTATTTAGTATCTTTCACACTGAAAAAATATCTCTTGCCTGCAAAAAATATTTTGTACAACCTACCATAATGTTCTTCAGAGTTATAAATGGACTGTTCCAGCTACACTGGTTGAGAGGGTAAGTCAAGAAATGAATACTAGATTAATAAAACTAGGAGAATGCACTATATACGAGGTATGCCCTGTCCTCAAATAAACCCAAGAATAGCTTTCTCCGTCCTCTAAATATATTCAGAAGCCTAAAGCATGATTGTTTCTGCCACTCTGTGTTCATGACGTCACGCGGAGACGACGCAGCCGCGCGTCGAGGAGGTGCGGCGGAACCACCCTGGTTTCTCTACTAGCGAGGCTGAGCGCATCGCGACACGTACGCGTTGCACGCGAGATGTTGCGCAGTCCGCGCAGCGACCAGGGAAAGTCTAATTGACCCAAGTTGGGAGGGGAAAAAAAAACAGTTCTTAAGTGGTTCGAGCGGTATGATACAAATGCGGTGACCTTGGTGGGCCCTCTCCGCCCCTGGTGAGATATGAAAGTGGTTCCTTTGCGTTAAAATCCCGCTGCGCCCTCCTAATGAAGACAATTACGAATGCTCTCGCATTTATTACGTCCGTGGCGCGTGGGCGAGGAACACCGGCGACTTAATGACCTCGCGGAGATAACTCACGGCGCTCGGCCTATTCTTTACGCAAGTCACGAGAATGTTTCAGAATGTTATTTGAGTGTTCGTCCCGCGACCATTGGCCGAGCCGGTTCCCGCTGTCACAGGGAGGGCGCGGGTTTGAGTCCCGAGGAAACAGGACATTTCCATAACCTGCTCCGGACCGGTCGGGTCAAATCAGTTAAGTAAGTATGCAAAACGCTTCTCACTAAGCTGACTGACACTGGGGAAAGAAACGTTAGTAAATAATTCCACTTTATATAGCTGTAGGCGTGAAAGAAGCTCAACATCAAGAAATTCGACCGAAACGAATCCAAGATTGCCCCACTGGTATCAGTAAAAATATTACGTTACTAAATTAAAATTTATAATGTGACCCTTGGTACGTGTTTTTTTTTGCACTTACGAAAGTAAATTACGTAGTACATAACCAAAATATTTTGTTTTCTTATTCCATTAAAATTACTTACTGAAAAAGTTTGTACGCAATACAGCATCCCACGTAATTATTAGATTATGAACTGAATCTTATTAAAACTTGTGATTATCTGTGGCAATAGCGATGTGTAGATCTCATTAATACATTCAGTTATCATTTCTAGTCTCGTACAGTATTTAAGAAATATTATACTTACGAACATACATGTATGATTTTTTTTTAAAATTGTAAATATGGCTCAAACGGCTATTTTAGTAATAGATTTTTAAGTATAAAAATAAATTTAAGGGCATTTAATTATTATAGGTAGAAATAGAAGAAACCATTGCTATTTTTACCTTGCAAAATAACTGCATGGCTACCACTTAAGGGCCCCGCCTTGGCAGGTGTTTACGTGTGTCAGTGAGGCGGGATGATAGTGCGGTACCTCAGAACTAGCGCGCAGTCTTCTCGTCGTGCATAGGGCAACTGTGAGATTTGAGCGGCATTGCATAGCGGAGAAATGAAGATAATGTAAGTTCCTTGGGTACTTTAAAGAATCTTTACAGGCGTTTTACGTCTAGATATTATTCTGAAACCACTCATTTTTTTAGCCCTTTTCACTCTTCTAAAATTACAGTTTAAAAATTAAATACGGAAACAGAAACTACCCACACGCCCTCATCGCATTCCTAAATGCTTTTCACGAACAGATCCCACTCGGATATCTTGAGCAGTTTTGGAATCACGCTGTTTCTTCTGAAGCCTTGCACACCGGGTGGGCGGGGTCTTGAGTCGTCATAGTCGCACGCAGAAGGGCGAAAAGGCGTGGCGAGGTGACGGGATGCTCGGTGTGCGTGACGGATGTCACTTGTCACTCTTGTGACTCGAACACACAATACAGGTTATAGCTAGAGACTGGAAAAATTCGCGGTTTCAATGACCTCTAGGATAGACTTCACGATTCTCTATACACTAGGACAAATTGCACCTGCTCATTGGACAATGACTCGTGACACGTGTCACCGGGGATGCTTGTGATTTGATACTTATTTTGTTGAAGGGTTTTTCACTGGCTTAAGAGTCCTTTAGGTAAACGGCGGTCCAATCACTGACTCAGAATGAAGGTGAACAGGTTTGGAGTCTAGCCTACCGCGAAATGAATCCGCGAATTTTTCCGGTCTCTAGTTATAGCGACTTGTCCACGAATGCCTGAATCACGTGTTTGCTTGCCAACTTTGTTTTCTTAGCACATTCTGCACATTATACTTTCATTTAAAAATAACCTAGGTTCGTATAAATAATTCGACTGATTACGTCATGGTAATTAATTTGAAGTTTATTTTACATTTTTCCGCATCTGGATAATGCACACAGCTTAACATCTGCACTGAATTTTTTTAAATATTTCTTTGTAAATAAATGCATGTGAATATTTAGCCCATGCCGTCTTGGGTTATTAAATATTTCACTAAATATATCCAAATATCTGTGATAACAGGTCATAAATAATATATTCTAAAGCTTTCATTCCTTTGAAGTCGCGTGTTTACCATTAGGTAGCATGTGAAACCACCGGTGAATATAAATGATTATGTATTTCACGGAGTCAATTACACCTGTCATTAAGTAACTATTACTAGAGACCGGAAAAATTCGCGAATTAATTTCGCGAAAGGCTAAAATACAAATGGTTATACCTCAGTGCTGCCTCTGCTATTGGCTCACAACTCACCTGGGTGACTCTGGGCTAATGAGAAACGCCCGACCAAAGCTTTATCGAATCACAGGCTGCTACGTTGGGATGACTCACAAGACAGCAACCAATGAGTGGGTGACATTTGACCGAGTGTAGGTAGAACAATGGAGTTCATCCTGCAGGTCATTGAACCCGCGAATTTTTCCGGTCCCTACCTATTACTAGAGACCTGCAAAATTCGCGGATTCATTCGGTCATAGGCTAGAATTCAAACACATATACCTCTCAGATAATTTTGCTATTGGCTTACTGTTCGTCTGGACGAATCTCAACCAGTTATAAACCCTCAACCAAAGGAGGATCGAATCACAGACAAACCAGCTGAGACGACTTACAAGTCGGCAGCCAATGAACTTGCATTATTTGCCCGAGTGTACATGGGTATGTGCAGTCAATCCCGAAGGCCATAGAAACCGCGAATTTTGCAGGTCTCTACCTATTACACAAGACCACGACATCTCTAAGTTAGAAGCTACGCCATATCGAGTCATGAACAAAACTTAGCAGCTGAACTGCGAGCTGTTTGGCGTAGCCCGATCCACAGGACTCGGAGTTGTCTGCAGACGGCATGCTGTGACGTGTGTAGTTGAAGGCACTTCCTGCCTCACCATCGCTCACCATCGCTGGCCGCACCGCCAGGGCATCACGGAAAAGGCGCTGCACCACGGACGTAGCCACGGGGAGGTCCATGGGAGGACCACTCCCTTCCAGGATAAAAATAATTCGGTTGCCTGTAAAGTCGGTTTACGGACGATAGTTTAACGTGACGACGTCATAAAAAAAACAATGATAAAATGATTGCATACTTTTATGAATAAAATTGAATCATTTTTATTGAATTATCACTATTTTGTATGGATACAAAGAAGGAGTGAAATGAAATCTACAATTTAGTTGATAAATTTACTTTTATTTGCACCCATTAATTCAAATATGTTTATTACTTTAACGAAGAGATTATTTTAACTATAACTTTTATACATGTTTGCTATTTAACTTCTTCCAATCTGTGTTATTCTGTTAAGGATAGGACGATGATAGGAAAAGTAGGAAACAAATGGGAGTGTTTCAAGTTTAATGTGCCTCGAAAAAGTCAAATCGATGGTTGTTCCAATCGAGTGGAAGAGAGATAGATGCGGCGCAAGCGTACAATGAGCGTAACGGGAAAATGAGTCATCCTCTTTCGTGCGTGCAGCCGGCGTTCATCGATTTATTAGACGTTGTCACGTCAAAAACATAAGCGAAGACAATCAGAAAATTGTAGTAACTTAGCTTCATGTGTCTACAGAGATTTTTTTTAGGATTACTTTAATCTTTACTAGTGGGCTACAATAATGTATTGCATCGCAATTAAACCCCGACATGCTTCATGCACATAAGCAGAAAGGAATTGTTACCAAGTAGTTTATTCTTAATGCTTGTTTTGCACACGTGTTTCATGCAAACTTGACAAGTGTGTTTTATGTATTTGATAGCATTAATATGCGTGTATTTGTGACTTATTTTAATGGAATTATCTAACAATTGACTGAGGTACAAGACATTGAAGGCGATTAAATAAAAACCAGAATATAAAATGTTTATTTTTCTTTCTTTTTTTCAAGCAAAAACCTTACTTACATTTCTATGAGTGAAGGTTGGAGTTATAAAGGTTTACTATTCCATGGGATTTTAGTGAGAAAGTAAACTTTCTAAAAAATTTAAATTGCAAAGAAAACTTACTCGTAATAAACTGACATGATCCTGGCTACGGTTTGTTGGACCACGGCTGGTGATGGTTAGTAAGAAGGCATTAGAATTCTCGTCGTTAAACACAGTCACTGCCATCAAATGCGGTCCTTTGAACCTGTTCCCAGAATGAAAACACTTCAGTTCGCGCTGCTGCCTGGGAGTTTAGGGTATCCCGAACACAGTGTCCGCACAGTGACGCATTCAAGACCGCTCTAGTTGCAGAGAATGTCATCCAGGTTTTGAAGTAGTTTTGGTTCCACCCGCTAGATTGTAGCATTCAACATGCATTACTAACGTAACATTGATTGTGAGAAGTAGGGTGAGATATTATCAGGAAAACAAACCAGTAAAAATTTATTCACTTAACTTTGGTACCCATCTATTTTGTGGCATAGCATACCACAAAATTTTAATTTTTTTTAAATTCCAAAACAGTATTAAGTGTTTCCCGCACTTTTTTATGTTTTGAAAAACTGTGAGATGTCGTGTGACAATCGTTTGGTAACTAACATAGTTAATTACTAGAGACCTGCAAAATTCGCGGATTCATTCGGTGATAGGCTAGAATTCAAACACATATACCTCTTAGATAATTTTGCCATTGGCTTACTGTTCATCTGGACGAATCTCAACCAGTTATAAACCCTCAACGAAATCGAATCACAGACAAACCAGTTGAGACGACTTACAAGTCGGCAGCCAATGAACTTGCGTTATTTTCCTGAGTGTACAGGGGTATGCGCAGTCTATCCTGAAGGCCATCGAAACCGCGAATTTTGAAGGTCTCTATTAATTACTAACACTACCTACATTATGTCGGATACATCGCTGAGTTTCATTGGATGAAAATAACAGAAAGATTTCAGCTGTTGAACCGACTTCGCACAGGTCGTGAGTTTGGCTTGCTGTGCACCCGCTGATCTTTTTTTAAATCGTGAACCCGGCCTAACAGCCCGCACTTCTGTACCTGCTCCGTGCTCTGTGCTCCTGAGGGCGTGCTGTTCGGCCGCGCCAGGGCTGGCAACGCCACCAGGAAAGTAGGTGAAGGCGAGCGCGCGGAGGATCCTCGCTGGGATGTTGGCAGCCTTGCCGCCCTCCCGGGGCGATTTCACCTGCTCCGCCCCTCCCCCTCCCCCTCACCAAAACCCCTTGTCGTCGTGCTCTCACGACGCGCGAACGTGTGCGCCAGGGGTGGCCAGTCCCACACCAGTCTGGGAAAATAATTATCGAACACACAATTAAGAGGGGGGAATGTCCTAAATATCTTGCTTATAAAAATTCGTTAGTTTGTACACGACTTTAAATAAATTAATGATGATGAGTAGGGACCTGCAAAATTCGCGGTTTCGATGGCCTTCAGGATAGACTACACATACCCCTGTAGCCTGTACACTCGGGCAAATAACGCAAGTTCATTGGCTGCCGACTTGTAAGTCGTCTCAGCTGGTTTGTCTGTGATTAGATCCTTCTTTGGTTGAGGGTTTATAACTGGTTGAGATTCGTCCAGATGAACAGTAAGCCAATAGCAAAATTATCTAAGAGGTATATGTGTTTGAATTCTAGCCTATCACCGAATGAATTCGTGAATTTTGCAGGTCTCTAGCAATTACGTCATAGATATGTTATTGGTAGAGACCGTAAAAATTCGCGGATTCATTTCGTGATAGGCTGAAATTCAAACATGTGTACAATTCTGCTGGTTCTGCTATTGGCTCGCATTTTAACTGGAGCTCTCTGGGCCAATGAGAGACTATCGACCAAAGAAGCGTTGAATCACAAGCTACCCAGTGGAGACGACTCAAAATTTAGTAACCAATGAACACGCGTGTTTACTTGGGAAGTGCAGAGGATAATGGAGGCTATCCTAGAGGTAATTTAATCCGCGAATTTTTCCGGTGCCTAATGATGAGTAATTTTTTTTTCCTTTACTGGAGATCGTGATCAGGCAATATCACAAAGGGTGACATTCAAGCAAGATGTTTCAGCGGTAGTTTTTGGTATGCCTAACCGCGGAATGAAGGTGAACTGGACATCCTGAACTCAGGGAGAATGATTGAAGAACCCCCTTCGCGACCGGGAGTGGAACCCAGGCCTCTTGGCCACCAGTCACACTCGCTAGTGGGCGGACGGTAACTTGGAAGGACTCGGTTAGTTTCACCAATGTATGTGCATGCAGACATCGACACGCATCAAAGAACGCAGAAACAATATAATTAGGGACCGGAATAATTCGCGGGTTCAATGACCTGCAGGATGAACTCCATAGTTCTACGTACACTCGGTCAAATGTCACCCACTCATTGGCTGCTGTCTTGTGAGACGTCCCAACGTAGCAGCCTGTGATTCGATAAAGCTTTGGTCGGGCGTTTCTCATTGGTCCAGAGTCACCCAGGTGAGTTGTGAGCCAATAGCAGAGGCAGCACTGAGGAGTAACGATTTGTATTTTAGCCTATCGCGAAATGAATTCGCGAATTTTTCCGGTCTCTAAATATAATGAAGGGAGAACGTCATAATCATAAATCTATACTTTCCGAACATGCCTGGGACAATAGTAATACAATATTCTGGGAGAATGGTACTTCATTCACACAGGAAGAACACTCAATTCAAAAGAAAAGAAAATAATTTTAACATTTTTATTGTCAGTAAGAACAATGTTATCAGTCAAAAAAAGTATGGATTCAAATATATATATATATATATATATATATATATATATGGATACATTTTATTGAATCTGAATCTCAGTTAACACAACAAGCAATGACAAACCAACTACCCTGTAAGCAAGATACCAGCTAATAACATCAGTTCTCGGTGCACGACCAATCAGAAGACTGCTCGCCTGTCATTGGACACACCAGGAGAGGAGTTCGAAGGCATTTATGCTACCTTGTTTCAGTATCCTCTCCATAGATGTATAGGTATACCAATTATGATTACCAATTAAAATTTTCTTTATTACCCATCTTTAATATACATATTTTAATTTTTGTATCATTATATTTTATAGTCATGTCTTTTCGGCGTGTAGTACACTGAAATAACCCTTCCTTTTTGGCTTCGCCCTCCTCGCCTATAAAAGGACCTTATGCTTCATCTGTATGTTACCCTTAACTCTGCTGTTCATGTCGCAATTGTTTCGTCGTTGTCAGCTCGTGGTCGTCTATGCTGTAATAAAATTTTGACGAATTTCTTCATAGAAGAATTTTTATTATTGAGAAATTGGTTGATTTTGGCTTGTTTTATTTCCAGTTATTGAGGTTTCTTGTGACATTCAGTGTAAATAGCAATGGCGTATTTCCAAGGAAATCTTAGATCAATTTTTCTTATCAGGAACCATTTATATATGGCACTTAGTACTTCATGTAGAACTCTGAAATATTTTTTGTGGTACTCATAACATATATGAACATATATGAACGAAATTTGAAGCTGTCCCCTGTTGCAATATAGCTTAAAGTTATCTTTAGTGTAGTTCTGCATGAAATAAAAATTTATAACTATTGTCTGTTTTTTAAATAATGGTTTAAACGTACAAATGATATTTCAAACTTCTAAACTGAGAGCATTGAATAATTCTTGTGTGATGCAAGTTTTCTCAGAGGTTTTAAGGAGGCTCCTAAATTCTCCCTTTGGCCTATATAATTCCAATCCCATACAGGTTTGTTCTTTATCTTTTTCAAAATTTCCTCATGAAGTTCACACACTCCTATCATCTTCAGTCGTCTAAATAACTCTCGTCGTGCTGCTAAAGAAGCCATATTCTACACCATGCTCGGCGCCACTGCTGACGACTAGTGAGAGCCCCATACCAGCCAATGCTCACTTGTGTTGCTTACAGCTGCAACAAGCAGAGGCCCTTGTTGACGAGACGCTAACACCGACTTCTTGTGCAATCGACAGTCGCTGACCGATAGATCAATAGAGACCGGAAAAATTTGCGGATTCATTTCACTATATGCTATAATCCAAACAACTGTACCTTTATATTGCTTCTCTGATTGGCTCAAAGTTTATCTGAAGGACTTTGAGCCAATGAAATACCTTCAACCAAACAAGTATCGAATCGCAAGCGTCCCAGTTGACAGGTGTCACGAGTCAATAGCCAATGGACAGGTGGAATTTGCCTGAGTGTGTAGGGGATTGTGGAGTCGATCCTAGAGGTCATCCAAAGCGCGAATGGCCATCAAATTCCAGTCCCGGAGAAGACATCAAAGCTGACCTAAAGTCCAAGTGCCCAACCCCCGCATGGTAGAATCTTTCTACTCTGGCCAACTCTTCATCCAGACCATCCTCTGTCTCCTGTACTTTCCTACATTTAATGCATGCAAACTTGCATCCCGCATGAAAGTGCCCAGGGTTTTCCCTGTGTCTATGCAGGTTTTACCTGGGTCCAACTTAACTAGTAGTTTAGACTAGAGATAAGAGTGAGGGGAGTTAGTCATGGCAACAATCGCTGCCATGGCTGGCCTATCCCCTCCTAGCACATGATGCATGTGACCCTCTCCTTGCATGGCTAATCCCAGCATGACTAAGGCGTGATAGGCTTCTGCCTGAGACGCACTTAGGTCCCTCTCTAACCCGGACCCCTCCCAAACACACTTAGTTTTAGTTAGGTTAGGAAAAAAAAAATTCCAGTCTCTATAAATCAAGGGCCCGCAAGGGTTCAGCCAACAACTAGCTGGTAAAACTCGCCCAGTGTGATCGAGGCAGTGTCGACGAGACGAAGGGAGTTCAGAATGAAGCAGGACTTCCCGCACGCCGCGGCAACACCTCGAGAAGGCTGTAGGCGAACATGGGGTCTCGATCGCCCCGCGCTGATAGCTCCTGCGACGCGCCGGAAGTCCCCCCCCCCCCGGTAAGGAGCCCAACCCCCCCCCCCTTACCGGGGGGGCGCACGCAGAATCCCGAAGCAGCGAAGGTTCACATGATCACCTACCTTCTCGTCGATCACCGCGAGCCGTGCTCCGCGTGTGGGTTGACGTGCCTCTACGTTCCAGTGGACATCGATCGAACTTTATGGCTATGAAATAAAACAAATTTTATTTTATTTCAATGAATTATTATTCAATAATTACATGTTAATGTTAAAATTATAGCGTATAATTATTACCACATAAAAGATCCAAATAAATAGCTAAGTCACAATAAAATATTAAAATTAGGTATATCTTAGGAATTGACAAATTGTGACTGAAAGGTTATTTAAAATGGATAATTTCAAATTTAATACAACTTTTTTTTGGCTAACGCCATTTTGCACTGTTTGTCATGGAAAAAAAGTTCAAGAAAAAATTAAAAATGAAAACATAACCCACAGAGATCAGCCTAAATCAGCCGATGTCAAAACAGATAAACCCAATGATGAACCTAAACAAGTATAATGGACAACACAACGACGAAAAACTTCCCTTGCAAGCTGACTGTCGGTTGATCACTTTCTCACTTCATGACTGTGTAATTTAAGGAACATCGCTGCAGAGATTCAACGCTGTAGGGCATATACTTGAAAAATGGGAAATTTTTATCTTTAACACCATCGCAAAATGTTAAGAGAGATAAATAATGAAGCAACAATGAAACAGCAGTTGCAATGGAGATTATCGACCAAAACGGCAATTTTAATCTTTAACGCTCTCGCAACACCCCTAAGGAGCAGATTTATGAAAAAAATTTCTTAGCGGATGTCTACGTAGCAAAAGGAATATTTCAAGCCTGTATGTCTTGCAGTTCCAGAATGTGCGCGCGCGTGCGCGCGCGTATATATATTGTTGCGATTTTACCTCGGGTTCGTAAAGGATAGCCCAATTAAAGATTTTATTACACTACACAGTTTTATTGATAGCCACTAAACTCACAATTAATCTTCTAAAATGGCATATAATCAATTGCACTTAAAAAAAAATGTTGCTTCCCTCAGTCACTCGTTTCTCACAATCCACACAACTCGCTGTGCCGCACCTCTCGCCGCAGCACCCCTCGTGGATCTCCGCCGCGGGACTCCGTCGCCGCACTCCGCCGCCGCCGACGCACTTGCCTTCGCCGAGGGTCACCTCGACGCCTCGCTCGGAACTTCGCTGGAGACTCCACCGCGCCCGCGACACTATCGCCCGGAACTGAACTCTTCGCCCTGGAACCTTCGTCCAGAGACTTCGCCGCTTTATTGCCCGGAAACTCCGCTGCGGGAAAACTCCCGACTCCACTGAACTCCTGCCCTGGAACCTTCGTCCAAGGACTTCGCCACTCTGCCGCACCCGCGGCACTATCGCCCCGGAAACTCCACCGCGGGAAAGCTCCCGCCTGAACTATGTCTCCACTGAGGCCGGCGTCCCGGGAACATATATAGGCCCAGACGCCTTCCAGAACTCCCGAGTGCGGCTGGGGCCAGTCGCGTCATTCCGCGCCGTCCCGACGGCAGAAATCTCTCGAAACACGTGTCGGCGGCTCGCGTAACTCCACAGCTGTCTGGTTTCGGATGTCAAACTAACAGCGCCGCGCGGGGAGCTGAGGGCTGGAGGGAGGGGAAGCGGAGACCCAGGTGCGCACTGCACATCTCATGTTACGGCGGCATGTGATGCAGCCCAGCTAGCTCTGCACCTGCGCGTGATGTGGCCTTGCTCACCAAAATCTTTGTTACTAGATTTTAACTGGACTAAATAAATTTCAACCCACTGATGAACTGGTGAGAAGCCGGATTATGAAATAATTTCAGAAACAGCCTTGCTTTACGCGGGGTTCAAACCCTAGGACCCACCGCATCGAACTTGGCTGGATGTACGGCCATAACCTGTACCAAGGAGTGCTCCCGAGTAGCTCCTCCAGGCAGACTCCCTCTCTCTCTTCGACACGGGCGCCGAGCTAAACCCATTCCCTCCTCGCCAACACTCACTTCTTCATCCATTGTGCCGGAGCTGAACCGACTTTCAACGTCAGTCAGGCCAGTCTCTCGGCTTTATTGACGGGGCGGTTAATTCCCCCCGTCGATACTAAAATAGCCCTCCTTTCGGGGCGCGAAATAGTTAATCACGGCGCGGGTTAATTACACCGGCCGGCGACTGTCCCGACTCGGAGAGTACATCGCCGACGTCTCGACGGCCGAACCTTCTTTCCTGGTCGCCGGCCGCCCGGGGCTGTCAGCGGCCGAGCGCGGCCCGCCTCCTCGTATTCACGTCCGTAATTATCGCTTCCCTTCCGACTGCTATAAATCCTCCGTTACATTTCCATTCTATGATAAAAAAATGTGATGAAAATCTGGAGGGTATTGGTGGGGGATCATAATGGATGTCTCTATTCGCTATTTTAAAGCTATTTATGTTTCCAAAATATGATGCGTCAATGAGTTAACATCAGGCGTTTATATTTGTCACATAAAATTAACAACACATAACTAACACTTTGATATAGAAATTATAATTTTGTTTGCATGTTTAAAATGCCGGGGCTTTTTCGACCCCAAAGTCGCGTCTTTGGTGATTTAAATGCTACGATTAACGCCAGTTTTACTAATGTATATAAGTGCGTAATAGCTTGCTTGAAAAGAACATTGTTTGCTTGTTTATCAATGTGTGTTTTGAAATACAAATACAGGAAGCCCAAAAACGAACGTCCCAGTTTCAATGGTATATTATAGCAGTTTAATTTAAACTTGCAACAAATCGTACATCAAATTGAAGGTAAACTAACCTAGTTTTTTCCCCAAATGTTCAATATGTTCACCTTTAGCTATAAGGCATACATACAACCTAAATAACAATTCTTCCCACACATTGGTCAACAAGTCCGGAGTAATGGAAGCAATAGCCTCTTCTATTCTGTGTCTTAACTCTGGCAAATCATCAGGTAGCTGCGAAACGTAGACGCGATCTTTTATAAAGCGCCGAAGGAAAAGATCCCAACGCGTTATGTGAGGTGAACGTGGAGGCCAGCGACAGAGCTCTGTCGTCTCGAATCGCCTATATCATCGGCGGATGTTTTTTACACGTGGGGGATCACAATCAAACTTTAAAAGCAGTACTCGCGCATGCGCTTATCTAGAACTGTTTGAGTAACTGTTTAATTGTGATTAAGCCCTAACGGGATCAGTTGCCTGGTGGAGTTTTGATGTATCCATGAGGTGTGAGCCTAATAACTTGTTTAATTGTGACCTTGAACCAACACTCTACAACGCTTACAGTTGATGGCATTGAAATTTATAATTGGGAGATTCTTTTACGGGCTACAACACAAGAATAGATGTTCAGTGAAAACACCGGGTTGAAGTCCGGACCGACTCGGAAAACTGCTGGTGATGGCTAGTACTGCTTCAGATGTGGAGGCCGTGGCATGTTCCTTCTCCGACTTGACTGAACCGTGCTGGTTGTGATGTGCGTGTGTTCCTGTTGACCCCGGACAGAAGGAAGACTGAGTCGCGAGTCAGTCCCCTCACCACCTCCTGCCTATAGAGGAGGACCTGTTGCGAGACTGCCTCTTCTCCCGGCGCCGAGGGACGCCTGCTGTCAGATACAGTAGTTGTAGGTAGTCCTCACTGGCCTGCGAACAATTCTGGCTGTCCTGTCACAGATGCATGAGAGAGAGACTTCACAAGGACTGTCGATAAAAGTTTTAACAACACACCGCAGTTTTTTTTTTCATGCGTGGACGCAATGAAGGAATGTGAACTGTATTAAAAAATTGACAAAGCCTTATCTGCGGATGCTGGCACGGTGGTGAAACCAGATGGATAAGTTATTCTTGGCAAAGGCCAATGAGTTGGTGGTAACGCCAATCATCCATAGGCGAAAGCGACCAACAAAGACCTGATTGGCCAAGCATGCACATCCATCGTGTGCTTGGTCGATAAGAGAAGCAAAGTAGTGCTCCTAGTACACCCTCACGGGTTCAGTTCTAGGAAGGTGGAGGTAGTGAGGCCAGGCCGGGATTTTGCCCGGAATAACTGGTGTCTAAAATTTTATCAATCGTTTAATCATTTGAAAGAAAAAAAAATTATCTCATTCGGATTATACAGTCTGCGACTAACCCCTGTCGTCACTCGGCGAAAGCGGAACTGCAGCGCTAATATTTCTTAACAACAACAACACGAAATACAGCTGGTGTTCCGAACCAGATAGGCCTACATTGTGCCATTGTCTCGTTTTGTTGGGAGTGATTGATTTCTTCTCAATTCCTCTCACGATTTTAAAAATGATTCTGCAATGTAAATGTCGGAAAAGTTATTGAAATAATTGCATGTATGTAAGGGCAGGCATTTTTCGCGAAAAGTTCTGAAAGCTTAATAGACTGCAACAAGGCATACCCAAACCCGCGGTTTATTCCTTGTGATTGGCGACCGTATGCGAGAGAAGTCGTTGCCCTATTTGACCGAGCCATTCAGGACGCGTTTGCTTTCGCACTGAATTGCTGCGATTGGTGTTGTTACTATCAGGGAGAAACTCACCCAATCACTAAACGCAGACGATGCTACAGTGTTTTAACTTTCAGCTTGTCTCGAAATCTGCATGCCCCTACATATATGTATAAAGTTGTGGGTGTAGATGACTTGCCTCTGAATAAGTAGACGTTAGTTATATCCCTCACACCCCACCTCAGGCCATAAACAACGCCGGGGCATGAGACTCCGTTACGAATGAGAAGGAAAAGAAGGGGCAGACGTCGACAGGAAGACGGAGCGGTGCGGTGGCCCTCGCTGGAAGCCCCGCGTCTCCTAGGACAATGAATGAATGGACGTGCCTCCTGCTCTGTGTGCAGAGGGCGTCCGGTGTTTGCCGGCCACCGCCGCGCGCGCGCGTGCTGCTCGGGCGGCCGTGCGCGGAACTAAACACCTCGCTCGGCCGCGAGTGCGACGTCCTGTCCAGTGCTTGTCCTTGCTACTGCTGAGCGTGGCTCCCGCAGTCGCCTCGCGGTTCAGAAACATCCGCTTATGAAAAACAAAGTCGTGTGCGCTTCCTTACTAATGGCAATCCAAAATGACGCACTCTCTCGTGTCGTTAAAAAAAATTGGTTGTCTGTAAAGTCGGTTTACGGACGATAGTTTAACGTGACAACGTCATAACAAAACAACGATGAAATGATTGCATACTTTTATGAATAAAATTTAATCATTTTTATTGAATTATCACTATTTTGTATGGATACAAAGAAGGAGTGAAATGAAATCTACAATTTAATTGATAAATTTACTTTTATTTACACTCATTAATTCAAATATGTTTATTACTTTAACGAGGAGATTACTTTAACTTTAACTTTTATACATGTTTGATATTTAACTTCTTCCAATCTGTGTTATTCTGTTAAGGATAGGACGATGATAGGAAAAGTAGGAAACGAATGGGAGTGTTTCATGTTCAATGTGCCTCGAAAAAGTCAAATCGATGGTTGTTCCAATCGAGTGGAAGAGAGATAGATGCGGCGCAAGCGTATAATGAGCGTAACGGGACACAGCGTAACGGGACAATGTGCCAAACGGGACACTTTTTCGTGCGTGCAGCCGGCGTTCTTCGATTTATTAGACGTTCTCACGTCAAAACGCGAAGATGTATTTCGACGCGGTACATGCACCAATGTACTAGTCTCTGACATATTTAACACTCACGCCTGTGAGTTAATGCTCGGATGTAGAAAAGTGCTTGAATAGATTGTCCACTTCAGTGGACGGATAGACTGAAAGGGTTAGCTCACCTCACGCATTGCTCGGGTCATGGGGGCAGGGCAGGGCAGGGCAGCTCCTGTGAGTGTCTTAACCCCATTTCATCCACGTGGATGGATACTGCCCTCGGGGTCCTCACTTGGACGTGGATCTCTCTCTCTCTCTCTCTCTCTCTCTACCCCCCTCCCCCATCACCCGGTGAGTTGTGAGCTGATGCACTCAGGGATAAACCAACTGACCATCGCTCAAGACGAGTCCGCGGTCAGGCCTTCTTGGAGAGGGGGGGGGGGGGTGGTGGTCACGAGAGACAACCGTCTCATTAGCCCTGGTTCGTGGCCGCCATCAGCGCCGCCCAGGGAGGCTATTAATTACCGGCGGGCACGGCAGCGCCCCTGGTGGGCTACCGGGCAACCAGCGCCCGACACTGCGCGGCCGGTAGCCCGGGACCTCATCATGGCGACAGGGGCAGGGGGGGGGGCGGTGTTTGCCCCCCGCGGGGCCAGCTGTGTCTGGTCGCTTGGCACGTGCTTCAACACCTCGCCTGCCAGGCGTGCGCGAGGAGGGGAACATCGCATCAGTTCACATCGCGCTGCGGCTAGTGTCAAATAGGCCTAATAGTTGTAAAACAGTAATTTAATGCTGGAACAGAGATATAAATATTTGATACAAAAATTTTGGTCTGTCTGTAAAGTCGGTTTACGGACGATAGTTTAACGTGGCAACGTCATAACAAAACATTGATGAAAGGATTGCATACTTTTATGAATAAAATTGAATAATTTTTATTTTAATAAAAACTTGAAATTATGCTAGTAATCAGTAGTAAGCAATGAAAACCACATTTACTTTTCACTTCACTTTATAAACAGTCGATGAAACAGTTCACGTGTAGATGTATGTTGTGTGCTGCCGCTGTCTTTCTTCTCCTCGGACGCATAGGCCAATCGAGTGGAAGAGAGATAGATGCGGCGCAAGCGTACAATGAGCGTAATGGGACACAGCGTAACGGAACAATGTGCGTAACGGGACACAGCGTAACGGAACAATGTGCGTAACGGGACACTTTTTCGTACGTGCAGCCGGCGTTCATCGATTTATTAGACGTTGTCACGTCAATATATATACACACACACACACACTACGTTAGGGAACAAGCATTATAAAAATTATTGACATTTAAAAGTTTTTGAAATGTGCGTATTATGATAATCTGCGTTAGCCGAAACAAAATAGTGACAAAAAAATCATTATATTACACGCCAAAACAGTGTTAAAAATAATTGGCTTGCATTATATTTATATATTATGCAATTGAAACATGGTACAAATTGTATTATAAAACTGAAAATATTGGAATTTTAATGAAAAGTAGTGTTAGGAAAGTACGATAAGTGAGTGGGTGCATTGAGCAACGAATTAAAATATAAATATTACAGAATGTTGGTGAAGGTAAATATTTATTATGAGCTTTAAATTTAGGCGATTTATTAATACCTGTTTAGGCATTATTCTAAAAAAATTTTTATTTATTAATGGCGTAGAGAACAAAAAAAGGCCTTGGCGTGGGTACAAATGTCTAGCACAACAACATTTATATGTTCCGATCTGTTAATTTCACGAAAATACTATCTCATTTTAAATTTGTAGACGTTCCTTGCCAACTAATACCTCATGTACTGCGTTTTTTGTCTTGAAAATTATTAATACGTTAATGATCACTGAATTTCTTTAATCACTAAACACACACAACCGTATGACCCAAAGGGGCGAGGAAACAAATAACTGACACCTAGTGATTCAAAATATCATGTGAGGTACGGCTTTAGTCGACTTCCAGAACGATCAGAGAGAATAAATAATGTAAAAAACGAGATATGTAAAGTGATTATTTAAGATATGGTATCATATTTATTTTTAACAGTAGAGGTTAACTGTTAGTAGGAATTTGAAGAGTGAAAGAGACATTCCTTAAAAACTTGGGAGGGGAGAAAAAATGAAGATGGAGTGTTATGAAGGATTCATTGGTACTTTCAAAAATTAAACATTTTTCCTAATGATGAACATGCAATGTTTTTTTTAAATAAAATAACATTTTTTTCTTCTGTATTTATTTTGTTACGACAGTGAAATCCAACTATTAAACAAAACTTTTGTTGAAAGGAGTTTACATAAGAATTGGGTTGTTATTATAAATCTATCTTCAGTTGCAAATAGAACAAATATAATTTTGGTTTCTATGGAAAAATCTTTCAATGTTCTCTCAATGCATCCGCAAAGCATTGGTTCGCTAAAATGAGACAAGAATTGATCAGCTAAGGGTCTTTAACCGCGCATACAATAGCTTCCAAATATTTAGTTCTCTTTTTAGAAATAAAAGGTAGTAGATAGTAAGGAAGAATTTGTCAAATTTGTGGCAACACAAATGAGCCTTAGACACGTCATTAATGGTTTGTAATTGTAAGCATGTAAATTTATCTTCATGTTGTTGCCAATGTCATTCCGTCTATTAAGACTGGAATTCCATTTGCGTGATTAATTGCCTGAATGAGTTTTCTCTTTGAATGATCAGCCCCCCCCCCCCCCTTTTTTTTTAAAAATCTCAAATCATCAATCCTGCAGCACGAAGTGCTTGGTTACGACAGGGGTTCATCAGATCGTACTGTTTTTGTGCGAAGGTAATTAACAGACTTATAATTATCTCTTCTCCTTCAGACAGTTGTTAGTTTAGCCACTCATTTATCGTTTGTTGTGTGTTGCAGTCAGCACTGCAGAGAGTTAAAAAACATATATATTATAGTGTACCATGTAGTAAAATTATGACGGTGTTATTTCACTCAGAACTGAGCCGTCTTTGAATCCAGGAATTGTGGATGTGGTTAAGACTTCATCTCTCGTCCTAGGCTTACGAGATGCTGTGACGTCGAAGACCGTCGGCCAGGGGCAAAAATCTGTAGGATTCACCAGAGGGGTCCGTGGGAGGGTGGGGGGGGGGGCTGCATGCCTTCTCCCCCTCCCCTTTCTGGTATCTATGCCTATGCCGTCGGCAACCACGAGACGCCCTGCAATGACGCGTGTGTTGCGCGAGATATATGTTAAGTTGTCGCTTCACGTAATTTGGAATATTGGAAATTTTATGGGAACCAGTTGGCATGTTTTTTTTTGTAAAAGTAAGAAAGAAAAATTCTGTGTATTCTACAGCACATTAAAAGAGGAAAAATGCAAATTAAATGCTGCATTTCTACAAAGGTATTGTATGGTCAGTAACGTGTTATCTCACTCAGGAACTGGAACATGTAATTAAAAATTAACCTTTAAGAGTGGTATATAGAGAAGCGGCTACTCAGAATCCGGCGCGAGCAGCACAAAATACTTCTAGCCTGGGCGGAGTTTAGCCTTGGAGGAGTGGCCTACTAGGAGCGCGTCCTGGCGAAATGATGTCGGTGGAGGGGATAGACTCGGTTTACCCTCCCTCACTCCATGGTCATTCCCTCCTCATGACGGCGCGGTACGGGTCGGGATGTCTCGACAGCATTGCTACCTGCCTGCCTGCCTTCCCCGTACGAGCGGAGCGCCGCGCGAGCTAACAGTGGCTACATACAACGTTTCATTCAACTCAAATGTCAAATAACGCGAAAAGTATGTTTGTCGTAATGGTAGCATTTTTTTACGCGTGTTTAGTAGTTCATAAGTAAAAAAAAAAAAGATAAAATGGATTACTATGTTTTTGCTAAAAACACAAACTTTTACATGAAGTGGGAAAAGTGATATTACATCGTAATTTTCGAAGTCACGTGGATATTAAACGTTACATATCCTCCAAGGAACATGAAATTACCTTATTCTGCAAACAAATCTTGCCGAAGTTAAATATATTTTCCGAATCGATGTTATGTATTTTTTATAACTCGCATCTGTCAATGATAGTTGTAAAAGCTTTTCGAAATACATACATATTATGTACTATTTTTTTAAAAAAAGTGTTCGTGTTTTTATAACATGGAATAATCTCATTTGTAATTGTTTCACTTGTGTCATGGCAATGAGTTATCATGCAGGTAGCATATATTTTATTTGGACGTGGTATAAAAAGGCACTATACAGAAAATCGTTACATAATTCCACATTATAAAACATGTATTTATTTCACACGTAATTCATACATTTTGTTTCACACCAATATACAATGTTCATTATGTTATAAAAGACAAATAAATTTAAAAAGAGCACTATAAATTAAACCAACGTGGGCACGAGTTACTTCCAAGAAAGACAAATTAAAAAAAAAAACTGTACGGTATAATAGACATTTTGAACACAAATATTTTTACATCACAAAAACCTTTTTCAAAACAGTTTGCAGAAAAGTCCAACAATCTTAAAAGTATGTAGATGGCCTTTAGAGAGGTATTTAAGAGAAACAAATGCTTAAATAGAAATAATTTTACAAATCCGATACAGTAAACGACAACAGATTATTTAAACAAGTTTAGTAGAATTACACACAAATTGGTTTTTACCTGTGACGCACAAAAAATGTACATAAGCTTTATATTTTTAACTAGACAGGCATTTATACTATTCGATTTAATGCACACACACTTTTAAAACAACAAAACACAGAATTTAATTCAGCTTACCACTGAAGCAAAATATTTTTATGGTCGCTATTATACATTTATTTCGTTTCTCCTTTTTGTTAGGACTTACCAGACAAGAAGTTTATGCATACCGAACACTCTTTTTATGAAATTCTCTTGTTTCTCATTTAAAAATTTTACAAAATTTCTCAATTGGCTGCCAAATGAATTAATTTCCTTCAAAAGTAACAGTTACGAACACCTCAGTATTTATTCACCTAAACAAGCAATGTCTTCTATAATTTTAAACACCATTGTTCACTTGAGCATTTAACCATTCTGGAAAACTTAACTCAGCTTTAAAATTTACATTATAGGTAAGACATTTTATTTTTTTACATATCCAAAATAATTACGGTAATGATTCTCTAGGTAGCCACTGAACGTGACCACACGGGCTATACTTTCTTATGCACTCGTAGGTGCTGGCATACTAAAAATGAAGGTTCATGAAAATGCTTGGCATGGTTAAACGTTCTAGAAACAATGAGCAAGAATAATTTCCAGTATGAAAGGTGATAGTTTATGAAGCAAAGTGAGCAGGCGACTTAGATTGATAAATCAAACAGGTCACTATAAAAATTAGTTTGAATGATTATCCAAGACCAACATTTTCTTGAAAGTTCTGCAAAAGCTTGAAAAATGTTCACGTTTAGTGTAATCAGGGTGTAATATTCGGTTTTGTTTTGGACGATCTTCGTTTTCCCATGCATTTTATCTTATGACTTCTGATAGCCTCTGTTATGTGCGGCGGATCCCGAATTTCCATATTTCTTGTGTGTCTAGGATCAACTAATTCCGGAAGAACGCATTGTGTGTAAAATAAAACGAGTTTTGGTTCCATTTTTTTCTTTCCAGAATGTGTCGTCTCTGAAAATTTCCAATAGGTACTTTTAATTTATTTTGGCTCGAAGTCCAGATGCCAAACAAGCAAATATCCCTTCTGGTTATGTGAAGTTGACCCTGGACTTGGTAGAAATATTCAGGATCTTTTTTAAATGAAATGACAGTAGGACTTTCTTCAGAATATTTCAAATACTTTATTTTGCCTTCTCGCATGGCTTCATTTATGTCCATTCCATATGCCGAAGCAGGACACTATTTCTACGAGACGACCTTCGCCAACAAGGCCATCGGGTGTTGCGGCAAGAAATGGGTGTTCTTGGTCAATAAAAAGACCAGCTTTACTTATATTAATTTTTTCCTGGTCTTCTAGCTATTTGATGACTATTTCTTCGGACTGCCTGCCATGTTGTACTGCTGGAACATTAAGTATGTCATGAGAGTATATTATGGCTCTTACTAGGTTCTAGCAGGTTGTTGTTGGCTTCAAATAGGTTCAAACGTTTTATTACAAAAATTCTAAATCAGCAATAAATGTTTGTTCTAAATACCTTTCTTTCCTGTTGAACACTGCTCATTTCATACGCCATTTTATTAAGTTTTCAACGATGTTTATGTTTTCTATGATGATGGTGTCAGACACTTCCGTGGACCAATGAAAAACACCGGCTTCCGTTTCCAGCAGTTGGATTGGTGGCTGAAGTTTGGCGTACGATTTGGTGACTGTCCTGCAAAGATTAAAACAAAATATATTTGTGACATGTTGAGTATCAAAATTCCAAAAGTAACGAAATTTCCTATTTTGGCTCTCATATTTGAGTACAATTTTATAGTTGTGTGTTCCGCTCAAAATGTTGATGAATTACTCTTTAAAGGTAGTGAAATATTCAGTTAATTCTATAATCCTGCCTATAAACTCTACCACTGTTCGCAAACTAATCAGTAAATGTGGGATATGATGTAAGAGAGTTTTATTGTACACTAATATGACAAGTCTAATTCCAGAATGTAGGTACAGCACGAGATACGGGCATACACATGCATGCACGTACAAACTTGCATACAAAGAAGTAACATTCAAAAAAAAGGAAAGGCTACGTGGAACAATAATAATTTATGTCATATATTTACTGAATGTTTTTTGTTTGCAGGAGAGCCATATTGTATATCGTCCTTTACTAGAAAGCCTACGAGGCGAAAATTTTTCGCACTCAATATTTTTTATAAGGAAACATGGACAATCACCCAATGACGCACTTGAATATTGCAACATACAGCAGTAAGGATTCCTGGCGTTTTTCCAGCTAGCGGCTACCACAAGTAACACAATAATTTGTTGATAGTCGAACGCATTTGTAAACTGAGACACGCTCAAACAAGGGAAATGAGGTGGGGGATGAAGAAACTGTCTTTTGGAACCGAACACAGTGAGTTATCAATAGCTTGCCTTCCATTCTCGCAATTATTCCCCCACCCTCATAACTTCACCCATACTGATTAATTTAATTATCTTTCGGCTTGTTTTATAATAGCACTAGTATTTTTCACGTCACATGAACTTTTCTTGGACTGAATAAATGCCCTATTAGTTCACTTTTTAAAATTACTAATTGAAATTGATAATCGATGACGTATGTATGGTCGTCAAGCCATAATAACTTCCTATGACTTGCATACAACAGTAATACCGAGTATCTAACTTTTCTTTAATCTGTCCGTAACACTAGGCCTATATATATTTTTTTCCAAGAACAAATCCATAGAAGTTCAATTACTGAACTGAAAATTATTTATATGAAAAATTTAAGCCTTTCATTAGACTCTGAACGTAATAAAATGCTAATTATAAATGTTATCGTTAAATACAGTTCGCAGTTTGTGTAGTATAAAACACTGGCTACTTACTCCTCATCAGGATTCAGAACCATATTTTCATTCCCTGCGTTGCTTGATCCTGGTAAAGAAAAATGAGCCGTCAAGTTAGCTGTTTGGGGATCAGTTATTGTGCTGTTGACTTCCTCTTGAACTGCACCATATTCTTCAACTCTTCGGATTTTTCTAAAAAATTAAATGCATTGTACAAACTAAGTTGTAAAATATGTTTCTTAAAATAGTTTTTAGCCGGTTTTGGAATTCTCCGGTGTTCTTTTACATTGATAAAAGAAAAATTAATATCGGTATCGCTATATCTTACCTTTGTTTCTGGTACTCAATCAGATCCGTTGGTCTTCTTTTCTTCCGTTTCGCACTTAAATAAAGTCGCCCTAACTTACCGATTAATTTGTCTTGCTTTTTTTCCATGCGTACCGACTAACAGATAATTGCGTCTTTTTTATATTATGCGAAAGCTCACAAACAGCATTAACGAACCATTGATCGAATCAGCAGACTTAAAAATCTTTTACAATGTAGTTTGCTACCGAGTGAAGATTCTTTTCAAGCTACTCGCCAAGGAAATCGTCTGTCCCATGATAGTCCAGGAAAGATATGAAAAAAACATGGACAAATTGCAAGAAAAGGTTTTTTTTACATCAAAATTCGCAGAAAAATTCATAGAATAACATATCCAAAATCCACCGAAATCCACTTTCTTTTGGTAACTTTTTTCCGGGTTTTGTCCCGGAAAAAACACGAAATAAAATAATAACTCAAAAACGGTGCATGTGATGACAAAACCTGTAGAGGCAAAAATTAAAGAAGATTAACTTTTCCATAACATATCCAAAGTTCAAGAAAATCAGCTTATAAATTCTGCTTCGTTTTCCGGGATTAGTCCCGGAAAAAATATTAAAAATGAAATAAATCGCAAATTGTGCACTTTACAGCATAATGGTTTAGGAAAAAGATAAAGTAAACAATGTTTATCATAATATATGAGAATTTAACACAGATCAACATTTAATTTTTTTTTGTTTTTCAGGAAATGTCCCGGTAAAAAGTTATCGAAAGCAAAAAAAAACGGAAATCGTGCACTGTACTTCAAAATAAATCGTGAATTAAATTATGGGCAAAAAAATTGCATTATATAATTGACCTTTATCAAATTGTGCTTAAAATTTGTGTACTATTGTCCTGGCTGGTATATGTAGTTACTATTTATACGATTGAATTCCCATTCCCTTGTACTGAGTGATTTTATGTATCCATGTGTTATAACTCTGCAAACGATAAAATATATAAAATTAAATTAAATATGTCATTGACGGAGGATATTTACTTCATCAGTTACCTTGGCCCCATACTGCAACATACAACGAGATCGCTCAGCTGTACGTGAGTTTCATCTTAAAAAATTATGGATTAGCAACTACTGTATTTGATGGATATGGGAAAACTCACAGTACTAAAGACACAGCACATATGAGAAGAACAAGAGGTAATGCATCACCCGTAGTTGAATTCACAGGAGAAATGCATCTATCACTCCGTAAAGATATGTTTCTTTTGAACGAGCGAAATAAAGGACAATTTGTAAGGTTATTAGCAATACATTTACGCGAAGCAGAATGTCCTGTTGTTGAAGCACCAGGTGATGCAGATATTTACATTGTCCAAGAAGCTTTAAAATGTGCAAAATAACAGTTGACAATAGTTATAGGAACAGACACAGATTTACTTGTCCTTTTACTCTACTACTTTGGCTCACAAACACATAACTGTTTGTGTTTAAAAAGTGAACAAAGGCAGAAGAAAACATATCACATTAAGGAGCTAAAGCTGAAGCTCGGTGATGAAATTTGTAGTAATATTCTTTTCTGTCATGCATTCATGGGATGTGACACATCACACATCTATGGTATAGGAAAGGGGAAAACATTGGATCTGCTCCAGAATGACAGTGCCTTCAGGCAACTTGTGAAAGTATTTCAGATAGTATTCCCAGTGTGTCAAAAGAAGACACTGTAAAATCGGCAGAACAGCTGTAGTACGCCTGTACAATGGGTCAAGAAGTGACACACTCGACACTTTGCGTTGTAAAGTGTTTAGTGAGAATGCAGCTACTAGTTCCAAATGTGTACAACCAGAACAATTACCTCCAACTAGTGCTTCAGCTCGTTTCCATTTCTTAAGGGTTTTCTATCAGATACAAGAATGGAAGGGAATTAAGATGAATCCAGAAGAATGGGGATGGAGAAAATGTGGCTACCTTCTCTTGCCAATTTCGACAGACAAGCCAACAGTTCCGGAATGCCTTTTTAAGGTAATCAGGTGCACTTGCAAGGAAGATGGTTGCGGTGCATCCAACTGCAGTTCTAGGAAACACGGCATCTCATGTTCTTCGGCTTGTGGAAACTGTCATGGATCAACCTGTAAAAACCGTGAATTACCTCCCGAGGACTGCAATTACTGTGACGGCTTTTAAGGTAGGGTGTTCCTACATATCCATGCAAATTAGCCAGTTTTCCTAACCAAATACACAGATATTTAATGCTGTGACCTTTTAATATACCATTTTGTTCAGAAAAATATAATCTTTTCCAATATAGTTACAAATTTTCATTTTTCTCATCGAATAACTAGAAATTCGTCAATGAATTGCTTGTTTTTACCATTTTTTTAAATACATTTTGCGTCACGATTTCCAAAATATAAAACTATATTGGAAAAACTGCATTACTTTTCTCGTCAGATTAATACTCTGGAAGCTGTAGCTATCATAATTCTCGAGAAAATAGGCTAGTAGTGGACGCATGTATAACTGGTTTTAAAAAGGGGTATATACCACTCTTAAACAGGATGATTCTGTTAAATAACATTTCGAGCTTATATGTAGGTAATTTTCCGAATTGTTGGATCAGTTTGTTAACATTAATAGAAATATAAAATCACGTTAATGTTTGTTTAGGTAACCTATATTTTAAATTAAAGTACTTATGTATGTTACCTAATGCATGTTTATTCAGTATTGTGTGTTAGAGTGCATCCCAATGTGTGTATATTTTTCTATTTCTTCTCGATACAGGTCACTGGAAATCTTGTGTAAATTTAATTGTATGGTATGTTTTGTGAGAATGGACGTGTCGAATTTTTCTTTCAAACGATAAGCAGTTGAAATGAGTCTGATTTTGTTTTCTGGAATATAATTTTGGTAGATTTCAAAAACGTTTTAACACATCACTAACTGAAAAAAGGAATATAATTTAAGTGACTTTAAATATATATTATGGAAAATGAATATAGTTCGGATCTGACAATTTGACATGGGATACAATGCTTTCTGTTATTTTGCCTACATATTCAATACTTTTTCCGTGGCCGATCACAAAATAAAATCTATTTACCAGATTTCAGTGAATTTAGGATCTGGTAAAGGAAATCTTGTGTGCTTCTGTTTGTCCCACCGAAACTTTTTCAATACGATGTTCCGTTTTCGTTTTATTGAATTTTTAAAGATTTTCCAGGACGAGTCACAAAAAAAACTATACATATAAAAATATATACATTTATATATATGAGCAGATTTTGGTGAAATTAAATTATATTTAATACAAAAAAAGTCTTTAATTTTAGTCACGACTTTCTTTGACGTACGATACGTTTTCGATTTGTCCTTTTTTTTCCAGGAAATTTTCTGGAAAACCAAAAACCTATTTTGTGTTGATTTTTGTTAATTTGTAATATATTATGAAAATCGTTGTGTACTTTAACTTTGTCCTGAAACATTTTGCTGTAAAATGCGCTATTTTCAATTTATTTCAATATTTTAGGTTTTTCCGTGACGAATTCCAGAAAACAAAATAGTAGTTATTAGTGTATTTTTGTAAATTTTTTGTATGTTATGGTAAATTTGGCTCTCTTTAATTTTAGTGTCTCTACCTTTCTTCGTAGAACGCACCGTTTTCCAGTTATTAATTTATTCCGCATTTTTCCGGGACAAATCCCGGAAAAAACGTTACCAAAATAAAGTGGATTTCGGTGGATTTTGGATATGTTATTCTACAAATTTTTCTGCAAATTTTGATATAATAAAACCTTTTCTTGCAATTTGTCCGTAAATCGACCCCTTTTTCTCATAAAATGCCTGGACTATGAATCCTTCAGAGAAACGGTGTTGCTGTGTAGCGGGAGGAGGTTGAAGGGAGGAGGGAGGTTTATCACCGTTACAGATCAGCACTTCCCCTACAGCGGGCGACGTTGAGGCGTGTCAGTGTCATCCCCACCCTGCTCGTCTTCCCGGAGCTTGGCGTCAACCTTCACGTCGAGCAGCACAAGGCAGACACTGAAAATGCCAAATTAGCCAGTTTTCCTAACCAAATAAACTGATATTTAATGCGGTGACCTTATACTTTTAATATACCATTTTGTTCAGAAAAATATAATCTTTTCCAATATAGATTCAAATTTTAATTTTTCTCATCGAATAACTAGAAATTCGTCAACGAATTGCTTGTTTTTACCATTTTTTAAATATATTTTGCGTCACGATTTCCAAAATATAAAACTATATTGGAAAAACTGCATTACTTTTCTCGTCAGATTAATAATCTGGAAGCTGTAGCTATCATAATTCTCGAGAAAATAGGCTAGTAGTGGACGCATGTATAACTGGTTTTAAAAAGGGGTATATACCACTCTTAAGGCTACCCTTAGTCTGTTAGATCTACGGGTAATGTTTATAATGTTGCAAAATGTGACTTTTAATGGTACAGTATATGGTTTACAATTCAACAATAATGCTTTGTAATGTAACAGGACTTACCTCCAAGAGCGACCATTTTGTTAATACTGTCAGTGAATCAAATAAATCCCAGTTTGATATGGAAATATATGGTACATACACATTACAGGAAATGTAATTACATGATCCGAAGAGTATTACATCCCTTGGTAACTACACGTATAAAGTCCCGGGAGCGAACATACAGTTCAACAACGCTTAACTTCGAGTCTATTTAACAATGTATTGTAACGTGTGTACCTGCGTACACTTGCAAAGTATTGTACCCCTGACTTTTCACGGCATACCACCTGCAACACAGTGAGCTGGGCAGGCTTCCCCCGAATAGACGAGACTATTCTTCTTCCAGCTCGTCTGGGAAGCCTGCGAGTATAAAAGGGCATGCGCCCAGACCATCAATAAGTAGAACAACTGGGACATCCAGCCAGCAGGCTGCTACGCTGCTCCGACACCGCTCGCCGGCCTACACCGTCAATCACCGCGGAGTTGCTGCCGCCCGAGGACCGACAAGACATCGACTGGGTGAGACCTTTCGGAGTTGTAACCCAGGATATAGACAGTACGAGTGGAAGCGTCGCTGGAGTAAGCACGGCTCGCCACAATTAAGGGTATTGTTTTGTTTGGTTTTAATTGTTCAGGAATCGAGCACGTAGCGTTAATTCGTGCGTTTTGTGTTCTAGTGGGAACTTACCACAGCAGTTCGTCTGCACGAGAACCCGACTTGTTTAAGTGTTATGTCAGCTTGAGAATCAATGCAATTCTTTTGGTGTTGTTAAGTTTGTCAATAAATTGTTATTGGATCGAATTTAACTTAGCAACTAATTTCATAACCACCCGCAAACGTCCATTTTTCCTCCTTGTTAGGGTTTTCCTTTGTCCTTAGTAAAACCCGCGACAGTATGAACGCTTACAGAATTATTCTATTAATACTATACTGTATGTATTAATTTTGTAATATTACTGTTACATTTGTTGTAATTGTACAGAAGGTACAAGTTCACAAACAATTGAAGCATTACATACCTACATTTATACTTAAAAAAATAATTCAATTAAATTATTACTGTGTGGAGAACTGCTAGGCGAAATGAATCTGCGGATAATTGCCATAGCCTTCTGCAGTATCGGGGTGTGTGAGGTTGAAGGAACAGCCAATAGGGCTGAACGGCAAGACGGAAGTCCCCTAAGAGTGATCCTGCCGGGATTCGAGGCAGGGTCCTCGGACAATGTCACCTCTGGCCTACCAGGTGGGACTAGTCTGGACCAGTGGAGACTGGAGTGTAACCTCGACGCAGTTTTTCCTGAAGACAATGCAACCTCTACTTCACCAGTTGGGACTAGTCTGGACTAGTGGAGACTGGAGTGTAACCTCGGAACAGTTTTTCCTGAAGACAATGCAACCTCTACTTCACCAGTTGGGACTAGTCTGGACTAGTGGAGACTGGAGTGAAACCTCGGCGCAGTTTTCCCTGAGACAATGCAACCTCTACTTCACCAGGTGGGACTAGTCTGGACCAGTGGAGACTGGAGTGTAACCTCGGCGCAGTTTTTCCTGAAGACAATGCAACCTCTACTTCACCAGTTGGGACTAGTCTGGACTAGTGGAGACTGGAGTGTAACCTCGGAACAGTTTTTCCTGAAGACAATGCAACCTCTACTTCACCAGTTGGGACTAGTCTGGACTAGTGGAGTCTGGAGTGAAACCTCGGCGCAGTTTTCCCTGAGACAATGCAACCTATACTTCACCAGGTGGGACTAGTCTGGACCAGTGGAGACTGGAGTGTAACCTCGGAACAGTTTTTCCTGAAGACAATGCAACCTCTACTTCACCAGTTGGGACTAGTCTGGACTAGTGGAGACTGGAGTAAAACCTCGGCGCAGTTTTTCCTGAAGACAATGCAACCTCTACTTCACCAGTTGGGACTAGTCTGGACTAGTGAAGACTGGAGTGAAACCTCGGCGCAGTTTTCCCTGAGACAATGCAACCTCTGGGCCACCAGGTGGGACTAGTCTGGACCAGTGGAGACTGGAGTGTAACCTCGGCGCAGTTTTTCCTGAAGACAATGCAACCTCTACTTCACCAGTTGGGACTAGTCTGGACCAGTGGAGACTGGAGTGTAACCTCGGCGCAGTTTTTCCTGAAGACAATGCAACCTCTACTTCACCAGTTGGGACTAGTCTGGACTAGTGGAGACTGGAGTGTAACCTCGGCGAAGTTTTTCCTGAAGACAATGCAACCTCTACTTCACCAGTTGGGACTAGTCTGGACTAGTGGTGACTGGAGTGTAAACTCGGTGCAGTTTTACCTGAAGACAATGCAACCTCTACTTCACCAGTTGGGACTAGTCTGGACTAGTGGAGACTGGAGTGTAACCTTGGCGCAGTTTTTCCTGAAGACAATGCAACCTCTACTTCACCAGTTGGGACTAGTCTGGACTAGTGGAGACTGGAGTGTAACCTTGGCGCAGTTTTTTCTGAAGACAATGCAACCTCTACTTCACCAGTTGGGACTAGTCTGGACTAGTGGAGACTGGAGTGTAATCTTGGCGCAGTTTTTCCTGAAGACAATGCAACCTCTACTTCACCAGTTAGGACTAGTCTGGACTAGTGGTGACTGGAGTGTAATCTCGGTGCAGTTTTTCCTGAAGACAATGCAACCTCAACTTCACCAGTTGGGACTAGTCTGGACTAGTGGTGACTGGAGTGTAACCTCGGCGCAGTTTTTCCTGAAGACAATGCAACCTCTACTTCACCAGTTAGGACTAGTCTGGACTAGTGGTGACTGGAGTGTAATCTCGGTGCAGTTTTTCCTGAAGACAATGCAACCTCTACTTCACCAGTTGGGACTAGTCTGGACTAGTGGAGACTGGAGTGTAACCTTGGCGCAGTTTTTCCTGAAGACAATGCAACCTCTACTTCACCAGTTGGGACTAGTCTGGACTAGTGGAGACTGGAGTGTAACCTTGGCGCAGTTTTTCCTGAAGACAATGCAACCTCTACTTCACCAGTTGGGACTAGTCTGGACTAGTGGAGACTGGAGTGTAACCTTGGCGCAGTTTTTTCTGAAGACAATACAACCTCTACTTCACCAGTTGGGACTAGTCTGGACTAGTGGAGACTGGAGTGTAACCTTGGCGCAGTTTTTCCTGAAGACAATGCAACCTCTACTTCACCAGTTAGGACTAGTCTGGACTAGTGGTGACTGGAGTGTAATCTCGGTGCAGTTTTTCCTGAAGACAATGCAACCTCAACTTCACCAGTTGGAACTAGTCTGGACTAGTGGTGACTGGAGTGTAACCTCGGCGCAGTTTTTCCTGAAAACAATGCAACCTCTACTTCACCAGTTAGGACTAGTCTGGACTAGTGGTGACTGGAGTGTAATCTCGGTGCAGTTTTTCCTGAAGACAATGCAACCTCTACTTCACCAGTTGGGACTAGTCTGGACTAGTGGAGACTGGAGTGTAACCTTGGCGCAGTTTTTCCTGAAGACAATGCAACCTCTACTTCACCAGTTGGGACTAGTCTGGACTAGTGGAGACTGGAGTGTAACCTCGGCGCAGTTTTTCCTGAAGACAATGCAACCTCTACTTTACCAGTTGGGACTAGTCTGGACTAGTGGTGACTGGAGTGTAATCTCGGTGCAGTTTTTCCTGAAGACAATGCAACCTCTACTTCACCAGTTAGGACTAGTCTGGACTAGTGGAGACTGGAGTGTAACCTTGGCGCAGTTTTTCCTGAAGACAATGCAACCTCTACTTCACCAGTTGGGACTAGTCTGGACTAGTGGAGACTGGAGTGTAACCTTGGCGCAGTTTTTCCTGAAGACAATGCAACCTCTACTTCACCAATTTGGACTAGTCTGGACTAGTGGTGACTGGAGTGTAATCTCGGTGCAGTTTTTCCTGAAGACAATGCAACCTCTACTTCACCAGTTGGGACTAGTCTGGACTAGTGGAGACTGGAGTGTAACCTCGGCGCAGTTTTTCCTGAAGACAATGCAACCTCTACTTCACCAGTTGGGACTAGTCTGGACTAGTGGAGACTGGAGTGTAACCTTGGCGCAGTTTTTCCTGAAGACAATGCAACCTCTACTTCACCAGTTGGGACTAGTCTGGACTAGTGGAGACTGGAGTGTAACCTCGGCGCAGTTTTTCCTGAAGACAATGCAACCTCTACTTCACCAGTTGGGACTAGTCTGGACTAGTGGTGACTGGAGTGTAATCTCGGTGCAGTTTTTCCTGAAGACAATGCAACCTCTACTTCACCAGTTGGGACTAGTCTGGACTAGTGGAGACTGGAGTGTAACCTTGGCGCAGTTTTTCCTGAAGACAATGCAACCTCTACTTCACCAGTTGGGACTAGTCTGGACTAGTGGAGACTGGAGTGTAACCTTGGCGCAGTTTTTTCTGAAGACAATGCAACCTCTACTTCACCAGTTGGGACTAGTCTGGACTAGTGGAGACTGGAGTGTAACCTTGGCGCAGTTTTTCCTGA
Organism: Bacillus rossius redtenbacheri; assembly: GCF_032445375.1. Classification (NCBI taxonomy): domain Eukaryota; kingdom Metazoa; phylum Arthropoda; class Insecta; order Phasmatodea; family Bacillidae; genus Bacillus; species Bacillus rossius. The sequence goes on from NW_026962011.1 coordinate 31,381,592, forward strand.
AGACAATGCAACCTCTACTTCACCAGTTAGGACTAGTCTGGACTAGTGGTGACTGGAGTGTAATCTCGGTGCAGTTTTTCCTGAAGACAATGCAACCTCAACTTCACCAGTTGGGACTAGTCTGGACTAGTGGTGACTGGAGTGTAACCTCGGCGCAGTTTTTCCTGAAGACAATGCAACCTCTACTTCACCAGTTAGGACTAGTCTGGACTAGTGGTGACTGGAGTGTAATCTAGGTGCAGTTTTTCCTGAAGACAATGCAACCTCTACTTCACCAGTTGGGACTAGTCTGGACTAGTGGAGACTGGAGTGTAACCTTGGCGCAGTTTTTCCTGAAGACAATGCAACCTCTACTTCACCAGTTGGGACTAGTCTGGACTAGTGGAGACTGGAGTGTAACCTTGGCGCAGTTTTTCCTGAAGACAATGCAACCTCTACTTCACCAGTTGGGACTAGTCTGGACTAGTGGAGACTGGAGTGTAACCTTGGCGCAGTTTTTTCTGAAGACAATGCAACCTCTACTTCACCAGTTGGGACTAGTCTGGACTAGTGGAGACTGGAGTGTAACCTTGGCGCAGTTTTTCCTGAAGACAATGCAACCTCTACTTCACCAGTTAGGACTAGTCTGGACTAGTGGTGACTGGAGTGTAATCTCGGTGCAGTTTTTCCTGAAGACAATGCAACCTCAACTTCACCAGTTGGGACTAGTCTGGACTAGTGGTGACTGGAGTGTAACCTCGGCGCAGTTTTTCCTGAAAACAATGCAACCTCTACTTCACCAGTTAGGACTAGTCTGGACTAGTGGTGACTGGAGTGTAATCTCGGTGCAGTTTTTCCTGAAGACAATGCAACCTCTACTTCACCAGTTGGGACTAGTCTGGACTAGTGGAGACTGGAGTGTAACCTTGGCGCAGTTTTTCCTGAAGACAATGCAACCTCTACTTCACCAGTTGGGACTAGTCTGGACTAGTGGAGACTGGAGTGTAACCTCGGCGCAGTTTTTCCTGAAGACAATGCAACCTCTACTTCACCAGTTGGGACTAGTCTGGACTAGTGGTGACGAGTGTAATCTCGGTGCAGTTTTTCCTGAAGACAATGCAACCTCTACTTCACCAGTTAGGACTAGTCTGGACTAGTGGAGACTGGAGTGTAACCTTGGCGCAGTTTTTCCTGAAGACAATGCAACCTCTACTTCACCAGTTGGGACTAGTCTGGACTAGTGGAGACTGGAGTGTAACCTTGGCGCAGTTTTTCCTGAAGACAATGCAACCTCTACTTCACCAGTTGGGACTAGTCTGGACTAGTGGTGACTGGAGTGTAATCTCGGTACAGTTTTTCCTGAAGACAATGCAACCTCTACTTCACCAGTTGGGACTAGTCTGGACTAGTGGAGACTGGAGTGTAACCTCGGCGCAGTTTTTCCTGAAGACAATGCAACCTCTACTTCACCAGTTGGGACTAGTCTGGACTAGTGGAGACTGGAGTGTAACCTTGGCGCAGTTTTTCCTGAAGACAATGCAACCTCTACTTCACCAGTTGGGACTAGTCTGGACTAGTGGAGACTGGAGTGTAACCTTGGCGCAGTTTTTCCTGAAGACAATGCAACCTCTACTTCACCAGTTGGGACTAGTCTGGACTAGTGGTGACTGGAGTGTAATCTCGGTGCAGTTTTTCCTGAAGACAATGCAACCTCTACTTCACCAGTTGGGACTAGTCTGGACTAGTGGAGACTGGAGTGTAACCTCGGCGCAGTTTTTCCTGAAGACAATGCAACCTCTACTTCACCAGTTAGGACTAGTCTGGACTAGTGGTGACTGGAGTGTAATCTCGGTGCAGTTTTTCCTGAAGACAATGCAACCTCTACTTCACCAGTTGGGACTAGTCTGGACTAGTGGAGACTGGAGTGTAACCTTGGCGCAGTTTTTCCTGAAGACAATGCAACCTCTACTTCACCAGTTGGGACTAGTCTGGACTAGTGGAGACTGGAGTGTAACCTTGGCGCAGTTTTTCCTGAAGACAATGCAACCTCTATTTCACCAGTTGGGACTAGTCTGGACTAGTGGTGACTGGAGTGTAATCTCGGTGCAGTTTTTCCTGAAGACAATGCAACCTCTACTTCACCAGTTAGGACTAGTCTGGACTAGTGGAGACTGGAGTGTAACCTTGGCGCAGTTTTTCCTGAAGACAATGCAACCTCTACTTCACCAGTTGGGACTAGTCTGGACTAGTGGAGACTGGAGTGTAACCTTGGCGCAGTTTTTCCTGAAGACAATGCAACCTCTACTTCACCAGTTGGGACTAGTCTGGACTAGTGGTGACTGGAGTGTAATCTCGGTGCAGTTTTTCCTGAAGACAATGCAACCTCTACTTCACCAGTTAGGACTAGTCTGGACTAGTGGTGACTGGAGTGTAATCTCGGTGCAGTTTTTCCTGAAGACAATGCAACCTCAACTTCACCAGTTGGGACTAGTCTGGACTAGTGGTGACTGGAGTGTAACCTCGGCGCAGTTTTTCCTGAAGACAATGCAACCTCTACTTCACCAGTTAGGACTAGTCTGGACTAGTGGTGACTGGAGTGTAATCTCGGTGCAGTTTTTCCTGAAGACAATGCAACCTCTACTTCACCAGTTGGGACTAGTCTGGACTAGTGGAGACTGGAGTGTAACCTTGGCGCAGTTTTTCCTGAAGACAATGCAACCTCTACTTCACCAGTTGGGACTAGTCTGGACTAGTGGAGACTGGAGTGTAACCTTGGCGCAGTTTTTCCTGAAGACAATGCAACCTCTACTTCACCAGTTAGGACTAGTCTGGACTAGTGGTGACTGGAGTGTAATCTCGGTGCAGTTTTTCCTGAAGACAATGCAACCTCAACTTCACCAGTTGGGACTAGTCTGGACTAGTGGTGACTGGAGTGTAACCTCGGCGCAGTTTTTCCTGAAAACAATGCAACCTCTACTTCACCAGTTAGGACTAGTCTGGACTAGTGGTGACTGGAGTGTAATCTCGGTGCAGTTTTTCCTGAAGACAATGCAACCTCTACTTCACCAGTTGGGACTAGTCTGGACTAGTGGAGACTGGAGTGTAACCTTGGCGCAGTTTTTCCTGAAGACAATGCAACCTCTACTTCACCAGTTGGGACTAGTCTGGACTAGTGGAGACTGGAGTGTAACCTTGGCGCAGTTTTTCCTGAAGACAATGCAACCTCTATTTCACCAGTTGGGACTAGTCTGGACTAGTGGTGACTGGAGTGTAATCTCGGTGCAGTTTTTCCTGAAGACAATGCAACCTCTACTTCACCAGTTAGGACTAGTCTGGACTAGTGGAGACTGGAGTGTAACCTTGGCGCAGTTTTTCCTGAAGACAATGCAACCTCTACTTCACCAGTTGGGACTAGTCTGGACTAGTGGAGACTGGAGTGTAACCTTGGCGCAGTTTTTCCTGAAGACAATGCAACCTCTACTTCACCAGTTGGGACTAGTCTGGACTAGTGGTGACTGGAGTGTAATCTCGGTGCAGTTTTTCCTGAAGACAATGCAACCTCTACTTCACCAGTTGGGACTAGTCTGGACTAGTGGAGACTGGAGTGTAACCTCGGCGCAGTTTTTCCTGAAGACAATGCAACCTCTACTTCACCAGTTGGGACTAGTCTGGACTAGTGGAGACTGGAGTGTAACCTTGGCGCAGTTTTTCCTGAAGACAATGCAACCTCTACTTCACCAGTTGGGACTAGTCTGGACTAGTGGAGACTGGAGTGTAACCTTGGCGCAGTTTTTCCTGAAGACAATGCAACCTCTACTTCACCAGTTGGGACTAGTCTGGACTAGTGGTGACTGGAGTGTAATCTCGGTGCAGTTTTTCCTGAAGACAATGCAACCTCTACTTCACCAGTTGGGACTAGTCTGGACTAGTGGAGACTGGAGTGTAACCTCGGCGCAGTTTTTCCTGAAGACAATGCAACCTCTACTTCACCAGTTGGGACTAGTCTGGACTAGTGGAGACTGGAGTGTAACCTTGGCGCAGTTTTTCCTGAAGACAATGCAACCTCTATTTCACCAGTTGGGACTAGTCTGGACTAGTGGTGACTGGAGTGTAATCTCGGTGCAGTTTTTCCTGAAGACAATGCAACCTCTACTTCACCAGTTGGGACTAGTCTGGACTAGTGGAGACTGGAGTGTAACCTTGGCGCAGTTTTTCCTGAAGACAATGCAACCTCTATTTCACCAGTTGGGACTAGTCTGGACTAGTGGTGACTGGAGTGTAATCTCGGTGCAGTTTTCCTCGAGGACAGTGTCAGAGGGGGGAGTGGGGGAGCGCTCAAAGCGGACCGCCGACGCCAGACCGCAAATCACTCCGCCGCCGCAAGTGTTTCAATTACGCGCGGCCGCACGAGAGGCCAGAGTGGCAGTCTCTCTCACCGGGAGCAGCTGAAATTGGAGTGGCTTCCACAGAGGGTGAAGGGGACAATTCAACTGTGTAATTTTACACTAAATGTATATGGCAGCAGTGTCTATATCGACGCTACTGTAATTATTGAGTTAAAAAATTTAAATGTTAAAAAACATTTGCAATTATTTATAAATACGCAACACGAGGTTTTTATACTTTTACTGCACAGTATGTAAATTTGTACATACTTGGATACAAACTGCCACTTAATTTTATTGAATTATTTAGTACATTTACACAACTAATAATATTTATATTTATACTTCTTTCAAAAAAATATTTTAATAATTATTTACACTATACTTGTTGTTTAACAGTTTGTATCTACTTTAAGGTATTTTCTATATTTTAAGATATTTTTACGATCAAGTAAACACTTGTAACAATCCGAGAAAAAATAATGGAGTACTGTAGATATGAAAGTTTAATTTAACACGTTAGTGATTGAAATAAAATATGTAATTTAATTTATATTATCCATTGCTTGAAACACGATTTGATTATCCAAAAACCTTTTGTGGAATCACGAAAATTGTACTTTAAAAAAAAAACGAAACCACAACTTAAAATAACCAAACCTATGCATATGTAACTTTACGAAGTTTCTCCTGCCAGAGCCGACCGTGGCAACATCCATCTCGGAGGACATCACCGCAACGACCTCCGAGCAGTTTGCAGAACAACCCGCGCCATCTCAGACTGCTCAGCCTCTTCGATCAATGTCTGTTCACGACAACAATTTAGGGATATGGTCAAGGGTGGACTGACAGTTGTGTTTCTGAACTTCCGTTTCAAAATGTATCTATCATTATTTTTTGAGAATTAAAATTGCTATAAATAAAACGTGCAGGCATGATACTCCCCGCGCAGGTAAAAGTAAATTCACTCTAACGACATAGAATTATGCCAACACGAAGAGTCTATGCGCGCCGAGAAGACAACGCACCATTTCAAAGCATTGTCCTTAGAGGCGATACCGCGCTAACCTAACCCGAAACAGGAGAAAAACCACCAAAGTGACTGCAATCTTGGCTTATGCTGACTAAACCGTTACAGACGTAACAGAATAGCCTTGCTGCGCCGGCAAGAAGAACTCACGTGCGCTCCAAATATACATACATATTACATATTCCTGTATATACAGGCTATCTACCAAGTGAACATTACATACTTTCGGATCTTAATCCAATCTTTTCGGGATTATCTTTGCAATCACATCGGTACAGTTTCCGCTAAATACATTTTAAATTGAAGGCCGGATATGGAAAAATATTATTGGTAACTCAGCATTAATTTAGATACCAGTTTTATATTGTGATTATTAAAATAGAACCTACTACGTTAAAAAAATTTGTCTGCCCGAGTAAAGGTAAAGACGATTTTCGCCTTGCCTTTATTTTTAAATTAATTTACTAACGACTTAATGGTGACGTTAAGTCTTTAGCCTTCTTTTACACCTAACACATTACATAATCGTATGACAGTACAAATCATAACTTAAACAACCTAAAAACTTAAAAATAAATGTTTAGACATTTAAACGTCTAAAGTACATAAACTAACATATGAGGCAAATTTTTTTACATGTAATGAACACAATAAATATTAATAAAAATTAAAAATCTAATTTTAATATAAATATCTAATACAATTATTAAAACAGTAATGATAAAAATAGTTATTTAACGCTTTAGTTTCTGAATTCCAGAAATAATAGAAGGAATAAGATTAAATAAATGTTTTATTTTAAAATTGTGACAAAAATTTATCCCTTTAATAGTAATATTAAATATTATTAAAATAAATTGAATGTCTTCAAGTACAATAATTTTATCAATTATTTTCGGAGCTGTTGGAGGATTATATCAAACCTGAACTTATTCATTAATTAGAAATAATGGATGAATAATAGCAGTAATATTAATTATAGAAACAATATGAATAATATATTTTATAATGTATTCTATTATAACAGCCATTAACGCGGTGTGGTTCTGTAATCGTTGACACTGAACGATCTATTTCGTAACCTCGCGTTTTAACTGTTTGATAGATGATCTCAATCTGAGCAACATGCACTACGTACGCATTAACTTTACGACGATACGTTCTAGGCATGTCTCGTACGAGAGCTGGACATTGTCGCCGGCCGGTAAGGAAACGCACGCACAATCCCCGGAGAGACAATGGATGCCTTGTTGGACTGTGTAATTACTCAGGGCGTATTAATGGGCCTGCGCGGATAATAAAAAACACCTCGGCTGTGATTAACTGGTGGCGTCCCAAGCCACGACACCCGATCCCTTGCCGCGCGGGCGTCACGTGACGTCGTGTGACGCCTTCATTCGTCAGTTCTTCCCCTCCCCCTTGACCGTGACACCCCGCGGTGACGCCACGCACACACGCACGCCGGGCAGACGCGTGACGTCACACGTGCGACGTCACAGGTATGGCTAGCCACGGATAATTTAGTCCGCTCAAGCAGTGGGTTTACATGTGTCATTTATCCATTTACACTATTTTTGTGGTGCCTGTCTGATCCTAAGCACTTTTCGTACATCAGTTTAAATAAAATTTAGTGTTTGGTTAGTTGTCTGTAAAATGATTTAGTATTCTAAAATGCACTATATTGGCATTGCAATTTAAAAACAGTTACCAATAATTATTTTAACTTTCTATATAATTATGAAGTTCGCTCAAAGGCTTATCAGTTTTTAATTTTAAGTAATAATAAACTATATAGACCTACCTAGTAGGAAATAATTAATTCAATAGACTGAGCTATGTATTGATATGAAATATGAATTAGTTCGATATTCCTACTTATTTAAAGCTTCATTTTTCTAAATTAATAGAGATGAAAAATATGTGATAATCATATACACACAACCTCTAAAATAAAATTTATTTTTATGTTGACTCTCTATAACTACATTATGTTGATTATTTTGGTACTCAAGCGACCTATGTTCAAAGTAAACGTTTTCTTATCCACCTAATAGTCTCCACCTGTGAACTCAACGGATTTCAGGAAATTAATTTAAATATAAACTTAAAGAGGAATGGCAAGTTGAAAAGCACAAATTTTCCGTCAGATTGTTGAATGTCCTTAAACAATAAAGATTATATTGCCCCCGCTGGTTGGTTAGTCGACAGATCTCACACGGAAAACAAAATCATAGGAAATTTTAATGCAAAATTCACCGTAAGATATTTTAGGAAATTTAAGATTCTTAAATGAAGAATACACTTCAAATAAGTGAATAGACCTTCGTAGTTCCAAATAACTGGATATTCGTTGGAACAAGGACGGGTGTCGACCGTCAAGTTCTGTGTGCTGTTGCCATCAGAGTAAACATGTTCCTGGCGGGAGAAGAGTGATTTGGCATGGCTATGTTCCAAGATTAACCTTGAAGTTCATGTTAAATTTAGTTATATATAATTACATATCCGTAATTTATAACGAGTGTTCTTCATAAATTATATTAACGAAGAATAAACTGTGTTTACAATGTATACATGATACTTTTATTTGAGACAAAAATTATACTATTGTGGATTATAAAAGAAGAAAATATGGACCAACACTACTTGATGAAAAAAACTAAGGGTAGCTTAAAAAATTAACTTACATGCTGTATGTAAGTTGCATACCAGCCCCACATATAAATATCGTAATAAGTTATGGGTCAAATAATTCTGAAAACAGCTGTTACAGGCGACTGTATTTCTTGTAGTTAGTTACGCTCGAAAACTGCATACAAAATTTGTTCCCAGCCTGACTCTCTGTTCATATCATGGTAGAAGTGATCGTGAATGTTGGGGAGTGTGTGTTCATAGCTACTCTTTAAGCTCGCTCCGAGACGCCATGTTGGTTACCGCAATGTTATGCCATTCCTGTGAATACATCTTCACAGCTCTCTAGCATTTTATGTTTCGGCACAAACTTAGTGCCTAGCTGTGGAAGCCTACATATCTAAAAGCGGTAAAAAAAAAGGGTCGCAAGTGTTGACAATTATGATTACTTGCGCGCATTCTAAGTAAATCTCTTGTGGCAAAATTTTGGACTAAAAAATTGGTTGCCTGTACAGTCGGTTTACGGACGATAGTTTAACGTGACAACGGCATAACAAAACATTGATGAAATGATTGCGTACTTTTATGAATAAAATTGAATCATTTTTATTGAATTATCACTATTTTGTATGGATACAAAGGAGTGAAATGAAATATACAATTTAATTAATAAATTTACTTTTATTTACACTCATTAATTCAAATATGTTTATTACTTTAACGAGGAGATTACTTTAACTTTAACTTTTATACATGTTTGATATTTAACTTCTTCCAATCTGTGTTATTCTGTTAAGGATAGGACGATGATAGGAAAAGTAGGAAACGAATGGGAGTGTTTGAAGTTTAATGTGCCTCGAAAAAGTCAAATCGATGGTTGTTCCAATCGAGTGGAAGAGAGATAGATGCGGCGCAAGCGTACAATGAGCGTAACGGGACACAACGTAACGGGACAATGTACGTTACGGGACGCTTTTTAGTGCGTGCAGCCGGCGTTCATAGATTCATTAGACGTTGTCACGCCAAACAAAAACGAGAGCGCTTACGAAATACACATTACGGAACATAGTTTATGTCAAAGTAATCAGATGATCGCCCACGTGTAGTGGGACAGAGCCTCGGAAGGCCCCGGAAGGCCCCGGAAGGCCCCGCACAGCCCTCCTCCCGCCGACAGCGAGGCTCGGCAAACAGGCGCCAGCTCCGAGCAAACACCGCCGAGGGTTTGCGCAACGAGTTAGCCGGAGACGCTGTTTGCTCTCCGAGGTCCGGGCGCTGACTCCGCCGCGGAGGAAGCCACCATATTCGCACGCAAGCGCTCCCGTACGGCGAGAGAAATTACCGTCAATTCACAGACTTCTCGCCGAAGAGTTCTTAGTAACGTCACATAACTGGATCTTCGTAGAAACGACGCCGTATTTCGACTCCTCTGTTGTGTGTTACGTTCTAAAAAAAAAAATAAAAAGCAAAAAAAGTAAAGCACACCCGTGGTCAAAATAAAAGTGTTCTTACTGTCAGTGGCGGATCCAGAGGTTAACCTCCGATGAGGCACTCTCTAGGATTTCAGAATAGCCAGAGAAAAAATGTCTTAAAATTACTAAATTTGTATTTAATCTACTCACATTACACATAACATCCAACCACCAGATTTTATGATTCTACAAGAAATTCATTAATTATATTAACATATTTTATTGGTTTCAGAAACAATCATTTTTGTCGGCAATATTAATGTAGCAGACAACTGGTTTTACGGGGGTGGGGGGGGGGGTGGCACTTGCCCCTGGTGCCCCCCCCCTTGGATCCGCCACTGCTTACTGTAGACTTAACCAGTTTTTCAATGTTTTGTTAACATAAAAAATAATATTATTTTGGAGTTACGTTCAAAGTAAATGAACGCGGTATTCGTAAATTTAGGAATATAGCTGTAAATTTACTAATGTCCCAGGACATTTTTAAGAGTGCACGATAGATGTGTTGCCTCTTAACTAATCGTTTGCAGTGTAAGTGGATAAAGCATTGTATAGTGCTACAATATAGGGTATAATAAATATTCCATCTCTCATTTTTTTCATTGGTCGGTCTTTTCTAGAGTACCTACTCCATTATTGTGTAGTAGTTATCGTTATTACATCAAGCACATGTAGTCTTCCTCTTCTTTTTATCATCTTATTCTTTTCAATCGATATAATAATGTTTCATTCATTTGTTGATTGTAACCAGTCCGTCTTCCTTTTCCAGAGATCCTATTACGTAATAAATAATAATGCAAAGAGACGGGTGTGCAGATCAGAACCAAACACAAAACCTACCGAGGTCACCTGTAATAGTAGCTACTGCTGGGGCTTCTGGGTTGGGCGCCACGCCCTTGTAACTGATGATGTGCCTGACGTTTCGGCGCGCCTTGTAGCAGCCATCATCAGGGGCGACTGACAACCAAGGTCAGGTGTTTTGTGACTGCAACAAGGTAAAGCTTCAAACATCTGGAACAAGGACGTGGCCCCGACCCAGAAGACAAGACGTCAATGGCTCTAGCCAAGAAAGTGTACACCTGCTCCATGCACGAATTATATGTTACCAGCAAAAAATTGGTTGTCGGTAAAGTCGGTTTACGGACGATAGTTTAACGTGACAACGTCATAACAAAACATTGATGAAATATTGTATACTTTTTTGAATAAAATTGAATCATTTTTATTGAATCATCACTAGTTTGTATGGATACAAAGAAGGAGTGAAATGAAATCTACAATTTAATTGATAAATTTACTTTTATTTGCACTCATTAATTCAAATATGTTTATTACTTTAACGAAGAGATTATTTTAACTATAACTTTTATAGATGTTTGCTATTTAACTTCTTCCAATCTGTGTTATTCTGTTAAGTATAGGACGATGATAGGAAAAGTAGGAACCGAATGGGAGTGTTTCAAGTTTAATGTGCCTCGAAAAAGTCAAATCGATGGTTGTTCCAATCGAGTGGAAGAGAGATAGATGCGGCGCAAGCGTACAATGAGCGTAACGGGACAATGTGCGTAACGGGACACGTTTTTGTGCGTGCATCCGGCGTTCATCGATTTATTAGACGTTGTCACGTCAAAATGATACGATTGAATGGTCCTATCAAAGCCATTTGACACGTATTTTAAACACCGAAGCCACACTTAACAACTTATCAGAGGCTATCCTTAACCAAACTGTACTTGTGGGGAGGGGGGAACTAAGAAAATCAATACTGAAACATTAACATACAGTGTTCTCGCGCGTTTTAATTGGCTGTAATTAACGACCATTTCTCAAACGTAAAATGGAAAATCGCAGTAGTATTATTGCTAACTAGATCAATCTCAAATCAACCTCAAATTATTTTGCTTCTTATAGTTCGTGTTTTTGGAATCGATTTTAAATAAATTCACAGTATAAATGACTTAATTGTTAATAAAATGCTCTTTTTTACCTAACAAATTCTTATTGAATAGTTTTAAGGAACTTAAATGCAATTTTCAACACAAACTATGAAATACTAAAGTTTCTATGGCTTCAGGAAAACTTAATTTTGTGTTTGAAGACGAAAGATATATACGAACGGTTAATACAAAACTGCGTACCACACTATCGCTGTCAGTACATGCAGAATTATTTAATTTTAAGATGGGGGGAGGGGGCTATTTGTAGAAAGACTTTTCCCGCTGTTTACTTTCAAATTCATTCCATTGGATGGTAGGAATGATGGATTGTTTAGGATTAACGGAGAGGGGAAAATATCCCCCATCATCCCTCCTGCGTATGCCCTTGGATATGATGTAACAGACTTTAAATAATGTCTTTTTTATTATAAAAATCCTTTCATAAATAATTAAATACTGATATATCAACAGTTTATTAAAAATAATATGATAACACTAAATATTAGAATCAAAATAATCCAAGATAACGCCGCCTCGAGTGTTGTCTGCGCCGACACGCAGCTGTTTCTCCGGCCAGCCGCCAAGGGCGCCGCAGTCGCGGCCATGTTCACTCGGCACCTGCAGTAAAGTGGATGGATGGGCGCGCAATCTTCTCCTTTTTTTTTAAGCTTCCTTTATTTGCGCGCTGTTGTCGTGATTGCAGCATGAAAGGAAAGAGGCTGCTCTCGCTGATGGAAGGTTTAGTGGGTCTTTGTTCGATGCTCCGCTTGCTTACGCCAAACGTTTTTTTTTGTTTGGTATTATTATTTTTTGGTGAAGGGAGATTACAAGCGCCGTGCTCGTGTTTCCTCGCCGTTTGCCGCTCGTAATCTCGCCTTGGCTGTCGCCATTGTTCGCGGGAGAAGAGCCGGTTGCTCGTGACGCAGGCGTAACGACTGCTCGTAACTGGAATGATAATTGATTGCAAATGCAAAAATAATCAGCTGTTCGTGAAAAAAGGATCTGAGAAGTTCCGCTTTAGTGTTGTTTGCTGAACCGACAGCCAAGTTCACAGAAAGCGGGGACAGAGTTTATTTCATGCTCACTCACGGTAGTGGAAGAGATCTCAATAAGTGTTTGCTGTTTGCATATAAAATAGGCCCTTTTTTTTCCTATAGGGGCATGAATATATATTACCTCACTGTCACATTTTACCTATTAGAGTCATTTGTTTCGGTACGGAATTCTTATAACAAAGTCTAGTTATGAATTTGTATCACATTTACATTAAACAGTGAATGAAATAAAGATTTGTTCGGTTACCATGCTTACATGTTAGAAATATTACGTCATTGTTATTATTGGTCACAGTTTTACACAATACATAAAGAGAACAATACTTTCGTGGGCGGTGTAAAGTCCACAAGTCATCTGGGTTTCCACAAGACTTATGCCCTCTATTCAACCCACCATAATAACTCCTCCAAGTTTAAAAATGATCCCAAAACGTTTAGTCCAAACTAAATTGAACAGATTTACTTTAAAAAAAATCCTAAGACTTTAACTCACCAGGTTGCATATTTCCAAAACCTAGGTTGACTCGCCGACGCGTGCCTCAACTGCGCTCTCGTTGGCCGCGCCTTAGACGAAGAAGGGGAGATGACCGCGTGGTGGGGGAACCACGCAAGGAAAGGAAAGGGGGTCGGTAGAAGCAATCTGGCACGGCGAGAATATAACTTTGGTATACGTATACTTATTTACGGAACATAATGCTAGTCATCTATGCAACTACACGGTAGGTAATAGGAATGAGAGTCTTGTTAGGTGCGGGGTTCAAAACTCGACAGTAACTTTCAAATGCTTAAGATAGATATGCCGCAAGTAGTACCTATACGAATGGGGCTCCGGGGACACTGGTTCTGGGTGTGGTGACCAGTGGCGTAGCCAGGATTTGTGTGTGGGGGGTGTTAAGAAGCATGCCCCCCCCCCTCCGTATTAAAGCGGGGGGTGGGGGGGTCCGCCCCCGGGAAAATGTGGAATTTAAGGCGTAAAATAGTGCTATTTTAGCAGTTTTCGGTTCTTAAATTTAAATATTGTAATGGTAAAATTTTTATTAATTTTAATATGAAATTTGTTTGAGTGATGAATAAGAAATTAATTAAAGATTTGGTGCTAAGGGGGGGGGGATGAACCCTAACCCCCCCCCTCCTTGGCTACGCCCCTGGTGGTGACTGGTGCTGACCGAGCTCTGACGTCACGTCAATCACTGACGTCACAGCGGCCATCTTGGATGACATTGACCTTTGACCTTCAAATTTGCCAAAATTTGCCCAAAAATCCTCAAAATTCGCGAAAATTTCCATTTCTTAGGAAAAAATTAGGCCAAAAAATCTTTAAAAATTCCACAATTCAAAAATTAGGATTTCGAAAATCTCAAAATTAAATTTGCCTTAGAAAGAACCCAAATTCCTAAAAGAGGCTTAAGCATCCAAGTCTAAAGCCTCTGATAAGCCTCTGACGTCATCTAGGATTATGACAGCCATATTGTATTATGACGTCACCATTGAAATTACCATTATGGTCGCCATCTTGAAAATCCGTAATTTTTATGTTAGAAAATATATAAAAAACATTAAATAATCGAACTTAATAATAAAAAATAATAACAATTATTTAAAAAAATTAAATGTACACTTATGCCATGGAGCTCGGAGTCCTCGGTGCAAACCCGGTGAGGTCAAAAATAAAAAAAAATTGACCAGTCAACCTAGGGTTTGGAAATACGCCGCCGGCGTGACTTTAAGCCGTGCACAAGGTTCCTGCGTGTGCTCGTGGCGGCGTCGCGCTCAGGAGGCGGTCTCGCAACCACGCGCACGGTCGCTCGTGGAGTGTTTGCTCCGTCACGCGCCGACAGCACACGGTGCTACTCATTAGCGCGTTAATCTGCGCGCGCAATCAACGCCGGAAATTCGATCCACTTTGCGCTCTCCCAGCGACGCCTCCGGGCGCTGCCTTAATAAACGCTCGCTTCCAAAGAAATTTTGGATGCATTCGCGTCTTTAATGATCACGTGTGTTTTCCGCGCGATTACTGAGCCCCGGGCGTATGTGTACCCGCAGACGGAACGCAATACTGGTGTCGGTGTTTAAGTTGCTGGCGAGAGGCGAATGGATTTGCATTCAATGTGTTCGTTAGCTGCTCGTCCCTTTCAACTAATACAGTGTCCGGCGTTAATTAACTCGCGGGTAATAAGCCTCGCCAGATATTACACACACTCTGATGCAATCCAAATGAACGTTTCTCTTTCGTGAGAATAGCTTTTTTTGACTCACACACATACACGTTTATTTTTACGGGAAGAGATTACAGTAGGATTGGGAATGCTCGTGAGAGATGAGTTCCAAAGTTGTTGGCAACACACGGGCCTATTAAATCGTAAATGTTTTGCCTGTAATTGTAGGCGCCACAAGCCTGTTGAACCCGAAACATCTTGTTCCTGTATTTTTCTGTATAGATACTTTCACATTGAGGGGTTGATTTGTAATGATTCCTGTGCGCCAAAGATATTTTTATACCCCAAACTGACATATTCAGATAAACTCCGATTATTGGTGAAGAGAGCTAGTGAATCTGCATTCTAAAATACTTTTAAGTATCAATGACCCTCGCCTCGTTGTTGCCTGGTTTTCCTAGATCCTATACGCTTCGATGTTCCTTTTTAATTATGTACTGTTTTAATACTACATTAACGTAACTTAATGTTAAAATTGTTATTGACAAATTGTAAACATGAAGAAATTTCACTGTTTAAGCCATCCTACTTTGTGGACTTACGATGAGCTGTAGCTAGTGTGATTAGCTTCTTTTTGCGACTTTATGTGTATCGGGTTCTTTACATGACCCGAGTCACGCTTGATTTGCATTCCGCGTATGTGTTCATCGTCATTATTGTACATGATTACTGTCTATACTTAGAGACTGGAAAAATTCACGTTTTCAATGACCTCTAGGATAGACTGCGCGATCCTATACCTAAGTACTTTGGAACATTCAAACTGTTCATTGGCTACTAACTCATTTCATTACACTTGATAATCAGGATGCTTGTGATTTGATAATATTTTGTTAAGGGTTTTCCATTGGCTCAGAGAACTTCAGAAACACTGTGGTCCAATCACTCAAGCAGCGTGAAAGTGAACGAGTTTGGATTCGAGCCTACCGCGAAATGAATCCGCGAATTTTTCCGGTCTCTATCTATACTGGTTTTGAAACATTTAAAATTGTTGTTATTACTAGAGTTATGCTTCCATGTTAACTTATTATGTTGTCTGAGGACGAAATACAAGTATTTTGCCCCTTAAACTTAATCCTTGTTAATGACTCGGTTTCAGCACATTTTCCTTGCTTGTAAGTCTTCCTACGAGAAAAGTTTTTTTTCTCTTGTCTATTTATATCCTCGTATGACGGGGATATCGATACAGTACGCTTCCAAGTGTTTGTATTTTGTTATTCTAGAGATGAATAGGAATGCCAGATTTTCTCTGTTTATCTCACTCATGCTTGGATGAACCAAGTTCGATGTAATATCTTTGCAGTTATAAGTCTACTCCATTATAGTACTATTTTAGATTGTCATAATTCTCAGTGGCACATTATTATGGGGAAGTAGTGCCTCAAACCAATAAGTCAGTAACTTTAGTTATACGAAGTATTTGCGTTACTGATTGTCGAATGATTATTTAAACATACCATACACATCATTATTAAACTCTATTCATACGAGAGAAAAAGTGTAAAATGTAGGATATAGAGTTAATTTTTGACTAATTATATAGTAGATAATACTTATTATAAAGAGTAGGTTAATATCTCTGTGAAGATATGGACAGTCAAAATTACTTTACAGCTGATTAGGCTGAGAAAGTTATAAGTTATTCAAATAAAATATTCTAACGATTAAGTAGCCAATTATTAAAATAAATTACCTAATTTAACCGATATTTAAAACTGATCATTAATTATCAAATACACATGCTTGATATGTAAAGTCTTAGCTCTCAGTATACGACATTTGGTGGGAGTAATTTCGTGGAATGCAACGGAAATGTGTAACAGGAAGCAGGGAGAAGCACGCGGCAATAGATTTTGGTTTGAGAAATCAGTCTTGTTAAATAAAATTATAGTTATTTCTTAAACTAATAATTATTATCATCTCAGCGATTCTCGAATACACAGGGCCACTATCTTTCGTTCACTAACTCACATAATTATTTCTAGTTTTAAATTTAAATTTAAATGTCAATCACTCAATATAATTAAAGCTTAAGCAACAAAAATTTCAATAGGCACTCACTCAGTTGCAACCTTCCAAAGTAATGTCACATATAAAGCTGTTCTATGTTTCATACTATCTAAGGCAAGACAATGTCCTAGTTATGAGTTTTTGAGCCGCAGAGATTTCTTCAGCCGCATGTAATGCGAGGAAATCAGACACTCGACGGACTTTCTGACTTGCGAGTGCCGAGCCACCTGATTGGCCACCGCTCTCGTACGCTCCTTCGGACGCACCCTCGCTCCTGCTGTGGCATCTCCAGGTGTTTTCTGTTCTCGACCTCCTTGGTCTACCCTCACACCGACAGTCACATTCTCTCTCGCGAAAGCCGTCCATGTTTGCGGCCGCGGCGTCGACACAGCGTGGCTGCGAGGCCGGTCCGCGCGACATTAGTGATCTACGACGCTGCCTCCGTTTCGCAACGATTAACATGGGCTTGCCCTTCTCTCGATAAATTATACCTGGCAATCGACTGTTCATATTTATTTTTTTTTATTTTGCTCTCACTGGCAGTTTCTTTTCCTTTCAACCTCCCTCCAAAAAAGCGTTAACTTTTTTTTTTAATATTTGGAAACGTATTGGAGGCAAATTTAATGACCGCTGAAGCTATGCTGAAATAAAATTTGCATAAACATATCTGGCGAATGTAAAGATAGATTTTATTAACTTTTTAAAGAAACAGGCGTTTGTAAAGACATGTAGAAGGAACGTTGGCCCAATATAGCCGACTAAACAAAAAAAAATGGCAAATAAAAATCTTGTATGGTAGAAAATTTGCTACCATGTTTTTCCGAGTTAAATAAAATATTTACGCCATATACGAATTAGCCTGAAGTGTATAATTATATGTACTTGTCCCTGAAAATGCACCATGAGGGCTGCAAGAATTGCTAGTGAAGTATGCTAGTGTGCAAGGAAACGTATCTGTGTACTTCTCGCGTCTTTCCATATAAACAAACGTAACCCTTTATAAAGCGTTTTGCAGGTTATAATTGATAAGGCATTTGAGCGATACATATAAACGTCAACCAAATTTAATTATATATGAAAAAAAATATAGAATATTTTATACACTAATAGTAACTTACGAAATAAAAAGTATAATCTCAAATTAAGAGGCTAGAAATTCGTTTCTCAGTAAATAAGTGAAAAAAAATTATGATTTAAGATAAACATTTTTTTGTAAAAAAAATTATTTATTGAAAAAAAGAAGTCATATCAACAGCATGCTAGGTGATGTCGTTTCTAGAGGCCACTCATTATGCAAGTGCGGGCTGGTTTAGCACACCACGGGGCCACAAGTCCATACTTGTTCTTGAACTCGAACACGGACTTATGTACTTCTCTGCCGCATAATTCACTCAACTGCAGAGTACGAATATGAATAGAAAAAACTAATTCGTTTATTTTTACGTCTGATTTTTTTAAAACACACGTTACGAAATTAAATAAATCTTACATTACATTAACAGTAAAATACACTGTTTGAAATAAAAATCATAGCTGTAATTTTGAACTTTTAGAAAAAAAATTAACGTTTGCTGTTTGTTACTGTTCCATCGGAGCCGCTGGATGGACGAAGCTTCAGTGACTGGGACACAGAGCGCAGCAGTCACGATGAAGAAACTGCACAGACCAGGCGGAGGCTTGAGGAGTTCTGGTTTTCAGCCAGGAGACACACGGCGCCTACTCCGTGATGCTGAGTATGACATATCGCGATTTAACGTCCGTCGGGCGTGCAGTGGTCAAGAAGCGGAACCGAAGGTTTCGCGCCTCTTGCCCAACGAGACACGGCGGCTGGCTGCTAACGAGGAGCGCGGTGAATAACTGGGTGATTTCTCGAGCTGAAGTTTCCAGTCGACGGGACCCGGAGGGCCGCTGCGTGCGGCGCGTGACGCAGTGAGATACAGCTGCGTCGCCGCGATCTTGAGACCGGCCGGGATGGCACTTCCAGACCACGCGGGACTCGCAGTCCAGTTCTAGAGCCAAGCCGACCTCGTCGCGCTCATCTCATCTCACCTCACTTGGTTATAAAATCTTTTTCCTGATGGAAATTAAATCTCGCCATTGCGTCGTTGGTCAGCTTCCTAATGTTAAACATTTTTAACATTAAAGAATAAGCAATTCGATATATTCCTGTGATCTTTCCATACGAACATCTGCGAACTTACCTGGGCTCGGATCATTAGTGAAAGCACTAATGATTTGTTGTGAGGGCCGTGGCTTTGATCCCGGTGTTGTGAGCTGCTAAATATGTATAATAATTAAAAATTTTTAAATGCTATAACACGGGAAATAAGAGGCCTATGATACAGAGCAGCTATGGCTCCATGGTATGTAAACAGTCTGTTAGAACAGGCGGACAACAGAATGATTTCAGTACAAATAAGATGATTCGGTAGTTTACTTGGACGGGGCGAATTGAGCGACCCCAGCACGCAGTAGAAAAACAAAACGTTCTGGAAGCTATTGTGTAACCACGGAAGGTTCTGTGTCAGACTCTGTAAACGAAAGTTTCCAGAAGGAACAACTGTCCTGAGACGTAGCAGAAACAGATATATAGTGACTCACAAGCTGCAGGGGGGCTTTTTGGTTCAGGGACGTCAGTTAGTATGTAGAGTCCACGAGAGACGTAGGGGACCACCCTGTACCAGGGATTTGTACTGCGAGTTGTAAGACTGACTAAGACAAGAATTGTAATCATGCTGTAGAGTAACTTGTAATCGAATGTAGCCAGTTGTATGGTCATTCAGTGAAATAAAAAGCAAGAATATTTTTGTGAGCAGTAGTTAGGTAATTGCCTTTCACTCTCCTACCTACCCACTCAGCAAAAGAGGTATCCATTCCGCTCGGGGATACGACACCGGCGCCCGACATGACTCGCTTCCACGGGCGCTCAGTCGGTACTCAAGTGGTCTGTAGCCTCCGTGGTCCAGGGGAAGCATACGAGAATGTAAGAGGAGGAGGTTTGGATACAAAAATTGTCAAGTTCGAAGAGAACCCGACGAAGCGAAGACAGAAAAATTGAGGGAACACAAGCCCGTTTACCGAATGAAGATAAACTGAAAATTGCAATCTAATACCTAACTACGCGTGTAAAATCCACCGAAAACGACGACGTTATTGCGCAAAGCCAGAGATACGATTGGCATGTTGCAAGCATGTCGGACAACGGTCTATTGACCACTTTGCCTTCAGTACGGACACAAAGATGCGATCGACAGGAAAAATTTAAATACGACTTGTCAGCAAAAACTAGAAGCTCGCGCAGAAAACCAACAAAAGTTTTGCAAACTCATGCACTGTGAATATTACATTCAAACGACATATATAATATGCATACGCATAAAATAGTTAGCAAATATAAATCTTTCATAACAATTCTTATGCATATTAACATTTATATGTGTTAAAATACCCTAATGCATACTTCAGGGCGTAAAGTAAATATGGAAGCACAACCAGAGAGTACCTGAAAATGGAATCTTGAGAAATGCATGGACAATTAAAGGAATGCACATCTACTATCCATAGCATACCCAATAGGTTTCAGATCTAGATGATCAATACAAGGCTGCCAATAATTGGAATAATGAGTAATCTTATCGCGGCCTAAAGGCGCTGTGCATAACCGTGCGACATAAACCCCTAGCGAACCAAACCAAGAATTAATAAGAATTACAGGACCGCTACTCGTAAAGCATTAACATTTTGGAAAACGTGCCTTCTCGAGGATCAGCGAAAGATCACTCTGTGGACATACTTGCTTACTCAGTCCTTCCAGGCTCATGCCTGGTGGGCTCCTCCTGATCTTCCTGCAAGTGTCGTAGTTATTGGCATAAGCACCTTTGTGATGAATTTAAATAAAACCAAGCCGTAAAAAAATATTTAATTTACAAGCTAAGAATGTGATGGCAGTTATTACTTATACAGTTGTATGCAAAATTGACCACACAAATATGGTAGTTTTACTATTTATTTGATTTTTCTCCAGAACAAATTTAGGTGTGATACAATGGACTCATGGATTCACGAAGAAAAATTCTCATACATCTGGGCGAGCATGGAACTTCCGTGACATGTTTAAGAAATGTAACAAATATAATCATTTTTAGAGATTGAAGTAAATTGTTTTATTTTTACGTCGTACATATGGCCTGTGTAAAACTAATTTCAAGCAGAAAATTATTTTTTAAAAAAAAAGAGAATAAAATGGTGCCGTTCACAACTTTTGAAATAACATTAACACACAACCATCCACGTCTCGGACAGGCTCGATGTTGACACGATGCGAGAGGCTAAGCCCTGCCCGACCCCTGTCACCGGGCGCCGCGAGGAGTGAAGCTGATAAGCTGGGCTCGGCGGAGTCAGCGGGAGCACTCGAACACCCCCTGGCGACCGGCAACGTCCGCCACGTTATCCTACTTGCGGAGACGCCCCGCTCTACCGTCGAGAACACAGCCTCTGCATTGAACAAACAGTTTTGTTGCCATTAAAGAAATGTGTTTTTTTTAACGTGGACCCCACACGTGTTTCAAGTTGACTACAATAAGTAACCTATTAGTAGAGACCGGAAAAATTCGCGAATTCATTTCGCGATAGGCTAAAATACAAATCGTTATACCTCAGTACTGCCTCTGTTATTGGTTCACAACTCACCTGGATGACTCTGGGCCAATGAGAAACACCCAACCCAAGCTTTATCGAATCACAGGCTGCTACGCTGGAACGTCTCACAAGACAGCAGCCTATGAGTGGGTGGCATTTGACCGAGTGTACGTAGAACTAGGGAGTTCATCCTACAGGTCATTGAACCAGCGAATTTTTCCGGTCCCTACCTATTAGATACAGCAATAATTTAGCGTCACTTATCATAAGCTTTGTTGAAATAAAACATTTTTGTTGGAGTTTACATGGAAAAAAATATTTTTTCTGTCAATAAAAAGAGAAGTTTTATTTTCTTAAGTGTTTTGAATAATGAAACTGATTTACGTACTTTGGAAATGTTTATTTGTAATATATTCTACCAAAACAGGGAAAAAGTATTTCTTCGGTGACACAAACTACCATTCAGTAAACCACAATTTTTTTAATTTTTTTTTGTATATAGCATTAATATTGCAAACCTCTTCACGTTACACTGCGATTTTATACTTTTCGCCTTTGCTGACGATTTGTAAGGCAATTGACGCAAGTGACGGGAACCCAACCGCCATATATTACCGGCGCGGCGCGATGCAATCTTTACAACCGGTTCCCACCTCCCCTTCATCTCTCCCGGGTGCCGAGACTGGCGTATCCGCGTTGCACAGTGTGGCAGTGATTAATCCCGAGGCGGAAGTGTGAAGGACGCCGGGGGCTGCACAGGCGAATACTGTCCACGAGCGAGTCGCTGGGTCGCTGCGTCGCTGCATCGCCGTGTCGCTGCGCGGCGTGTCACCGTGTCGCCGTGTCACCGTGTCGCTGCGTCGCTGTGTCACTGTGTCGCTGTGTCGCTGGGTCGCTGCGTCTCTGCATCGCCGTGTCGCTGCGCGGCGTGTCGCTGTGTCGCCGTGTAGCCGTGTCGCTGCGTCGCTGTGTCACTGTGTCGCTGTATCGCTGGGTCGCTGCGTCTGCATCGCCGTGTCGCTGCGCGGCGTGTCGCCGTGTCGCCGTGTCACCGTGTCGCTGCGTCGCTGTGTCACTGTGTCGCTGTGTCGCTGGGTCGCTGCGTCGCCGTGTCACCGTGTCGCTGCGTCGCTGTGTCGCTGGGTCGCTGCGTCTCTGCATCGCCGTGTCGCTGCGCGGCGTGTCGCCGTGTCGCCGTGTCACCGTGTCGCTGCGTCGCTGTGTCACTGTGTCGCTGTGTCGCTGGGTCGCTGCGTCTCTGCATCGCCGTGTCGCTGCGCGGCGTGTTGCCGTGTCGCCGTGTCGCCGTGTCGCGGCGTCGCTGTGTCACTGATTGCTGGTCGCTGTGTCGCTGTGTCACTGCGTTGCCGTGTAGCCGTGTCGCCGTGTGACCGTGTCGCCGTGTCGCTGATTGCTGGTCGCTGCGTTGCTATGAGGCATCATGACACTTTAGAAACCGCTTTGAAAAAAAAATTGACCTTGGGTGCGTGGCTAACAAATGGGTTAGAATTGAAACTTCACAGAGTAGAGGGAATTAAATTTTTTAGGCTACTCTAATATTTGAAACACGTGTTATAAATAGACCTTGATTTACTAAAGTCTATATCCACGTCTTAATAGAATCTAAGAATGAATTAATGGGTTTATAATAGAAGAAATATAACACAATCATATTGGAAATACGAGTAGTGACCGTATGCAAAAGTATGCAAAAAAAAATTGTGAGAAAGTATGTAAAAGTTTACAAAAGCATTCGATAGCAAACTAAATGATGCGCTGTAGTTGTAAAGATACTTTAACTCAAAACATTTAAATTATAGCCCGCGCCGTCAAGTAATATTCGTTACAAACGTTTACCTACTCACTTCTGGTAACATATGATTCTGATGTTACTCTACCAACTGTAAAAAAGTTTCAATTAAACAAAATTTGTTTTACAACTGCACATTAAATAACTCACAATGCCTCGCTTGAATCCAATTGTAGGCAGTGATAGAAAGAGAGAGAGAAAAAAAAGGGGGGGGGGGGGTCTATGACGTTCAAAAAATCCAATATACTTTTTCGACCGCCTTGGGCCATCTCAAAAGTGGTCTTAAACGACATGTTGCGAGAAACGAACAGTCAACCAGCCGCTAGCAGTTAGTGTTACGTGGGAAAGGTAAAGAACATTGCGAGAAATTTATCTCTCGTTCAAAAAATTTCGAAGCTGTGGCGTTTAGCGTGGGTTTCATCGGGTTATTTCCGAACCTCCGATCTTCTCATTATGACGCTACTCGTGAGTGTATCCGCTTCTCGAAGGATTCATAATTTAGGGCCATGCATATTTCGCAAAAAGCTTCCGAGACTAGTTATAAGTTAAAACACTGTAGCACCGTCTGTGTTTCGTGATTGGGTGAATTTCTTTCAGGTAAATCTCGATTGACACAACACCAACCAGAGTAATTCGGTGTGAAAGCAAACGCGTCCTGGGTAGGTCAGTCAAATAAGGCAACGACTTCTCTCGCGGGATGGCCGCCAATCACAAGGAAGAAACCGCTGGTGCGGTTATACCTTGTTGCAGTCTAATAGGCGTTCAGATTTATTCGCGAAAAATGCCTGCCCCTAATAATTGTTAGAGACCTGAAAAATTCGCGGATTCATTTCGTGAAATGCTACAATTGAAATAATCATACCTTAGTGCTGCTTCTGCCATCGGTTCTTTGTTAATCTGGAGTTATGAGGGCCAATTAGAGACTCTCCCTCATAGAAGTGTCGAATCACAGGCTACCCATTCGAGACGACTCACAAGTCAACAGCCAATGAACAGTTGGTATTTGCCCGAGTTTGTAGAGGATAGTGGAGTCTATCCTGGAGGTCGTTGAACCCGCGAATTTTTCCTGTCTCTAATAATTGCTCAGTTCTAAGACGACTGGTAGTTGAACGGGAGGAGGGACCGTGTATGCGCCCGTGCACGCGCCTGCAGTCCAGCATGACGTGACGTCACGGAACAAAGCGATGCTCGCCGTGCTGAAGGAGGAAAGGGGAGGGGGGATGGGGAATCAGCATGGAGATTGGCGGGTCGGCGTCGTGTCCGCCCGAGCGGGTCATGCGCTCCGCGGGGTCAGAGTTCACCCCCGCGGTGTCTGTGTTGGCTGGGTGGGGGGGAGGAGGGGGGGAGGGTGTCCCGCCTAGAGGTTGGGCAACACCGGGTCTGCAGAGCCGAGCTTCCCAGGCTCCGAGGACGGCGACACACTTTCACCCACACGGCAGTGAAGGCAGGGGTAACGTGGGGGTGAATCGGCGGTGGGTGAAACGGAGCTAAAAATTTACAAAAAAAAAAAAAAAAAAAAAAAATCTCACTTTTATATATTTTTAGATTAAAATTTAATATGTCAAAGTTTTACTCAGAAACAATGCCAAATTAATACTACAGAATTAACAAAAAAAAATTGCATTCCATTATTAATAATTCCAAATTAAAATTGCACATTCTTTTTCCACCATGAAAACTTTTTCCTTAAACCTTTACAGATTAAGTGTGTTTCATAAAAATGTTTTGGTTGTGTTTAGTAGCGAACTCACCTCAGCTTTTAACATGAAAAAATAAATTGGGTTAGAAGCCATACCTACAAATTAACACACTTGAGGTCATTCAAAGGTAATTATTTCATGTGGTTAATTTTTTTTTTGTAATTTGAATTTTGTGTTTATTTGATACATTAGTGGGCATAATTAAAATAATTAAACTGTCCACTCATTTACCCTATGTTACCCTTTAAGTATTCCATTATTTTTTTCTAATAAGTGAACCCCGTGCAGAATGTAGTTGTCAGCAGCAGGCCCGTGGACATTTTTTTTTTTCCAAGGAAATATAAAATTCGAATTGAGAAAATAAATAAACTACAAAACAAGAGCTTTACAGTTATAAAATGAACATTGATATTAGTGTTTGATTTTCCGTTCCCACAAACATTTGGCATAGTAAAATAATTAATTAGAATAACGTAAATGTAGGAGCAGGCCACGTAAGACTTGGTTGGGACTTGGGAAAAGGGGGGAGAAGGAGGGAAGAACATCATGATCCGCCCCTTGGCTACGTTCGCGAACTCTCGCAGTGAGAGACGTAGTTTCGATCAACGTCCCGGTACTTGAACTTTACTATCGTCGAGATGGTAACCAGTTGGTTCGGAGCCCAACCATAGTCTTTCGCCCGCGTGAGAAACCTCGTCAAGTGAGATCCCCATCCTCATATATTTTTTTATAGTAGTGAAGATTTGACAACAATACGTTAAAATGATTCCCTGGGGTTCCAGATGCTATTACCATCCTCTATACTTACCAACACTTAAAATCAACCTCTAATTATCCATCCAAGGTACGTATGCGCAAGGAGAAGAAGTAAGTGCCGCCGCAATGAAGTCATAAATAGTTAAAGAGCCGCCCACGATGACTGCACACCGGTTCTTTTGACTCTCCAGATACGATTACGAGCCAATGGAAATAACAGTTAAGGGAACGAGTCAAGGATGAACAGCGAGGGATGGTGTTCAGGTCTAGTCCCGCGCCAAAATTGATCCCCCAAATGTCCAGACCTCGGAGCGAAAATCAGAGAAGAAACCGCCCACGTGACGAGGACTGCGGCATAGAGCTCTTTGTCGAGCTCAGAGCACTCGACCACCTATCGAGTCGTCAAGGTGGCGTCTCTCACGCCATGTTGGTTTCTTCTTTCTCGTCACTGCTGTTGAGTAACAGGCGATTTGCCTAAAGACGGTTTGCCTAAACATTAATTCGTTACGGCGATTTGCCTAAAGTCATTTCGCCTAAAGGCGTTTTGCCTAACGTCGAATTGCCTAACGGCTATTTGCCTAAAGGCGATTTGCCTAAAGGCTATTTGCCTAACGGCGTTTTCCCTAACGGAGTTCTGCCGGACGGCGATTTGCCTAACGGCGTTTTGCATAAAATTTTACTATGATGACAAAACCTCGTTTTGCCTAACGGTGTTTAGCCTAACGGCAAATTGCCTAACGGCGAATTGTCTAACTACGATTTGGCCAACGGCGTTTTGCCTAATGGCGATTTGCCTAACGGTGTTTTGCCTAACCTAACCTGACCTAACCTAATCTAACCTAACGGCATTTTGCCTAACGGCGTTTTGCCTATCAGCGGTTTGCCTAAAAGAGGAAAAAGCGTTTTGCCTAACGGCAAATTGCCTACTGGCGATTAGCCTAACGGCGTTATGCCTAACGGCGTTTTGCTTAACGGCGTTTTGCCTAACTTCTATTTGGCCAACGGCGTTTATCCTAACGGCGATTTTCCTAACGGCGTTATGCCTAACGGCGTTTTGCTAAACGGCTTTTTGCCTAAAATTAGGCAAAACACCTTTAGGCAAAACGACACATGCCCCTGCTGTTAGTTAAAGACTCTTTGTGTAGATTAAACGGCACACCATTCTAGTATTCATTGTTATGTCACGTATATCTTCAAGAGATATTCACTAAGTGTGATTTAATTTCTGTAAAAAGTTGCGCAAGTGATAACAACTATTGTAAACACCTGCGCAAATTTTTACGCCAATTACGTAACACCTAGTAAAAAATCTTTTGAAAATATAAGGGACAGGTTCAACACACGGAAAAGAGCTATAGTGTTTGATTTACAGAATAGCTCTTAAGGACCGTTCTGCAAAGACACGGACACGGAAACGGATCTCACGGAAGAGAGTTCCTACAACAGCACGCAGACGGAGACAGACCCGTACGGATTAGCTCGGCAATGCTGAGCTCTTACGTTTAGCTTGCTCCGTGCGACCGATAGAAGCCGAGTACTTGGCTGTGGTGGTAGCCATGTTTGCTTATGTTCTAAATATAGGCCTACGTTAAACATTGTTCCAAGTACAATCATATTTAGCGTTCTATTTTGATTTTGTAGTTTATTTTTTATTATTTGTGTGCATTCTGCCCGTGTTATGGTCTTGAAACATAATATATTGACATTTCATAACCTTATGGTTTCCATTGACTACGTTTCAGTGCAAAGTGGATGCAGCAGAGACGCGATAGTAAAACGTTCCAGGAAATCCGCCTCCTTTTACGTAATCCGTCTACGTTTCCGTGCCATTGTAAAACGGGCCTAACAAGTAGTAAAGACAAAAAATAAATAAATAAAAATTAACGTGGACGTGTGGCAACACCTAATCTCTCACGAGGGATTGGAACAATTTGGTGGTTGGGGAGGGGGGGGGAGAGGAATAGTTAAGTCCCACCAGCCACGAGCTACCCCCGCGGCGATAACCGCCTTCCAGAACGCTAATTTCATATTGAAAATAAGAACTCTTCCACCAGCTACCGCGAGTCTACACTTCATTCTAACGAAACTAGAGCCGGTTCCTTCCGGATAACCGGCCGCGGAGCGGTCTGATTACAGGTCTTTAAAAGGAGCTCTATAAGAGCTCGCTTCTATGGAGTATCAGTTTTCTTTTGAGTCAACTTTCAGCCTATTTAAGGTTGCCGTCTGCCCGTACACACACGGTGCGCAGAGCTTCAGGAAAAACAACGCGATTTCTAAACTACTCAATATATCCGAGGGTGGTCTATTTACGAAAAGCATTTAAGAATTCGCCGAGGGCCGAAAAGTACTTTTGATTTTGGATTAAGATTTAAAACTGTATTTTTAGAAGAATTAAAATGGCTAAAAAGCGTGTTTCCTTAGTAATTTTTCAACCGGTACTCGTCAGGGGTGTATCTGTGTTAGTGAGGCGGGATGATAAGCGCGACGCTTTCTGGTGCTTCTAGCGCGGTATAGCCTCTAAGCGCAAGGCTCTGAACTGGCGCGCAGTCTTCTCGTCGTCACATGATAACTGTGGAATTTGAGCGGTGACAGTAACATTATTTTGCGGAGAAATGAAGATAAAGGTGTAATGCAAGTCCTCTAAGTGCTTTCAAGAATCTGTAATGGTTATTTTACGCCTAAAAATTACTCTGAAAACATGCGTTTTAGCCACTTTAACTCATCTAAAAAATACAGTTTAAAAACTTCATCCAAAATCAAAAGTACTTTTCGGCCCTCAGCGAACTCTTAAAATTTAAATGCTTTTCGTAAGCAGACCCCACTCTGATATATTGAGTAGTTTTGAAATCGAGTTGTTTTTCCTGAAGCTCTGCTCACTGTATGTGTGCCCGGGTAGGCGGAGCACTTAAGGGACCTGCATTACACCGTTACTTTCATTTCTATGCCATGTAATGTTACAGTCCCCCTCGTCAGACACCTTACCTTCCTCGCTCGTCCGACGCTGCAACCTCGGCCGCGCGACGGGCGCGACGCGAATAACGTCATTTCTGAGTCGACTACAAGCGACACAACTGTGACGTCAGTGCGACAAGATTCGCGGTCGCGACAGGCCTTCCGGTCAGGGAGATTTTCTATTTCCATCGCGTGATGGGGCATTAGTGGTATTATTACCTATTATTATTATTATTATTCGTATATTTTAAAGGTCTTGTTTGCAAAGTCTGTATGCGTAATCTTTGAAATTTGTTCGTGTACGATAAATTTTTCAGAATTAAAGTTTGATTTTGATTTAAATTTAAAATTTTTCCCCCACAAAGATAGATAAAAAAACTTAGAAACAATTATGGCTGTGCACCGTTTTTTTTTTTCGTAAATAGAACAGAAATATACATGTAAAATTATTACAGTCATTTGTAAATTTGTACATTCACATGAAAACAACTGCATCACTACAAAATAGTGTTCGCAGTGACACTGGGTTCGGATTCTTACCCGGGCGTTTATGCTTTGAATTTTCCCAGTGCCTCCAACAGTTACAGTTATGTGTGAACTGTTCCCTTAATATATTTCCAGTTTTAAATGCGCACATTAAAAGCATTAAAAACAAATAATGTCTACTTTCTTAATTTCATTTTTTTTCAATACATAGTAAAAAATATTAAGCTTGAATGAAACATCAATTAATATCACGCTCCAAATTTCGTAAGAAATACTCAGTAGGTATTATAATGAACAACCTATTTCATGCATGCGAAAATAACCATAGCCACGTGTTGTACAAAGTTACAATATATTTTTTGTAGTATTACAAACTATTTCTTGGCAACTAGTTTCCAAAGGAATCTTATGTGAAAAAGAAAGTTTTTTTTTCTGTGTTGTACTTAATGGTCGAAACAGATTTATACTTAACTTTTTTTGACGTGACAACGTCTTATAAATCGATGAACGCCGGCTGCACGCACGAAAAAGTGTCCCGTTACGCACATTGTTCCGTTATGCTGTGTCCCGTTACGCTCATTGTACGCTTGCGCCGCATTTATCTCTCTTCCACTCGATTGGCCTATGCGTCCGAGGAGAAGAAAGACAGCGGCAGCACACAACTTACATCTACACGTGAACTGTTTCTTCGACTGGTGATAAAGTGAAGTGAAAAGTTAATGTGGTTTTCATTGCTAATTACAACAACAATTTCGGCAATAAAGGTTAATTATTCTTGCATTATAAAAATCTGATTACTAGTATAATTTCAAGTATTTATTCTTTTATTATTAAAATAAAAATTAATCAATTTTATTCATAAAAGTATGCAACAATTTCATCAATGTTTTGTTATGACTTTGTCACGTTAAACTATCGTCCGTAAACCGACTTTACAGAAAACCAATATTTTTTTTTTGTTTGCTGCTTGGTTGTAAACTAAATCTTCGCAATGCCAAGGAGTTTCGGAGTCGCGCTTTCCCTTTGCTCCCGGAGGCGGTGGTTCCAGCGAGTCTGTGGCTTCTGTAGCGTCTGCGGCGCTGAGCCCTCCCTCCCATCGGCGGCCAGATCTCCTCCCCCGTCGAGACTCTCACTCGCGGGTAGCTGTTGCGGTATCGCTCTAGTCGCCGATATCCCTTATCGATAGGGCCGGAGAAATTCGCGGTTTCGATGGCCGTCAGGATAGACTGCACATCCCCCTGTACACTTGGGGGGGGGGGGGGAAACGCAAGTTCATTGGCTGCTGACTTGTAAGTCACCTCGGCTGGTTTGTGTGTGATTCGATCCTTCTTTGGTTGAGGGTTTATAATTGGTCGAGATTCTTCCAGATGAACAGTAAGCCAATAGCAAAATCATCTAAAAGGTATATGTATTTGAATTCTAGCCTATCGCCGAATGAATCCGCGAATTTTTCCGGTCTCCACTTATCGATATCAATATCAATCCTTGGTATCGATATTACAATAATATTGAATTCAAATATCGATATCCTCAATATTGAACTACTTATATCGATATTTTAAGAAAAGGGGACAATGAATATATATTTATATTACAATATATTTTATACTCCTTCAGAGTATTTCTAGCTCTATTAAATGCTTCAGAGATAGGATAAATTAAGTTGAGCTCAATTTGGGAAATTGGTTTGCATTAGTACAGCTAGCTGCAGCTGACGATGTAGAAGGTTGTTCATCGGGAAAAACAACGTTAGAGGTTTTTTTTTTTTTTTTTTTCAAATTTGCGCTAGTAAACGTTTCATAAACTGAAGGACGGTTTTTCTTTTTGCAAATGTGAGGCTTAATAAGCGGCGTTCCCAATATACTCTACATACCTCAAAAAATGTTAGCAAGTAGCGAGTTTCTGATTTAAAAAAAATTGTTTCTGAGCTTACTTACTGCTGGAGCCATTGCTTTGTTGGTCGTTGATTAACGGAGCTTTTCACTGCACTAAATTTAAATATTCGACATAACGAACTTCATAATAATATTAAACATAACCCACGGTCATACAGACAGGTCTGGCAAACTTCATATCCTTTGCCTTGGCGTGTCTCGTCCGCTTGGTGAAGCTCGTAATCTAATACGGCGGATACGGGAACTAACACCTCATCCTGTAGCTGGGGAACCAGCTATTGCACTTACATCTATCGCGCCCCCACGCACGATTGAGGAATTTCACGTGGGGCTTTACGAATCGAGTCTTTACGGTTCATGAAGGGATTACCGGCTAGGCCTCCACCCCCCCACCACTTCGCCTATTACCGGAGGCGGAGGAAGGCAGGGCTCTGCCAAACATTTTCGAGAACAGTAATTTGCGCTCGTCGTGATCTTAGCCGTATACGAGCTCCACGCACGCGTGGGATCCAGACTTCACGTGAGTGGAGACTAGCTTCACTCCAAACTGAAACACAAACACACACTGGTCTTGGTCCTGCATTATGCGCTTCTTCTAATATGTGGCTCACAGTTGTTCGGGAGGACTTCGAGGCAAAACACGTCGTGCAGTCCACTTAACGGGCCCGCTACTCAGGGACGTGTCTTGTGTCAGTGAGGCGGGATGATAAGCGCGACGCTCGCTGGTGCTTCTGACGCGGTGTCGCCTCTGAACTGGCGCGCAGTCTTATCGTAGTGCACAGGCCAACTATAAAAAAATTGAGCGGTAGCATTATATGGCGGAGAAATGAAGATAAAGACAAGTACCGGTTGTTTTATGTCTAAAAATTTATTTGAAATCATGCCTTTTTAGCCATTTTAACTCTTCTACAAATACAGTCAAAAAACTTATTCCAAGAAAAAAACTGCTTACATACCAACAGCGAACTCTTAAATGCTTTTTTGTAAACAGACCGCACTCGGATATCTTGAGTGGTTTTCAAATCACGTTGTTTTTCCTGAAGGTGTGCACATGGTGTGTGTGCCCGGGTGGGCGGGGCCCTTGAAGATGCCACTCAAAGTGAGCAGTGCCACGTAACGCCTGTTGCGGAGTCCGGCCTACGCGGGTCACTGACCCTACTTCCCCTTCCTACAGGCCGTGAGCTGACAGCCATATCGCCGCGAGCCCTTGGTTCCACACGCGGCCTCTCACAAGTCAGCCAAACCCGCACACTTTGTTTTAAATTACACCATCCTGCACGAGTTTGAACATTTCACTGATTTTAACTAAGAATTTATGAAAATGAAGGAACACCTTTTTGTTTATTTTCGTCTGGTTTTCATTTTACAGAAATAATTTCGCTCTATGTCTTCATCCAGTTTTCTCCATACGGGGATAATATATCAAAACGTTATGTTATTTAAACACCAGGTTGAATTTTTAAGGAATAAATGTGACACCAATAACTAAATGTAAAGTCTTTGTTCAAAATTTACGTATATAAAACTGAACCATAAAATTTGAGATTACTTTTTACTATGACTATTTTAGTTTACCATTTATAATCCAGGGTATTTTCGCTACCATAAAGTTTCATTTGGCACACAATACGTTTGGTATGCCTCCTAATGTTTACGAATGTGACTATATGCGGGTTTTATGTTGCTACATGTTGGATACGCCATCTTTGTGACGTTCATCGACTTGACAAACAAGCTTGTTTCTGTTTTGGAAAACTATTGTGTTTGTTTCGTCTTTTCGTTTTGTCGTGATTTTGTCTCGTTTCAACTGTCGTGCTGAATTTCTTTGGGTTCAATATTTTTGTGCTGTCATCATTTGTGGTTTTTTTTTCGTTCTCTTAGTCCATTTTTCTTTGTTTTTCTTTGTTTGTTCACCATATTCCTGTTATGGAATATTATGTGGTGTTTATATCCTGTTGGCAATAACAATTTTTTGCTTAATTTGTGTTTTTTGTCTTTTGGGTTTTTTGTAGTTTTCCTCTACAGACATACATGTGCTTAGCAATGGCGTATGTCCAAAAGCTTACATCAAGTCATGCACTTCCATTGCACAAATCTCTCAAAGATAAGTTCATCGACTTCCGTTCCGTTTTCCACGAGAAATCACTTCAACCCAATGCCGCATGTTCACACTTCAGTACAACGGCAGGGTCAGTCAGTTGCGGGCTGACGTCAGCTAGCGCGGTGTGCATCGGACCGTTGTTATGACTGTCATCTTCCCCGAGGTGTCCCTGTTCTCTTCGTCGAACCGACACAAGCTGCGGGGACCGGTTAGCGAAATCCGTTTTATATTACAGCCCATTCGCGAGATGTGCGATAAGTTTTAACGACGGCTGTTCCACTTGGCTTTCGGCTGTTGGCTAATGCAGCCGGTGCGTGTCAGCTGGATCCGATAGCGGCTCCGTCGACGGCGACGCAACTCTTTAATGAGCCGATCACAAGCGGACCCGCGGTTCCTGCGGTCGGGTGTCCAGGTGTTCGCTCGCCGTGCGCTGACCTGCACTTCCTCGCGGTCTAATAGATATATCTCATTTTTTGTAAATGGAACAGAAACAGCCATGTTAAATTACGATTGACACATCGGGGCGACTGAAATGCTGCCCCTTGGAAGGGCAGCCCTTCAGAATTTTTCTGGCAATGGTTTGCTTGTACAGCGACTGGAAGGGCAGCCCATCCAATTTCTGAAAACATGTTTCTTTAAGTGTTTGAATAATCCTGAAAATTTGCCCCTTGGAAGGGCAGCCCATCAGGATTTTTCTGACAGTAGTGTTTTTGAAAGGTTGTCTGAATTGTTGCCCCTTGGATGGGCAGCCCTTCAGGATTTTTCTGACAGTGGTTAGTTTGTAAAGTGACCTGACCTGACCTGACCTGTCCTAACCTAACCTAACCTAAACTAACCACTGTCAGAAAAATCTTGAAGGGCTGCCCATCCAAGGGGCAACAATTCAGACAACCTTTCAAAAACACTACTGTCAGAAAAATCCTGATGGGCTGCCCTTCCAAGGGGCAAGTTTTCAGGATTATTTAAACACTTAAAGAAACGTGTTTTCAGAAATTTTATGGGTTGCCCTTCCAGTCGCTGTACAAACAAACCATTGCCAGAAATATCCTGAAGGGCTGCCCTTCCAAGGGGCAACAATTCAGCTCCCCCCGACACCTCTGTGACGTAAGTGCGACAAAATTCGCGGTCGTGGCAGACTTCTCGGCAAGAAAGATTTTCTATTTCCATCGAGTCATGTGGCGCTAGGGTGCATCAATATGCTTTGAGACAGCTCAGCAGCATTTCCTTCTCCTTGGAGTCTAGCAAAGCCTTCCTTCTCTTCCTTCTCTTGCGATCGTTAGTGAGCATCCCGCATGCCACATAAAAGAAAGAAATAATTTTTTTACCTCAACACAACACGAGACGATATCTGTTGCCAAGAATCGGTACTACTTGCAAGTTGTTTACTAAATCTATTTGCGAAATCTTTGAAATGTGCTCACGATGATTTTCCTGAACTGATGTTTAATATAAATTATGTATTTTCCTCTTAAAAAGTTCTATTATTTAAACATAGAAACAATTATGGCTGTGCAATGTGATTTTTTGTAAATAGTACATAAATATGCATGTAAAATTACAGACACTTGTAAATTTTTACATTTACTTGGTTCGGATTCTTACCCGGGCATTTATGCTTTGTGCTGTTCCAGTACCCTAATAGGTAATTTGTGAACCGTTCCCTGGATAGCATTCAATTTTTTATTGCGCACATTAATTAGCATAATAAAGAAAATAAAGTCCAATGATTGAATATTAGATAACATTTTCAATGATTTCAAATATAATGCCTGAATGATAAATCCATTAAAATATAAAATTATGCGTGAATTTTCGTATGATATACTCAGTATTATCTCGGAAAAATTGCGGAAGCAAACGCGGCCTGAAATTATTTAAAAACATATTTTTCTCTCTTTTTTTACGCTTTGACAGTACTAATATGAAATAATCTTATCGCTTATAACTAGAGACCCGTGAATTTCGCGGATTCATTTCGTGTTATGCTAAAATTCAAATAATTATACCTTAGTGCTGCTTCTGTCATTGGTTCTCTGTTAATCTGGAGGACTGAGGGTCAATTAGAGACCCTCACTCATAGAAATGTCGATCCACAGGCCACCCAGTCGAGACGACTAACAAGTCAACAGCCAATGAACAGTTGGCATTTGCCCGAGTGTGTAGAGGATATTGGAGTCTATCCTGGAGGTCATTGAATCCGCGAAATTCACGGGTCTCTACTTATAACATCGCTCTAGCGCCTGTTCCCTTGTGATTGGCGGCCGTCTGCGAGAGAAGCCATTGCTCTGTTTGGCCGGGTCATTCAGGACGCGTTTTCTCCCGCACTGGTTGGCTGTGATTGGTGTGCCGACAGTAGACATGCCCAACCAATCACGGAACACAGTCCACGCAACAATGTTTTATTACACAGCTATTCTCGTAATCTTATCGCTAAATGACGACGGACAGTCAAGTGGACAAGGGTTTATAACAACAGATGTCGTCAGAATATAACGTGAATTCTGCAGGTGTCCTAATATAGCATACCGACTTTTTACTCGTCTGTGAAGTCGGGTTTGCTGCCAACTAAAAATGCAAATTTTGGGAACTAAAAAAAAAAAACAGAATAGAGTGCACGAAGAAATATTGGCAGTGAGATCAAAAATAAAATACATCTTATGTCTCCGTTTAAAATAACTACCAGTGTTAAGTAAAAAAAAAGCAGAATTAAACGTTAAATGTAAATATGTAAGCTTGTACACTGTAAGACCCCTTTACTTTTACAAACTAATTATCCAGAAAATAGTTACCAAAATGTTATTATTATAACGCTGTAAGAATAACAGTGTGAAATTTACAAACAAGTGTTGTGATATGTATGAAACTTATCACTTTATTTGAGCAAACGAGTACTGTACTGTAGTCTTCATATTTATAGTAAGCATTTTCGAAAATTCTTTAAATTATTAAACTATATACAACGTTTTATTTGTAGTATTACAACAATGTTTTGGCAAAACGCTTCCAAAAAAGATTTAAACCTACAGTTATAGTACCTACAGTACAGTGTGAACAAACTTAATACATCAATATTTGTTTGCAGCTGTAAATAAAAAAATATTTGTTTTGTACTCAAACAAAGCATTTTTTTCTAGACATTTTCTACGGGACTTGCAAACGTGGCTTCTAGCTGCGCCGACAGACCGAATCTCGAACGAGAAGACGCATAACTTGGAAGACAGGCCGTGGGTAAAAATGAGCAAGACCAAATCCCTAAAGGATAGACTCCATGATCATCTACGCACTCGTGCAAATTACATCTGCTGATTGGTTACCGACTCGTAACACCTGTTGACTGGAATGATCGTGATTCGCTAATTCTTCCGTTAAAGATTTTTCATTGGCCCAGAGTCCTTCAGATAAACTGTGGCCCAATCACTGAAGCAAAATAATGTCAAAAGTATTTGGACTCTATCCTATCGCGAAATGAATCCGCGAATTTTACAGGTCTCTACGTATAGGTAACCCGAAGAATGGACAAATATAGATGTATCCACAAACACGCGGAAAACAAGACAAAATCAGCCAATATTCCGTGGAAGGACTCTTCTGTCCACTGTCCACTGTGTTCATATGTGCTGTGATTTTGTTCTTACTAATCACTTCCTCGAAGTTCTTTTGTGCTGTCTTTACGTTCAACATTTGACATCGGCCGATTAGGTGCTTGTTTTCTTTGTGTTTGTGTATCCACCTTCCTTTGTCAGTTCTTCGGTTTCTTCCCTGTGCAAACTAGCGATGGCGTGTGAACAAATTAATGATTAAAACATCTGTTCCCCGTTGCAAGAGCCATTCAAAGAAAGAGAATGCTTGTCCCGTGCCCTCGGCGGGCAAGCAACAGGTGCGGCTCTGGCGAGAGCGATGCGAAGGTCGTAATGACATCGCTTCGAAGAGTCGCGCCGCTGAGGGCTGAACCCCCCCCCCCCCCTCCCGGTCGTTACCGGCGTGGTAACGAATTAGTCGCAGGCGTTCACAGCAGAAATGAATTACCGGGCGTTTCCCACCTCTTAAAAACCCTCCCCCCAAGAATTCTCCGGCGGACTTCGCTGTCGAGAACTATCAGGCGCTAATGAGACGGGTTGATAGGTGCTTCTAGCGCGGTGTCACCTCTGAACTGGCGCGCAGTCCTCTCGACACGAAATTTGAGTACTGACACATAACATTACGTGCGGAGAAATGAAGATAAAGGTGTTGTGCAAGGCTGTTGGATCTTTCAAGAATCTTTTCCGGGCGAGTCATGTCTGAAAATTAATCTTAAAAAACGCGGGGTGAAAAAAAACAACTCAAAAACAAACAACAAATATTTAAATTGGATTTAAATTTGTCATCTAACTTATTACCTTAACACTTGTTATCCACAACGTCCGGCTTTTGAAAATGGTTGGTTGTTATTGTGTCGCCATATAAGTATATGTTCCAGTTGCAGGAGAATCTCAAGCGAAGCTTCCTTCCCCGTTTCAGGAATGGGGCAAAGGAGCGTCTTTAGTTCACTACCTAAATGCGAAAAACGACAGTAAACCGTTGCAGAATCACAATCTTGCCGCCCAGACAGCAACGCTTCAGTTTCGCCTGCGATGCCAGAGGGTCCGAGGGTCGAAACCAGTCTCAGACTTGTTCACTTATTTCTTATGCGGTTTCATCGTATCATTAACACAATCACACTAAGCTTTCAGGAAAGTTAACACTCACAAGATAAAGCTTGTGCGTGAGTGTTACTAGTCTTTTTATGATACTTGCGGTATGTGAACTATATAACGAAACAGAAAAATTACACGAAGTACAAAATATTAGAAAATTCAAAAATTAAAATAATCTTAATTTATTTTGAATGCTTTTTCAAACAGATTTTTTTAAATTACAACTTTCAATTACAATTTCAACTGTTGTGCTGAATTTTTTTGGGTTCAATATTTTTGTGCTGTCATCATTTGTGGGGGTTTTTTCGTCCTGTTAGTCCATTTTTTTTTCTTTGTTGACCATATTAATGTTATGGAATATTATGCGGTGTTTATATCCTGTTGACAACAGCAATCAATTTTTTGCTTAATTTGTGTTTTTTGTAGTTTTCTTCTACAGACGTACATGTGCTTTAGCAGTGGCGTATGTCCAAAAGCTTACATCAAGTAATGCACTCCCATTGCACAAATCTTTCAAAGATAATATGTCAACGATTAAAATGTATAAAATTTGAAATTACATTGTCATTATGTTCTCCTGGGTGTAATTGAAATTTTAGGAAGGAGTTAATTTTTTTTTTTAATTTTTACCGTTACTTATGTTTAAAACAGCGCGAGTGGATATCGTCTTGTAACGGTAACCACGCAGGCACGACACCATAACTCTCCGAGCGCAGCCGGGTGTGTGGGTGGCTGGAGGTGTCTGCTTGAGGAATGCAGAAGGACAGATGGATCGCGGAATGCTTCCACGCAGACACGCATGACCTCGTCCGGGACAGAGAAGGATTGGTGGGGTGGGGGGGGGGGGGGGGGGAGAGAGAGGCGAGCTCTACCGCCGGTGGAGCACGACTGTTGCGATATAGCATAGTCCCGTCGTGGCTTGTATAAATACATCCTCGAGGGCGATAAGCCGGCGCCGGAGCCACTGATTTATCTCACGCGAACATACTTAGCGGTGCGGTGCTTAAGGCAGTTCAAGGCTGCGGTGACGGCCCTCGCGACAGCACGAGAGAGATACGCGTTTTCAAGTCAAGCTGCATTACGAGCGTATTTATGAACGTTCCGTAAAACAGAATCACAGTAATATGCTACTTTACAGCAGTTCCTGATTATCTTGGCCTTTATAGTTTATTGTTTGGCCATAAATCATCTGCTGTGAATAACACATTATGAGAACAAAGAAATAATTCCTTCAATATTTAAAAAAAAGAGGTGTGTACTTATGAACACACGTTAGAATTTATACTATTTTTTTAATTTAAGACACTGAACTATTTTAAAATTTACTGTAACAAAAGAATAGTTGTACTATTGTAAAGTTTTGTTTTAAATACTAATGCGAATTCATGGGTATTATTTTCCTAATTACCATAATTAATTAAATTTCCTTTAATTAAAAATACAGGATAGGTATAGTTCTACCTAGCATAAAAAATCATTTGAATAGAAACAAATAAAAAAATAATATTATAGCTATAATATAAACAAATAAAC
The DNA here is from genome assembly GCF_032445375.1 of Bacillus rossius redtenbacheri. Lineage (NCBI taxonomy): Eukaryota > Metazoa > Arthropoda > Insecta > Phasmatodea > Bacillidae > Bacillus > Bacillus rossius. The sequence continues at coordinate 31,420,845 of NW_026962011.1, forward strand.
GATCTTTATTGAGTAAAATGTATTAATATATTTTCTTAAATCCAAATTTGTATAATAAAATAGTATGTTATTGAAAAAGTAAAACAATTCTTCCCCCAGACAAGATTTGAACTTCATTCCTTGCAGTTAACAAGTGACCGCTCTACCGTTACGCTATCCAACTGAAATAATCATAATATTGTGATGATAGTGTCCGTTATGTTTTTAAAATTTGAGATTACTTTTCACCAAGTTTACCATATGTATATATTCCAGGGTAGTTTCACTATCATTAAGTTTCATTTGGCACACAAATACGTTTGCTATGTCCACACATGTTTACAAAAGTGACTATATATGTGTTTATGTTCATACGCAAGGGTCCACCATCTTCCTGTTAAAATTGCGTTGCATGGTGCGCGCGCATCGTAAACATTTACTCTCATCATCTTTTACATAACGCCCTAAAGAAGCGTAACTTCAAAAAAGTGACGTTCATTAAAATTGACGGTTGAAACACGCAAGTTTGTTGATTTTAATTGGTATAAGTAGCTTTGAAGCAGACCGAACTAAAAATATATATATTAATGAATTAATTCTCCGTGTTTTTGTAAGCCGCAACTCACGGCCTCACACGCCATGTTGGTTTATGTTACATTTCTTATATATATATATATATATATATATATCTGGCCCAACTGTTATTTAATAGCAGAATGAGTCTTACGTGTGTTCATAAATATAATTATCACTTGCATGATGTTTTACATACCAAATATAACGCTTAGTAAATAACTGGCTAGAAAATTTGTGATCCAAAAAAAGCTATCATGAATGTTTTACAGGAAAGTCTTCAAATAATAGTAAATCGCAAGAAAGACCGATCCTTAAAGAAAAAAAAAGTTTGGTAAATAATCCTAAATATAGACGTAAGCAAAGCAGTGTGTGGATCGAGGCGGTCAAAGAGCAAGATGAGGAGTTGTAGAGGGAGGGGGGGAGGGGGGTGGAGGCGGAGCTGGTATGTTCCGCCATGCCTGCCAACCCTAACATTTCAAACAATCACTTATCGACTGCAGCGAGAGGCGCTGGCCGCGCAGATAGCATCGTTCGCCGAGGAAGGACTGATGAGGGGGGTGGGGGGTAAGTGAGGGGGCGGGGGCCCCACCAGACAGCGGGGGCAGATTACCCCCCATATCGGGCCCGCAGGGGTTGCCTGGGTTAAGCACTGCCCCTCAAGAAACACTCCGATGCTGATCTGCGGGCCCCTTTTTTATGTAGCTTTTTTTTTTATGGAAGTGAAACACGGATCATTAGTGTTACAGGAAAGTAGAAGGAATGAAGATATTAATATATTCGACACACTAAAAGAAAAGTGTTCAGAGTCGGGCATGGGCGAAAACCTTAGGGTTCCCCCAGGGGAGGGCGGGTTAATGTTTATCGTTCCCAAAGCGTGCTCGAGAGGGGCTTTTTGATTCCTGGAAAAGTTGTGGGGTTTGGGGGGGGGGGGGGGGGAGAGGGGGGTTCATATATTCATGTAATATTACAAAGTAAATTTACATGAAAACAACAATTACCACTACAAAATAGTTTTCGCAGTAATACTGGGTTCGGATTCTTATCCGGGCATTTTGTGTTGGCACAGTACCTCCAATAGGTAAAGTTATTTGTAGAGCCACGGAAATTTCGCGGATTCATTTAGTCGCAAGATATAATGCAAACCGTCACACTCTCGCATTGTGTTCATGATTGGACCGCAGTTGTTTGGACACGCCCCTCTACGACCGTGAGCCAACGATGTCCAGCTAGGAGAGAAGTAAGCGAATCAGGTAGTGCCAAATGACAAGGATAAAAATGTTCTCGCTAAGAAATCAACCAATGGGAAAGTAAACATGGGTCGAGCACACCTATAACTTTGAATTCTATCCTGAGGCCAGAGGAATCTGCGAAATTTCCGGGACTCTAGTTATTTGTAAACCGTTCCCTGAATAGCTTTCCAGTATTAACTGCGCAGATTAATAAGAATAATAAAACAAAAACAAAATAAAGTCAAATTATTGAATATTCGATTAATTTTGCAATGCTCTGAAAAATTATGTTTGAATGAAACATCAATTAAAATTATGTGCCACATGTAAGAAAGAAATGCGGAATGGGTACTCAGCGGAAATAGTTTTATGAGTTCAAATCTCTCTGAATATTATTTTTTTTTGTTTTGCTTTTGAAATCAAGTAGGTTTCAGTGTTGTTAAAAAAAATAGACTAAAGTTTATTTAAGGCGCCTAGCTTTACCAGCATACTCAGGTATTGTTTAGTGATAATCATTTATGTATTTTATACTACCGTTAATATTTTCAAGACCTAGATTTTCGAACACTCTCTTGTCACAAAATAGCGCCGGCAAGCGAGGACTGGATCGCGGAGAGGGGAGGGGTGGTTCCCCTCCACAACACCCTCCCTCCACAGCCGCGTGTGTGTCGACAAGGAGTCGATCAGAATCGATATCGCGCGCGAGGGCGTCGGCGCGCCGTACATACTTCCGGCACGTTTGTCGCACACCCCGCGACTCCAGGCGTGGCTCTGGAGTCGTCCAGGTCCCGTCGTCGTTTTTTTTTTCCTAACCTAAGTTAAAACTAAGTGTGTAAGGGAGGGGTCTAGGTAGGGAAGACTCTAAGTGCGTCTCAGGGCAAGCCCTATACGCTCTAAACATGCGGGTTTTTAACCATGCAGAAAAGGTCACGTGCATCATGTGCTAGGAGGGGATTGGCCAGCCATGGCAGACGTTTTCGCCATATCTAACTCCCCTCACTCTTAATTCTAGACTAAAACTAGTTAAGTTGGGCCCAGGTAAAACCTCCATAGACAGAGGGAAAACCCTGGGCACATACATGCGGGATGCGAAGGTCATGCATTATTACAAGCAGGTGGATTACAGGAATAGAAGGATGGTCCTGGAAGAAGAGTGGGGCGTGGTAGAAGTTCTACTATGCAAGGGGTGGGGCACTTGGACTTTTAGTCCGCATTGGTTTGGTCAGGTCTGGTCTTTTTGGGGGCGGCTTATGCCGTTTCCCGTCGTGCTGCCAGTTAGCACTCATTGTGGCTGTGTAATATGATCGTGTAAGTGGGGCGGTCGCGAACTGTGGCGTCGGACTAGACTCCAGAGTGGTGACATAGCTTCAGGTCGACCTGTTGCCAGTAAAAGGCTGTCGGTCAGTTAGAGAAATTGCCACCATCTGTCATTGAAAAGTCCTAGCTGCAGTACTACGCTGTGTGAGCAGCAGATCTGCCCCGCCAGACGTGTGATACCGCCGCGTCTTGCGTGGGTTGGTAAGGGAGGGGGAGACACAATGCCCCCCCCTCCCCCCGTGCTGTCAGAGATCGGCTCAGCCCTGAGTGGCGCTCAGCCAGCCTGACGCATCGCTCAGTCTCCCGGCGAGCCCGTGGAGCTGGCTCTCCAGCTGCTATACCGGAGCTCCAGAGCCGGGGGTTGGCAACCGTGTATCGATATATCGAAAATACAGACATTTAAGGCTCAAAATATCGATAATTTGCTATCGATATTTTAGTGCCGTTATTTTTTTATATCGATATATTGTTCCGATCGTATCGAATTAGAATAAAATAATATTTTTTTCACGTAAAAAACTTTTTTATTATAATTATTTGTAAATAAATTTTGGCAGAAAAAAATAATCAAATGGTGTACCGAAGGCTTCGGAAAGAAAGAAAAAAATTCTTAAAAGGAAGGAGAAAGGAGAAATATTGTAGTTAACAGTAAGCATTGCAAGCAGTGACAGGTGACTGTTGTACAAGGGCAGTGGTCGGTAACGCGGAAGCTGATACGTGGACGTATGTCTAGTAACTGATTTTATATTCGTTTCCAAACTTTTCATTGTTGCAATGCGACAGCGTGATTTTGTATTCAGTGTTGTGACGGTATGGCTCATGAAAGCGACGTGTGGATGCCACATATACTTAAATAATTTTCAGGCTAACATTTTATCGGTGTCGATGTAATTGAAGCGCTGTATCGAAACGATACATCGATGTGTTCAGTGTCACAACTAGTGGGGGGGGGGGGGGGATATGGGGCTTGTCCCGGGCGCCGCATTTTTGAGGAGGGAAAAGGGGGGGGGGGGCGACTGGCAGAGTAATTTCTACTATAGATATTTACTTGAATATCGTATTATAAGAAAAAAAATGTTGGAGGGCAGATGAATTGAGTTATTTGTATTAAAAGATACCTACACGTATATCGTCAAATATTTAAAAACTGTACTATCCAAATTGCGATGTATTTAAAACGAAATGACTACAAATACATCTATTTATTTACCATATCTAAGATGAATTAAAATTATTTGAAATAGTATATATAATATGATATATAATAATAAGAGGTGTTTTAGTTTGGTTGGTTTGAAAAAAAAGGGGTGAATAAGGGGGGGGGGGGGCAAGATTATTTCTTGCCCCGGGTGGAAACTAGTTTCGTCCCTGGATGTGTTGAAAAGTGCTGCCAGTCCTCACCGGAGCTGGGTCGCACTGCGGGTGGTAGGGAAACAACGGTACGCGCGCGGTAACTCCGGCACGCCAGGCAGCGCTTCAAGGAGACTCCAGCTCGCGCGGAGGAGAGAGTGAGAGAGTTGTTTTACATTGCAGATTGGTGGTCGGCGCTGATTGGTCGCCAGCGTGTCGTAACGGCCCGGTTGGCGGAGAGGGGGGTCGGTGAAGGCAGGCTATTGGTGTCGCACTACCGCCGGCGGGTTGGCTGGGGGGAGTGTGACTGCTTCGGGGGACCTTCGGGCATTTGAGGAAAACCTTGCTCGCCTGTTTCTCTTTCGGCCTGTCCGTCCGTCTTTCTCTTCGTGTTTTCTCTCTCTCTCTCTCCCTCCGTGCGAGCGTGCGATCTGGCCAGAGGCCGGTTGGCTGTTCGATCCTTATGAGCCGTGACCGGTCCGTGTCGACATTACATCACCTGTACACAGGGTCGGTGCAAGGTAAATTGACGCCCTAGGCGAAAAACATTAATGCACCCCCCCCCCTTCCCGGCCGGACACCCCAAAAAAATTTCCCTTGCCTCAAAATACATCACGTAAGCCTAAGATTTTGTCACAATCAAATGTAAGCATGCTTGTGGTTTTTTTTTTACTTTTTTACTTATTACAAATCATAAACAGGTCACCGTGGACTTTAAATAATTACTTATATCAATATAAACATTCAAAACTGTTACAAAAATCCATTTTCATCTAGTTATGTGTCGTGCTGCGCCGCCCCCAGCTACTTGGCGCCCTAGGCGGTTGCCTAGTTCGCCTATATGGACGCGCCGGCCCTGCCTGTACAGCTGAAGCAACAACTATAATACACGGTTTCGGATTCTTGTTCGGGAATCTATGCTTTGTGTTGTCCTAGTACCTCCAACAGATAAAGTTATTTCTCAACTGTTCCCTGAATAGTTTTCCAGTTTTAACCGCACACATTAATAAGCATAATAAAACAAAATAAAGTTCAATAATTGAGTAATCGATTATCTTTTCCATGGTTAAAAAAATTGTCAGAATAAATTATCAATTAAAATATAAAACTATGTGTCAATTTTTGTAAGAAATACTCAGTGTTATCTTGAAAACCGTATTTAATACATGCAAAATTAACTATAGCCACGTGTTCTAACAAAGTTACAATATATTTTTTGTAGTAGGTATTACAATCTATTTCTTGGCAACTCTTTTCCAATGGAATCTATTGTAAAATAACAGATTTTTTTCCTGTGCAAAAGTTAATTCCGCATCAGTATAAATAAAATCAAAGTGAATAATCTTTTAAGCAGATAAAATACAGTATTACAGATAATATTGCATCCTTTTCTCATTCAATCCTTTCTAACTAAAATACAATTGAATCTACAGCTGTCACAAATTTTCCGTAAAATACTTCAAAAAGAAAAACTATATTTCTCCTTAAAACCAGATTTAAATTATAATTAACTGTCTTTGAAGTCATTTGAGGTTCGTATGGTAAACCAAGTGTTTGTTAATTTAGTCCGAGGTCCACTAAAAACTTGGAGCACGTGTAGTATTAAGTGTGCATTACCAAGTGACTAAAATTCCTTTATGAAAGTTTATGCTTTCAAAGACTTTGAAAATGCTGCGATTATACGCGAGCAGCTTCCTGTTCTAAACCGATGCTGTGTTTCTATTGGCCGACCGTCCCGCCAACAGACATAGAGTTTGCTGTCGTTAACCTTGGAGACACCGCAATACCTTTGTCTTAGTTACTCTTTTAATCTGGCGTCGCCTGCTTGCAGTCGAGACACAGAATTAATTTAGCGAATCTCCAAAATCTGAATCGATCGAGAATTTATGCTTGTAGATGGTCATAATTCACCCTGTTTACTGCAAGCATCAACTTCATTTACAAAAAAAAAAATAGCATTACTTAAACTTCGCTGTGCTTCTTTATTTGCGAACTAGCTGACGTTGCACGGGCTAAACACATCTTAATATAAGGAACACCGGAGTTCCATAACGCCTCCGCAGGAGATGATTTTCGTGAAGTCCTTTCTTAGCGAATGCCTATGTACTAAAAGGAATGTACATGCCAAATTTCAAGTCGGTAGGCCTTATAGTTCCGGATGAGTGAGTCAAAGAGTGGTATTTCGTTTATACATGTATATATACACATATAAAATCTATATAATAATAAAACACGTGTTATTTGATATTTTTAAGAGTAGGCTATATTTACAAAATTTCATCATCGTAACTTAAAACAAACAAAAAAAAGTTTGTTCATACAAATTTGAACACCTCTTCTCCTTAGTGCACCACTAAGGTACTCAACGAATATTTCTTCCGAATTTCAAATCTCTAGGTCCACCGGTTTATGCTGTGCCTTGTATGTCAGTCAGGAAGCCAGTCAGTCACGGTACTGTTTTACAGTTAGATATAAATTAAATCCTTTTATGCAACATGAAATAGACTACTCTTGACATTGAGAAAACCCAGCAGCAGAACTAAGGAGTCCGCGTGGGGGACGCACCACAACGCCGAACGTACAATAACGCCGAATGCCAAATTGGCTACAAACGCCGACAGCCAGAAAAATGCTGTGTACCACAACACCGAATCACCACAACGCCGAAATACATTAACGCCGAAAAATGGCATTGCAGGACTGCCACAAAGGTTAGGTTAGGTTAGGTTAGGTTGTGGTACATTTTTCGGCGTTGTGGTATACAGCAGTTTTCTAGCTGTCTGTGTTGCGGTCTATTTGGCATCCGGCGTTATGGTATTTCGGCGTTATTGTACGTTCGGCGTTGTGGCATTTCGGCGTTGTGGTAACGACCCGTCCGCGTGCACCCGACACTGGCAAGGACCGAGGAATCTATGGAGACCTGCAAAATTCGCGGATTCAATGACCTCCAGGATAGACTCTTCTACACTCTGCACACTCGGGCAAATGCCACCTGTTCATTGGCTGCTGACTTGTGAGTCGTCTCGACCGAGTGTCTGTGATTCGACACTTCTATGAGTGAGGGTCTCTAATTGGCCCTCATTACTCCAGATTAACAGTGAACCAATTGCAGAAGCAGCGCTACGGTATAATTATTTGAATTGTAGCATATCACGAAATGAATCCGCGAATTTTGCAGGTCTCTAGGAATCACGCACCAGCTCTTCCAGACGAGGGTCGCGGGAGTCGTCCAGGCACATCCGGGACGGCGTGGCGCGGCGGTGTCTTAGTGTCCAGCTCGGACGGAGGTCGCCTTGGCGGCTGACGTCACCACCGTCGGGCGGTCACGTGGCTTAACTGATTGCGAGGAGCCGAAGGCTCTGCGCTGGACATGGCGGGGAACAAAATGCTTCTATGCGGAACAAGGCATGAAATCGTAAATAAATTGCGCTCCGGAACCGGTTCCGATGGTCCGGGATGCTCAGACGGAAATAAATGTGTTGGAAGAGGGGGGGGGGGGGAGAATCTACCAGGTTTTTCTTTTTATTTTCGAAAACAGCTTTAAAATAGCTGCACGTGGGAACTGGTACGAACACGGGCAGAACAGGTTCGACATCCAATGGGTCTGTCGTGCGTGTTTGGAGAAGTTAAAGAACGAGCCGCGAGATGGCGTATACTTATTCCTTGCATCCTGTTGACTCACTCAGGAGTCTCGCCGACGGCCACTGCGTGGTTGCGGTGCTGTCTCTTCGTGCGGTGGGAACACCAGACACGGCTTAGCGCGGTACGTGACTCGCGGTCAAGGAAGGTGTTTCTGCGATCACTGATCAACCTTCAGAGTTCTTGCTTGGATACGACTCCGCAAGCAACCCATGGCGTATCTGCACTGTCTCAAATTTGTCTTAAATTTCCCAAGAACACTGCGTTTATAAAACATCGAGGGGTCTTTGGTGAATCTTCTTAATTTACCAACGCTCAGATTCATTAGTTTGAACAAGAACGATAAGCATTTTCAAGTAAAAAAAAAAAATCTTTTAAAATATGTCCATGCTTGTTTACAATGATAAGAACAATAGTAGAACACTCGGAGGTCGGAAGAACCTATTTAGTAACGAAGTTTCTACGTAGTTATACCTATCTTAAACTACGTAGGACATTGTATTTATTTGAGATGAATGCATTGTTAAAAGGTCCGTATATTTACTGCATTTTCTAACAGTGTGAAGGGATATAAAGGCAGAAACACAAAATGATGGTTTGACATAAGGATCCATCAGTACTCTGGAATATGTTTGAAAATATTAAAACACTAAGAAAAATTATTTAAATGTTCAACTAAACAATTTGAAACTATTTGAATGTTGTAACTAAACAACTTTTTTTTTTAATTGATGTACTCTAAAATAATTGTGCATACATGTTTGTAAAATGAATAAAATCCTATAAAAGTTTTACAAACATTTGAAGCCAGTATTTATTTATGCATCCCTTCCTTCGTATTTTTATCTTAGCAGCTATCGCACCAGCTGACCGGCTGGTTCGCTAGTTCATGACCAAGCGTTCCCACGCAATGGACCACGTGGGAATGGTAGTGCTACTGTCTCGGTACTTGTGTGGAAGGTAGCTCGCGCTCACGACAGGGATGCAATGACAGTCAACATACCACAATAATTGAAATACTGCAACTACCAAGAACAAAATAGGCTGTCAAAAAAAAGTATACGTACCTAGATATAGAACACATTAAATATTGAAAGGTTAAAAATACTGCGAAACAGTTAAATTTACTGAAAGCCTGTTTGAAACCTATTCAGAATGGAGAAATAAACAAAATTGCAGTCAAATATAACTAATTTTCAGTATTTGTTTTTAAGTTTTTGCATGTTTAAAGCGCATTTGTCGTAGCTCAAGGTACCGCTTAAATTACACTGAAACTTTGATAAATTATGTTCCCCCTGCCTGAAATAAACTTGTGAAAATAACTTCAGTATTCGTTGGTTTACCGTTTACTTACAATCACGGAAGACAGCACAGAGGAAAGCTCGTTTTGAAAATGTGATATATATTTGTAGATTTCGATATAAAAATAATGTTAAAGATTTGATAAAAAAGTTGAAAAACAGACAAAATTAAAATCACATTCTTACTGATTGTACACTTTGGTGCAAAAAACTGGGTAAATATACCATTTTTACGCCACACTTTTATGCACAGGAAGACACAAGGAATTGAGATGAGATTTCATATTGGGCTTCGATGCTGTGGATATCGACGAGGTGGGCAGTAAGTAATAATGGTTATGTGATGTCATTTGCTTGAATAGAATCATGGCTCTTGCCTCGCCACATCAAAGTGGCATGGAGGTTAAGACATCAGAAGTCCGTGTGCGCAGTTTTTTTCAAGTAAATAATCAAATAAGAATAAGGACGACCACTTATTCCCTTTGCAATGTGCATAGCAAAACATATTTTTGTTTCCGTTCTAAAGACTTAAACGGTAATTCATTGCTGATGTGTTGTAAACATCTTCGTTTAATCATACTCATAAATATTACCACCCACCCCCTTTCGTATTTAAAAAGCAAAACTTTTTTTTGTTTTTGTTCGAATGGCGTTGACGATAGTTGCTTGCTGATGGGTTGATAGCGTCTTCTTTTAACGATACTCACCCATGATCGCTGTGCTGCCAGTCGCCTCGGTAGCTCACAGTCGAAGAACAGAAATGGTAGTCGTGCAGGACTCCTGGGTAACATACAATCATGCGAGGCTATTAAAGGAAATCAAAAGGAAACTACAGGAGCTGTTCAGTAACCATGGGTCAGAAGACAGTACCTCCTTCGGGCGGCTGAAATTTCTAAAGGGGCATCGTTCTCACCGATGAAGAACCTCGAGTTGAGGACTGGACAGGGTAGCGACGGCGTCACCTCTGCCCTGCCTCGACGTTAGGCGGTTAGAGCGACCGGAGTGGAAGTTCGGTTGGCATAGTCGTCCTCCCTGACTTTATGACAATATACGTAAATACATCAGATGTTTGCCGGAACTGCTTCGACAACACTACCTGCACGTCGCGGAAGCCGGTAACTCGTCTCGGTCCCTGAGTGGAGTCTGAACGGCTCAAGACCCCTCCCCCACCCCTTCCTCCGCGCACAGAAACCGTCTTGCGTCGCCCACAGCTGAAGCTCCAACCACGTTACATATTGTAGGAATGTTCCAGATTGCATCCCGCTAAGCCACCAAGGTGGACTGGTACAAACAAAATAGTTTTCAACCAATATTTCTACTTGGAAGCTATTGCACAGCAGTAAATCAATGACAAAAATGTATCCCGTGCGGTAACATACTAAAAAAAAAAGGAATGAAAATTATGAAATATTATAGGCTATGATTCCTCGAAAAAAGAACAACGTAAATGTGATAAATTTAGCTACATTACGTTTGGGTTTATTACTCAACATTTTTAAATATAAGAGAACAGTATTATATTTTGGAACTATAATAATATAAGAGATAATTTAATTAAACAAGTATAATCAATCACGAAAGTATTCTCAATGCGTACAGTATTGAAAGAGTATATTAGCCTTTACACAGCCACGGTGTGGTAACCAGAGTGACGTAACATTCAAAACAGACATCCACTCCAAGGAGTATGAGAGGAATGCCTCAAATAGACCACAGACCACAACTTAATCGGTTGAAAAGTTGACTATATATTTAAGCTAAGTAATATCAGTAGAATCAGATGACTCTAATCTAAAACGATAAACTTAATGTTTTAAATCATTTAAATTTAATATACTGTTAGATTTTCTTCGAAGAAAGTAATGGAAGTTTTATTTTATGATGTAAATGGTAAAGCTCTTCTACTCACAGAGATTTCATTGCCCATTTTATAGTTTGATTCAGTTGTTAAATAATTCCCAAAATCACAAACACAACAGCCACAACAACATTGGTGATTGAGGTAGGCCTACTGTAAAATAAAAAAGCACCAGAACAAAAGCGCCTAATCCCGAGCCAGTTAACACCACCTAAGATATCCCAAGGGAAGAGCGGGGAGGTTGTACCGTGGTATGTTTTCGACAGGAACATTAATGAAACCAGCAAACGCAAATTTTAAGACAGCTAGAAAATGAGGGAATCAAAAATTGAGTGGTAACTTTTTTCTGCTCGCTAAAACAACGGTACCATCAGCTTGACGGAAGATCAGTACCATCTAAATACTAGCGTTTTAACCGTAAACAAAAATATTTTTATCTTGCTGCCATATAATTATTTATGTTAATGGAGAAGCGTGCAGAGGTCACCGCGGGGGGAACCGACTATCCCTGGAACAGGTCGCAGCGAACCGTTTCGGCGACAGGAGAAGTGGGTTTTTTTCCCGAAGGTGAACCACCGAGATGACTTTGTTTACGACAAAGCCGCGGTGATAAACACGACGCACAGACGGCGGAGGGCCACTCCATCAGACTGTCGAGCTCTAGACCGCTCGCGCCTCTTACACTAGGTGTCCCCCGCACGCGCCTCTTACACTAGGCGCCCCCGCACTCGCCCAAGCACTAGGCCTCTCGCGCCTCTTACACTAGGCGACCCCGCACGCGCCTCTTACACTAGGCGTCCCCCGCACGCGCCTCTTACACTAGGCGCCCCCGCACTCGCCCAAGCACTAGTCCTCTCGCGCCTCTTACACTAGGCGACCCCGCACGCGCCTCTTACACTAGGCGTCCCCCGCACGCGCCTCTTACACTAGGCGCCCCCGCACTCGCCCAAGCACTAGGCCTCTCGCGCCTCTTACACTAGGCGACCCCGCACGCGCCTCTTACACTAGGCGACCCCCGCACACAACCGTCGAGCCATCGTGGGAGACAACGGGGTAGTGGCCCTGCTAGCGGGGTCTCATCCTTGCGATTGATTCATGTTTAGCAGAAAATATATTACTATCCAGTAAAACATTGCACTCTTTCGAAGTACTCAACTTCACACCACTTACAGTTATACCTCTAATATACATCAACGTTTCTAATATACACGAGTCACATGGGCAAATTTAAAAAAAATCACAACGCTCTTTACACAGGCCAGTACGAGTTTATAAAATTACATCCGTTTGTTGGACAGTAGGTATATCATGTGAACGTATTAATTTCTTCTACCTCTACTAGCTCCGTGAGCTATGAAAAATGTTGGCCTCCGACTGATACGGGAAATAGAAACCTTGTGCTGAATGTAAATGATCTCTTTATACATTCCAGGGTCAAGCTGAAAGATTTTGCCTCCCTTGTATGTAAAATTTCATATAACTCTGCATTAGGTCGGTAGAACGAAACCAGTTTTGCGTCCAGATTAAGAAACTAGAGCGTGTGTCAACCAAGGGAAAATATATTGTGACCATGGTTGAAAAAAATATGCAGTCATACTTTAATGCATAAGGTTATTTTCGTTAAATGCACCAACTGAAAAAATATACCAAAAATAGTTTGATAAGTTTGATAATCATACTAAAGATATTTTTATTGCCGATAGGCTTAGCTGAAGTTGAATCGTATAGTCTTATTTTCCGTCTGGGAGCAGGTTATGTATGTAATTTCCTCTTAACTTAAGGGTTTCAAACTCACGCTTCCCGAAAACCAAGCGGGCTAGCGATAATTTATCCCAACATCGAGCAGACTAGCTATCATATACCCAAACACCGAGCGGATTAGCGATCATTTACCCCAACACCGAGCAGGCTATCGATCATCTACCCCAACACCGAGCGGATTAGCGATCATCTGCCCCAACACCGAGCAGACTAGCGATCATCTACCTCAACACCGAGAGTCCTGGGGATCAACTACTCCAACATCGAGAGGGCTAACGATCATCTACCCCAACATCGAGCGGGCTAGCGATCATCTACCACAACACCGAGCGGATTAGCGATCATCTACCCTAACACCGAGCAGATTATCGATCATCTACCCCAACACCGAGCAGGCTAGTAGCGATCATCTACCCCAACACCGAGTGGGCTAGCGATCATCTACCCCAACACCGAGCGGGCTAGCGATCATCTACCCCAACACCAAACAGACTAGCGATCATCTACCCCAACACTGAGAGTCTTGGTGATCAACTACCCCAACATAGAGCAGACTAGCTATCATCTACCCAAACACCGAGCGGATTAGCAATCAACTACCCCAACACCGAGCAGATTAGCGATCATCTACCCCAACACCTAGCAGGCTAGCGATCATCTACCCCAACACCGAGTGGGCTAGCGATCATTTACCCCAACATCGAGAGGGCTAACGATCATCTACCCCAACACCGAGCAGACTAGCGATCATCTACCCCAACACCGAGCGCGCTAGCGATCATTTACCCCAACACCGAGCAGACTAGCGATAATCTACACCAACACCGAGCAGGCTAGCGATCATCTACCCAAACACCGAGCGCCTATGAAGCGATAATTGAGGAAAGATGAAATAAGTGTATTGATTGGCTATCAAAAATCCCGAGTAGTCTGTTCGCTGAAAGAAGGCTGATAAAGACAAACATTAATATGCATTCAACATGAACGTATATCATTTAGTAAAAAAATTTCAGGCAAGTGGACTGAGCCTTTGGGAATTCAATGTCCAGATGTCCGCAAGCACGGACAAGCGCGGTCACAGACCTGGTGCGTGCAGAGCCGAGCGCCTGGACACAAAACTGTGTCCTGACTCCCGAATGAGACGGCGAGGATTAATTACCCGCTCGCCCCAGGAACATTCCACGCACGTTCCTGAAATCGATCACGTAATTGCGGGACCGCCCGAATTAACACAAAACCGCAAACACTTTCCTGGCGGCGGATCAAGTTCGGGTTTTTTGAATAAAGGCGAGGGCAGCTGTCAGAAACAAATTGAATAATAGTGGATTACATTTTCTTCCGCAGGGAGCCTTTGAGAGTGACGCCCTGCCACCCAAGATCAACAGCGGAAAATAGTAAACAATTTTTTTCGTAAGAGAGAATAGTTTTGGACGTTGCCGCTAGCCAGGAGTTCCCTCGGGTACTGTTGTTGCTAACACCCCTTCATACCACCTCACCTCGTCTCGTCTTTCCTGAGGTGTGCCGGCGAGTTACTGCCATTCTCACTGCGCTTTTGTCACCTCCAACCAAATACACTACGCACTAATACCGGACAGCTCCAAGATTTTTGCGTGAAAACCTGACGTTGGTTTCACGTCAGTCCGATATATGTCAGACGGTATTCCCTAGTATGAACCATGGAAGTATTAGTCTGTTACATCTTAACAATGTAGCTGTTTAATACATACGATTCCAACGTTATGACAATGAAAATAACTGTCTTATCTCTTAGAAAAACATATTTAAAAACTATACAGATTTATGGGAGAAATAATACTCCATTCCTTTAATATTTTAGAAACACCAGAAAATTTAATGTGTAATTTAACGATTTATCAATTAAATATTTCAGTAATAGCACCTCTTGCCGCTAGGTTATTTTTCAACACAGTCGCCCTTGCTGTTAGTACAGAGATGTCAGGTATTAGCCACTGGTGTATTTGCACCAAGCGTAGAGCTCCATCGAGGCGGGCCGCAGTCTTGTTAACGCTGATTGGCCGGTGACCGCGCATGCGCGCCTCAGGGCTTGTTCAGCGCGGACTCTCTGTGTGAGCTCGCGTCCCACAGGAACAGGACTCGAAATCACTCCAAGGAAATTCCTTGGATGATCCCAAGTTTCCCAGACCTGTCTTCCTGAGTGAATCTCTTTATGACGATAAAAAAATGTTTGTAAAATTAATAATAATAATATCGAAATAATAGCTAATTTTTATTTATAATATTTTCAGATTTATGTGTGCTATTAGTGGAAATCTTACTCACGCAAGTCTTCAGATTCTCGTTGACCATGATCGTTTGGACATCTTACTCATGAATTAATGTAATAATTATTTGTGGTATATATGCATCACAGAAAATATTGAGAAAAAAAATTAATCCTAGCAAAGCACGACGGTAGCTGAGCTGCAGTTATGATTTTTTTTTTTAAAGTTAGGTAATCCATCTTTTTCCCCTGCACACTGATTACCATACCGACCAATAAGCCCAATAATATTTTATGTGCTATCCGATCGCAGTCATTGGAGACATCGGAGGAAGAAAACCTCCGCCAGGAAACACGCGATTAGCGCTTCAAGAGGGCGGGGCGCCGCAATAATTATAACCGCGATCAGGTTCTTTGCATTTTGAGAAGGACATTAAATACGAGTAACTTGTAATTAAGGGCTCAGTCCACCAGCTATAAACCTGTTCACATGCCTATGTAATTCGCCTTTATTAAGATATTTTTGGTCATGATTATCATAACTTATAGTGCTGAAGCGGTCTTTTACTTGAACCCATAAAATTTTTTTTTTTAACAAAAATACGCAAAACATTAACGGGAAATTTTATAATTGATTTACGAACACGCTTAATTAAAATCAGCAACACACTTTTATACTTCTAAATTAATTTCTTTTGAACTTTTTAAAATATATTTAAGTTATTTTGACAATATTTCACACACGCCAAATTAGAGCCCATTATTAAATAAACACTATTAATATAGGTCATCACGGAAATAATATGTGGCTATTAGCTTTGAGGATCACACTTGGCCGTTTTAATTATAGTTTTATTCGCCATAAACAATATTTTATTTTTACGTCGTTTCTGGAATTCTGTTAACTGTAATGTAATGTACGCATCAAGTCCTGGATAACTTTCATAAAGGAAGGAACAGGAGAAAGTTTATTAAAGATATAAATACATGGCTGGATGCATTGCAACTTTTTTTTTACCGAAATTTAAATCCTTTAGGACACCAATATATGATAATTTATATATTTCATTGAAAACATTTAAGAAAAATTATTATAAATATAATAATTGCAGTGAGTTTACACAGGTGGATTTCCCTTGCCAGTGGCGCAAATCATTTTAAAAAAGGTTGAGGGGTGAGAGTTTTGCGTGAGGGTTTTAACAGATACAAGTCATCTCTGAATGGGTGATTGTATGCCGCATGTCCATATGTTGGCCTATATGTGTAAATAAACAGAAAACTTTAATACATACTGGATGTTTTCCATAAAAACATATTTTTTTTCACGTTTACGTTCATCAACCCCGTTCCACAGTCACTATGTTGCAAGCGCAAGCGGATCCCACAGTGAGGGGGGGGGGGGGGGGCACTTTTCCCCGGGATCTACACCCATGTCCCTTGTCGTTCCATTCAGCTAAAATACTTGACGTTAAAAGTCAATGGATAGATACCCGGAAATTTCGCGGATTCATCTGGCCTCAGGATAGAATTCAAAGTTATAGGTGTGCTCGTCCCATGTTTACTCTCCCATTGGTTGATTTCTTAGCGAGAACATTTTTATGCTTGTTATTTGGCACTACCGGATTCGCTTACTTCTCTCCTAACTGGGCATCATTGGCTCACGGTCGTAGACGGGCGTGTCCAAATAACTGCGGTCCAATCATGAACACAGTGCGAGAGTGTGAAGGTTTGCATTCTAGCTTGCGACTAAATGAATGCACGAAAATTCCGTCTCTCTATCAATGGAACATGACAGCATACAGCATTAACTACCTTCACGAAGTGTTCCGACTTGGACGTGATCTAGTCAACAACTGTTACCGGATTTTGTAGTGCTTGCAGGATAGGGATTAGAGGAAGTGGACTGGTGTGGAAACTGGGATAACCCGGAGGAAACCAAAACAGGTAGCCGCTGGCAACTTCCGATTACGCGTCCTGGGAGAGAGGGGAGAGAGGTTACGACCAGAATGATTACCTAACCTTAAAATTTGGAACCCAAAACTCTCGGGGCCACACAAAGTCAGTGCTGTCAACTATACTACAAAACCATACACACCTATATAATATATATAAAAAATAAAAATCCTTTCAAACTAATTTAGAAAAGAGAAATTCAAAACTGTTATGCCAAAAATCTTTACCTTTAAGGCCTTTAACGCTAAAACAAATTGTAGCTTATATTGAATCATTCCTACAAATACTGGAAATCTATGCAAAAAATTTTAAGGGCTTTGCAGGAAGTTTCAAGACAAATCAACCACAAAGGTGGGCCCAGTAGTTTTATCGTGAATAAAGCTGAGTTATAATAATTGTTTGTTCTTAGATTTTATTCCCGGCTAGGGTTAGTCGATTAGTCTATTAGTCATCTCACCCACTATCAAAGTATCTTAGATGTTTCTAACAGACCGTTTCGTAAGACAAATGATACTAAAAAAAGGACGGTATAAGAGTGCGTAGAGAGTAGAGGCGATGGGATGATCGCCCTTATCGCCCACTCATCTCCGCACTCCGCGCGAGCAGGACACCTGTAAGCGCGATAAGGCGACGCCTAGTCCGGTAATCCGGCACGTGGGGCGACTCCTGACGAGCCCGGGACACGCAATTACCCCGGCGTCGGGCGTAGGAGCCGCCCACGTGATCGATCAAGGAGGCGGGGAGGGGATAATCGTTTGAATTAAGCCGCATTAGGTATGTAAAGCGGCGTTCAGCCCGCCCCAAAAGCGCGGTGCTGTTGCCTGGTCGCTCAGATGCGCGATCGGGAGAGCGAGTTCAGGCTCGAACCATCTCACACCCACTTCCTCGGTCATCGCGCGCGCGGCTCGAAGCAGGAGACACACCGCGTGCTTGTAACAAGTTTGAACACTTTGTGGATGCGAGGTCGCGGTGTGTTGGACACAGGGGGTCAAGATGACGGCACCTTTTTTGATTACAGTGACCTACGACCCACTAGAACTGGAATGCTGGGGGTTGGACCCAAGGTACTAACCGCACGAGCGCTGGCGTCTCTATAATCATGGACCCTGCGAGAGGTTAAACGAGTCGTTAGTTACTCCTGCGGTGCGGTGGTCGAGCTGTTAGCGAGACCAAAGGAAACTCCTCGCATTCTGGGAGATGTTTCTTTTTGACATTGAGGGACTATTTGGGCGCTCTCCGTTGCGACTTACTGCGAGCAAGTGAAGCAGAGCATCACCAAGGCTTGCTTTTATTAGGACCCAATTATAGACGGCTTTAACCCTAAATATATAGACAGACAATATGCTCAGTTATCAATGGGAAATTTGAACAACATAATTTATTAGGTGATATCAATACGTGTTTGTAATTAACCTGGTCTCCAGTTCAGGCTTGATGGCTAATTATATTCTGTACACTCACACTTACGAGGATGACTACTTCGTATTTGGCTGTTAGTTTTGTCCACTCGCGGTGCGAAATGTCGAACAGCAGCACAACGGGAAAACAAGCGAGGATCGATCGGAAAGTTCCGACGAGGAGCTTGTTTCTCGAGTAATGGGTCCGCAGACCGGTTTTGCGTCACTCCCCACGCCTGATCTAATCTCCTCATCTGCCCGTAACTAGCACATCGTACATCTGCCGCATTCTGCTTGTCATGCCTACCCGTCACCTGCCTTACACACTTTCCCCTCGCTCAGTTTACAAAGTTAATCAGCAACTCTGATTATCTTCAGTATATGTATGTATACAAGCATAACATCTTCTGTGACTCAAACATTGACTCTCACTTCACATTGGTAACAGGGCCGTTGCAAGGTAAATTGGCGCTCAAGGCGAAAAACCTTAATGCCTCCCCCCCCCCCCCCCCACGGGCCGGACACCCAAAAAAAAAAATCCTTGCCTCAAAATACATCACGTAAGCCTAAGATTTTGTCAACAATCAAATGTAAGCAGGATTGTGTTTTTCCTTTTTACTTATTACAAATCATAAACAGGTCACCGTGGACTTTAAAAAATTACTTATATCAATATAAACATTCCAAACTGTTACAAAAATCCATTTTCATCTAGTTTCAATAATCGTTAAACATATTATATCAGTCGTTATGTGTCGTGCTGCGCCGCCCCCAGCTACTTGGCGCCCTAGGCGGTTGCCTAGTTCGCATATATGGACGCGTCGGCCCTGATTGGTAAACACATTCCGGTACAGTTCTGTTCGTTTTTTCCATATCTATCAACATACTTTTTTGGCATTAGTCTCTATAGCACTTTCTATAACTTCATTTGCCTTCTTTCCTTCAGTGGTCCATTTCTCACTTCTTCACGCAAATACACTCCGCAGAAACTCATACGGGAAAAAAAATATATATATTATGCTTCTAAATACTTAGTGTTAAATGCAATACAATATTACTGTCAACTTACTTGTATTTTTTACTTAGAGTTTTAATATAGCCGGTTATGAGATTTTGAG
Organism: Bacillus rossius redtenbacheri; assembly: GCF_032445375.1. Classification (NCBI taxonomy): domain Eukaryota; kingdom Metazoa; phylum Arthropoda; class Insecta; order Phasmatodea; family Bacillidae; genus Bacillus; species Bacillus rossius. The sequence continues at coordinate 31,440,565 of NW_026962011.1, forward strand.
GCAGTGGTCAGAGCTCCTTAATATATGTTAGTGTAGTTGTTCCTCAGTGGGTGACTGAGGTGGGGGTCACACAGTTAGCGGAGCTGAAGTGGGCGAGACAGCCTCTACTGTCTAGTCTAGTCGTAAGTGCGCTGTGCTGAGCTTCGAAAAGAACAACGAGCACTTCGAAAGAAAACGAAACAACATGGTCGCCACTGAAAAGTGGGAAACCTTTTTTTCACAGACGAGAGAGTCAAACGCCCGATCGTGCATCTTAGTTTTTTTTTGTTCATTGTAAATGTGTTGATAAAAGGATACTAATGGTCAATTGGGTTAGGTTAGCTCCATTATAAATACTTTAAAACATTGTGGACGGTTGATTTGGTTAGGATAGCTACATTAAAGATACGGAAAAATAAAAGCGAGCACGAACTTCGGGTTTTGGCTCTCTCGCCTGTGAAATAAAGGCTTCCGCTGAAAAGTGGCTCGTAGGTCGGTTGTCAACGGAAAGACTGCAGGCGTATTTGAGACCGAGCCTTTGGGGGAAAACACACACTTCGGCGAAGTACCACGGGGCAGTCGAAAAGGTTTTTGGGGAAGGGTTTGTGGAGGGGGGGGGAGGGGAGGCTAAATCCCCGAATCACGGGCACTAAAGGCCACCTGTTCGAGTTTCGAGATCGTTTTCAAAACACTTTACGCTGAACGTAGGAAGAACTATCGCTAATATAATTCCTTGTAAAGCTCAACAGTAAACCCTTCAGTAGCCATCTGTCTCTAAAGCATTTACTAATTAAGCAACCCCCGGTTACTGTCGACATGGTCACCTGTACAGCTGAAGCAGCAACTATATACAATACAGGGAGATAAGGCCTGGAAGAAATGTTGAATGACATAAGGGCATATCCATAGTCGTGGTCGCAGCACAGGAAGCGGTGGGGACTGCAACCATGTGGTGCCATCTGCCGCGAGAGCCCACAACCACTTGCAAATCATTCGGACGGGAGGTTGAAACCCAGAAATTAATTACTCAATTTAGTAAAATAATCAGATGTACAGAAGAATGATTTGTAGAGGGTTAATTAATAACGAACATAAATAAACATGCTGATTGTTTATTCTGTTTTTATTAATTTTAATTAATTATTAAAAAATAACGTAACGATTGGTAATATATAATGAAAATGAATAATACATGCGGGAACATGAACAAACTTATATAAATACACTTGATAGGCATTTGAAAAAGTTTATAAACACTATTTCTATCGCTTATATTCTCCAGTATTATATGTTTTTAAATATATGGACCATTATTCAATGTAAATCGCTAAAGTTAATGATTTAAAAGCTCATATATAATTTCTTATAGTTAGAGACCGAAAAAAGTCGCGGATTAATTTCGCGATAGGCTAGAATTCGAATAGTTATACCTCAGTGCTGCCTTTGCTATTGGCTCACAACTCACCTGGATGACTCTGGGCCAGTGAGAAAAACTCAACTAAAGCAGCATCAAATCACAGACTGCTACGTTGGGACGTCTCACAAGACAGCAGCCAATGAGTGGGTGACATTTGAATGAGTGTACGTAGAACTATTGAGTTCATGCTAGAGGTCATTGAACCCGCGAATTTTTCAGGTCCCTATTTATAGTATGTAGTATGTTTTTCATCCTGTAAAAGTGTTGTTGCATGGTGCGCGTGCATTGAATACATTTCCTCCCATCATTTTTTTTTATAACGCGCTTAAAGAAGTTAAACTTCAAAAATAATCATGTTCTATATAAATTAATAGGAGATGCGTAACTTCTGGTATGCCACACCACAAAATATGGTGGCTGCTGAATAAAGGAAATGATTTCTCACTAGTTTGTCTGCCTGATAATAGCTTACGTAGCTATATCTTCTCGCAATCAATGCAGGTATGTTAGTAATATATTATGAAAGCTGCTACCTGGTGGGTGGGCCCACAACTACTTCAGAAAAGTACGTCTCGGTCTCGGCATTGCTCGCTCGTTGCTCTAAGGGGCGGCTGCAGAGGTAGAGATTGGTGGGGGGAGAGAGAGGGGTAACGAGACGGAGTGACGGCGACGCAGTGGCAGTCCTTGGAGGGCGCTCGAAGGACTCTGCGTGGGAGCAAGGATTCGACCCCGGACCTGCCCACGGCGCTGTGTCACCGGGAGTGCATGTCCTTCCACTACTCGTCCGCTCGGTTCCTCGTTTAACGAGTGATTCCTTGAATTGCGGAGGATTGATTAAAAAAATTTTTTTTTTTAAAGTTACAGTAAACTCCCTATTATCCGCGCATGCAACGAAAAAAATACATAACATATGTGAATCTGTATTTTATTACAAGTGAGCAAATTTGAACTCTACTGACGAGTGTATTGCGTGCAGTGTACAGTAAAAACGCCACAGGCCTTCTCGGAACTCTTGAAGTAGGCTGGCATGCGTTGCTATTTTCGTCTCTGTCGCACTTTGTTTCTAGTCGTATTGTTGAGCACTTTTATGTTTACATTACTGAAATGTATTTTATGTTAGTTATTCAGTAAAATATTACAATTTTAGCATCACTTAAATTTTTTTACTGTTAATTCTAACTTTTACTGTACATAAATAAATGTTTAGATTTTTAAGTTGAAATTAATGTTTCTTTTTTTGTTTCCCATTTTCGGCTCTTTCGCGGATTATCCGCGATTTTCACTATACGCGGTGGCCCTGCCACTTAATTTCGCGGATAATCGTCAGTGTATACTGTATACTTCTCTAGGCGCGTTGTGAAAAAAAAAAAAAAAAAAAGATGAGAGTTATTTTTACGATGCGCGCGCACCATGAAAAGAAATTTTCACACGATGATAAAAATACTACATATAAATGAATATTATATACGTGACATTAAATCTCATAGTTAGTGTCTGATATTAAAAATTGGTCCATATTATTAAAAACTTTTATTTATTGGGAATATTAGTGATATAAATTGTATTAAAAAACTTTTGTTTTTCAAGTTTATTTATATAAGTGAGGTTATATTCGCGAATACATAATTTAGGTATTACATTTTTTAACAAATAAGAATAAACATTTAGCGCATTTATTGGTTTTCGTTATAATTACAATTAATTTCGATTATTTTACTTAATTAACTAATAAAATTTGGTGAATTGTATATGTTTATTTTTAACACTAGGTATTATTTAATTTTTTAAATTTGTTTAAATTATACCTTACCAACCGTATTTAAAATATCACTCCAGTCATTTTATTAATTAATTTATATTTATTATTTGCTTGCAAATTTAAAGTTAATTTTTTATTACGCCAAGTAAGTAACTTCTGACGCACGCAAATAAGAACACGAGCCCTTTTTTGGACATATACCATTAGGTACTTGTTATACTGTAAGTCAACGAGAAACATACTAATTTGACAACACATAGATACGCAAACACACAGAAACCAAGCCAAAATCAGCTGATGTCAAAAGTTAAAAACAGGTAGGCCACACGCTTAGAGTTCCGCGGAAGGAATTAGCCGGGAAAAATTATCACAACACAAGACGAACTCGGCAGTTGCAACAATTACAGTAAACAAAGACAAGAACCGACATTGGACAACACGAACTCAACGACGTTACTAAACAGATATTTTCGACACCACAACTACAGAACACACGAGCCTAGTAGACTTCCTAAGACAAAACAGTTGTGACGTTTCTGGAATTGAGGTCTGTTCCCGTCATCAGGCACAATCGTACTGATCCTATTCGTTGCAGACAGCTGCTCTCGAAATAACCTCGATGCTGATGAAACTTACCTGCCTAGCAGCCTGATTTCATCAGTGTTATTAGTACTTACAAACAAAACTGCAGTTGAAATGATCGAGGTTAAGTAGGAAGACGGACGAGGATTGAAACAGCAGTGACGTGACGCACCGGTGGAAGGGCGCAGGGGGACCCCCGCCGATTGACGGCAACGTCCGTCACGTTCACTCGCCGGGAATCGAACCACGATCTCCTCGGTGCGAGGCATGCCCCTCGACCGCCGGGGTTCCTGCCGTCGCCGGGAAGCCTACGATTCACTCGTCCTTCTGGACATACCCGAATATTCACGTTGGCAAGCCTTCTTTTCACAGACGAGAGAGCCAAACCCGAAGTTCCCCGAAGTTCATGTACGCTTTTTTTTCCGCACCACAACAGGTGTATTTATTTGGGGGGGAAAAAATCACGGGCATTTATTCTCCAAATGCGCGGGTTTATCTTATAAGATGTCATACTTAAAATTAGCAAGAAGTAATTATAAATACTTTAAAACATTGTGGATGGTTGGTTATATTAGGTAAGTATAGCTACATTAAAAATACTGTAAAATCATTTTATGGTTTCTTAGCAAATAACTTTTTAATATGTAGCTATCCAGCGCTAGGAAACCGTTTACATGATTTCACAGTATCTTTAATGTAGCTATCCTAACCAAATCAACTGTCCACAATGCTTTAAAGTATTTATTATGTAGCTAACTTAACCTAATTTCCCATTAGTTATCATGAGTTGTATATTTATTTACAATGAACAAAACAAAACCCCCGAAGATTCACGATCGGCCGTTTGGCTCTCTTGTCTGTTGAAAGAAGGCTTGCCAACGTGAGTATTCGGGCATGTCCAGAAGGACGAGTGAATCGTAGGCTTCCCGCCGTCGCCCGGTTGGCTCTGTCAGGGCTGCCGGCGCTCAGCCACGTCCCAGTGACGAGAGCAGACACCTGATGCAGTGTGGCCACATACGAACAACAACTGGCACGTGGTCTACATAGTCCACAATGCCGCGACGCAAGTCGGAGGGAAACTTTATACCATCTCGAGTTGGTAAGTGCATGTTAAGTTCTATGCTTGTTTTCTTAGTTCATACCGTCGCGGCATTCGACTACATATGGCCACCGCACGTGCTTAAGGACTTGGGCGTGCGACTCTACTTCCCGTTGTCCCGCTGACAGGACTTCATGGACAAAACGTACGTTACAGTAGCGCTGCACTCTCTACGGGATAAACGAGCGTGATATTTTGCACAAATGCGGCTTTTCCTTTAAGAAAAAATATTCAGGAAATTATATTTTTTGCGATATCTTTCCTTGACTGTCCTACAAAAAACGTTAATTAGTTACCAACCAACAATTATATCACTATACAGTACACTCTAAAAAAAAATTTGTACTTTTAGAAGGGAATTTCTTGGAAACCCTGTTGCCAAGGATATTTCTTGCAAAACTACAAGGCAGAGCCTTGCAAAATCGCACATCGTACAAAGCTCTGCCTTGTAGTTTTACAAGAAATATCCTTGGCAGCAGGGTTTCCAAGGATTTTTCTTGTAAAATATACAAAAATTTCTTTCAGTGTAAGTATTTTAACTGTTTCTAATCTGACCAACCGTTCAAATGACAAACTACTTAAGAGGAACCAATATATATATAACATTCCCATATTTTTAATTATTTATTTTTGCAGAAGCCGTACCTAGGCACAATCACCAACGAGCGCTCTTGGTGGAGCACAGGTAGAATGCTCGTCTCTGATTCCCAAGTCTGCGTGAGTAACTCAGACGAAGCCAATAGCGTAAATGGCAGCTGAGCCCGGGTCTTCCTGGAGCTAAGAAGCCCCTCACTAAAGGGGTACACCTGCGCTTGCAAAATCGTAACTGTGAAACGGGGTCGGTCAACGTAAACGTCAAAACCATGTTTTATGGAAAACTTTCAGCATATTTTAAAGTTTTCTGCATATTGCATCCATATAGACCAACATATGGGCAGTATACAACGTATAAGCAGCCTATCCAGATGAGACTTGTGTCGGTTAAAACACACGCGCAAAATTCTCGAGACACGTTTCTCCCCCAACCCCTGTTTTTTTAAAATAATTTCTGAGGGTCCCTCCTTGCGAATCCTACAGATTTGCTCTCCTGGTCGAAGCCATCGAATTTTCATCAGATATGCACATAGGCTTGCTTCTCCCACTACGTCACGTACTAGGAGCATAACCTGGCGACCGCAGAAAAGGGAACAACACCGCAAGCAGCTGACTGACTCACCCGGACTTCGCACCCGGAACCCGCGGCCAGAAGGCTGACGTATGGACGACCTCGTGCGGAGGCCAGTGTCTGCGCTGCCTTTCCCTGCACGGACCGCACGGAGCATTCCGCCGAGGCCTGAGGCCGTGTTCCGGTACCACACTCGTGCGCACCGTGCGCCAGAGGTACCGCGCGCAAGTGCACGCTGCGTCGTTCCTTATCATGCGCTCCGGCGTGGAGCCGTGCCGAGGCCTGAGGCCGTGTTCCGGTACCACCCTCGTGCGCACCGTGCGCCAGAGGTACCGCGCGCAAGTGCACGCTGCGTCGTTCCTATCATTCGCTCCGACGTGGAGCCGTGCCGAGGCCTGAGGCCGTGTTCCGGTACCACACTCGTGCGCACCGTGCGCCAGAGGTACCGCGCGCAAGTGCACGCTGCGTCGTTCCTTATCATGCGCTCCGGCGTGGAGCCGTGCCGAGGCCTGAGGCCGTGTTCCGGTACCACACTCGTGCGCACCGTGCGCCAGAGGTACCGCGCGCAAGTGCACGCTGCGTCGTTCCTTATCATGCGCTCCGGCGTGGAGCCGTGCCGAGGCCTGAGGCCGTGTTCCGGTACCACACTCGTGCGCACCGTGCGCCGAGGTACCGCGCGTTAGTGCACGCTTCGTCGTTCCGCTTACGACCCAATTTCGCGCACCAACAGCATCAGGTCTGGAGCACGAGCTGCGCTGACATGCGTTGCGAACGTTTGGCGGGGGAGAAAAAAAAAGTATGCTAGCGAGTTAAAATATTGTCAGTATTAGAACTGACAGATGCAAATGGGATGCTAGTTGGTTCGGCAGATCAATCACGCTTTCAAGTGGCTCCCGAGGTAACAAAAGAACGCCACAGAGTTCGCAATGCAAACAACATTGAAGTGAATTATTTCGAACCTTGTGCGGCCTCGTTTGGAAACAGATCGCATAAACTAATGTACAGCAGCCATTATATAAATCACGGCAAAAAAAAAATCACATGGAATAACTAATTGGATTTTGCGGATGCATTCCTTTCCTTTTAGAGCGACGTATCAATCACTCCTCTACGTGGCCGGTATCGACACGGAGTGCGGTGGAGACAGAAAGTTGATCCGTCGGTTTCATTACACCAGCTCTTGGTGACATTCGTACATTTTGCAGTCACGTGCCTGAACCAATGGCGGCTCCAGGAAGACCTATCGGGCAGGGCTCTCACACACAGGAGGATGCAGTTGATAATCATGACATTGCCCTTGGGATATTCACAAAATACATGGTCTCAAATACTGATATTTAGTATTTTCGTACAAATTTTTATTGAAAGAAGAGTTTAGCACATTAACGGAAGTATTTAAGTTGACATTAATATTCCCCACAAAAAAAAATAAGAAGTAAAATTTGGGCGCGCCCTTCCTCTGGAGCTGCGCTTGGCCTGAACTCTCTGCAACAAAGTTATTTGTCACGTCGTCGCAAAAATCACTGATCTGGCCCGATACACGAATGACCGACGAATAGCAAAAGTTATTGTTGCGGTAGTTACCTTTGTAATTGGGACTGTGTGGGCGACGTGCCCCTCCCACCAGGTCCCGGGTCCTGCCGCGAGGAGAGCTGTCCCGAGAGGTGTCGCCGTTCCACGTGCAGGTACCGGGGCTTGACCGCACAACGCCCCTCTCTCTCGCGCTAGGCTGAGGGTAGCTGTATAGTTGTGGTCAGGGGCGCAGCCAGGGGAGGGGTTTTAGGGGTTCAAGCCCCCCCCCCCCCTTAGCACCGAATATTTAATTAATTTCTTATTCATCACTCAAACAAATTTCATATTAAAATTAATAAAAAAATTTACCATTTACAATATTTAAATTTAAGTACCGAAAACTGCTAAAATAGCACTATTTTACACCTTAAAATCCTAATTTCCCCGGGGGAAGGACCCCCGGACCCCCCGCTTTAATACGGAGGGGGGGGGGGTCCATGCTTCTTAACACCCCCCACACACAAATCCTGGCTACGCCACTGGTTGTGGTGTGAATAATACCTATCTGTTTAGTGACGTCGTTGAGTTCGTGTCGTCCAATGTCGGTTTTTTTGTCTTTGTTTACTGTAATTGTTGCAACTGTACCGTCGTTGACAGACCGCTGAGTTCGTCTGTGTTGTGATATTTTTTCTTAGCTAATTTCTTCCACTGAACTCTAAGCGTGTGGCCTACATGTTTTTAACTTTTTGACGTCATCTGATTTTGGCTTTGTTTCTGTGTGTTTGCGTATTCATATGTTGTCAAATTGGGACGTTTCTCGATGACTTGCAGTATAACAGGTAATGGTATATGTCCAAAAAAAGGGCTCGTGTACTTATTTGCGTGCGTTAGAAGTTATTAATGTTGAATTAACTTTTAATTTGCAAGCAAATAATAAATATAAATAAATCAATAAAAGGACTGGAGTGATATTATAAATACGGTTGGAAAGGTCTAATTGAAATAAATTCTAAACATAAAAAAATACTTAGTGTTAAAAATAAACATAAACAATTCAACAAGGGAGCAAAAAAAAAAGGGATTGTTGGCTCACTGATAATTTTTATCATCATAAAAAATCCAACATCATTCGGTTGACCCGCGTTCGACTCCTAGCCCATCTATTTTGATTTCGGTTCCTCGTGCCTGTCTTCCTGAAATAAATCCAATCGAACGTCGTGAACGATTGCATAACCGACCGTTCTTTTTTTTGTTATTGTATTACATGCCATTGTATTTAAATATCTCTCTGACGTGTACTCCCTCACTCTCACGTGGTATATTAAGCACCTCCAGCTTCAATAATTTTGTTTTGCAAAATTTCGATTTTTTACATGCGATTATGAAGATCGATTTACTATCAAACAGGAGGAAGCTTTTTCGTTGTCTTTCGCAGCTCGAGATGAAAGGGAAAACACAACACTGAATTCCGGTCCCCGGGACGAAGAATAATGGCTTGAAAAGTCTTCGACCCCACAAAGTAATGGCCAGTCGGTCAGCACCCTGATCGCAGGATACAACAGTCTCGCAGCCTTGCGATGTGAATACAAACATTTTTTACTTATAAGATTACCACTCAAGGAAACGAGCACATATACAGCATGTTCATAAAATAATGTCCTAGTTCCAATGTCTAAAATATACTCTTTACAACAAATCATACATCAAATTGAAGGTAAACTACATAGATTTTCTTACAAATGTCCAATATGTTCACCTTGAGTTATACGAAACATATCCAACCTAAATTCCAATTCGTCTTCAGTTCTGTGTCTCAACTCTGGAAAAATCATTACTTGGCGGCGAAACGTATGTAGACACGATCTTTTATAAAGCCTCAAAGTAAAAAAAAATCGCATGGCGTTATGTCAGGTGAACGTGGAGGCCAGCGAAAAAAAAAAGAGCTCTGTCGTCTCGACCATTACGACCAACCCAACAGTCATCTGGCTTTAAAGCATGTAGCAAAATGTAACCGGTATTAAATTCGAACGAAACGCACGACGAACTGATATTACCGGTTCGCACTCAGCGAATTGCAGGACACAAAACGCTTTACGCTCTGGGGTCGCCATTTTTGCGAAGGCGGCGCTGCAGGCGAAAAAACGACAAAGCAGTACCTACTCGCGCATGCGCTTGTCTGAATCCGTTTGGTTTGCTGTTTAATTGTGACCTAGAACCAACACTCTTACGACGCTTACAAGATTCTTTTATGGACATGCTGTGCACTGAAACCCGGAACCTCGCGGGGCGAAGGCAAGCGCCCTAACGCCCTCGGCCGCCGAGGTCACTCCGCCAGAGACCGCACGAAGTCTCCCGGGCCCCGGGGAAATACGGCGGCCGCATGCAAATCGTCCCGGTTAAGACCTCGTTTACAACCGCATTACGAGTCCACGCCGCGGCATTAAAGTTCCACACTTGTCCAGCCGAACGCTCTCCCGGAAAGACGAGCGGGGCCTTACGTCACTTCGCCGGCAGCGTGGAAGCGATTCCGAAGAGTTACACGCGCGATAAACCGCGGGAAGAAGTAACCGTTAACTGCCGAGTTCAGCTGCATTCGCTACGCAGTGCTTCAAAATAATTTTTGTGTCGTTACTCACACGAGAGAAAATTAATTTCGCTCGCTGAAGAGAGAGAGAGAATTTTTTTTTCTTAGTATAATTTTTCACAAGTATCTTAACATATATTTCTTTTGTAAATAAAAAATATATATCGTGGTTCTGAAAAAAAAATCTGCATATGTACTGTAGCAGAGATCAACGTCATTTGCACACTTTGGCTTATTTTCAATAACATCCTTCGGAAATTTTACAAATAAATACATATTTATTTTACGCAACGTCCAAAGCTATTTTAAATTTAGGTATTTTTTTTTTAGTATAATAAAGTAAACTGTGCTCCATTTTGAAAATTTGAAACCAAAACGTATCACCAGATGACGGCCGTTTCACCTCTAATTTTCGAACAGTAACACTCCGAAATGTTGTTCCCCGTAACCACTGTTATCTTCCGCCAGACAAGCTTATGTGTTAAAAGGAACTATACAAGTGCTCTTACGGGTTTACGGCTTTGTATTATTCCAAAAATATTTCAACTCAATTTTGAAAAATGTTTTACTCGAAACAAACGGCGTGTCTCGAGATATCTGAGATTATTGCAAGCAACAGTTAAAAAGTGATATCACAGCATGACTCGTAATAATGCGCACCGAATCTGTAAGTGAACAATTCGGAGTCCTACGTGATTGGCTGAGGAATGGTGAAATAAAAGGGGGGGGGAGGAGGATGAAGTAGGAGGGGCGTAACGTGATCACGAGCCTTTGTGAATGGCAAACGGATTCATGGCAGACCTCGTGATATACATATAATATTTTAAGTATGATTCTCCGACTAGCTGACAAGCAGCCTGTAATGACTTTTTTTTTAAACTCCTATTCAATTTGGTTACGATACGTTAAGGAAACTTTTTAGTAAACAATATTTAAGTAACCTAAATACAAGTTTTTAGCTATTTTTACACACACTTATTATGAGAGACTTATCTAAATATTAATGATGATAATTTTTAAAGGAAGAATTACATTAGTGAATTTATATCTCATTAATTTTCTACCCCAATTTGGTAAATTAATAAAAAAACAGTTTTATAGTCACGCCAAAATGGCATCATACTCTGCTCTCATTGGTTATGCCATGAGTCTTTAACATAAACAAATATATGCATTCCCCTCATATGCACACTACCTCTCTCCCATGCACACGACCGATCTGCATGTTGTGAATCAGCAGATTTGAAAACATGGCGGTCCAATCTTGTGCACAAGACCTACTGTCACTATAAATGTAATTTTTTTAATTGTGAATCCAGCCTACAGTCCGCCATGGCGTCATTGCTTTGAAATATATACTTTTAAATATATATAGGCAGTTCGCAGAGGGTAACTTTTCACACACAGAGTACTGTTCCTTTACCATAAATGGCCCCAGTAATGCAAATAAATCCTTTATTTACAAACAAAACCTTTTCTGAAACGCTGTTGCGTGTCAGTGCATGTTAATAATCATATAAATATATCAAATTACCTTAATTTTTTTTGGATGGAAACAGCAAAATAATTTTACAAGCTACCGTTTAGAATGCAATAGCACATGTGTAGTTATTTGTGAAATCATTTTACGCAAAAAAAAAAAAATTACTTAGATCAAAATATTTTTCCTCGACAGAATTTTTTTTTTAAATCCTGTAGCGTGCCATTAAAGTTTATGATTAAAATTCTAGCATGTTCGTTTATATATAATAAAGGGTCCCTTTTTGATATTTAAACCACTTAGTTATTCAAAATAGTAACAAATCGCCTGGAGCGACAGATAGTAAACTATATAGTCATTAATTTCACGTAACACCAGACGCCTGCAATGAATTTTCCCTTGACAAGGAAACTTTGCTTGAAACAAGAAGTTCCCCGAGGCATTTGTGACGAACTTATTATTTATCGCCAACCTGACAAAACGAATCACTTTATTTTCGAGTATCATCGACAACTTAATACAATGATTATGTTAATTCACTGAATGAATTAGTCGTTGTGAAATTATTTTTACATCAGAGAATCAACTATGAATATTTTATTTGAAATAAGATACTTCCGTTCTTCTTTCGGCGTGCAATGTAATGTTTCGTGGCTTAAATGATTGGAATTTTTTTTATATTTAACTAAAACATTAAAATTATTAATTTTCAATAAGCAGGTACATGAACTCATATAGTTTCGTAATTTTGCAAGTAATATAGCCATATATTTCACAAGGAAATTTAAAGTAATGATTTTCTCTCTCTTAAATGATATGTACAGGTTTCCAGCTGGACTGCAGACAGTTTCCTTGTACATACATTTTTTTTGTTGCAAAAACTGTGATGACTGCTACGTGAATGTCAAAACATTAAGAAGAAATAAAATTTAAAATAATTTTGACTCCAATGTAGTTAGTATTTTTTGTTACCATTTTAATTAGGTTCCGTCTGAACTTCGATCCGTTTTCTTTAGCTAAACTAGAAGACTGTCTTATTCAGGCAGCACAGGTAGGGAAATGCGTGTGGGAAATTGCCCAGAGATAACGAGTGATAACGTGTGTGATGTTGGCAAACACACAATGGAATTTCAAACTAACTTGATCAGCATCCCAATGTGTGAATGCCAGCTTACTTACGTGGTGCTTAGACGTTTTATATTATTGACCTATTGTTGCTATCAACTTGGGCAGTGTTTTGTTTTGTAATAGAGAGATTTAATTTTTTTCATGGCGTAATTCTCCGTCCTGCTATCATAATCACTGTGAATAGTCACAGTAAGCCACTGGAAGAAAAAGGCACTCGAACTGTTTAGTGTAACTCAAGTACGTCTTTAGCATAAAACTTAGTGAATATTGAATATTTTCTTATTTTCCTTGCTGATGCAAGGCTTGCAGAAGAGGACGACATGTTTAGGCGCCGTGTGTCATGTCAGATCAGACGACAACGTGACAAATTCGCAGCGCCCTTACAATTTCGCAAAATTTGCGTTAGACATCATTCTGAAACCAACCTCGCGGGTAATTATCTTATCAGCTCGCAACAGCAGTTTGATTGGCCACATGCGCCCTCGTTTGCATCTGGATGGGCGAATAACAGGCTGGCTTCTCGCAGCGTATCTGCTGAAGAACCAGTTGCAGAAGATTTATTGCACTTCTTCCCCTCCCTCTCTCCCACAAGCTGTTTTAAAGAAAACATGTGGCTAAGTATCCATCCAAATACATTTTTAATTTAATGTTTGACATTTTTTTCGTGTTGGGACATTGGTAATCAGTCTAACACAAAAATCCACTTAAATTAAACTCTAATAAAACAAAAAATAATTGTTTTAAAACTTATGCTGGCCAGTTGCTAAAGAACTTGATTGATAATCACCTAGCGGTAATTTCCAGATAATATTATTTCAGGGGTGCCCACAAGGGGGGGGGGGTAATGACGCAGACTGCGTCATTAAAATTTCAGGGGGGGGGGGGTGGTTAAAATACGAGAAAAATGTATATATTATTTACATAATTATAGCTTCTAATGTGAAAATACGTTTCTGGTGCTTTGATAATTGAAAGGGATCTTGTAAATCAAATTGGCAACCCCGCACTTTTCTTAACAAAAGCAGTTTGGCATCTGTCGGTTCAGGATGGAAATATTACCCGATATGATCAAAATTATTATTAGAAAATAAGTTTTAATTAATGAAAAATGTGATAAAATATAATACTAAACAAGTATAATATTATAAAATAATTGAGTAAATCATTGAGAAAATGGCATAAAAAATTTCGGGGGGTGGGGGGGCGCATCATTAGGTTAGGGGGGGGGATTCATAGTGTTTGGGGGGGGGGGGGTGAGCACCTCTGATTATTTGATATCTTATTTATAATTAGACCTTCTTATTTCTTTAAAGACACATTTTCAAAGCTATATAAACATATAGTTTTAATTTTTGTTCATACGTAATGGCAAATGGCAATGTCAACAAAATTCGATGCATTAATATTAACAGTCAATACGTAGGGGAAGTTTAGCTCGGAATTGATAAAATTAAGAAGTCAAAATTTTATGAATGAAATAGTGTAATGTAGTTTTACCTGCATTCGGAAGGTGGTAGGTTCAGTTCCGGTAGCTAGAGTGGCGATGGTTTTCCAATCAAAAGTGAGTTTACATCCTATCCAAAGTGAGAGTTCGTGTTTTAGTTAGCTACGCGTTTACTTTAACCAATTATTAATTGTTATCATTTATTACCATCAACTGGCAATATTTACAAAGATAAAATTAAAAAAAATATGATAAATAATTTTTTTCTCATACAAAATCGGCAATTTCAAACTTCTGCAAATTGTAAACTTATTAATCAGATACATACAAAACTAGCAGAGGCAACAAAGACGAAATTTACATTCGCTTTACTTTTCTTTAAATACCAGTGACAAATAATTAAAACAAACTTGTATGGATTTATAAGATGCTTTCGTTTAACCTACAATGACTGCGAGGGGTGGAATAAACAGGGGTTGATTGACAAAAAATTCACAACTCCCTTATTAGGCACACTATTAATTGCAAAATCACTGCAAAAGTGAATTAATGGTAAAAAGTGGAAATTATTCTTTTAATTTGTCAATACCAAAGGCATAATTACCAAGATTTTTTGAAGTTATTGAAGTTATTCTTCTTTAGGTGCGCTGTGAAGAAAATGAGAGTGAATTTTTACGATGCGCGCTCAACATGGAACTAAATTAACACAGGGAAAAAAGGTTACATACAAATAATGCAATCAAATTGAAAAATTAAATAAATATTCAATATTTAATATTAATATAGACATGTGTATATAATTAATTATTTAATTTATTAAAATATTAAGAATTTTTTTAATTATTAATAAAAATCAAATGTATACTGAATAATTATTAAAAAACTATTGTATAATAATAGTGAAATTATTTATAATGCAAACAAATGATACATACGGGAACATAATCTCACACTCCTATGAAAACGGCGAGGAGACTACTAAACTTTCCACAAAAACACCCTGTAAGCAAAAATAGAAGCTTAGAAGCAACCTGACATAGTTATACATATGGTAACATAACCTCACTTATATAAAGACACTTGAAAAATATTATAAACACAATTTATAACATTGAAATTCACAATAAATAAATGGTTTTTATTGCACGGACAACATTCAATATCAATAAATAAATAAATAAAATAATTAAAAGCACAAAAATAGTTTTTATTTGTATTTATTTATTAATTTTTTTCATTCTGTGAAAATTTCGTTGTATAGAGCACGCGCATCGTATAATAACTTAAAAAAAAAATAATCGGACAACATGGCGAGTTGAGACCGAGGTTCCAACCAGCGTCGGCCCTGCATCAACTACTCAGTAATAAACACGTTGTTGTTTCAGCTGGGTTCCCATTCTTGCGCGCAGCACTCGACCCGCGACCCGCGGTGTCGTTGGCGGGAAACCATTTCACAGACGAGAGAGCCACACCCAGAGTTCCCCGGAGTTCATGCTAGCTTTTTTTTTTTTCGTCTATCTCCTTGTATAAACCGGTGTGGCATTAAATTTTGCGGTCGATTAGGATATATTAGCTACATTATAAATACTTTAAAACATTGTGGATGGTTGGTTATATGAGGTAAGTAGGTAAAGCTACATTAAAAATACTGTAAAATCATTTTATGGTTGCTTAGCAAATAACGTTTTAATATGTAGCTATCCAGGGTTAGGAAACCGTTTACATGATTTCACAGTATCTTTAATGTAGCTATCCTAACGAAATCAACCGTCCATGATGTTTTAAAGTATTTATAATGTAGCTAACCTAACCTAATTGACCATTAGTTATCATGAGTTACAATGAACAAAAAAAAACCGAAGATGCACGATCGGGCGTTTGGCTCTCTCGTCTGTTGAAAGAAGGCTTCCCGTCGCTGGCCCCCGGGGTGACACCAACGCGCGGGTGATGCTGCTCGCGGGGTGACACCACCGCGTGGGGTGGTGCTGCTCGCGGGGTGACACCACCGCGTGGGGTGGTGCTGCTCGCGGGGTGACACCACCGCGTGGGGTGGTGCTGCTCGCGGGGTGACACCACCGCGCGGGTGGTGCTGCTCGCGGGGGTGACACCACCGCGTGGGGGTGGTGCTGCTCGCGGGGTGACACCACCGCGTGGGGTGGTGCTGCTCGCGGGGGTGACACCACCGCGTGGGGTGGTGCTGCTCGCGGGGGTGACACCACCGCGTGGGGTGGTGCTGCTCGCGGGGTGACACCACCGCGTGGGGTGGTGCTGCTCGCGGGGTGACACCACCGCGCGGGTGGTGCTGCTCGCGGGGTGACACCACCGCGTGGGGTGGTGCTGCTCGCGGGGTGACACCACCGCGTGGGGTGGTGCTGCTCGCGGGGTGACACCACCGCGTGGGGTGGTGCTGCTCGCGGGGTGACACCACCGCGCGGGGTGGTGCTGCTCGCGGGGTGACACCACCGCGTGGGGTGGTGCTGCTCGCGGGGTGACACCACCGCGCGGGTGGTGCTGCTCGCGGGGTGACACCACCGCGCGGGTGGTGCTGCTCGCGGGGTGACACCACCGCGTGGGGTGGTGCTGCTCGCGGGGGTGACACCACCGCGTGGGGTGGTGCTGCTCGCGGGGTGACACCACCGCGTGGGGTGGTGCTGCTCGCGGGGTGACACCACCGCGCGGGTGGTGCTGCTCGCGGGGTGACACCACCGCGTGGGGTGGTGCTGCTCCCAAGGTGACACCACTGCGTGGGGTGGTGCTGCTCCCAAGGTGACACCGCCGCGCGGGGTGGCGCTGCTCCCGAGGTGACACCACCGCGCGGGTGGCGCTGTTCGCGGGGTGACACCACCGCGCGTGTGGTGCGCCTCGCTGGAGCAGAAGGGAGCGAAAGGCGGAAGAAAACAAAGCGAGCGATGCCAGAAGGCCGCTGTCACGGATTCAAGGATGCAGCTGTTTCCGCCAAGCTGTTTTTTTTCCCCACTCGCATGTTATTGACGCGTAGATTACAGATCCGAGGCTGTCCAATAAACAACTTTAATTGATTTGCAACCTAACTACAGTGATTTGGAGTGATTTGTAATCATGTGAATAAATTAATGAAGCATAAATCTATATTGTAATTTCAGTCGGCTCATTTTTGATTTATTGTTTTTTTTAAATTTTATTGTAAAGTAAAATATTGAAAAATAAAATTAAAGTTTTATAATTTCTATACTAGCACTTTTAGTTAGAATAAGTAGGGGAGAGTTGGGTAAAACAGGGTAGTTGGGTAGAACGGGGTACCACTGTTATTTTCCGTACACGTGCTGCTATCTGTGTGTACGTTTGGTAAGTTACTCATCTACACGTCGTCACTAGAGTGAGGTAGTATGAAGTGTCGCACAGTATTCTTTCGTGCGTAATAATGGAAATTACAAATTTATGATGTTTCACTAAAATGTTTAGCGTGTATTGGCTATACAATATTTAATCAGTGGTTGCAGATATATTTTATGGTAAGTTGTATTCAAGTAAAGTATTATATTTGCTATGTTGTGCCATAGTAACCGATGAAATTGACGGGTGTTAAGATTTTCTGTTTTCGTTTTTGCTTGAGAACCTGCATGTAGGGTAAAACAGGGTACACAGGTAATGGGTAAAACGGGGTAGTACCCCGTCTGCCCAACCAGTTTCCTGTTTTAACCATCTTTTCGATCAATTGTGCAAATGACTTTAAAAATTAAAAATAGTATTTTTATGCACACTAAATGTTATACAGAGTTACCTACAGTACATTTATACAGTCACCCAAAAGACAATTACTGACCGAGCTAACTCCAGGCCTTCAGAACCGAGTGTAAATGACACTGTCGGTGATATTCCATTGACTGCTGCAACAACTGACCGAGCTAACTCCAGGCCTTCAGAACCGAGTGGAAATGACACTGTCGGTGATATTCCACTGACTGCTGCAACAACTGACCGAGCTAACTCCAGGCCTTCAGAAGCGAGTGGAAATGACAGTGTTGGTAATATTCCTGGGACATCTGGTTTGGTATCTTCACCAACTGAATCTCGTTTAGGCCTATCTTATAAAAACAATCGAAGTGCTTCATCAAACAGTAGCTTCACAATCCACCGAATACAGTGATGCCGATTCCCCATGCCAAAAGAAATCCTGCAGAAGGAAGAGGACGACGACGTGGCAAGGCAGCTGTGCTGACCGACTCGCCATATAAGAACGAACTAATTATTATTCAGTCAGCTTCACCAAAATCTTTAAAAAGGAAAAATGCTGGTGTGTCTAAATCTCAAAACAGTTCTAAAAAACATATGAATAAAGAAGACAGCAACAAATCCATACCAACAGTAACTTTGCGTGTGTCTGATGATGATGACGTTCCTTGCATGTATTGCGCTGAACAGTTCTCCACTTCAAAATCAGCCGAAAGTTGGGTGCAATGCTTAAAGTGTCATTCTTGGAGCCATGAAGGATGTGCTGGTGTAGACACAGATGACTGTAGGCCATGTGAATGTGATTTCTGCCAGTTTGGAATATAGACTCTGGCCTTATTTTGTGTTCTGACGGGCCTACTAAGCCATATTAGGCTAATTAAACAATCATATGTTTTGTCAGATATTTGGGTTAACCGCATATGCAAGGTTGTATTATACATAATTAGATTATGCTATTAGACTAACCACTTCCTCAAAATTAACAGTGTTGTGTTATTGTTGTTCAAACAATGTTTGTGATTTTCCGCAAACCAATGTTTTTGTGAAGTTTTACTGCAAATATAGAGGAACATGTAAGGTGAAGGCTTATAAATGAATTTTTTTTTTTTAATTCTCATATTTTTACTGACAATTGTATTTATTTGTCACAGTACATGTTGTTTAGAATTTTTTATAATGCACATATTTAATCATTTAAAAATCTGCTTTCTGTACCCCGTTTTACCCAACCAATTGGGTAAAACAGGGTAGTGTGCATACATTCAAATAATGAAAAATCTCTGCAATAATAATATTTCAGAAGACACGGTACTAGTTGCAGAATTAAACTCACATTATAATCTACGCATGCTGATGGTTTCATACATATACCGCAATATTAAAACAATAAATTTAAGCGATTTATACTAAGTACCCCGTTATACCCTACTCTCCCCTACTTATATTGTATATGTACTTAAATAGGTGTATGCACAAACGTGCTTAAGAAAAAAAGAATGCTTTTAAATCATATGCTACGAAACTGCAAATGCTATTCAGACTAGTAATAACTGCTCAAGTTCATTATAATCAGTTTTTCTTGCAATAACTAATTATATGTAACAAATACATAAATTAATGTTTCCAGCTGTTTATGCTCGTGAGCCTGAATACTAAAGTAGTTTATAAACCAGCCAGAAGCAGGTTATACGTCGGCCTGCTTGCAAGGGGAAGCGAACCCGGACTTCCTCGTACATGGCGAGATAGCGCACCCAACACCGGGTTTAGGAACGAGGTACGCAAGAAACGGAACGCAACACCCAAATGTTTATTCAAATACCCGTTTGTAAATCACACAATACGCAAAGACGCAAAAAACGCAACGAACGCATCGGCCAAATTTCAACTTCTCGCGTTTAAGCTTGCATTTATACCTTCTATACTTGAAGTTAAGTGTTCCGAAAACTTTATAAAATGTGGACTTAATGAGTTTCCTTTTTCTTCGGAAGCATCAAGATTTAACTTAGAAAACTATCACCTAGAGGGTAAAAAAGACGCCTTTCATACTAATTGTTACGAATTTAAAGTGTTTTGTTAAATAAATAAATAATTATAATATAGATACTACAAAAAAAATTCGCTATCCTTTATCTGTATGTTAGTTAGCTCTTACTTTTTCTAAACTGAACAATGGATTGTGATCGATTTTCACCATCATTTAGTGAATTCATTCCGGAAGGTATATAGGCCTATGTATAATAAATTCATGATAAATTTAAAGATAGTTGAGAAATCTCGTTGTTTTGTAAACAAGATGTAAAATGACGCTTCTAGGGGCGCTTGCATGTCTTAAGCTGACATATATGACTGATACAGCAAATTAATCTACTACAGAATTGCAGGACTTAAAAAGGCATACAGAAAAGTCTGCAATAGTAAATGTCTATTTTCTAAATATGACCCACATTAGCCATTTCTACCTTTCAAAACTGGTTGAAAAATAATGAGTTATATCAAAGATATTTTGACCAACAATATGTTAAACCATATTGACTTCTAAACAAAATCTACTTGTGTCGTCTCATGAGATAAAAGCTATCAACATTGTTTACAAATAAATTCTTTAGTTATGGGCAGTACGTGTTAGTATGTATATAATATTTGAAAACACCGGACACTTACGAGAACTTGATACTTCTAAGTACTTACTTACTAAATCTAAATGACGCCACATTAGTAGATCACATCCGTGCGAGGACGGGGCGAGTCACTGGTTGATTACGAAAAGAAGTCCGACGAAGAAACGGTTTTTTCTGCAGTTATGCAGTTTCCAGTTGTAGAGCCGATGATGACTTGAGGCGTGCGTTTTTATAAACAACCGTAGATTTATTGCGTTTGTCGCGTCTTGCATCCTTGCACACTTGCAGAGTTTATAAACTCAGCCTGACAAAGTGCCTCCACACTCAAACACCGAGAGAGAGAGAGAGAGAGAGGGAGAGAGAGAGAGAGAGATAGAGAGAGATTAAGACTTTTAATACTTTAGACGTTATTCAGGCCAACGTCTACAATGACTAAGAAATGAACATTTATTGTCAAAATTGTTTTGGTTACACATGTTATAAAATCCTTACTAATGGCTAAACAATCGGCCTTTAGAATTTGGCAATGCCGTACGTATATACTCGGAGGCTTAAGGGAGACGGATGCATATCAATAGGCGCCAATTTCGTTTCAACAGTTACTAAGCCACAGCCATTTTCTGTCATTCGATTTTCCCAATTTGGCTTCGTTAAATAATTTATGTAATGTATTTAATGTCATGCCTGACGTTAATAGTGACTGGATGCTACAAATAGTTCACCCTGTGAAGTTACAGGCATTTACATTTGAACTCATTTTCGGAAATGATTTCGAAAATAATAATACTGTATATAGGCGCTACGCTATGCCATTTGAAAATATCTCCATAATATATAGATTATTAAAATCTTTCAAACATAAGAATAAACGAATATTACTTAGTTGTTTTTATATAATACGCTGATTTAATTTTTTGTAATGAAAGGGGAAAGATTTAATAATACTAGAAACACCAGCTTTGACAGAAAATGAGAATGCTTTTAAAAAATAGATATTAACTTGAGCACAATATAGAATAATGTGAAACTTCCAAAATCGAAGACCGTGGCTCTGACAGAAAAAAACTGTGGATAAAACACGATAAATCATAAATGGATGAACTGCATATCTAAATAAACATATGATAATATCATATTATGATGTACACTCTAGTGAGTCTCCAAATGGAAACACGAATTTCGCAAGTGTTTACACATTACGTGCAAGCGAACGATATAAAAAAAGGATTTTATATTCATACAACACACGTGGAAATTTTTTCTGACGGATATTTTATTCATAGAGCCACGACACCTATGTTTTAACAAAAGGCAGTACTAAACGATAAAAATCTATTGTGGCATAAAACAAGTGAAAACAATCTGACATCTGTCAGTTCCTCTCCTTGCCCCCTAAGGCCGCGCTGAAAGAAAAGAAAAACAACGCGATTTGAAACAACTCAAGATATCCGTGTGGGTCTGTTTACGAAAATCATTTAAGAATTCGCTGAAGGCCGGTAAGTTTTGTTTACAGATTAAGTTTTAACAGTGATTTAATAATATGTAAAATGGCTAAAAGGCGTGTTTTCAGAGTAGTACAACCGGTACAGATACCTGGAGGCACTTAAAGGGACTTGCTTTACCTACACCTTTATGTTAATTTCTCCGCCAACTTATGTTACGTTCACCGCTCAGATATCATGCACGGTTGCACTACGCACTGGGAGAAGACTGCGCTGCAGTCCAGAGCTAGAAGCAGCGAGCGTCACACCTGCCATTCCGCCTCGGTGACACAGGACCTCCGAGGATGAGGCACGCACAGACTCACTCGATCCTGACTCGGTCCTGACTCGGTCCTGACTCGGTTCTGTCTCGGTCCTGACTCGGTCCTTGCTCGGACCTGACTCGGTCCTGACTCGGTCCTTACTCGGTCCTGACTCGGTCCTAACTAGGTTCTGACTCGGTCCTGACTCGGTCCTGACTCGGTTCTGACTAGGTTCTGTCTCGGTCCTGACTCGGTCCTTGCTCGGACCTGACTCGGTCCTGACTCGGTCCTGACTCGGTCCTAACTAGGTTCTGACTCGGTCCTGACTCGGCCCTGACTCGGTCCTGACTCGGTCCTGACTCGGTCCTAACTAGGTTCTGACACGGCCCTGACTCGGCCCTGACTCGGTCCTGACTTGGTCCTTACTCGGTCCTTACTCGGTCCGGACTCGGTCCTGACTTGGTCCTTACTCAGTTCTGACTCGGTTCTGTCTCGGTCCTGACTCGGTCCTTACTCGGTCCTGACTCGGTCCTAACTAGGTTCTGACTCGGTCCTGACTCGGCCCTGACTCGGCCCTGACTCGGTCCTGACTTGGTCCTTACTCGGTCCTTACTCGGTCCTGACTCGGTCCTGACTTGGTCCTTACTCAGTTCTGACTCGGTTCTGTCTCGGTCCTGACTCGGTCCTTACTCGGTCCTGACTCGGTCCTAACTAGGTTCTGACTCAGTCCTGACTCGGCCCTGACTCGGCCCTGACTCGGTCCTGAATTGGTCCTTACTCGGTCCTTACTCGGTCCTGACTCGGTCCTGACTCGGTCCTGAATTGGTCCTTACTCGGTCCTTACTCGGTCCTGACTCGGTCCTGACTTGGTCCTTACTCAGTTCTGACTCGGTTCTGTCTTGGTCCTGACTCGGTCCTTGCTCGGACCTGACTCGGTCCTGACTCGGTCCTTACTCGGTCCTGACTCGGTCCTAACTAGGTTCTGACTCGGTCCTGACTCGGTCCTGACTCGGTTCTGACTAGGTTCTGTCTCGGTCCTGACTCGGTCCTTGCTCGGACCTGACTCGGCCCTGACTCGGTCCTTACTCGGTCCTGACTCGGTCCTGACTTGGTCCTTACTCAGTTCTGACTCGGACCTGACTCGGTCCTGACTCGGTCCTTACTCGTTCCTGACTCGGTCCTAACTAGGTTCTGACTCGGTCCTGACTCGGCCCTGACTCGGCCCTGACTCGGTCCTGACTTGGTCCTTACTCGGTCCTTACTCGGTCCTGACTCGGTCCTGACTTGGTCCTTACTCAGTTCTGACTCGGTTCTGTCTGGGTCCTTGCTCGGACCTGACTCGGTCCTGACTCGGTCCTTACTCGGTCCTGACTCGGTCCTGACTCGGCCCTGACTCGGTCCTGACTTGGTCCTTACTCGGTCCTTGCTCGGACCTGACTCGGTCCTGACTCGGCCCTGACTCGGTCCTGACTTGGTCCTTACTCGGTCCTTGCTCGGACCTGACTCGGTCCTGACTCGGTCCTAACTAGGTTCTGACTCGGTCCTGACTCGGCCCTGACTCGGCCCTGACTCGGTCCTGACTTGGTCCTTACTCGGTCCTTACTCGGTCCTGACTCGGTCCTGACTTGGTCCTTACTCAGTTCTGACTCGGTACTGACTCGGTCCTGACTCGGTCCTGACTAGGTTCTGACTCGGTCCTGACTCGGTCCTGACTAGGTTCTAACTCGGTCCTGACTCGGTCCTGACGCGCGCCAGTCGTGTCGGGAGCGTGGGTTAGAACGCGCGACTCTCGTAGCCTTAGCCGACGCGACCTCTCATTCAGGCACCGCGCCACTCAGTCAAACTTGTGCGCTGTGCGTTCGATCCAAGACTCGGCCTCACACGCTATTATAATTATTTCTTTTTCTGGTCATTACAATTTATTAATGGGTATTTCCTCTAAATCTTTTCCCACATTTCTCTCCTACATGAATGTTTCGTCTCAAATTTTCTCAACCTATACGTAGAGACAGGAAAAATTCGCGGATTCATTCCGCGGTAGGCCAGAATTCAAACAGTTTTACCTTTGACCTGCTTCTGTGTTTGGCCCACAGTTTGTGTGAAGGACTCTGAGCCAATGACGAGCCCTCATCAACAGAAGTCTCGAATCACTGGCAACCCAGGTTAGAAACGTCTCAATTAAGCAACCAATGAGTAGAGACCTGTAAAATTCGCGGATTCATTTCGTGATAGGATAGAGTCCAAATACTTTTGACATTATTTTGCTTCAGTGATTGGGCCAAAGTTTATCTGAAGGACTCTGGGCCAATGAAAAATCTTTTTAACAGAAGAATGAGCAAATCACGATCATTCCAGTAAACAGGTGTTACGAGTCGGTAACCAATCAGCAGATGTAATTTGCACGAGTGCATAGAGAATCATGGAGTCTGTCCTTTAGGGATTTTAAATCGGGAATTTTACAGGTCTCTACCAATGAGGTAGGTATTTTTTTCCCAATTGCGCACAGGACTGTGGAGTCTTAACTAAAAGTAGAGATTTGCAAAATTTGCGGATTCATTTCGTGATATGCTACAATTCAAATAACTATACCTTAGCGCTGCTTCTGCAATTGGTTCACTGTTAATCTGGAGTAATGAGGGCCAATTAGAGACCCTCGCTCGAAGAAGTGTCGAATCACAGACACTCGGTCGAGACAACTCACAAGTCAGCAGCCAATGAACAGGTGGCATTTGCCCGAGTGTTTAGAGTGTAGTAGAGTCATTCCATATCAAATCAACCAATGAAAAATTAATTTAGAAACTTCATGTTTCAGATTTATATGATTTTTTTTGTATTTTGATAATAAGAACTTAATATAAGTATTATAAATCCATTTTTTTTAATTTATATCTTGAGTAGTTTTTGTGTATTAAATTTTTGAAAAATGCCAAACTAGCCCATTTTAGCAATGTTTTGGATTACTCAAATACTTGTAGGTTTCCAACCAATGGTGCTAAAAAGGCTGTTAGACCGCTCATTTTAAATGTCATTGAATGGGATTCAATTTGATATGTAACATGACCAACTTCAGAAAAAAATGTTTTTAATTGTTTTCAAAATTTTTAAATTTTAATTAAATTTCAAAAATTAATTCGTTTGAATTTCTAAAAAACACCATTTTCATTATATTTTTTTGAAAAAAAGTATGTTATTCCTACATATATTGGTTAGATTTGTGCCAAATTTCAAGGTGGAGAATCGATGGGATCATGAGTAAATAAAAATGAGAAGTTTAGTAGATGCTTAGGCCTAAGGGAGCATGGTAGATAAATAAATGCTTTAAGCGTCAGTTGGACGTTATAGGTTTTTGGAAGTCAACATTGAAAAACTGAAAACAACAATCCTACATAATTTTATTTGCCTACTTTATTAGCAGACGTCCCAAAATGACAATTCTCGAGCGTTGTTTCTTCCGCAGCAATTAAAAGTTCGAAATTACCGAGGCAGAAGTTTTGGCTTCAAGTAACCTTCAGTTTTTAATTAATGCATTTAGCTCTGTTTTAGATACCATGCCGCCTTAAGAAATAGTTGCAGCAAGGAAGAGTAGCATAATTTTACATCAAATTTTGACTTAGTAAAGTATTGAAATTTTATTGTTATAGACTAAAAACATTTTACAAAATATAAAACACGGATAACAAATCTTACCTTACATTCATCCAGTGTTATTTGATTAAACATTTGATCAATATGATAATACAAAGCACATGATCTTGCTGAACAGATGTAGCCTAAGTTCAAAGCACATGATCTTGCTGAAAGGATGTAGCCTAAGTTATAACTGACAAAACATGTTACTGTGAAATATGATAACTTTTGGTGGCTTGCATTTATATTGGCAAAAAAATAATGAGAATAATGAAGTTAAAGTCAGTTTTTTACATCCCAAAGGACCTGCTGCTTCCTTTTTTTATCCAACACCAAGAGCCGATATACTAGACATTAGAACTGAAGATCTTCTTAAAAAGGTTGAACCTTGTACAGCAACTGGGAGAACTTATACACTTTCTAAAGAAGAGATTGTAGAGACATCACGCCTGCTTGAACGAAGTATTCCACAACCTAAGTGAAAACTAAAAATAATTAAATATATACTAAACAGATTCATTCAATGAACTTTAAAATGATCTATCAAACAGCCTTCTAGCACCATTGGTTGGAAACCTACAAGTATTTCAGTGATCCAAAACATTGCTAAAATTGGCTATTTTTGCAATTTTCAAAAATTTATACAAAGAAAATCCTCGAAAAAAATTTAGAAAAAATAGATTTGTAATGTATTTAGTTGATATTACCAATATCCAAAAATCATGAAAATCTAAGGTGTAGAGGTTAAGGCCTCTGGTTGATTTCATATGGAAATGACCCAGTAGAGTCTATCCTGGAGGTCATTGATTCCGCGAATTTTGCAGGTCTCTAACTAAAAGTTATTGCAACCACGAATTTTCCCAATCCCACCTATGTGTACCCAGTATGATATACTTTCCGCGATAGGGTGAATGTCTCATTTCGCCACACGAATCACAGCCATTCAGTGAGAAAGCAAACGCGTCCTGAATGGCCTGGCCAATCACAAGTAAGAAACTGTTAACGCGAACATACTTGTTTGCCGGTCTAATGAGCGTTGGGATTTTTTCATGAAAAACACACGCCCCTATCTATTGCTACAGACCGGAAAAATTAGCGGATTCATTCGGTGATAGGTTAGAATTCAAATACATATACCTTTTAGATGATTTTGCTATTGGCTTACTGTTCATCTGGAAGAATCTCAACCAATTATAAACCCTCAACCAAAGAAGGATCGAATCACACACAAACCAGCTGAGACGACTTACAAGTCAGCAGCCAATGAACTTGCGTTTTTTGCCCAAGTGTACAGGGGAATTTGTAGTCTATCCTGTAGGCCATCGAACAGGGCGTTGCGATGCAAGACGACCGGGAGGTGTAGGCTTGCTGGGCGGTCAGGAAGTCTGCTCGCGGCTAAGAGTCACAGGTTTATGCTAATTACGCGCCGCCATGCTAGTTAACGCAGGTAAACTCGCTCGCGCCACCTCGGATTACAACTTAAATTGGTGCTGAGGTCCATCAATTAACTGGCGTACAAGGTTATGAATGCATGGTGTGTGTTCCAGAGTTTTTTTTCTTAAATTACCATCCTAAATTTTATTTTATTTTCATAATTATATATTGCCAACTGGTGGTTACCAGCGTTTATAATCTATTTATTTTATTTGGTGTTTTTATGGTATTAAAATATACAATTTTTAATTCAATTTCAAAGAAAATAAACGCTTCCACCTGATTCCAGTGGCTGCAGCGGTAAATGGCTTGCGAACCGAACAACCCTCCTCACGCCAATATATAATAGGATTTACAGAGTTTCTGCACTTACCTACCAATGAAAACTGGGGGCGTGACAACCGCGCCCGTTTGAAGTGAAACATTACTCTTCAAAATCCAACTGGAACTATGAAACTAAATAGTACAGTACACAACACCATAGTGGGCACCATCATGTCTAGGACATGTGCTGCTATAGGAGTCGGCATAAGTGGGTTTAGCGCCACGTGTTTATGAAACTGCGGTCAGCAGGCCGAGTGTCTCTCGGTGTGTCGTCAGAGTAACGGAAAATGCAGCGCCATAGCGTCACTTCATAAACGCTTGACCAATAGTGAGCAGTGGGGCGTTCAATATCCCCTCACCCCCCTCTCCATTATCAAGCGCTTCACTACTGAGCGTCGCACTTTTCGTTACACTTGTAACAAGTAAATCTGTGAATATAAGGCTCGAGTAGCTTCATGATGTAATTAGTGTTCTAATTTTTGTCATCTTGGTCCGACTGTTATTTGTTTGACTTATACATACTTGCGCGTGGAGCATTGTTGCAGTTTCGTTTTACAATATTCCTAGTCTGTGCTCTGTGTTTACGGAGTTCCTGAGCCAGTTGCAAACTTTCGTTAATCGGGCACTTGTGTGAAATAAAATTGGAAAACCGTTTTCAAACGGAATACTGGTCTTGAAGGGTGTGTATTTTCACCTTTATCACATCGAATTCCCCTGCATTTCTACAGCTGTGATGTCTGAAGCTACAATTTATATAACTGACACGAGGTACAGTGTTCAGAGCTTACCCTGTTTCAAATACTCCTCAAATTATTTTTGGGTAATTTTAACGGCTTAGTAATACTGAAATCAACTTTAATAACAAGGCGGATCAAGAATGATGGTCAGATGAGGATCAAATTAAATTTTGTAATAGGTACCATTTTAGTACATTTAGAATCGAAATATATAGCACTGAAGTAACATCATATTTACGGAAGTTTGGTAAACTATAATAAAAAATTATGATAAAATTATTCGGGTTTGGGGGAGGGGGAATGCCCCTTTTGGATTCGCCAATTTGTTCATAAGGCTTACTATGTTATTGGCACACTGTTCGACTGTTTACATTGGTAAAGTCCCGGAAATTTCGCAGATTCCTCTGGCCTCAGGATAGAATTCAAAGTTATAGGTGTGCTCGACCCATGTTTACTTTCCCATTGGTTGATTTCTTAGCGAGAACATTTTTATCCTTGTCATTTGGCACTACCTGATTCGCTTACTTCTCTCCTAGCTGGGCCTCGTTGGCTCACGGTCGTAGAGGGGCGTGTCCAAACAACTGCGGTCCAATCATGAACACAATGCGAGAGTGTGAAGGTTTGCATTCTATCTTGCGACTAAATGAATCCGCGAAATTTCCGTGGCTCTATACATTGGTAGCATTTATGTAGAAGTTTTTGCACCGAATACACACGTTCAGCAAACAAAACTGTAGACGTGTGTCCGCTCACCAACTGGGAAATGACGGTACAGATGAGCTGGGAGCTAGGGACGCCGAAGAGTCGCCTGCGACAAGCAGCGCACCATGCGGCGAGGACACCCACCACTGCAGACAGGACGCAGCTGTCCTTGTGCCGGATCGCGCAGTTGGTAACTCACGGCGCGGGCCGCGCCTCGTCGATGGGGCCTTGATTGACAGGTCGCGGGGATGGGGAGGGGCCTAGCGGCCGATACACATCTGGTCGCCGGCCTCGGAGGATCCGTTGCCGGAGAGGCGTGCGTGCGCCGTCTCGGTGAAGCCGCTCCGACCGGGAGCACGGCATGCGTGGCTTCAGGGGTGCAACAACAGGGGGGGAAGGGTATTTTTCACCCCCCCCCCCTCTGAAACCTTGAAGTGGGGGCAAACGGGGGCGAAGAGAGTGCTGTGTAATAAATTTTTAGATAATAAAACTGCTTAAATAGCACCATTTTCCACCTTGAAATACAATTTTTCCCGGGGGAGGACCCCCGGACACCCCCGATTCAATAAGGGGGATCGATGATTCTTTATAAAAAGGTGTATTGCCCCTTTGGAAATTTAGTTGTTACGCCCCTGCGTGGCTTAACGCCTCGTCGACTTTGAGCTCATCTGATGAGTGGTGAAAAAAAAATGGATGAATGGGGAAACAAGAGAGTCAAGGTAAAAAAAAAACACCAGTTTGCGGAAACGTCCGTTACGTTTCGCACACGTAAAACATCCGGGAGTCGAAACTGACCTACTTTGGGGGGGGGGGGGGTCGAGTGATCAGGGGTGATATTCTCAAATGCACTAGCTTCACCTTGTCGTGATTCCCGCTCACGACCTCCCGCCTTCCGGCTACATCCCTGTTCTCAAACTCCAAAAACAACGGCGGGCGACATAAAGACTCCCGTCTACTTGTCGTGGCCTCCGAGTGCTTCCAAGTCAAGGGGCACGACTTCTGTTGAGTGCTGGGATATTTGTGTAAACATGTAAGATCTCGTTATACGACTTTTGGTAGGAGTAATTTCGTGAAAATGGAACGGAAATTGATTAACAGAAATGTGACACAAAGATGATGGAAATAAGTGTAGCAACAAAAAAACACACACACACCTGTATAGGTGTGTGTGTGTGTGTGAGAGAGAGAGAGAGAGAGAGAGAGAGAGAGAGAGAATCACTTTCGTAAACACTACGGAACATACCAAACGTATTTATGTGCCAAATGAAAATTTATGATAGTGAAACTACCCTTAGAAGATATTTGGTAAACTAAAATGCTGACAGAAAAAGTAACCTCAAGCTATAAATAAGTAAAATTATTGATAGTAAATAGTCTCACTCACAAACCCAAAAGTCCCGATAGCGCTTGGAATGACGCGTGGTTGATAAGATCAAGGGGTAATTTCCAACGGGGTTCAAACCTCGTCACTGGGAAAACTTTTTTTTTAAAACTTATTTTTATAACTTATTGTAGATCTGCAATAGCGGACACTCCAATAAATATATGGAATTAAATTTTATTGTACTTCAGTGACGGAAGTTCACTAATTTATTAGTTGCTCCCAGTTATTTTGTAATAAATCCCACTTCATTTATCCTGTTTTTCAGTGAATTTCATTGATTTGACAATTAGCAAATGTTCGTTAAGTAATGCTCAACGTCTATAAATTCGCTTATTCATATAACTGTTTCAGATTTTTTACGACTAGAACCAATCAAAAGTTGATTACACTGTAACTTTACAAGTAAATTCTTGGGATGGTGGCCTAATTATTTTATTAAAACGCTACAAATATAACGTTTAATCTTGTATAATACGTTTCTGTGCAATTTATAAAATCATCGATTTATCTGAACAAAGAAATATTGCCATCTTCCACATCGCGAAAGACACACAGTTAACTGTTACTTATGCTGAAAGCCATTCGCGGTTTAAGCTGGCCACGTGGCTAATGTGTACATTGATATTTCACGGGCTAGGTTACCCTTGGCTTGGACATCGTCAGTCTTCTAATCACTATAAAAACCTCGTTGGATTAAATTCACACTATCACGAACAGTTTTGAAATGACCTTCGCTCGAAACTGCAAGCAATATTGTGTACCCAATACTGAGTTAGTCAATGAGGTGTGACAAGGCTAATCAATCTCTAGTAGCTTTCTTAAAAACTTCTTTAAATACGTGGCTATTGGGATACTTTATTTTCCTTTTATACAAATCGTCTATAATTTTGCATATAAATCTATATTTTGTTGTTGTTTACATTTACGTACACAGTTTTGTGTCATCGACGTAACGATGTTAGTAACAAGACACACGCTAACTTGAATTACGAGGCACAGAATGAGGACCAAAAACAAGGTCAAAGAACGCCTTCATCCCGGCTCCAAAGAAACACAAATATGACCCTTCAGTAGTTATTTCACAAACGTTCAGTGTTTTGTGTTCGCCAGGCATCGACTTACTAAAATTAGTTATTGGACGAGTTATAAGTCCTTCAAAATGATACATTTATTAATATTTATGAGGAACTGAGAGAAAACATTTTTACCGAGTTAAATAAATGCATTTACGTACGATGACTCAGTTCAAGAAGCGTTAGTCTTGAAGGCTCGAAGGCTCATAAGCCACTCCTCAGCATGGTCCGCTTAGGAACATGCGCGATGTCTCACCCGTTGCAATGCCAGTGGCAGGGCTGCCAACTGTACATTTTCTTTACTCCCAGGGATGTCACACTTGTTTTGTTTCTCCTTCCAGGCTCTCTGAGAGGATACTTTGTTCCAACAGGAAGTGCTTCTTGTTAGCCCGTCTATTTTTTCCCCCCTCTGTGTACGCGCTGATTAATTGGAACTTCAAGTCACTCATTAGCAAATGATTCCCAGACAGCCGAGCTGTTCAGACGATCCATCAGTTGGCACAACTGTCTCACCCTTGACGGGTGTTGGGTGGTTGGGAAGGGGGAAAGGGGGGTTGCAACAGCGCAGCGCGGATAAAAAAACACGGCTTCAGGACGCGCGAAAGCGACAGTGCGTCTCGAACGAGCGGAACCGGATTCGCTCTGCACAAAGCGACGACTGTTATTAATGCAAGACTGCTGTTAGTTCAATTACGTGATTATAAAGAATACTGCTAATAACTTAACGTTTAATACTAAATACTGCAAATAACAATCATATAAAACATTTAAAGCAAAAACTTACATTTATATATTCCTAAAAATTAATATAACTATGGACCGAATCAAACTATCGATCATAAAATAAAAAAATAAAAAAATATTAATACTTTTCAATACTATTAAAAAATCCAAATATTTACACAATTTTATTTTTACATTTTTTTGTAGGTACATAGAAAATATCGATGGTAAATTTGAAAACAAAATGGTAACACTCATTGAGTTGTTTTACTTCAAAGAATAATTTAATAAATATTCTCGCTCATAAATTAAATAATTTAAATTATATATTATTACAGTACGCTATTGCTGGTTACACTGTAGGTATGTCATAGAGAAACATCAAGAACGGACAAAAAATATTAATATTCAAACACATAGAAAACAAGTCAAAATCAGCTGATATTGAACAGATGGACCCAACGATGAGACTAAACAGGTATTATGGACAACACATTGACGACCGCACAGACGAACACATTCGAACTTTAAACATCAGACAGCACAAGAATTCCCTGGAAGGAATTTAGTCATGAAGAAATTAACCGCACAGAAGAACACAGCGTGTCTTCGGCGTGTTGTCCTTTGGTTTCTTCGTTGGGCCCATCTGTTTGACATCAACTGATTTAGGCTTGTTCTCTGTGAATTTATGTTTTCATTTGCATTTCTTATTTTGCGTTCTTGATTTTTTTTTCCGTGACAAACAGCGTAAAACTGTAATGGCTATAGGGGCATGCATATTTCGCGAAAATATTCCTCGTCTAGCTGAAAGTTAAAACACTGTAGCATCGTCTGTGTTCCGTTTTTGGGTGTCTTTCCTCCAGGTACACGACGACTGTCACAACACCGATCACAGCAATTCAGTTCGGAAGCAAACGCGTCCTGAGTGGCTCGGTCAAACAAGGCAACGACTTCTCTCGCAGACGGCCGCCAATCACAAGGAAGAAACCGCTGGTGCGGGTGTACCTTGTTGCAGTCTAATGGGCGTTCAGGTTTATTCGCGAATAATGCTTGCCCCTAGTAATGGCTGTTGTTGTGTTGAATGTAATTCACGTGTGCGAACGCATTTCCACAGAGTATTGGTCACACTGTCATCGTCTCTACGGCCCTGCGGGGGTCAGACGCGACGCGGAATGAGAACGCCAAACCTCCGCCGACATTGAACCGCCGGCTAGTGTGGCGTGGGGTGGGAGGGGGGGGGGTTAAGGTAAGCGCTGGCACTCGGCACATGCTCCATCACTCTTAGGAAGCCTCGCGTGTCGTTACGCGCGCTGGCATTGGCTGCGCGGTGTCCGACGGGAGTGGCCACCGAGACAGACAGCCTCGCGACTCGATAGCGATCTGCGACCGGACAAGGCCTGTCTCCGGCCCAACAGCTACGAAGGGCGTTGGCATTCCGGACTTGCAACCCTCTGAATGTGTAAACATATCTGCTGTTTTTTTTTATCACTTTGTTGAAGCTACATTGTTATCCGCCTATTTGAGCTGTCGCACCCTGTAGTAACGCCTTGATACGTCCCAGGAAAACAAAGCACTAGACAAAATATTGCTAGTAAAATAAGTTTATCGTCCATTAGAGTGTGTTATAGTAACCCCAAAAGTGTACACTTTTAAAAATTTTCACCTTAAATTTATGATGAAATCTGGTTACAATTTATCCCGTGATCTTCGCAAGTGCATTTTTATCTACGTAAATTTATGGATACTAAATCTTCACTTTGAAAACGAATCTAAACGAATGATATTGGTTTATAAACACAAGATTTATTAATTAGTCTGACTACTGCAAAAACACAATATTTGATTTCATGTGTGTATTAACCCTATTTATACTGAATAAACAAAAGTTGGAAGTTTAAATACTTCGTTGTTTTCACGAATAACCAGTAACCTGAAATTACGATGAACTCTTAGTTTTTTTTTCAGATTAATTCTTCGATGGAAAGTTTGTAATTTTTAAAAGTGTGCATGTTAACTACGTTTAAACAGGACACTCATCCCGTTAAAATAAATTTACACCATGAACTGTGTCTAAATACACTTATAGCACATTTCAATAAACTTTTGAATTACATGTTTAGAATAAACATCTTAAAATTAAACGGTTACTTTTGCATTGCGATTTTGAAATCGAGGGATTCTGAACGAAAAGATATGATTCTTAATTTCTCGCGCAAAATTATGTTGTTATACTTACGGCCTAATTTTAATAAAAAAATAATTCCTGAAAATTAAGTTTCTAATTGTTTACATCTTCTTGAAACGATACGATAAATTAAAATAATGGCATTTTATTGGGTTGGACGAAACATTCAGTGTGTAGTACCATGCCCATTCACTATGCACATAAGCGACACTATGTTGTTTTAGTAAAAAAAGACGATTAAATTAATTTCTATGTAGAAATGCAGAAATTAGATCTACAAAGTTCTTTGTGAAGAGAACTACAAAGTATAAAACAGTCCAGTTGAATGCCTGACACTCATTCAAACAATGTAGCATTTATCTACAACTATATCAGTACTGTTGAAAATAACGGTCAAACACTTACATTATAAATTGAAAGAACGAAATTCGATTGTATGACACGGTCTAACATGTTGCACGGCTAGAGATAAAGAAACGATCTCTTACTTTTGTAGCCAATTAAAATAATTTTGAGTAACTAATTAATAAATGTATTGCAATTCAAAATTACTTACATGATAATGTAATCAATTTGGTGTGTGAACATTTCTTAAGAATGTATTTTTCTTTATACGTGTGAGAATAAAAATCCAGCAGAATGTTCATTTCCATTACATGACGGCGTGGCACAGTTAACTTGCTCCTCTGAACAGGAAAGGTTTTATCGCTGATATACGAGCGTGGAGCCCCAGATGACTGGTTTCATGTCCCGCGCGTAACGCTGGCAGCAATTACGAACCTGAGATGGAACTATTGCAAGCGCGCCAATAAATATGCGAGGCGGCATAAACAGTTGGACGTGGCGGCGACTTGCAGTACGTGACAGGTATTGGCTGCTTGCGCCGTGAAAGCCTGAATCTAAA
Source organism: Bacillus rossius redtenbacheri (assembly GCF_032445375.1). NCBI lineage: Eukaryota > Metazoa > Arthropoda > Insecta > Phasmatodea > Bacillidae > Bacillus > Bacillus rossius. The sequence continues at coordinate 31,475,880 of NW_026962011.1, forward strand.
TTTAAAACTAGTTGTGAACCACCTCCTTAAGGTAGTCAGTGATCAGAGTCAACCCCGACATACCCCCTTCTCGTGGTGAAAGAAGCAAACGTGTAGTTGCTGCCTATACGACGCACCGACTTGGAGCTCATATTCACACTCGTAGACTAGCATCGACTAGCTTCTTTAGAGTCACCCACAACAACATCTCGCCGGGACCACATGGTGCTTAGAGCTTCAGAGAACACCACGCTATTTGAAAACTGCTCAAGAGGTCTCAGTGGTGGTTGTCATGAAAAGCATTAAAGAATGCGATGAAGGCGGATGTTTTAAAAGGCATTTTGACGTGACAACGTCTAATAAATCAATGAACGCCGGCTGCACGCACGAAAAAGTGTCCCGTTACGCACACAGTCCCGTTACGCTCATTGTACGATTGCGCCGCATCTATCTCTCTTCCACTCGATTGGAACAACCATCGATTTGACTTTTTCGAGGCACATTAAACTTGAAACACTCCCATTCGTTTCCTACTTTTCCTATCATCGCCCTATCTTTAACAGAATAAAACAGATTGGAAGAAGTTAAATAGCAAACATGTATAATAGTTATAGTTAATATAATCTCTTCATTAAAGTAATAAACACATTTGAATTAATGAGTGCAAATAAAAGTAAATTTATCAATTAAATTGTAGTTTTCATTTCACTCCTTCTTTGTATCCATACAAAATAGTGATAATTCAATAAAAATGATTCAATTTTATTCATAAAAGTATGCAATCATGTCATCAATGTTTTGTTATGACGTTGTCACGTTAAGCTATCGTCCGTAAACCGACTTTACAGACAACCAATTTTTTTTTAGAAGAGTGAAGTTGGCTAAAACAAGGGTGTTTAGGCATGAAACACCCGGGGCGGATTCTTGAAAGCACTCAAGGGACTTGCCTTACATCTTTATCTTCGTTTCACCGCCAATCAGGTTAACAGTTACCACTGAAACCTCCCAGTTGACCTGTGCACGACGAGAAGACTGCGCGCCGGTTCTGAGATACTGCGCGAATGTCGCACTGACGCAGACACACCGATTTTTTTCTAACCTAACTAAAACTAAGTGTATTTTGGAGGGGTCCGGGTTAGGGAGGGACCTAGGTGCGTCTCAGGCTGAAGCCTATCCACCTAGTCATGCTGGGATTAGCCATGCAGGAAGAGAGTCGCATGCATCATGTGCCAGGAGGGGATTGGCCAGCCATGGCAACGATTGGCGCCATGACTAACTCCCCTCACTCTTAAATCTAGACTATAACTAGAGATAGATTGGGTCCAGGTAAAACCTGCATAGACACAGGGAAAACCCTGGGCACATTCATGCGGGATGCAAATTGGCATGCATTACATGTAGGAATTTACAGGAGACAGAGGATGGTCTGGATGAACTGTTGGACAGAGTAGCAAAGAGTCTACCATGCGGGGGGTTGGGCACTTGGACTCGTGGTCCGCTTTGAATTTTATTTGTATCGGGAATATTTGACCAGGGACGCAAGCGCCCCAGGTGGTGAGTGGTTACACTGACCACTCACTCCGCCACCAGTCAGCACCTAAAAAACTAAGAAACTAAGACAGAAAAAAAGATAAATGACTTACAAACTAGGCATTTAGTTACGAAATATGCAAACACCCAACTCAGGGATGGACGTGCAGTGCTTAAGATAAAACTAAAATAATAACTATAAATATTATTTTTTATTTTGTTTTTTTAAATTTTTTAAATTATTATTTTAGAAATATATATATTTATGAGTATTACTTAGTAGCTAGGACTTATTACTAATTTACAAATCTCTAATATCTTCTACTATACTACTAGTTAAATATAGAGAAACTGTCGGCGTATAAAGTTACAGGTGAATTAAGTAAAGACCTATTCGCATTTTGGTATTTGTTGCAAGCTTCACCCCTCGCTGAGGCGGCAACGAGCGATCGTCGCTTCGTGAAGTCTCTCGAGGCAAATGCCGCGAGAGTCCCGCAGCAGTGTCGTCTGGATGCTAGGCCACCGCGCCACGGGACTTCGTGGAGGTCTCAGCTCGTCTCCAGGGTGGCTCTAGGGGGTGAAAGGTTGCCTAGAATTTCAATGGTCAGTTGCGCCATTCTGTCGTTCAGCACGCACTACGTTTACACGATCCTCGCTCGCGTGAACCGAAGTCAATACGTTCTGAATCTGCGGCTGCAGGCGGCAGCAGAGTCGAAGGGCAGTTAGGTGCATTCCTATGGGTGCGGCTGGAACGGTATGGAGTCGCTACAATCGTTTGTGCCATGTCGATGTTGTCGCCACCTGTTCATTGGCTACTGACGCGTGAGACGTCTCAACTAGGCTGTTCGTAATTCGGCACTTTCTTGGTTTAGTGTTTCCCATTGGCTCACAGTTCCCCGGATAAAATGTGGGCCAATCGCAGAAGCAGTACGAAGGTATAGTTTTTTTGATGCTAGCCTATCGCGAAATGAATCCGCGAATTTTGCATGTCTCTAGGTATTACATATAGAATGTGGTTGTAACGCCAGAAAAAGCGGAATTGTGTATTACCTTTATTATATATGATCTGAAATTTAGTAATATCCTTCTATAATTTTGACTCGTGATTACGAAAATAAACCCCATAAAGTCCGTACAGCCTCCAAACATGTCTGCTCGCACCGTGTCCAGCCGGGATCATGGTCATGAACCGCCACTACCGTCGGTTCATCTGCAAGTCCTCAGTGATCTTCGCTCAGCGCTGGAAAAAAAATTGGTTGTCTGTAAAGTCGGTTTACGGACGATAGTTTAACGTGACGTCATAACAAAAATTGATGAAATTATTGCATACTTTTATGAATAAAATTGAATCAATTTTTTTGAATTATCACTATTTTGTATGGATACAAAGAAGGAGTGAAATGAAATCTACAATTTAATTGATAAATTTACTTTCATTTGCACTCATTGATTCAAATATGTTTATTACTTTAACGAAGAGATTATTTTAACTATAACTTTTTTACATGTTTGCTATTTAACTTCTTCCAATCTGTGTTATTCTGTTAAGGATAGGACGATGATAGGAAAAGTAGGAAACGAATGGGAGTGTTTCAAGTTTAATGTGCTTCGAAAAAGTCAAATCGATGGTTGTTCCAATCGAGCGGAAGAGAGATAGATGCGGCGCAATCGTACAATGAGCGTAACGGGACACCGCGTAACGGGACAATGTGCGTAACGGGACAATGTGCGTAACGGGACCATGTGCGTAACGGGACAATGTGCGTAACGGGACACCGCATAACGGGACACTGCATAATATGACAATGTGCGTAACGAGACACATCGTAACGGGACACTTTTTAGTGCGTGCAGCCGGCGTTCATAGATTTATTAGACTTTGTCACGTCAAAACAGCGGCGAAGCAGGGAACGTGGTTGCACCATGATCGAGGCAGTTCATGAACGAGATCACGCCTGAACCGTGGCGGCGCAGCCGGGCTGGGCGGGGGTCAGGGCTCGTCTCCGGGGGCGAGGTCACCGAGACGGTACCCCCCCCTCCCCCGGGGCACAGGACGGGGCAACGACCCTCCCACGGGCCTCACCGACCGTCGTTCCTCTCGCTCACCACACTCCCGGTGTGGTCTGTCGTTGTTGTGTGGCTATTGATCAACTTCCACCAATAGTACCAGCACCATGTAACTGCAGGCGAAAATAAAACATTTTAAATTACTCCTGTGCTTTACTACATAAAAAAAGAAATATCGAAATCTATACTAAAAACTTTTATGACTTTTGGTATTTTCTAATTTAAAACACAATATTTTATTTTTTTACTTTTAAGCTCATCACTGTGTCAATTGCTTTTTTTTTTAAATAATTAATGTTGTCGCGGGTTTTACTAAGGACAAAGGAAAACCCTAGCAAGGAGGAAAAAGGGACGTTTGCGGGTGGTTATGAAATTAGTTTCTAAGTTAAATTCGATCCAATAACAATTTATTGACAAACTTAATAACACCAAAAGGAATTGCATGGATTCTCAAACTGACATAACACTTAAACATGTCGGGTTCTCGTGGAGACGACCTGCTGATGCAAGTTCGCTCTAGAACACAAAACGTACGAATTAAAGCTAAGTGATCGCTTCCAGAACAATTAACATAAAACAAAACAATACCCTTAATTGTGGCGAGCCGTGCGCTCGTCACAGCTAACGATCAAAACGCCGTCAATTTCAATTACTAAATCTATACCATTTACAAAGTTACAAGGACCATACCTAATCTTAATATTACTGAATGTTACACGTAACACAAATACAGATTGTTACTGCCAGAGGTTATAATTATATACACGCAACTAGTCGTGTAACGCTGTCAATATTTATGGGTAGGTTTTCGTTACTCTTCCCCCGGTACCATGTGAAGTTCTCTCCGCATTCCCGTAGTAACGCGTAAGTCCGTTATCTTGTTCACTGTCTCTTGTGGCTACGATTCTTCGTTACCGGCGGTAGAGTTAGAGTCCAAACTGTGTAGCGATCTGGTCGCGATAGTGTCCTGATAGTGTCGTGCTTGTGTCAATACTTCCGCTCGCTCGGCCCTCACGGAGTTTGCTAATGCCCGCCCTCTTTGCCCTTGTGGCTGAACCGTAATTTTTAGTTAATGTTCGTTCTGAAAGATTTTATGCTTACTCCAGCGACGCTTCCACTCGTACTGTCTATATCCTGGGTTACAACTCGGAGAGGTCTCACCCAGTCGATGTCTTGTCTGTCCTCGGGCGGCAGCAACTCCGCGGCGATTGACGGTGTAGGCCGGCGAGCGGTGTCGGAGCAGCGTAGCAGCCTGCTGGCTGGATGTCCCAGTTGTTCTGCTTATTGATAGTCTGGGCGCATGCCCTTTTATACTTGCAGGTTTCCCAGACGAGCTGGAAGAAGAATAGTCTCGTCTATTCGGGGGAAGCCTGCCCAGCTCACTGTGTTGCAGGTGGTATGCCGTGAAAAGTCAGGGGTACAATACTTTGCAAGTGTACGCAGGTACACACGTTACTATGTATTAATGTATAACTTATATCTGATATAATGCTTTAGTAATTTGCAAGTAATGTGATTCATATAAGAGAGAAGCTAATTTAATCTAAATAAATAAACTTGAATCAGACTACTTTTTGTTTTTAAGTTGGCTTACGGCACTATAGACAGGTTTTTTGGAGCATAATTTGACAAATTCATCTAGAGAGAGTTTCGGGTAAACCGCTGGGGAATTTTTTTTTTTTTACAGAGTCGTGGCTGTCACGCTGCAGAGATACAGGCAGTTTTACTTCTATTTGGTTTCAGAAATAGTTTTCCTGTGCCGACGGCTCGAGCGAGCGGCCTCCCAGGGCGGGGCGGTACTCACCTCGCTGTCCTCGTGGCCAGGGGCGTAGCCAGTGTGGGGGGGGGGGGGGTTAGGTGTTCAACCCCCCCCCCTTTAGCACCAAATCTTTAATTAATTTCTTATTCATCACTCAAACAAATTTCATATTAAAATTAATAAAAATTTTACCATAACAATATTAAAATTTAAGTACCGAAAACTGCTAAAATAGCACTATTTTACACCTTAAAATACATATTTTCCAGGGGGAAGACCCCCGGACCACCCCGCTTTAATACCGGGGGGGGGGGGAGGCATGCTTCTTAACACCCCCCATACACAAATCTTGGCTACGCCACTGCCTCGTGGCCTGTCCGGACATGCTTGCTGCCTGGTCGGCCCGCCGGGAACTGGCTGCGTGCGCGCGGGCCGTCAGGCGGGACGTCTGAAGACTCCCCCCCCCCCCCACGTCATCGTGAGACAGGCGCGCCGGCTGCCCGCACGAGGCGCGGAGATGCGACATCCCGGGGCTGTCAGAAGTACACGGGCCATGCGGCGGCATTCATTCCGTGTCCCGTCGGCGAACAAGCGTCCCGTTCACTTGCGTCAGCGTCACGCTTTTCAAAACATGACGGTTATTTGGTGTTCGGACGAGCGAAAAAAAAAAAAAAAATGTTTATCTGGACAAAAAATAAATAATAGTTTGAAGGAAAAAAAACTAAAAAAACATGCTTTTAAAGAAAATACAACTAAAAAAAATAGAAAATAAATTTTCATAAATTTGAATAAAGAATAGTGTAAATAAGAAAAAAAAGTACTTTATTGTAAAAAAAACCTTGGGTTGCTTTATAATATATTATCAAAATGATAATCCTTCTACTCATATCTGTCAATAAAATATTTATAACTATTGACACCATGCATCCCACGCATTTTTTACAATAAAGTACATTTTTTTCGTATTTACACTATTCTTAATTCAAATTTATTTTCTATTTTTAGTTGGATTTTCTATAAAAGCGTGTTTTTTTAGTTTTTTAAAGCTATTTTTTTATTTTTTTAGTTGGATTTTCTTTATTACATCAATTTAATATTAGAGTGAGCTTGAGTAGATATTGACTGCTTTTAAAATATATATTCGAAATAGCGTGTTGAAGAACTATAGTACACAAGATTTCCAATATCCTACTATGAAAATCAATGGTTTTAAATAAAATTTGGGAAGTCATTGATGTTTATTCAAAGTCAGTAACTTATCCGAGAAATGAGTAATTTGGGCGCCTGTTGCCTCCCTTGGATGAGATAGGCGGTTCTCAGGTTCCCTCTTCGAAAATTTCATCTTACTCAAAGTCGGTAACTTATCCGAGAAATATATGATCGGCGCGCCTGGTAGTTTCCCTTCTTGGTCTTGGCGCAAAGACACTACCAGTTTTAGGAAAACAAAATATCGCTAATCCTGATTATCCTAGTGGATAACGGGTCTAACTGTTTAAAATATTGAATTGTCATCGGTCCTTGATATGTAATTATGTCAAATTTCGAGTTAATCCGACATTTTGAAGGGGGTCAAAATCAGGTTCAAAGTTTCCGTTACATACTAACATACATACATATGAAGCTAATAAAAGCGTGTTAAAAAAGCATTATCGATTGGGTCAGTCAAGCATTGAACGGGGAGGTGTCATTTAACAGAGTTGACTATCATTCATAAATTTAAAATTTTGAATAATTGGTAACATTGTAACAAAAATTAAAATTTTTTACGTGACAACGTCTAATAAATCAATGAACGCCGGCTGCACGCACGAAAAAGTGTCCCGTTACGCACATTGTTCCGTTACGCTGTGTCCCGTTACACTCATTGTTCCATTACGCTGTGTCCCGTTACGCTCCGTTACGCTGTGTTCCGTTATGCTGTCGGCGAGTGTAGTAATAATATGTTATGTTACAATTAACTAAAAATGTATGGTTATTCATATAATTGATGATAGATATTTGATAACAATTTATTTATATGAAAACTTGTTCATAATTATATTTAAACTTTATAGCTAAACGCCAGTTTTTAAGATTAATTACAAGTCATCTACACGTGAACTGTTTTTTCGACTGTTTATAAAGTGAAGTGAAAAGTTAATGTGGTTTTCATTGCTTATTACAACAACAATTTCGGCAATAAAGGTTAATTATTCTTGCATTTTAAAAATCTGATTACTAGTATAATTTCAAGTATTTATTATTTTATTGTTAAAATAAAAATGATTCAATTTTGATTCATACAGTAAAAGTATACAATCATTTCATTAATGTTTTGTTATGACGTTGTCACGTTAAACTATCGTCCGTAAACCGACTTTACAGACAACCAATTTTTTTCTTTCCTTCTGAAAATCGCCATAGTTCTACGAGGAAAGTATAGAGAACAATGAATGCGTGCCTTAGTGTCGTTTGCACCTTTAATTATTTTATAGTCTTCCACCCTCTTCCCCTCCCCCGGGAGAGTGCTGCGTGCGCTACGTGAGCAGACACGAGTCCGCAGCGACCCCCGGAGACGTCAGCTGAGCGACAAACTGGTACGGCGGCGGCGCCATTACTCACGCGCCTAGGAGCGGCGAGCCGTACAGCACAGCGGTTTGAAGCGAGTACCAGTCCAGCTGGTATTCAGTCCACTCCTTACTTTTAAAAAAGGTTTTTTTTTGTCCTACTATATTATGTGTTTACAGTAAGTATATAAATACAAACTGCTTGTTGTGGCACTCGCATAATCACTTACTAACACCCGCTCGAGACATTTGTTTTACTTCATCTGCCAGCTGACTCCCCTGCTCATGCCAACTTGAAAAATAAAATTTTTTACATGCGTGTTAGAAGTTATACTTACATGGCGTTACAAAAAAAAACTTTAATTTTGCATTCAAATAATTAATAGAAATGAAGTCATAAAAGGACTGGAGTGATATTATAAATATAAATTCAATAAAATTAAAAATTAAAATAAATACTCAGTATTCAATATTAATATAAACATTTGTATAAAATTAATTATTTATTAAATAAAAATCTATATATATTTTAATTTTAATTAAAATCAATAAATAAATATATATATTAAATAGTGATGTAATAATTTATAATGAAAATAAATCAAACATACGGGAGCATAACACTCCTATGAAAACGGCCAGGACTCTACTCTAAACCTTCCACAGAGACTCTGTGCCAGCAACAATAGTCCAGTCATCTTAGTAAGTTCACCTCGGAATTTGAGATACCCAGCTATAAACTCGTACAAACTTGTATTTTCACATCCTAAAAGTTGTCTCAAAACATACATATGGTAGGGTGTACGCGATTATTAAAATCTAAGGTAAAAGGTCACAAAAATCGATTTTTTGCACAGTTTTTGCAAATATAATGTTTCCTATGGGTTTTTAGCTATCAATATTGTAGAAAATTAAATTTCCTACAACTTTTGTTTCAAAAATTGTTTTATACGTTGAATCGTTTTCGAGATAGAGGGCGGAGAGCGCGCGGTTAGAGCATCATTTGTCAACCGGTAGTCCTTGTCAAAAACACGCCATATAAAGTTTATTAATTATTGATAAATACATAATTATTAATAATTTTCATTTCTTATAAACTATTAAATTATATTTAATCATTATTTTTCTTACGTATCTATTTTTTATTAAGTATCCATTTATTTAATAATACTTACCAGCCCGTGTAGTTATACAATTGTTAGGAAAATACTTATTTCAATTCTAATGTAATTTATATTAATTACTTCTTAAATAAATTAAAAAGAAATTCTTAATTAATGTTTTTATTAAAAATAATAATTCCATACATTTATGATTGTAGAAATTTAAAAAATTAATAAAAATACAAGCAGTAAAACTTATAATTTTAATTATCTTCTTATTCTTCATCGTCGTCTTCAGATCGCTGTAATATTTTAAAGTCCTCTTCTTTATCGTCTTCAACGACATTTGTCTGCAGGTCTTCCGTGATATCAGGTGTCAAAGTTTGTCTTCATTGAGAATCACTGTACTAAATTATTTTCTATGTAAAATGTAATTAGTGGAAGTGATAATATAATTAGAACGTAATTAAATTTTTTCCCTTAATTATTTTGTGATTTTAGGAATCGTTTATAAGTGTTATTGAATAGATAAGTATTTAATTAATGAAAAATATTAAATAAATGTAATAGCAAATAAGAAATGAAAATAACTAATAATTATGTATTTATAAATATTTAATAATCTTTATATGACGTGTATTTGACCGGGACTACCGGTTGACAAATGGTGCTCTAACCGCGCGCTCTACGCCCTCCCTCTATCTCCAAAACGATTCAACGTATAAAAACATTTTGGAACAAAATTTGTAGGGAATTTTATCCTCTACAATATTGATAATACATACAAATAGCTAAAAAAAAAAAAAAACATAGGAAACGAGATATTTGCAAGAAAAATGGGCAAAAAAAATCGATTTTTGTGACCTTTGACTTTAGATTTTAATAGCCGCATACACCCTACCATATGTAGGTTTAGAGACAACTTTTAGGATGTCAAATTACAAGTTTATACGAGTTTACAGCTGGGTATCTCAAATTCCGAGATTCTTACCTAATTTTGACAAAGATGACAGGACTACAATGGAAGCTTTCCAGCAACCTGACATCGTTATGTAATACATACGGGAACATAACCTCACTTATGCACTAAAAAATACATTTTAAAAAGTTTAGAAACACAATTTCAATCACTAATATTCACGATAATAAATGTTTTTTAATGATGTGGAACAGTACTCAATATAAATCACTTAAATTTAAGATTTAAAAGCATCTAAATAACTTTTATTTGTATGAAGCCTTTTTTATCCTGTAAAAATGATGTTTTTCCATGGTGTGCACACATCGTAAAAATTAATCTTCATTATTTTTTTTTTCTTCATTTTTTTTCAAAGAAGTATAACCTAACATAAATTATAAAAAATACACTTAATAATTTCGTAAGTACAGTTTATATCACTAATATTCACAATAAATAAAGGTTTTTATTATATGAACCAGGCATTATCAATCAATAAAGTATAAGAGTTAAAGCACATATATAATTGTTATTTTTGTGTAGTCTTTTTTGTATACGTTTAGATTTTTGAAGTGAAAACGTCTTTAGCCGCGTTGAAAAATTTTTGGCAGGGGCAAAACTGATGGTTTCGCGACCTGTGTACACGTATACGCATATAAACACTAATACACTGTATATACTCGACTGTATCATGTGCGTGTTGCACTATTTTTGGATGGGTAAAATCTTGTGAGTTCTTGTCACCGACATGCTGTAGTACCTGTAAGAGGAGTTAATTTGATCGCGCTGAGTGATTTTTTTTGTTTATTTTTTTACAAAGTGAATGTTAATTATTTGTGGATTTAAGTTTTCTTTTCAAAATTACAACTTCATTTATTTTTATTTTAAAATTGTTATTTTAAATTTATTTTTATATTCCAAAGAAATTTTAACGCTAATGTGTGGTACATATTGCGAGCATTGGCAATTTTTTAGTAAGTAGATACATAAGTTGAGGTTATGTTTTTTTTATTTTTTATTTATTTACGCAGTGAATTCCTTCAAATGCCAAGTTAGTGATTTATGAGAGGTAATGTTGATTATTTGTGGATTTAAGTTCTTTTATTTTATTTTTCAATGATAAAACCTCATTTCTTCTCATTTTAAAGTTATTCTTGATAGGGACAAATCTTATACGTTCGCATCACCGACATGCTAGTGATATAATACCAAAATCATTTTCTTACATTTGACGTAGAAATGATGTAATATTACACATTGAAATCAAAGTTTTAAGTTTTCACTTCTGTCGACAGTTCCCATGACTGCCTTTATTTTATTTTTATTTTCATTCAGTGAATTTTTTTTGCCTGCTGCGCGCTAATCGTTACAATTATCCCTTATTTTTTTTATAACGCGCCTAAAGAAGTACAACTTTAACAAGGTATTGGTAGAGACCGGAAAAATTCGCGGATTCATTTCGTGATAGGCTGAAATTCAAACATGTGTACAATTCTGCTGGTTCTGCTATTGGCTCGCATTTTAACTGGAGCTCTCTGGGCCAATGAGAGACTATCGACCAAAGAAGCGTCGAATCACAAGCTACCCAGTGGAGACGACTCACAATTTAGTAACCAATGAACACGCGTGTTTACTTGAGAAGTGCAGAGGATAATGGAGGCTATCCTCGAGGTCATTGAATCCGCGAATTTTTCCGGTCCCTAGGTATTGGGGCATTAGCTAGAGACCGGAAAAATTCGCGAATTCATTTCGCGATAGGCTAAAGTACAAATAGTTATACCTCAGCACTGCCTCTGCTATTGGCTCACAACTCACCTGGATGACTCTGGGCCAATGAGAAACGACCGACCAAAGCTTTATCGAATCGCAGGCTGCTACGTTGGGACGTCTCACGATACAGCAGCCAATGATTGGGTGACATTCGGCCGAGTGTAGGTAGAACTATGGAGTTCATCCTGATGCAGGTAATTGAACCAGCGAATTCTTCCGGTCCCTAGCGCATTACATTCCTACACACAATGTAGACATCCTGCCATGCAGTACTGATCCTGACTAGCAGCGGAGGTACGAGCTCTGTGGTAGCCCCCTCCCCCCTACCCATGCCACGTCTGCGTGACGTGGCATGGCACGTGACCAGCAAACACCACCTGGACTACCGGCCTGCCTTCCGAACAGAAGGACACGTGTGACTTCAGCAGGAGTGGTGCTAGCCTCTCCCGCCGCCAATGTGTCGTGCTTGGTTCTTCCCTTCTGCAGTTTGTCAGATGCCAGTTTTTATCGCGATGCCGTACTGGATGGCAATGTTGAACACGTCGTATGTTTTTTTTTGACGTGACAACGTCTACTAAATCGATGAACGCCGGCTGCACTCACGAAAAAGTATCCCGTTACGCACACTGTCCCGTTAAGATGTATCCCGTTACGCTCATTGTACGCTTGCGCCGCAAATTATCTCTCTTCCACTCGATTGGAACATCCATCCATTTGACTTTTTCGAGGCACATTAAACTTGAAACACTCCCATTCGTTTCCTACTTTTCCTATCATCGTCCTATCCTTAACAGAATAACACAGATTGGAAGAAGTTAAATATCAAACATTGTATAAAAGTTATAGTTAAAATAATCTCTTCGTTTAAGTGATAAACATATTTGAATTAATGAGTCCAAATAAAAGTAAATTTATCAATTAAATTGTAGATTTCATTTCACTCCTTCTTTATATCCATACAAAACCAGTGATAATTCAATAAAAATGATTCAATTTTATTCATAAAAGTATGCAATCATTTCATTAATGTTTTGTTATGACGTCACTTTAAACTGTCGTCCGTAAACCGACTTTACAGACAACCAATATTTTTTAAGTAAGTTACTTAAGGGAAATTGTAATAATGGGCCTCGAGTTCAGATAGTATTTGCTGTGCATATTTCGAGTGTTCCCTATTCATATTGTTATATTATTACATATATATCGTCTTGAACTTCAGAAAGTGGTAAGAAACATATGGTAGTTGTGTGCAAATTTTTCATGCCCATAATTTTTAATCCCAAATTATTATCTTGGAAACATAATTTAATGTTATAAAATAAAAATTACCACCTTTCTACCGACTTTGCAGCTAAAGGACGTAACTCTTTCGTAAGGGATAGCCCAAGTAATTTTCCCAATTACAGTTTTATTAATTATAATATTTACATCGCGTCTTGTTCGGGGACTCTTTTTCCTTTTTCCTCGGCTACTTTATGCCTCATTCGATATCTACGACACTTCTCTGCAATTCTAATTGTTTCTGCTCGGGGGCATGTTTTTTTTTCTTTCATCCAACACAACCCGTTTTCGCTTAGGCATTTTTCTATTAATGGCTCCGAAACAAAAGTTAGTAATTTATAGTTATTCCATTCAACTAGCACCCCTCAGTGCTCACTCACGAGCAAATTATTGCTCCAATCACGGAAACAGCTCCATTACTCTCGGAGTGACAGCTCTCACTGACTTCAATTCAACGCTCCACACCAACGCTCATTACGTCATCACTGCACATGTTAACCAGGTAAGTCATACGTAACGACCACGAGCAAAGTCTGCTATACTAATACATATTTATTTCAGCTCTGTATGTTTCTTAGTTTGAAAGTTTTAATCGGTTTAGAATCCTCAGCCGAAGTGACGTTTAACCCGAGATTAAATACATGCATTTTCCTGCCGGAAATTCAAGCTGAACCAACATTCAGATGTTAAACCATCACCCTATTTACAATAACATTGCACCCGCGACACGACGGGAATTTAAAAACATTCGAACCGGACAGTCTGTCGCGTCCGCCATTTTTGCCACGCCGACGTCACGGATGTGTCGGGCGTGATTGGTTAGAGAAGTGTTACATTCCCGTCGCACCCGTCGCTCCGCTGTGGCTCCAGCAGCGCGGGTCAGGAGCCGCGGAGGTCTGAGCTTGCTTGGGGCTTAACATGAGTGACAGTCTGGTTACTTATCTGATGACTAGAGTCCCGGAAATTTCGCGGATTCCTCTGGCCTCTGGATAGAATTTAAAGTTATAGGTGTGCTCGACCCATGTTTACATTCCCATTGGTTGATTTCTTAGCGAGAACATTTTTATCCTTGTTATTTGGCACTACCTGATTCGCTTACTTCTCTCCTAGCTGGACATCGTTCGCTCACGGTCGTAGAGGGGCGTGTCCAGATAACTGTGGTCCAATCATGAACACAGTGCGACAATGTGGAGGTTTGCATTCTAGCTTGCGACTAAATGAATGCGCGAAAATTCCGTGGCTCTACTGATGACTAGACACCTGCAAAATTCGCGGATTCATTCGGCGATAGGCTAGAATTCAAACACATGTACCTCTTAGATAATTTTGTCATTGGCTTACTGTTCATCTGGACGAATCTCAACCAGTTATAAATCCTTAACCAAAGAAGGATCGAATCACAGACAAACCAGCTGAGACGACTTACAAGTCGGCAGCCAATGAACTTGCGTTATTTGCCCGAGTGTACAGGGGTAAGTGCAGTCGATCCTGAAGGCCATCAAAACCGCGAATTTTGCAGGTCTCTACTGATGACTTGTGGCGTCGATTAGTGTTCCTGCTAACAAATTGCCAAAGCTTCTAAACAGTAAATGAATTGAAATTTTGGTAACGAAGCAGTAATTTTTTTAAAAGAATAGTTACGTTAATGCCAACGCCCTTTGCAGACAACCGGATTAACTTCAGTCGTCTCCGCAAGCTATGAACAGGATGGAAAGGATTTGAATAACGAGTTTGCATATAATTAACGGGAGGTGATTATAGCGACGTAAACGTGGGAAAAGTAATGGTGCCATCCTGATTAATTTCAGGATAACGCTACTTTGTGATGCATAATATGCACTCGTCCGTCGAGGATATTAATGCCTTAATTATTGCTGCGGTTGCCCTGAATGCACGTTTCAGCTGGCGGCACGCAGACTTAAAAGATATATTAATGCCTTCCCAGGCTAGGAAATAAAGGTAATTCATAGCACAACAAGAAGGAAAGTCCGTGGACTTCAGCATTGAGGATTCATGAGCGCGGTGAATCTTCGAGAGCCTGAAGGTCTGCGTATCGATTACCAAGGCCTCATAAATTCCCCGCCAGACTTCAGGCGGAGGCTGCGAGGCCTTGCTGTGAAATGAAAAACTAGTAGTTAAATATTTTTTTCTTCAGAAACTTTACTAAGAAAACAAGGGTCCATTATCTCACGAAACATTTTCCTTCTGGTTACATAACGTTATGTTTATTTTGGCTATACTTTAGGAAGTGGTAACTCCAAAGTAATTTTTTTTTAAATTATATACGAATATATTACTATACTCTGTAAAAATATAATAAAAAAACTAAATGGTGTAATTGCTATCTTAACTGATATAACAGCTACAATAATTTGCTATTTTACTTTAACGAAATGACTCATTATACATAGGCTATAGGTTTTCTCATGACGTTTAAATGTTTGAAGCATCATCTTCTGTTGTGGGAATTTTGTCTCACTTTTTTTTCTTCTAGGTGCAACAATTTTCCTATTTATTATAACGATTACAAAAAAAAACTAATTCAGGTTGCAGCGAAAAAGACATTTTCGTGTATCCACGACAAAGATCGTCTTCAACTCTCAAAGCCATGGTGTTTGTTACAAAGTAGTGACTTCTCACTAACAAGCTGGACTTAAAGACGAAGAAAACAACTGGCGAGTTCATTTTCCCAGCATATAATAATGCACAATGTTTCTATGTTCCATATTCATAACTTGAATACTGTTGATCAGCTATAATATTACATCTTTAGAGTCCAGAAGAGAGACTGTAACAGACACAGATTCATGGATGAAAATGCAGTTGCGTGTGTTTACACATGTTTTTAAGTCAATCCTGTCATCGAGCGCATGCGCCAGAGTTTCCGGTTCTTTATATCGCGACCTTTCGCCATTGCAAACTACATTTCAGGATCCCAGTTTGGAGGAGTTCTCTTAGCCACATTTTAACACCCACCTTAAATCACAGTGGCGAGTGAAAGTACCGTGCACTATATTGTCTTCGTCTCGCTTTCCCTTTAGACATACTTTAAAAACTTGAAATGAAAAACTTGATTCCACCATCGGTAACGTAACGTTGAGGATCCACTCCAAATATGGACAAGAAATTTCTGCGTGGCTTGAAATGCATCACGGAAACTAATTTTCGTTAGTTTATATTTTAATATATAACGTTTTATATTATAAAGATATTTTATTCCAGTTATTTATTTTATCCAGGCAACAACTTCCTGTGTGGTATTGATTTTTTTTTTCAAGTACTCTTTCCATGAGTTAAAATACAGTAAGTGGAAAGGAAATTGTATTTTAAAATAAACTGGGTAAAGTCTCGTGAAAGTATATTTAAACTGTTTTCTTTCTAGAAAGTAGACTTTCGCGGCCATTCTGGCAGAGTTTTTTTTTTTTTACCTATAGCGCCATTTATAGCTGTGCTGTGATTGGTCCCTGTAAGCGGCTATGATTGGAGGAGGCTCTGGCCAATCAGCATGCATCTGCTATATGAGTGCCGCAAGCTTTACGGTGGCTATTTCTTGGACGGTGACCGTTCAAATTTATGTATTATTATGGGCGTGAATTTTTTCGCGAAAAGATTTACAGACCAGCTGTGTGTGAAAACTTCCTCAGCAACGTGGCTACGTGTTGTTGCTCATGAATCTGCGAACAAATGGCCAGAATAAATCACGGGAGAGGACAGCGCGGGTTTCACCCGACCATAATTAGAGAACCGGAAAATTCGCGGGTTCAATGACATCCAGGATAGACTCCAACATCCTCTACACACTCGGGAAAATGCCAACTGTTCATTGGCTGCTGACTTGTGAGTCGTCTCGACTGGCTGGCCTGTGATTCGACACTTCTATGAGTGAGGGTCTCTAATTGGCCCTCAGTCCTCCAGATTAACAGTGAACCAATGACAGAAGCAGCACTAAGGTATAATTATTTGAATTTTAGCATAACACGAAATGAACACGCGAATTTTCCGGGTCTCTAACCATAATGTAGCTAACTGAAAAAAAAGTGATTTTTGACGTGCGTATGAATTTCTTTACCATGTGGTCAGAGTAAGTCGAGCCTCTGACTAAGCACTGGACATCACTTGAGAAAGGTTTTTTGTATTAGTTTTCAAAGCGAACAGCTCTCTTAACTGTTCCACCCGTGCCGTGGCTCAAGTTTTCTAAAGTGAGTTGGAAGAAGTCGTCTTGCTCTCGTTGGTAAGCGATACCCGGAGGAACCAGACCTCGTTAGCAGGCTGGGGGACCGCGACCGGGCGACACGGTGTCACGTGAGCCATGCATCACTGCGACCGCTGTCGCCCTACTAGGACCGACCAGTATCACACACGCGCGCGCCCGCCGCGCCGTCGCCATATTAGACCGCGCAGAACTAGCGTGGCGTACCGGCTCCGCGGCGAGAGAGAGACAGAGACAGAGACAGTTACGTATATCCCATCCCATCAGTAGGGACCGGAAAAATTCGCGGGTTCAATGACCTGCAGGATGAACTCCATAGTTCTACGTACATTCGGTCAAATGTCACCCACTCATTGGCTGATGTCTTGTGAGACGTCCCAGCCTGTGATTCGATAAAGCTTTGGTTGGGTGTTTCTCATTGGCCCAGCGTCATCCAGGTGAGTCGTGAGCCAATAGCAGAGGCAGCACTGAGGTATAACTATTTCTATTTTAACCTATCGCGAAATGAATTCGCGAATTTTTCCGGTCTCTACCCATCAGTAGAGACCTGAAAAATTCGCGGATTCATTTCGTGAAATGCTACAATTGAAATAATTATACCTTAGTGCTGCTTATGCCATTGGTTCTTTGTTAATCTGGAGTAATGAGGGCCAGTTAGAGACCCTCCCTCATAGAAGTGTCGAATCACAGGCTACCCATTCGAGACGACTCACAAGTCAACAGCCAATGAACAGTTGGCATATTTGCCCGAGTTTGTAGAGGATAGAGGAGTCTATCCTGGAGTTCATTGAACCCGCGAATTTTTCCGGTCTCTATCCATCAGTTGTGGCTCCTTCCTTCGTAAAACTGTCGTCGCGCAGGAAAATTACGTTCAGGGTATTTTCGACCTCTTCGTATGGGCTTCCGATACTGAACTCGGACTGTCTCTAATGTATGCGATGCCACGACAGTCAGCTGTGCTTATTTCGAGATGAGAAGGGTCATTTTGGGGTGCATAAAAACCTAAGGAAAGGGCTTTCCTTGGTGATGTGATGCGGTCGTTACGAAGAGTTACAACAGTCAAAGCCTTGTAAAACTGCTATTAAAGGCTTGTATGTCAATAGTTACTGCCCCTTTGTTTGCCCATTCATAATTTTATGCTGTTCAGCGTCTAGTCGAGAGCGATAGCAAGTTACTTCAGTGTCGGAAAAATACATCATTGTTTCGAGAAGAAGAAAAAAGTTGACAAAATTAACATTTTGATGTGCAGGAAAAATATATTTATATACACTTGCTATTTAAAATACACATTTTAGCACAAAAAAAATTGAGCGATGTGTAAACATCTAACTTTGGTCTAGAGCAAATTTATGTGTTCTCATGTTGCACAACAAACTTATAATTCGAAATTCTACAGCCCATATTGTTAAAATTCTTTAAAAAGTTCATACTATAAATTTTCCACAATAATATATTAACCTGAAAAATTTAAAAACACATATCACTAAGTATATGTTTGCGTATTTGTTTTGCTTAAACGATTGAAATCCGTCTGTAATTTCTACAAACGAACTTTAACATTATTGAGCTGATTCAATATTATATATCATTAAGTTAAAATGTTAGTAACATAGTAACAAAAATATTTTTTTCTCGACGAGATTTGTACCTACTACAGGACATATTGATTACAAAGTGAAACATACCGCCATGCTACCAAGACCGTCAGGAAATAATGATGAAAATATTTTATAATCAGCGTAAAGTCAGTTATATTTAGGTGATTTAAATCTTGGGATTACTTTTTACTATGGCTGTTTTAGTTTACCAAATAGGTACATTCCAGGGTAGTTCAACTACCAAAAAGTTTCATTTGGCACACCAATACGTTTGGTATGTACCCTAATGTTTAACAAAGTGACGATATACGTGTTAATGTTGCTACACGTCGTCCACCGTCTTTTAGATGTTACTGAGACTTCTGCGCAAACGCAGCACCGTTGTCACGCATTTACGTTCCATTCTCACGAAATTACTCCTACAAAGAGCTAAGATGTTTACACATAAAATAATTCTTGTGTTGGATTGTTTATATGAATACAGAACATGCGTCTCTCTCACTGCAGGCCTCGTACTTGCGTGGCCGGGTCGCTCCTTAAGAACTTGAGTGAGTGGAAGATGTCACTAGCGCCTTAAGATATAAGCACATCTGCAGAACTGGCGTAATAATAAGACAGTCATACATCCTTCTCTCTCAACGATAGTGCACTAAGGATAATAAAATGTTCAAATAAAGTAATATAAACAGTAGATATAAGTAAATTTAAAACAAGTTGGTATAATACTTTTTTTATTTTTGCAGATACTATATCGTTGTAAATTTACTCTGAAAAGTAATCTGCACTTTAATAATAATATAAGTATGTTTTAACACTACAGAATATTAGTTAAAAAGGACATTAAAAGATTCAAAACACTATTTAATCTGTAATTCTACATGCATTTGCAATTCGTGTATTTCAACATAGATATTAATAAATATTTGTGTAAGTGATTTTACGAATTTGTTTTTACAGTGAAATAACAGCAAAACTGTACTCTTGCAGAATTTCAAGAAAGCTTTGACTGTTAAGTCTACCTTGTAAATCATTAGGTCAACGAACTTTTCTACTCGCCATTTGTAATCGATAGTTGCATAATTGCTTGTAATCTACCGTTTTCCCCATGCGCTTAACTGCATACAAGTCATGGTTGCGAATAAAATATGGTATTAAAGTTAACCAAAGGAAGCAAGTCTAAAAAAAAAATTAGGAAGTATCTTTGTACTTAATATGAGCCGTAAATAATTTTTATGAACGTTCCCCTGTTGTTTTGAATGACGAAACTTTCGTAAAAGTGTTACCATTAAAAGGAAACTTGTCTGTAATTCGTGTTATTTCACAGCTTTAACTCCATCGTTATCTTTTATTTTACGCAAACGTGGTGATAAAAACGAAAACAAAAAGACTCTACACAACATTTGGTTTTGAAAGTCAACCATAAAGCTACCAGTTCACTACAATTTCAACGCAACTGAAAAAAAAATTCTCAGTAATGGAGTCAAAATAACGCATTTGTAACCATGTCATGTTCGCTTATTTTCCATATTTCGACTAAATATGGGACTGGAAACAGCGCGCTCTTCTTAAAGAAGGCCTGTCAAGTATAAAATGCTGTTACGTACATGGCCAAGAGGTGTGAAAAGCGTAATTGCGGCTCGGATTATAATGTTCCGGTCGCAGGAAAGACGGCTGGAGGCGGGGCACACGAACATGCACGAACATGCACGAACATGCACGAACATCACCGATGTGGAGAGTGATAAGTCTCTTTGAGGGCTTCCCGCGAGGAGATAGGTCCACAGAGTTGAATATAAGTGAAGTGCACTTGTTCAAGTGAAGTAGCTGTTTACTACTCGGTAGCAAATGTATTGCTTTTCCTGTAATTCTGTAGTCTAGCACATTACTTTACTTCCAAAGAATAATTTGTAGAGAAAGAAACAACAAAACTTCATTTGTAAGATCTACCAATATCTTAAAATAAAATAAAAATGCGGTTTAAAATACACAATGATAATGATTACTAATTGATTTTTCGTTTTTCATTGCTAAACTCTAAAATAAAAGAGATAATACATAATATACATAATAATGTATAAATTAATTATGTATAATTATATATTATATAACAATTCTTCTAAAAAGTGTTTCAATTTTTATAATTTAAAGACCTTTATCTTTGCGGCCATATTTAAGAAGATTTCCCAACACTAAGGATTGTGGATTTGGTTCTAGCCTTTGCCGTATTACTAAGAGAACCAGGTTCTCCCGAATTGATTCTGTAGTTAAGTACATTGTGAACATTTCCCCACTTAAGGCACTTTGATGGACCACACGTAGGCCTGTGGGAGCGAAAGAACCTACTGTTCTTGCGTTTCGTCTGTGAATCATGATTCTTTTTTTTTTTTTTTTTTGGTGAGTGAGACGGTTTGTTTCCACGACGGATTTAATTAATGAAAATACTTGCGCATGCTATGGATACTTGTGAGATTTCTGTTGCTATACACATGGACCACATTATAAGTGCACGGGTTTAGGCAGAAGAACTGTTAACCATAAACTGGACCACCGTTTGACGTTCTTTCTGGTGGCATACAACATTAAGATATACGATATATCAAAAATTCACATACCTATTTTGGATAGAAAATAATTGATTAAACAAGCGAGGTGCTATTTAAAAGTTTTTGAACTGCTCTCGTGAAAAATATGGTTTATATGACATAGTGACTTATGCCTCCGAGTAGTAGGATAAATATACATCGTCGCCTGAGAATTGGAGTGTTCTATGTCCATTGAAGTAGGAACTGAGATATAAGCATTTTAAAGTTCAAATAACTATGAATAGCATGACATAGAACAAAATAATATTGGTCTTAAATTATGAACAAACATTTTTATGTGCGTAGACGTGTGTGGATATAGTACAAATGAATACTAATATTAATTTCGTGTCCATAGCATAAAAAACCTAAAAAGTGGACATAGAACACTCCAATACTCAGGCGGCGACATTTTGGAATGAAACTTGTTCTCGCGGGACTGCTCCCGATCAAAACTGCGACAACCGAGTGTACCTTCGCCGACGCAGCTGTACCTTCTCTGCAGATGTAACACCGGCGCACGTGTGTGGTCGCCCGGGGGCGCAGCGAAACACGGCGGCCTCAGGACTCATCGTCGTGTGTCAGACACCACCCCCCCCCCCCCTCACCTATCTCCGCGTCAGGAGAACCACGTGTCACACACCAGCACGACGAGGTGTGGCAACTGCACGCCCCGTGCGACACGGATGAAAGTAGTTCTACCACTACCTACTCCCCCCCTCCTCGGAATACATATTTTTTTTTGCGTAACATGGTGAATGCTCAGCCTTTTTTTTTTTTTTTAATACACACGCCGATTCCGGACCGCGGTCTGCAGCTGTTCCTGCGTCCACATTGCGCCGCGGCGGTAGGCGGAGGTAGAGCCGGGTCAGGCCTCGGTGGTGGGGGGAAGGTAGGGGGGGGGCGGAAAGGGGGAGAGAAATAAGCCTGCATTAGGCAACAGGTTTGTCGGAGCGCGTGCCACCGCGGGCAGCCTATCGCCGCGGCCAGATCTCGCACGTCCCGGGATTTCATTTAAATCGTATTACACTGCGAGGTAAGTAGCAGTGAGGGGGGGGGAAAAAAAATAATAAGTGTTTCCGAGGCCGCGCCTATAGGCCGGCCCCATCCGCGCCTGAAGGCACGCGGCGGGAGACATGCTGAAAAAAAGAAACACACAATGTCGAGCCGGGTGTAATTTGGGAGCCGGTTGGGACAAGCGCCCACCTGACCGCACCGCGGAGTGTTCCGAGCAGCGCCAAGGGCGACAACGGCACGCTAATCACCGGCCTCGTCGCCCCTACGAGCTAGGGCAGTTAACTGGGGGGCGCGGGTTGTAATCGCGCGGCGGCGCCCCGCCATCTGAGTTTTTGGGGGATCGGGCCGTATAATTTTATGTCATAATTATAACTCGGATACTTACTGCGACAAAATATTTTTTAACGAGGGTTGGGTTTCATTATGCCGCGCGCACACTTATCGCAATTTGTGAGACGGGCTGCTGCCCCATTAGACAAGGACAAGGAAAAATTCGACTCCTTGAATACTTAACAACCGTGAATCAGACAGCAAATTGAAGGCCAAGTTAAAAATATATAATTGGCACACATCAACTACAAAACGTTAAGTAAACTCTTTAACACGAAACATTTTTGCCAGAAAATCACAATTTATAGCCTACAAAAAGTTAAACTCACGAGGTAATGCTCTAAGTGAAGGTATTAATTAAATGTTACCCTAAGAAAGGCTCAATGTGTTTATGAGTTATTAAAAGGGTAGTGCTTGTTTAGTGATAGGGTAGTGGGATTCAGGGCACCTTGTTGATATGCAAACCACATAAAACTTTTGGGCACCGTCTTAGTACGAATATAATTTAACAAGCTAAGTGATAATGCTAGAAGTGTTATTTTTTTTTGTTTATAACCAGGGTTAGATGATTTAAACCACAATGGTTTAAACCACGGTTTTTATAAAAAAACTGAATTTTTTAAATAGAATATCTTGATTTTGTAATGAAATGTCTAATTCCTCTCTAATAACAATAGTTTGATTATTGTTTCTTTTGATTTACAAGAGAAAAAAATTAATGTAATAAATATATTTCATTTAAATTAACAGAATAAGTTGTACATACATCATACCCAGCTAAATACCCTTCTAACCTAAAATAAAAAATATTCAATTGTTAATTTCTAGTCTGACTTTACTGTAAATTCCCATTCTGTGAGAAACACCCATTCTATGGAGAATCCTATATCTGTCGGGAAATACCCTTTCTGTGATCAAGTCCCGGTCTGATGTGCAGATTTGCTTTACTTCAGTTATTTGATGTTATAACTGTTCTGGTTCAATATGAGTGGCACAAAGAGGGATGTTATATGGCTTTCATTTTAAACGTGCTGAGATCCAAATAAATAACACAATAAAAACTGGTTTAGGACTAAAAAAACGTATTTTAAACAAAAAACTAAATTAGTTCTTTAAACTGATTTCTAATAGTACACACATTTTTGAAAATTTTTAAAGATTGTATCTATGTATAAAATCTTGACATATAATTTTTAAGGCACCTGTCCATTCCTCCCATACGTAGAAAAAAAAAGGACGTGAGCTGACAACGTAAATATGTTCCAGAGCAGTGCGCTTAGAGGCGATGCGACGTCTGAGGTATGAGCCAGTGACGCCTTTATAACTATAGCCAGGGGAAATTTTGCGAAACATTCCGATAGCACACTGGATTGTAAAACGTTGCCACTAATGGTTCTCATCTCTCCGTTGGCTCATGTATGCACAATAGGACACTGCATTGTCCAACCAGCCAATCGCAGGCCGGCAACACGGACATTGGCCGATTGCGATGTGTGTGTGTGAAAGTTCCAGCCAATCATGTTTTACAGATATCTTTCAAATTTCTTGATGTCTACTTATAGTGGCTTTCTTACTAGGGACATGAAAAATTCGCAGAATTAGTTTTGACAGTTGGAGGGGTGGGGGAGGATTGAACCACTTTGCTACCTGTTTGCTTTCAAATTATTTCCATTCTTGGCAAAAAATATATAAGGGAAGGAGGCGTCCGTCCCCCTGAGTACGTCCCTATTATCAACAGATAACAATTTTCGTCGTACGATCAGTATGTTCCCCAATATATGGCTCAAAATTTGACTCAGAACTTAAAATTTAATTTTTGGTAAATATGACAAATGTTTGAAGTTCTGTATCTCGAGAACCATGGGACGTATAGAGCTGCACTTTAGCTCAATTTGGGGCACATTTAGTCTTCTCAGAAAACGGTAGGGGTAAGTTTTTCGCTATACATATACTGTTGTACTTATAATCGAAAACCAAAAAAGTACGAGAATTTCTCTGTTTTTTTTTTTTTGCGAATATCTCAAAACGCTCCAGGGAATTTGTTGGATAACTCCATATTCGAATTTAGCACCGCAAAAAAAAAAAGGAATGATAATAAAACCGACTACTGAATTTTTTTTCAACGAGGAGCCTTTTTTTGACACAGTTTGCCTGGGTTATTTTGTAATTAATCAAAAATGACAATCAAATTATTTCTCACCGGGAACATAGCTAGTAATATCTAAATTATGATATATATGTATATATAGTCTTTGATCATGTTGACTAGCGACATGTCTTTCTTAAATTTTTAATTATAAAGGCCTAGTCATCAATAACAAAATATTGCTGTTGGATCTTTAACCAATTTATTCACCACTTCTGTTGAAGAACATTATTAAATTTTATTTAGAATTTCACAAAGTTTTGAATAAACGTTTGTAAATTTTGAAGTTTAGGTTATGGACATTAATTATTAACCAGGGTCGATAATTTTTGAAACCAATAAAAATGATAGTAGGATGAAACCCATTAAAAAAGGACGAGAATATAACAAAAATGAAAGGAAAAATAATTTACGGGCGATCTGAGGTCGGGAAGTGGAAGGGGGTGAGTTTTTAAGGGTAAGAAACGGTGTATCTCAATTTCCGGCAAAACTACAAGTCCTATGGAAAAAAATTAAATGACAAATTTGTAGGTAATAAAGAGACATACAACTTTTGTAATTACACTTTTTTCACATAACCTCACAATTTATGTGAAAAATTCAAATAATAAGTTTTTGTTTTTTTTTTAATTTTATCTTATGCAAAAAAAATTTTTTTTTTCACGACATTTTGTGAAAACTTACCTATTTATGTTCTAAATACACTGTAATTTTTTTGATTTGAAATATTTATTTTTTTACCTTATTTTGACTTAATATCGAAAAAAACACCCTAATTTTCAATCGAAAATTCTCGCGTCAAAATATCAGCTTTTTAAAAAAAGTTGGGGAGTTTTTTGTTCGTTGAAATCTCTTCTTTCTGATAATGTAAAAAAATATATATACATTACTATGGTAAATGTTCTCAGAAAATGCAAAGAAAAGAAAAAAAACGCGTCCGAAATTTTTTTTTAATCACTATGTACAATTTTGAGCTATTTAGTAAAATTTACACTTTAATTACTTGAAAAACGTAAGATTCTATGTTACATTGATAAACAAAAAAATTACAAATCCATAAATCATAAAGATTGGAAGAAACATGCGAAAATAGTTGTTCTAAATATTTAAGATAGGATTTAAAGGGAGGATTTCAATTAAAAAATGTGATTGCTGCAATTTTTTTTAGTAAAAAAGTTGATTTATTAAATTCTAATTACATTTATGTCATAGAAAATCTCGTAATATATGAATAGAAATGTAAATCGTACTATTGAATTTAGATACTTTATACTAATTATTATTATTCATAATAATATTTGAAAATGCATTAATCTTCATATTTATAAATCTTATCTTGAACCCTAATCACTTATCCATTACTTTTTGTCTCTTCGGTGGCATTTCTTCATCGTTAGATTCGAC
Organism: Bacillus rossius redtenbacheri; assembly: GCF_032445375.1. Taxonomy (NCBI): domain Eukaryota; kingdom Metazoa; phylum Arthropoda; class Insecta; order Phasmatodea; family Bacillidae; genus Bacillus; species Bacillus rossius. The sequence continues at coordinate 31,502,160 of NW_026962011.1, forward strand.
AAACCTCCCCGATTATAGTAGATCGTCGAAATCTTCAAGACCATCACCGTCTTCGTATCCAATATTATTTTTAGTCTGAACTGGTCCTTCATCCACAATTTCATCTGAATCACTAACTTCCTCGTAAGTTTTTTTCTTCCACATTGGTGCATTTGTCAGAACCATGACAATTTGAGCATAAATTTGTGCATTTCAAGCCATGTTTTCGGCAGCCACATTTTATTAAACTGTTACATCCAGTTTCACAACTGCAGCAAATAGTTTTGAGCAATATTTCCGGAATTAACTCCTTCTCTGTAAATTTGGGCATAATCCCACGTTGATGTTGCTTCCAGCCCCAATCTGTTGCTGTCAGTTCGTTACCTAGCCAAGTTTGAAGTTGATAATATGCCCTGTAACAATGTTGTTCTGCTGCACCTTCTTTGGGTGGGAGATTTGCCAATATGAATGATGATTTAATTTTTGCCAATTGATATTTTTGGAATCTTAATTGATTCAGTGTTATATTATCTTTTTTACATTTATAAATAGATTTGATTAATTGTAATCCAATTTTTCGATGACTTTTTTGTTTGCATCTATTTTATAAAAAATATTGGCCAAATTTGACACATTTTTATCGTCTAATAATGAATTTACAATACTCTTCTTTCCTTTTCCGGCAAATCCAGATGTTGTATCGCAACCAGAAAAACAATGCAGAAGTGCAACGATATTTTTGAAGGATTCATATTTGAAACTATTAGACGTGGAAAATAGATCTTTTACATTTCCAGAACCTGGTTTGAGAAAATAAATGTCATGATTATTTGAAGTTAATTGATTCAAAAGGACCAAAATATCAATATCTTGACCCACAACAATGACAGTTTTATTGGTATCTCTGGCAATTTCTATCGAAGTTTTAACAATTTCTGCATCAGCATCTTCTTCTGCTTGCTTACAGGAAAATCCTTGTGACTGTAATCTTTTCATTAACGTTTTTATTATTTTGTCCTTGTTTATCTCGTTAGATAAAAATTTTTCTTGTAGAAATGGTATTTTTGTATGGTTTTGATAATCAAACTCTGGAATATTGTCTGAGGTTTTTCTACGACTACGTTCTCCTTTTTTAGTTGAAGTAGCTGCTGGTACTGATGTCACAGTAACTGATTTTTTAATTTCGGGGTACCCATCAAAAACGATATAGCTGCTTGCTGCGTAATGTTTTTCTACATAGCGAAAATATTTATTTATGATCTCTTCCACCGTTTCATTTTTCTGCCAAATTACTTTGTGCAGTAAAAATCCACCGTCGACATGCACAATGCCGTCAGAATGCGTTGGTCCATTCGCGCTCACAAATAAATCGTAAAGCTGAGATTTAACATTTTTTCTGAGGCCATTTTCTGTAAAAAGTGACAATGGATAAGGTTTTTAGAGTTGATTGATACAGATTAAAATATAGTTAGTATTAACCTTGCTATGTTGATTTTAAAAGTATTCTGAAAGACTTTGTAAATATTTCTTGAATCTTTATACATAGCGTTGATGTATTTATTTATTAAGAGTAAGTTAGGCTTGTCTTTAATGCGAATTAAGACTTTCCGTGGATACGGAAACATTAGTTTTAATAGGGAAATTATTAAAAGTTTCACTATATTTTTTGACGTGACAACGTCTAATAAACCGATGAACGCCGGCTGCACGCACGAAAAAGGATGCCTCAATGTCCCGTTACGCACATTGTTCCGTTACGATTTGTCCAGTTACGCTCATTGTACGCTTGCGCCGCATCTATCTCTCTTCCACTCGATTGGAACAACCATCGATTTGACTTTTTCGAGGCACATTAAACTTGAAACACTCCCATTCGTTTCCTACTTTTCCTATCATCGTCCTATCCTTAACAGAATAACACAGATTGGAAGAAGTTAAATAGCTAACATGTATAAAAGTTATAGTTAAAATAATCTCTTCGTTAAAGTAATGAACATATTTGAATTAATGAGTGAAAATAAAAGTAAATTTATCAATTAAATTGTAGATTTCATTTCACTCCTTCTTTGTATCCATACAAAATAGTGATAATTCAATAAAAAATGATTAAATTTTATTCATAAAAGTATGCAATCATTTCATCGATGTTTTGTTATGACGTTGCCACGTTAAACTATCGTCCGCAAACCGACTTTACAGACAACCAATTTTTTTTTTTTTAACGAGTGACTGGTGACTGTGAAACCCCAGGGTCCAGCGCCAATACATCGGCTCGCGTGCTCCGTGCATTGCAGGGAACACGACCTCCTTTTCTCCCACGGACGCGGTGAGATGGTACCCCGCGCCTCGCGAGGCGAAGAGGAGGAACTCATTAGAGTCGCACATCACCCGAACAGCAAATTAAGCGAGGGCCTCAAACCCCCCCCCCCCCCCCACTTCGACTTGACGATGGAGCGTGTGGGCGTGTTGGTTAATTAACACGCCGCGCCGAGAAGAAAACACACGGCCCGTCTGATGCCATCTCGCGGCGCGCCTCGCGCATATGCTGGCACCGCCTCCCAGCCACGGACGCGGGCTTATTTAATAATCGTGCAGAGTTAACGTGAACATTTCAAAATGGCGATCTCTCGCTGAACGCACGACCGAGGACTCGGAAATATTCGCCCGTTCAAAGACCACAATGCTTGGTTTAGCAACACACTTTCCTCCTGCGCTACATCCATTTTATTGACAGCTGGGGTTTCCAGGACGTCTTAGTGCGATACATTTTAAATCAGAAAACCAACTTTGTGCATTAAAAAAAAACTGAAAGATTTGCTGTTGGAATTCAGTTTTTATTCTATTAATGATTTTATGGAAGCAAAACTATGCTAAAAATGTATTATTATTATTATATGATGTACATTATTTGTTTTTTTACTATTATTTTTGTTTGTGTGTATATTATTGTACTTAAATGTGTATTCATAATGTTTATTATTCTTGACGAGTCCTATACTACATGTACAATATAATTGTATATTTTTGTATTCGACTTGGACAATAAAACTTCTATACTATACTACTATACATGCCATATCGTCTTTTTTTGGGGGGACGGGGGAGGTTCCAGGTGAAAGTTACATAAAAAAACGTGAGCGAGTGTTTCAGTAGGGCCTACTCACCATACAACAGTTATGTTAACATCTAACCTCGGTTAACGAGCGCATTCACGTAGTCGTAGAACGCGAAATTTAATGTAGAAGTCTTTAAAATGAAATAATTCCAAGTTTGATAATTATATTGTGTTATCAACTTAATTTCTTGACGCGAATCACACCCACTATACTAGAATTCGTTGCAGGAACTACTACGTCGACTATTGAATCGTTTGATTGTAAACATAAATTTTGAATTACATTATGAAACGGCTCCGACAAAAGCGAAAAAAGACTTGAAAACATATTAAACCCCGGATTTTGGACCCGATTTTCTGCAAGGAATTTGATTAAAATACTGCAAATATTGTTAAAAATTCACTAAAATGTTATTGTTATAAAGTTTCTTTTTGGCTTCGTGAACATCGGTTCGAGCCATCAGCCACAGGATAGTGTGGCTTCATTATTTTCAATGGATAGCTGACTTTATTTACAGCCTGCATTGAACACTTTCACGCGAATCACGAACATCCACGGTCGAAGGTACAGTTTTTTTTTTTTTTTTTTTTTTTTTTAGCAGATTTTCGTACAGGCAGGAGCCAACAAAAATACAGCAGATGTGTTTGGTAATCTCCACATTAGTAAAATATAACGTTTGCTCAGATTGGGATTAGATCAGCACAATACAGAGTTAATCACGTAAAATATGATGCATAACGTGCTACTTATTAAATATACATAATACTTAATGTGACAAGTATAAATTTTTGCTACACAATAACGCGCGGTGTATTTCTGTTCTTGATAATAAAGTAGTTCACTAAAATGATTTAATCTTTATTGGTGACTTAACTTGACAAACCAAGTGACAACCTTTAAGGGTTTGAGTACAAATTATAAAAAATGAAGAAAAAACATAATTCGTTACAACAAATACGCGTAAAAAAGATTTCTAAAACTATAAAATGTAATTTAAACCAAATACACTTATTGAATTATAATTTCATTGTTTTACAAGAAATAAAGAGTGCGCTCATTTCTAATTTTATTTGGCAGTAAAAAAACTAGAATTTTTTTCAATGCATCATAATCATTTAATTCTCTGTACAGAATAACTACTTACCTCTCAATTTATGGCCTACAATTATCAGGCACTATTTAAATTAATAATTTTATCGATTCAAGCCTATATTTTTCACTGTGAATTGCAATCATTACTTGGATTTTTTTTTTTACAAAAAGCTTAGCTGGTTTGGCTGTATTTAAATGTGGCGTCGTACACTCCAAACACTTTTGGCAAAATTTTCTCAACATTCAAAAGAAGTTATTGACTTACAGACCACATAAAAGGTTACAGGAAACTTACAATAAACATACTGCGACTTTCTTATGAATATAATTTTTTCACAAAAAAACAATATTAGGCGAGATACCATGAATTCATGGGAAACATATTTACCATTTTCAATTTCTTACTTCGCCCGACTACAGCATGGCAACTCAGCTCAGCGATTGATTGCTCAACAGGTTCGTGAACTTGTACCACATTAACATAAATAATAAGTGTAGGTGTAATATTTCTGGGAGTGTGACGGACCCCAGCACAGCTGTCACTCGACCGGTGTCAGGTGTCGCAAGACAATCGACGGCGCACTTTCTCTCTGGAGCCGGTGCTCCAGTAGTTAGTTGTCTGGAAGGGGATTGTCCCCCGGAACGAGGTCGCTACTCGCTGACGCCGCGCTCAGACTTGCGCGCCGTCCGCACACCGAGAGAAAGGTTTGTTTGCCTCAACAAAATATTTGTTCGTATATGGCGAAATAGATATATTTTGTTAATTCAAACAAAATATTTTGTAGTAGGAAAGATTCTGTTGACTCAACAAAATGATTTTGTCAAATGAACTGTATATTTGGTTAGGTGTAACAAATCAATTTTGTTACTTAACTAGTTTGGTTAAGCTAACAAATTATTTTGTTGCAGTAAGTAAATATTTGTTTCGCCACATATAAACAAATATTTGTTTGATTCAAACAAACCTTTTTCTCTGCGCACTCGCGCGAACAGAGGTCTGCCAGGCACGCTGCGAGACACAGTTCGGCGATCGACTATACTCAATGCATGGGCGTGGCAATAAAGTATGGCATATCTGCCACCAATCCGTGGTGTCCTTTCCGTATTTGTTACAAAAAAAAAAGTTAAATTGACGGGAACTCAACCATATCTGTTCAGTAGATTTTGAAGCTCACATAGAAAATTACCCTTACCTGTTTAAAAACACAACCAAAGGTTTTTCCATTGAAGAATAAAGGCACTGGGAAAACTAAGATTGCTTTTATATTCAGATATATTGTAAACTGATTTCGTAAGTTGCTCTGAAACATGATTCCGGAGACGGGTATACGTCCTGAAACCAACTAAAGGTCTAAATTCGTTTTGCACATCACCATTTTTAAACTTCATACTTTATAGAGAAGAAACTGTTAAAACGAGTCTCAAGAAATAAGAAATTACAAAAAAAAAAAAAAAAAATACTGTCGGCACAGAAGATGAGCTTTATAGTTTAGTCACGATTTTAACTTTCTTATTTTTGAGCATTATTTACTATGAACTCTTTGACACATTATTCGCGCTGATTTAAAGCATTATGTCGTGGGATTTACACACATAGGTGCATTTCCGTAGAATAGTAAATTCACCTTGCATGGAGATGAAATAAACCATTACAAAAATAGAATGAGAGAAATATATTAACACGAATTTAAAAATCCCGTTTGGTTCTGAAGGTTAACCAGCATGTAAGGTTGTATAAAATAAGTTTAAGACTATAATGCAAGATTTCTACCTGCGAGATGTTTATTGTGAAACTCATTCCTATGTATTTGTGTTACGTGCAAAAAATGGAACTGCATTGCAGGTAATTTATATATCCGTTCTTGGGTCAAAGTACAAAGGAAATTAAATTTGCATTATACACGATTGGAATTTTTTAACAATAGTTACGGAACATCGCGAGGCTGATGGGATAAAATCCCAATATGCAAACCTCTAAGCTGCTTTCGCTATTGGCACATAGCTTATAGGGAATACTCTTGGCCAATGAGAAACCCTCAACTAAAGAACTATGGAATCACAGGTACCAAGTTGAGATGCTTCATCAGTCGGCAACCAATGAACATATGGCATTTACACGAGAACAAGATCTGTGGAGTCCATCGTGGAAAGTCGTTGAAAACGTGAATTATTTCGGTCCCAATTTATTGAAAACGGAGCATTTTATTTGGTGGTTACGTCTGATGATAAGTAGGGGCAGGCATTTTTCGCAAATAAATCTGAATGCCTATTATACTGCAACAAGGTATACCCGCACCAGCGGTTTCTTCTTTTTGATTGGCCGCTGTCTGCGAGATAAGTCGTTTCCTTGTTTGACCGAGCCATTCAGGACGCGTTTGCTGCCTCACTGTACTACTGTGATTGGTGTCGTAACAATCGACATGGGCCTGAAATAAATTCACCCAATCACGAAACACAGACGATGCCACAGTGTTTTAACTTATAACTAATTTCGGAATCTTTTCGCGAAAAATGCATGGCCCTAATGATAAGGTGAGCAATTTTGTTACCGCATTCTTGAGTTTTTCCGGGATCCAGAAGAGTGTGTGATGTAGCAGTGTTTCGGGAAACACGTCGGCATGAAGCCGGCTGCTGGTATCTTAAAGGAACCTGAAAGCTTAAGAGCACGGATCTCACTCCTGAGTCGGTAGCCGCGGTCACAACGGCGAGCGAGACACTGCTGGTTGAGAACGAGGACGTATAAATCGACTGCGCAAGGCGCGTGGCAGTATCTCACGTGATTCTGCTCCCGGCGGATGAAGACGTGTGGGGCGCGGGGCGGGGTCCCCTCCCACGACGGCGACCACGAGGATTCCCGCGACCTTCCGGCACGGACGAGCAAAGCAAGATTTAGCTCCCGCGCGGCGAACACGTTAAGATGGCCGCCCCCCGATTAGATCCCACTTCTCCCCTTCCCGTGCTCTTTTGTGCGCATGCGCGCGCATAAATTTCGGAGGTGAAAGTCGGCCGTCACATCAGTCTGCTGGAAAACTCCCCGGGCGCACTTTATGCAGCGCGCAGCTTTGGGAAGTCAAGTCACGACTTTGAAAACATCGGAAGCTTATCGCAAGTGTGGTTATTCAACGCGGGGGAATTTCGACTGTTTGTTTGTAAGTCAGAAACACACGCTTCGCTCGTGTCTGCGTTACAGCTGGGGGACATGGAATTCCTGCACATCGACGTCTTCACTGATGGGGTCGTATTCGTTCGACCCTCCCCATTGCAGTCCCGACCAATAACTCTGCACTGGGATAAATTCTCCTGGGTTCAGTGACCTCCTGGATGGACCCCGCGATTCCTCTGCCTGCTCGGGAAAACACTTCGCCTTTTCATTGGCGGCTAACTGTAAGGAGTCTCAACTGGGTGACTTGTGATTCGATACTTCTTTTATTTCTGGTCTCCAAGAGTCTTCCAGATTAACAGTGAATCGATAGCAGAAGCGGTAAAAACGATATAATTATTTGAATTTTAGAATATCGCACAGTGAATCCGCGAATTTACCCGGCCTCCACCAATAACAAACCAACAGTAACTGAACGAGCGAATCACAGTCAGATGAATCAAAATAAGGATGTCCTGTTTCAAGGACAACAGCCAAAGAAACGAAGAATAATTAGGGGCTTGCAATTTTTTTTTTCCGAAAAGTTATAAACGGTCATTAGACTGAAAAAATAGCCCACGCCAGCAGCTATTTCCTTGAGATTGGCGGCCGTATGCAAGTAAAGCCATTGCCCTGTTCGGCCGGGCCAGTCATAACGCGTTTGCTCCCGCACTGAATGGCTTCAGATTTATTTACATACTATGATGCGAAGTAACATCCTTCTTTTTCATTTACCATTCGACGTAAAATTCTACATTTTCTTTACCAAGAGAAGTAACACCCTCTCTTTTTCTTTATTACTTGACGTAAAACCATACCTTACCCTTTACCATATGTAGTCAACCAGGGCCGCAACTATGGGGGGGGGGGGGGCGCAAGCGGGGCATACGCCCCGGGCGCAAAGCTGTGGGGGCGCCGAAATCGCTTGCATTGTAATTCCTACTACAACTGGTAACTGGTAAAAAGTTTTTGCATGGAAGTTACAGTAGCACAGAAACTGTTACATGTAGGTATGTAAAATGATTAAATAGTACCATTTTTCCGTGGGAAAGCCCCCGGACATCCGCTTTATTGGTGTGGTATGTGCAAAAAAAAGAGGGGGGGGGGGGGCGCATGAATCCATTCATGCCCCGGTTGCCAGAGACTCTAGTTGTGGCCCTGTAGTCAACCGTGCCTTTCGTTACCATGCGGTTTAAATACTACCTTTATCTTTACCGTTGAAAATTTAACTCACTTTTTATCCACCATGCGATGTAAAATTTAATACTACCATTTACTTTACTATGTAATGCAAATCTCTAACTTTATTTTAAACATGCGACGTGAAACCCAACTTTTACCTTTGTCGGGCGATGTAAAACCCTACCTTGATGCCTACCGCGCGACGTCACTCCCCGGTCCTCGAGCTCCGCGGGCGGACACCCCTGCTCTTCTCGCCGCACTCTCCCGTCAGCCGCCGGTTGCTGGCCGGTGGCTTAATCGTCGCCTAATCTCGCCGCCGTTATTAAGTAATTGCCGGTTAAAATATTGACCCGGCCCGAGACGGGCGGGCCTGCACGCATGTGTGCGAGCCTAACACCCGGTCGCCGCGCTGGAGTGGATTTATCTGCGGGCGGAGAGCCTGGACATCACTCAGGCGCGGGCGACGAGGCAGCTAATAACACTTCCCTTGTGTACACTCGGCTCCAGCCAGCCTACCAAGTGCGCTCCTGAGACGCTCTCTGCACACCGATATGGCCATCAACAAAGCTAATATGGACTACCAGTCATGCCTACACTCTGATTATATTTACATTGCTCAGTTGAATAATATTTCTTTTCTCAACATAAACAATCAAGCTGTTTACCACACTGTCAAAAATTTTCGCCGTAAACATACGATCTTCGTGAATTTACGGATGTCTTTGTAAATCCAAGAGTACTTGGGGTTACTTATTTTGAACGTTAATCCACAAGAATATTTTAGTAAGTGAACCAAACATTGTAAAACTGGTCAAGGCTACACCCATAACACTTTTCCTTCATTCCACGTGTCTATTTTCCATGATTACAATTGAACCCGATACTCGTAATAAATAGGTATTCATCGTAGTTTCTATGAATAACCAGTTATTTAAAATTACGAAGTACTCTTCGTTTGTTTGAGGTCCAATATTCTTTCAAACGTCTTAAATTTACTGTTATTTCTAACAGTGTAGTCAAGTATACCCTAACATTAGATTAATATTTAGATAATACCATTAAATAGAAAAACCCGTTTCATTTGTTGCAACATACAATCAAGCTGTCTACCAGTTATCACAATTTGATAACATTACTAGCTGCCCGACCCGGCTTCGCACGGCTATACTAACGGAAAAAATTAAGCCACATCTCCCATTTACAGTAATGGTAAATAAAAAAAATTCAGTGAAAATTTATTACAATGCTGTATAATGTACCGGAGAGAAAATGAATAGCACCGATGGTTTCCCGACTCGTGCACGCAACGTACAACTTATGTACCCGTACTTCGCTACGGCAGTCTACAGGCAGATCACTCTTGCGCCGCTCATTATACATGCCCCTCCTTGTGGGTACGCCACTGCCGCGCGATGCCCGTTGCCATGGAGACGCAGAAGGCATGAACAATGCAAAATGCTGTTCTCATGCAGACAAAGTACCCACTGTTGCCTGGTTTTAACCACCCATGGGATATAATTTTCGGAAAATGTCATCCTGCGTAACATAAGGAACATTACTGTGAAGTTTCAAGTCTGTAAAATATATATACTTGAAAAAAAGGGCAATAAAAAAACAAATTAAACACAGAGGGAGGAAAAAAATAATAGTTTAGGTTTGCGATTTACAGTGATAAAAATTATTTAAATACTAATTGAACTATTATGAAGGTACTGATTGCTTCGTTGTTAATATCACACGGGTGTTTTTTACTTGTATGGGAAAATTAGGAATGATAAGGCATCTAGTGCGTGGCAACAATGTTAATAGGCAATAGGAAATAAACTTCTAGCGCCTGCGGCATTGTCAACACACACTTCGTACGTGTACTGCATGTTGTATCTAACCCCCTCCAACGCATTTGATTCTAAATTGGACTTTTAGTAAGGATCCCTAATGTTATTGATAATATAATATAGCCTATAGCCTTCCTCGATAAATGTACTATCCAACACTGAAAGGATTTTTCAAATCGGACCAGTGGTTCCTGAGATTAGCGCGTTCAAACAAACAAACAAACTCTTCAGCTTTATAATATTAGTATAGATTCTTTCAAAAGTCCATAAATTTACTGTTATTTCTAACAGTGTAGTCAAGTAGACCATAACATTAGATTAATATTTAGATAATACCATTAATTTGAGAAAACCGTTTCATTTGTTGCAACATACAATCAAGCTGTCTACCAGTTATCACAATTTGATTACATTATTGGTTGCAATTGTATTTGTTGTTTGTATACAGACACAAGCTTCATTTAATTTAAAAAAAAAAAAAAATATTTTTTTTTGCTCAAAATAAATTGTTTTAAAGTTATACATTCGTTTAAATTAGTAATAAGAAATTTTAGTATCATGGACATGTATTTATTTGGCTGAAATATTTTTTTGGGTACATTAAGTACTTTGTTTTAAGGCGACTTGGGTAATTCACTTCGGGATGAGACTCGATGTATTATTAGTATTATATACATTTAAGGTGTTCAACCCTTAAAATAATAATGAGCGCTGGCGAGCCATTTCCGAGAAAAAAAAAGCCTTTCAAATTTTAAGAAACGTTTTTATACTAGTTAAGTTTTTTTTTGTATATGGTGCAACGGCCTGGGTGGTAGCGTGCCTGCTAGCCGCATAGACGCCCGGGTTTCGATTCTCACTGACGGTCTATTTTTTAAATAATAAAATAAATCAACTGTTTACAAGTATTATTAATTAGAATATAAATATTTTTATTTTATGTACAAAAAGTACGTATTATACATTACTTGGCATTTAAATCACAGTAATAATTCAATATTTCAAATATAAAATAATAATAGTTATAAATAAAAATATTAGTTTGAACCCGGTTTGGACCCGACCTGAGCCGTTTATTTTTCTATCAATTTCTATGTTTTATATTATAGCGGGTAATGGGATCACTTCGTATGCTTACCCAAGTGTACAAAAACACTACATAACAAACAGCTGTTTGATGTTTAAATGTCTTTAGTCGCGCATCGCAACGCAACATGCAAGGAAATTTTCATAGGAAGATGACGTAACCATGCTAACTAAAACAGTCATAATAAAGAGTTATTTAAAGTTTTAAATGCCTTCTTTTAATGGTATTACATATATTATAATAAATATTCAGGCTTCGTAAAGTATTGGTTATAGTGTGCGGTTAATAAGCTATAGGAAAGTGGTCCAAAATTCGGTAGTGGGAAAAATTTTTAAATTACAGATTTCTGGGTCATACAAATTGTACTTTGAGCAACTATATATTGAAAAATATTTTTTTACATAATATTGTTTCTTATTAAATACTTAGCTAAGTCCATTATTTAAAGTAATGTAACATTAATTACGTTTCACATTATTACATATAAACATTTTGTATTAAGTATTAATTTTTAAAGAATTTTGATAAACATCATTGTAAAATACCAGGTCTAAGCCGGAGTTTCGTATTTTTCAAGTCTTTTTTTTTGGTTTTATCGGAGATATTAAAATTTAGTAGTACATTTAATTAAAAATATTTATTTCTGTGAATATTAGCGATATTTATTAAAATTAAAATTTAATCAATAAATAAAATTTATGAACTACAATAAACAGATTAAAATTTATCTCGATTATTT